>NC_064621.1:222117981-222752212 GCF_023898315.1 Schistocerca nitens | reverse complement strand
GTGGTGAGGCCTTGTTCAGTCCCAACCTGCATGTATTGTGTTCTATCTAAATCTAGTGTAAGTAGGCTGTTTAGGTTTTTATGTTGGTAACGCCACGTAGCGCTCTGTTTGAAAATCACTGACTGTGCTGGGTGCAGTCTGTGGCTGGTTGGACTCATTGTTGGAATATTCGCTTGTGTAGTGTTGGGCAACTGGATGTGAACAGCGCGTAGCGTTGTGCAGTTGGAGGAGAGCCGCCAGCAGTGGTGGATGAGGAGAGAGAGATGCCAGAGTTTTGAGAGGTTACTATAAGCGGACGATCTGGACGTGTGTCCGCCAGAAAAAGGAAATTTGTAAAGCTGGTTGTCATTAATTGATAGATACGTATTATGACTTTTGAACATTACTAAGGTAAATACATTGTTTGTTCCCCATCAAAATCTTTCATTTGCTAACTATGCCTATCAGTAGTTAGTGCCTTCAGTAATCAGAATCTTTTATTTAGCTGGCAGTATCGGCGCTCGCTGTATTGCAGTAGTTCGAGTAACGAAGATTTTTGTGAGGTCAGTGATTCATGAAAGGTATAGGTTATTGTTAGTCAGGGCCATTCTTTTGTAGGGATTATTGAAAGTCAGATTGCGTTGCGCTAAAAATATTGTGTGTCAGTTTAGTGATGATCAGAATAAGTAAAGAGGAAACTGTTTGAGTACGTTAAGTTTTGTTCAGCTGTTTGAAAATCAAATAACGTAAGAGTTTTCCCAGCACTGTCATTCTTAATTTTTCAAAGGGGATAATTCACTAGACAGCCTGTTTGCAGAAAACAGGTGTAGAAATTACTCCATAGAGGTCTATTATAATACCTGCATGGCCAGCAAAGAGGACTTAACTATCAGATCAAAGGTATCCAGGCGCCCATATGTATTGAGCAACTGACGACGAGACATCACGAGAGGTGGACCCGTCTGTATACAAGTAGACTGGGAGTGTTGTGCTGCCAGTACAGAAGCAGTAACAGCAGAATGAGTCTGTCACGAGAGCTCAGCGACTTCGAACGTGGAGTAACCATCGGTTGCCAACATTTGAAGTGGAAACGCGAAGAAACAGCCACAGCTAAACGAAGACCGGGCAAACCTCATGTTGTGACTGTCAGGGAGCGACGAATATTGCAGAGGTAAACAATCGCAACAAAAAAAAAAAAAAAAAAAAAAAAAAAAAAAAAAAAATCGGCGGAAGGAATCACTCTTGATTTCTAAAATGCTACCAACAGTTAAGTTGGCCCATTGACTTTTGCTTGGGGAGTTGAGAAGAATGGGGAACAGCTCCTCATATCCAAGATGCTACTCCAGGCGGGTGTAAAAATAAATGTGCGCAACGGAAAATAATAAACGCTAAAATGAAGATTTGGCCCTGTCTGACTACGCCGTGAAGCAGATCTTAGGATCTCTTAATGGACTTTAACATATAAATTACAATCTAAACATAAATGAATGATTAAGGCAACTAATACTACTAAATGATAAACGTTGTTCCCGCTTATATAATTATTGTAGATTTAAAAAAAAGTCTTTATATAACAAAGTTTACAGTTCCTAAGTAAAATACTAATCAATTGCCCAACTCTGCCCCTTATCATGACGGCGAGGTCTAATATCTTCTTCTTCTTCATGTGCCATCTCCTCTAAGAAGGTTGGCTGTCATCATGGCAATTTCTGATCTTGATTTGGCCGATCTAAGGAGTTCTGACGTTGAACAGTTGTACCAATTTTTTAAATTGTCAATCCAGGATGTCCGTCTTCTACCCCTCGTTCTCTTCCCACAAATTTTCCCTTCCAGTATTATTCGCAATATTTTGTAATTTACTCCCCTAATAACATGGCCTAAATATTGTAGCTTCCTTACTTTAATAGTTTTAATTAATTCTTTTTCCTTTCCCATTCTTCTTAGGACATCTTGATTAGTAATCCTCGACACCCAACTAATTCTAAGTATTCTTCTATATGCCCACAGTTCAAAAGCTTCTAAACTGTTCATGTCCTTTTTTTTTCAATGTCCACGCTTCCATTCCGTATAATAATTTTGAGAATACATAGCATCTTAGCAACCTCATTTTTGTGTTTAAACAAATGTCTCTCGAACAGAATGCATTTTTCATCTTATTAAAGATACTTCTGGCCTGTCCTATTCTCGATTTAATTTCTTCTGAGCTTTCAATCTCCTCATTTACAATTGTTCCGAGATATTTAAATTTACGTACTTGATCGACTCTTTCCCTATTGCTTGTAAGATTTTCGGTCTAATATCAATAATGGGAAATTACTGACATCATGTACATACCAAACACTAGAAGACACTACTTTCAGAGATGATTTACGGTGGTGTGGAACCTCAGTGGAAATAAACTAACATGGCCACAGCTGTTTAGCTTTTATAGCCCTAATAAGCCGAAGCAATTTGCCATATCACCGTATGTACTGCGTCCAGCCACAAAAAAACTCATTAAAACACTAGGACGGCAGAAGGCGGTCCTCTGACTAATATACTCTAATACTGTTTTCTCCTCTCTGTGTTCTACAGACGAGAAACGCGAACTCCCAGCCACAAGGACGGAGTTCAGTTAACGTCTCAACGTAAGTATAGGCAGAGGAAGTGCTTTCAATTACTGAACGCTGGGTACTCAACGACGATTTCCAACCCAGAGGCGAAGTCCAGAATCGTATAGGTGCGTCACAGTACAGTGCCTAACCGTTCTAACTATAAACTCTCCTGAGAGCAATGACAGCAAGTCCGTCTGTACCAACCACGGAATATTCTCCCTCTCTACAGATTCTTCCGAATGCCGACCAACCATATTTTAGTCTTTTGTTGTCCAGCGCGGAAAGTCTGCGAGGAAAAACATATACTCGTACGACGGTACGCTTCTGAGTAAAAATCCTCGGAAATAACCCAGCCTGCGTGGTTTCCGAGGCGCCGCTTCTTCGTCTTCTCACCTGTGTCCAAGATTTTCGTAGTTTCCGAAGTTTAATCCTTCCGGTTCGGCTACAAAAACGGCCGGTCGCGACTCTATTGTGCTCCAGCGCTTAGGTGCTACGACGTCCGTCTTGCTACTTCCTCTGTTTAAGCAGGACCATCACACCTGTGTGCGCCTTCCACCCAGGGTTTGAGTTCCGTCTGCCGTTTCATTTCCACTGTCGTTCCAACCTCTACTAGTATGATAGTAAAGACACTCCGTCACCTTTCATGCATAAGCATTAACAATTATTTACAAGACGTACGTGACAATGTCAGTCTCCCTTAAATATTCATATATACGATGTACTACCTATCAAATAATACCTAATATGGTTTTAGATCACGGCAAAGTATATGGATGAGTGCTTGTAAGGTGCGAAGTTATAGCCACCTTACACATAAACCACACTTTTCCAGAGTCAGTGCCAAGGGGCGCTGGAGGTGATGTAAAGAGCGATGGCACTGTACAGTGGATGACTGGAAATGAGTTATTTGGAGTAATGGTTCAAATGGCTCTGAGCATTATGGGACTCACCATGTGAGGTCATCAGTCCCCTAGAACTTAGAACTACTTAAACCTAACTGACCTAAAGACATCACACACATCCATGCCCGAGGCAGGATTCGAACCTGCGACCGTAACGATCGCGCGGTCCCACACTGTAGCGCCTAGAACCGCTCGGCCACACCGGCCGGCTATTTGGAGTAATGAATCACGCCTGGGGCACTCCAGCAACAGAGTTTGGGTTTGGCGAATGCCTGGAGCAATGTACCTGCCGTCAGGTGCTATGCCAACAGTACAGTATAGAGGAAGTGGTGTTACGGTATTTGTAATTTTTTTCTATGGTTGCGGTTTGATCTTCCTATAGCGCTTAAGAAAACGCTAAATGCGGAAGATTATGAATACATTTTGCAGCATTGTGTGCTGCGTACAGTAGAGGAACAGTTTCCGAGATCATGATTGTATCAGCATGACACTGCTTCAGTGCGGCAATGCTCTGTGGACAATAACAGTCCTGAAATGGACTGGCCTGCCCAGAGTCCCGACCTGAACCCAATGGAACATCTTTGGGATGAGTTAGTGCAGGGGTCTCCAAACTATGGCTCGCGGACCAACACTGGGGCGAGAACACCTCCAATCCGTCCCACTGTAATTTCTTTTACTACGATCTAATCTTACTTATAGAGCACCTCCCATAAAGAGTTATTCGCAAAAGGAGTAGGCGAAAATGTAAGTAGTTCACTATCTTAACAAACGATGTTTTCCATAAATTTTTAGTGCTATTTGTGTCAGTCTTAAATAATCGTTTCCAAAACCACAACCTGTCCTCGAACGGTCTCTTTGGCTACTACAAATGAAGACCAAGTCACGCGCTCTCCTATAAATAACCACTGTACTAAAATGAAAAAAATGAAATGTCGTGTGGCTAGGGCCGCCCGTCGGGTAGACAGTTCGCCTGGTACAGGTCTTTCGATTTGACGCCACTTCGGCGACCTGCGCGTCGATGGGGATGAAATGATGATGATTAGGACAACACAACACCCAGTCCCTGAGCGGAGAAAATCTCCGACCCAGCCGGGAATCGAACCCGGGACCTTAGCATTGACAATCCGTCACGCTGACCACTTTTTTTTTTTTTTTTTTAAATCTCATTTTGTTCGTTATTGTTCGTTTCAATTGTTCGTGGCGGACGTCACCTGACGGCCGTTGAAGTTCGTTATTGATCCATTTACTCAGTTTTTTTATTACAGAGGGCAGCTAACCCTCTGACCGAACACGCGGAGCTACCGTGCCGGCGACCACTCAGCTACCGGGGACGGACAGCACTGCATTAAAGACACGTAACGTGTATCCACAGGACATGTGGCCTGTATTTGAAGAAATGTCATGATGATCTCCATTGGCAAAAGATTCCGGAATAGTGCCCCCATTCGGATCTCCGGGAGGGGACTGCCAAGGGGGAGGTTACCATGAGAAAAAGATTGAATAATCAACGAAAGGATAACGTTCTACGAGTCGGGGCGTGGAATGTCAGAAGCTTGAACGTGGTAGGGAAACTAGAAAATCTGAAAAGGGAAATGCAAAGGCTCAATCTAGATATAGTAGGGGTCAGTGAAGTGAAGTGGAAGTGAAGTGGAAGGAAGACAAGGATTTCTGGTCAGATGAGTATCGGGTAATATCAACAGCAGCAGAAAATGGTATAACAGGTGTAGGATTCTTTAAGAATAGGAAGGTAGGGCAGAGGGTATGTTACTGTGAACAGTTCAGTGACCGGGTTGTTCTAATCAGAATCGACAGCAGACCAACACCGACAACGATAGTTCAGGTATACATGCCGACGTCGCAAGCTGAAGATGAACAGATAGAGAAAGTGTATGAGGATATTGAAAGAGTAATGCAGTATGTAAAGGAGGACGAAAATCTAATAGTCATGGGCGACTGGAATGCAGTTGTAGGGGAAGGAGTAGAAGAAAAGGTTACAGGAGAATATGGGCTTGGGACAAGGAATGAAAGAGGAGAAAGACTAATTGAGTTCTGTAACAAGTTTCAGCTAGTTATAGCGAATACCCTGTTCAAGAATCACAAGAGGAGGAGGTATACTTGGAACAGGCCGGGAGATACGGGAAGATTTCAATTAGATTACACCATGGTCAGACAGAGATTCCGAAATCAGATACTGGATTGTAAGGCGTACCCAGGAGCAGATGTAGACTCAGATCACAATATAGTAGTGATGAAGAGTAGGCTGAAGTTCAAGACATTAGTCAGGAAGAATCAATACGCAAAGAAGTGGGATACGGAAGTACTAAGGAATGACGAGATACGTTTGAAGTTCTCTAACGCTATAGATACAGCAATAAGGAATAGCGCAGTAGGCAGTGCAGTTGAAGAGGAATGGACATCTCTAAAAAGAATAATATACAGAAGAATGGAAAAGAAAATTGAGAATGCGCTAGGTGACGATCAGTTTGGCTTTAGGAAAAGTAAAGGGACGAGAGAGGCAATTCTGACGTTACGGCTAATAATGGAAGCAAGGCTAAAGAAAAATCAAGACACTTTCATAGGATTTGTCGACCTGGAAAAAGCGTTCGACAATATAAAATGGTGCAAGCTGTCCGAGATTCTGAAAAAAGTAGGGGTAAGCTATAGGGAGAGACGGGTCATATACAATATGTACAACAACCAAGAGGGAATAATAAGAGTGGACGGTCAAGAACGAAGTGCTCGTATTAAGAAGGGTGTAAGACAAGGCTGTAGCCTTTCGTCCCTACTCTTCAATCTGTACATCGAAGAAGCAATGATGGAAATAAAAGAAAGGTTCAGGAGTGAAATTAAAATACAAGGTGAAAGGATATCAATGATACGATTCGCTGATGACATTGCTATCCTGAGTGAAAGTGAAGAAGAATTAAATGATCTGCTGAACGGAATGAACAGTCTAATGAGTACACAGTATGGTTTGAGAGTAAATCGGAGAAAGACGAAGGTAATGAGAAGTAGTAGAAATGAGAACAGCGAGAAACTTAACATCAGGATTGATGGTCACGAAGGGAATTCTGCTATCTAGGCAGTAAAATAACCAATGACGGACGGAGCAAAGAGGACATCAAAAGCAGACTCGCTATGGCAAAAAAGGCATTTCTGGCCAAGAGAAGTCTGCTAATATCAAATACCGGTCTTAATTTGAGGAAGAAATTTCTGAGGATGTACGTCTGGAGTACAGCATTGTATGGTAGTGAAAGATGGACTGTGGGAAAACCGGAACAGAAGAGAATCGAAGCATTTGAGATGTGGTGCTATAGACGAATGTTGAAAATTTGGTGGACTGATAAGGTAAGGAATGAGGAGGTTCTAGGCAGAATCGGAGAGGAAAGGAATATGTGGAAAACACTGATAAGGAGAAGGGACAGGATGATAGGACATCTGCTAAGACATGAGGGAATGACTTCCATGGTACTAGAGGGAGCTGTAGAGGGCTAAAACTGTAGAGGAAGACAGAGATTGGAATACGTCAAGCAAATAATTGAGGACATAGGTTTTAAGTGCTACTCTGAGATGAAGAGGTTGGCACAGGAGAGGAATTCGTGGTGGGCCGCATCAAACCAGTCAGTAGACTGATGACCAAAACAAAAACAAAAAAAGCAGAAGGTTCAACAATTCTGCATGCCTTCAGCTGTACTGATCGCAATGTGCTTCGCGCAACAATGTTGTCATCATCCGTATAGCTCGGGCTTCCACGACGATGTTTCAAATTCTCTGCATCGATGTTGCAAGAACTTTTCTTCGCCCGCGCATGGTAACCCTTTCCTTGTAGTGTTTGTTTATGAATTCCGATCCTGATTTGTCGTCGTTAATTAACACGAATTCATTAAAGACGCCTATGTGCCAGTAGCAATGCACACTATAATTTTAATTAACGACAATGCTAGGTTTCTTTCCCGACAAATTTTGATGCTCAGGCTTAAACTAGTATCTTAAGATAATTTTCATCTAAAAATAGGATGTACTGTACTATAAATAAAAAATTACGATAGTGTTTGACTACCTACAATTTCGGAATGGAACCATTGACCTATTCTGCATAGATTCCTAGGGGAAAAAAAGCGTCTTACTTAACAAGTGTTAATTACGAGTAAGACTCAGGAATGAATCATGCTCATTAACACTGTACACTTTATAATTTACAATTCAAATAAACCATACAAAATACGTACTATATTAAGTTGTTTTTATTTTATAACCAATTAAGATACACTTTAACAGACCCATATAATGTAATTGAATTTTTTAACTGTAATCAGTTGTGTATCAAGTTTACTAGTAGGAATTATCATCAGCGACTTCAGATGCTCATCAGGTAGCTTACATCTGTAAATATTTTTTGTGTACTTCATTTTGAAGAATGTTCTTTCACGGAGATACGTAGTGCCAAAAGTGAAAAAAAAAGCACGAGAAAACATAAGCAACTGGTCAAATTGTGTGATTAGAAGATTCTTATAATATCCAGCAGTGATGAATTTGAATATTTATCTTTGTAAAATCGCCACACTTAAATCAACCATTTCCATTTGAAGTTCTGGGTCAAGAATTTCTACATTGGCGTTAAAGGGATTTTGAAAAATCCGAAAAACGAGACTAAAAATTTATTTTTAAATCACTCAAAGTTTTAATTGCGTAATCTAACGGGAAATGGAGTCTCTCATTGTTAACTGAATGTTTAGTATGTATTAAAACACATGAAACGTTTTTTGTTCATTTGATACTGAATCAAAGCAATTTTTTGTCGACAGTGTTTAATACGAGTGTACAAATCAGGTTTTTGCCTTATAATTTTAAATTGACGCCTTTCGTATGTTTAGTTTAATCTGTATAAAATGACACCTTCCATAACCACTCATTGTTCTGTATCTCAGCCACAGGACGATTCCTTTCCTTCAAGAAATTTCGATAGTTGCTCGGAGCTAAAAGAATCGATCCAGAGAAATTCACAGATGAGCCAGCGTATTGCTGTTTAATATGGTAAGTCATTTTCATCAGTCTCTTCAATTAATTTGCGGAGCTGGTGATGAATAAGAGCATGTGATCTTATACAATTAACGGCTAACATGGTTGGCTTCAAAACCTCTGACATATCCAAGCATTTTTCGCATAAAGATTGTTTTATGGTTAATAGTTTTGAACCACCGTCATTTTCTGCCACCTTTGACACGGGAGCAACGACACATATTTTATTTTTTCCACCGTCACCTACGATACATCCTAAGTTTTTCAATTGAAAATTGTTTTTCTGAATAGCATTTTCTCTTTTTTTAGAAACTTATTTTCCTGGGACAGTGACGTGAATGCTATGAACGTCAGGAAGCTCTTCACAAACTTCATAATTTTTGTTTATCCATCAAATATACAGGATCTGAAATACCTGTTGACTTATCTACAGCCAAAGAGAAACACTCTAATTGTCGAGTTTTCTCAGACAATAGTGTTAATATGTTCCCTACTATATCAGTTTCTCTTTGAGCCATAGTGTTTGTTGACAAATTGATATTTTCAAATAAATTAGCTTTTTCTAGGCTTATTTCTTCAGCTAATTGAATCATGCAATTCTTTATTAATTCGCCATCAGTAAGTGGTATCCATGGTTTGCTGTTAAGTGAACCACGAAAAAACTAGCACTAGTTTCTGCTTCTTGTTCTTGTACACTACTTTCTTAACAACATTTGCTAAGATTTCAAACCGTGTTTCCAAGACGCATATATTTCTAACCGTTGGTTTCCGGTAGATTTGGAATAACTCTGAGATTGTTTAGTCCATTATGACGTTTTATATTGTACTCTTTCAAGAATGGTTCAAATGGCTCTGAGCACTATGGAACTTAATTCCTGAGGTCATCAGTCCCGTAGAACTTAGAACTGCTTAAACCTAACTAACCTAAGGACATCACACACATCCATGCCCGAGGCAGGATTCGAACCTGCGACGGAACGGTCGCGCGGTTCCAGACTGTAGCGCCTAGAACCGCTCCGCCACTCCGGCCGGCTTGTATTCTTTGAGAACTGATATTGTTTAATGGCAAATTATAAACATCGCCTTATTGATTGACTCAATCAGGAAATTCAGAGGTCCACATCGCTCTTTAAAATTTTTGCATTCACTATCTATCTTCTGTTTCTTTTCCATATTTACACAAATCCACACAAAAGGGATGTAACTGCAAATCAAAGTGATGCCAATTAATAGTATTAAGAGCAAGGTTTCTGAGTAAATAACTGCACTGTGTTTATCTTTAAGACAATTTTAATTAAATTAAATACTCATTGTTAGACAAACTATATCTTCACAAAGAAACTGTAGTCACAAAACAAATTAGTCCCACTATATTTTGGTTTTCGGATGGCACATGTTACCGCTACTCACAAGACGATGCCGCACTACTGCACTAAACTTATCTATTCACTACAATAAGTTTAGCGTTGTCGGAAGCAGTCGTAATAATACGTAAAGCGGAGCACGCGCATTGGCTGTCATCGCGACAGTGAAATGATCTGGATACCTGGCCTTAAGTGCCAACAGAAATGTTGGGGTGGAGTGAACACACGCTCCCTGTGCCATAGATATCTCACCCATCGTCTACTCCTGAAACATAAATCTGTGTGCAATTCAGTAATGCAGTATGTTGGTATGATGACCTATAGTCTGTCCAACTTTCCTTGAGCCATGCCAGCAGAGACCGCAGCGAACGAAGAGGCAACCACCACTGCCGCTACCTTGCGAGGAATATTCCAATGGGAAGAAATCCCCGCCCGCAGTGCTGGAACCATATGTAGCTCGCTCTATGTCAGGGGCGGGCAGGAATCCTGCACATGTGCGGTGCACTTGCACGCGTGCAGTTAACAGGTGTTCCGCGTGCACACAGGGGCAAGCTGGCCACCCGCTTATCTCCCATCCCCACCATGCCTTCTGTCCGCTCCTTCCTCTGTAATGCGTTTTGTTTCCTAGCTTGCTTTATTGAGTGAATCAATAAGGTTAGTAGGAGTGCTTGAAAGAAATCATGGTTTGAAAGAGTACCTATTACCTACGATACGTTTTATTTAATTATCACAGGTGGAGTTTACAATAAGTTTAATATCTGGAACAAAATTTCTACATACAGACAAACAGTTACGTAAATTTTCATCACTGATATTTGCTCTTAACCGAGACATTAATTCAGCAAATGGTTTTCCAGCTCTCGCTATATTAAGCGCAGTCTTATAACTTGCACATACCGCTGGGCTATTATTGTTGTCGTCCTGGCTAAAAAATGGTTCAAATGGCTCTGAGCACTATGGGACTCAACATCTTAGGTCATAAGTCCCCTAGAACTTAGAATTACTTAAACCTAACTAACCTAAGGACATCACACACACCCATGCCCGAGGCAGGATTCGAACCTGCGACCGTAGCAGTCCCGCGGTTCCGGACTGCAGCGCCAGAACCGCACGGCCACCGCGGCCGGCAGTTGTTGTCGTCCTGAAAACTTGAAAACAGTGCTCCATAAAATGTTAGATCAGTTAGATGAGAGACATGACGAGAGAAAGTCGCAGATCTCTCGTGACAACAGCAACTACGACAAATTCAAATGGCTCTGAGCACTATGGGACTTAACTGCTGTGGTCATCAGTCCCCTAGAACTTAGAACTACTTAAATCTAACTAACCTAAGGACATCACACACATCCATGCCCGAGGCAGGATTCGAACCTGCGACCATAGCGGTCGCGCGGTTCCAGACTGTAGTGCCTAGAACCGCTCGGCCACTAAGGCCTGCCAACTACGACAGATTCATCTGGTATCGTCAGATCGGTCTTCTTAAGCTCAGTCAATTCCCCATCCGCTCAGAATCCGACAATAAATTGTACTCGTCCTTGTGAAATTTATTATAATGGTCATCAATACTAAACTTCCGTTGACCAGCGAGAAATACTGCCACATATTAAACATTTCGAATTTTCACGTTTTTGCACAAAGAAAAAATGATTCTCCCATTACTTTTTAAAAGATAGCAAATCTCCACTTCTCCGTTTCTTGAAATACAACGTTCACTACATAGTACTCGCTTCGCATCAACGTCCGCAGCTTAGCCTGGCACTACACTGCCGCAACCTGCCAGCTGTCGCCACAGCCCCGGTCGACGCCTGCACGCGAGCAGCACACGTGCAGCGCTGTGCGCTCATGAGCCGCGTGCAACGTTTGCCCGCCCCTGCTCTATGTTCTCACCACTTGCTGTGATGTTAATAAGACACGAAACTAACTCGGTTGCGAGAAAGCGCCATACAACGATCTTCACGAGTGATGTTTACTTTGGTAACACATATGAAATGAAATTAAGGCGACAGCTCAAGGTCAGATAATAAGCAGTATACTGCATAATGATTACTGCAGTGAGACCCAGTGTTAGCTCGTAAAGACTGGCAGCTGTGGTAAGTACGAAAACTTCTGAACTGTACCGATGAGTTCCGAGCAGTACTAATGTAGCAGGCCTCAAGAAAACTTAGACTACAGCTAGGTCCTTGGTATTTCATTTTGGTGGAGGAGCCAGTATGGCCCTTAGGCTAAAATGTTTGGAGACTCCTGAGTTAGAATATCGACTTCGCTCTAGACGCCAGCGACCAACATGACTCCCTTGTCTTGTTTGGGGTCATCCACAGACATTCGGACACCTCACTGAAAATGCCGCCAGCAGAGTTCAAGCCGTCATAAAGACGAAAGCTGAACACATCCTACCTCAGTCTACATCTACATCTGCATTTACGCTGATACTCTACTAATCACATTTAAGCGCCTGGCAGAAGGCTCGTCCAACCACTTTCACAATAATTCGCTATTATTCCAGTCTCGTATTCTCATTGCTCTTATTTTATTATGATGATCGTTTCTCCCTATGTAGATCGGCCTCAACAAAATATTTTCGCATTCGGAGCAGAAAATTGGTGATTCGAATTTCGTGAGAATAATCTGCCGCAACGAAAAACGCCTTTGTTTTAATGATGTCCATCCCAAATCCTGTATCATTTCAGTGACACTCTCTCCCCTAAATACAAAACGTGATTGTAATTTCGTGAGAAGAATCTGCCGCAACGAAAAACGCCTTTGTTTTAATTATGTCCATCCCAAATCCTGTATCATTTCAGTAACACTCTCTCCCCTAAATACAAAACGTGCAATCCTATCTAGTGAGGATCCCACACCGCGCAGCAGTATTCTAAAAGAGGGCTGACAAGCGTAGTGTAGGCAGTCTCTATAGTAGATCTGTTACATTTTCTAAGCGTCCTGCCAATAAAACGCAGTGTTTGGTTCGCCTTCCCCATAACATGTTCTATGTCTTCCTTCCAATTTAAGTTGTTGCTAATTGTAATTCCTAGGTATTGGTTGAATTTACGGTCTTTAGATTTGGCTGATTTATCGTGTAGGCGAAGTTTAACGGATTCCTTTTGGTAACTTCGTGTGGATGACCTCACACTTTTCGTTATTTAGGATCAATTGCCAATTTTTGCACCATACAGATATCTTTTCTAAATCGTTTCGCAATTTGTTTTGATATTCTGGTGACTTTGTAAGTAGGCTGTTTAGGTTTTTATATTAGTAACGCCACGTAGCGCTCTATATGAAAATCACTCGCTGTGCTGTGTGCAGGCTGTGGCTGGTTGGCATTGTTGTAATATTCGCTATTGTAGTGTTGGGCAGATGGATGTGAACAGCGCGTAGCGTTGCGCAGTTGGTTCATTTGCTAACTATGCCTATCAGTAGTTAGTGCCTTCAGTAGTTTGAATCTTTTATTTAGCTGGCAGTAGTGGCGCTCGCTGTATTGCAGTAGTTCCGAGTAATGAAGATTTTTGTGAGGTAAGTGATTTGTGAAAGGTATAGGTTAATGTTAGTCAGGGCATTCTTTTGTAGGGATTATTGAAAGTCAGATTGCGTTGCGCTAAAAATATTGTGTGTCAGTTTAGTGTCGATCAGAATAGGTAAAGAGCGAAAAATCTGAGTACGTTCAGTTCTGCTCAGCTGTTTGAAAATCAATAACGTAAGATGTTTATCAGCACAATCATAATTAATTTTTCTAAGGGGACGTTTCAACTTCACTAGTCGATAAACGACATCATCTACAAACAACCTAAGACGGCTGCTCAGATTGTCCCCTAAATCTTTTATACAGATTTATTTATTTAATCGTATGGCTAGGGCCCCCCATCTGGCAGGCCTTTTGCCTGGTGCCGGTCTTTCAATTTGACGCCACTTCGGCGACCTGCAGTCGATGAGGATGATAGGATGATGATGATGACAGCACAACACCCAGTCCCTGGGCGGAGAAAATTCCCCGACCCAGCCGGGAATCGAACCTGGACCCAGAGGATTGACAATCCGTCACGCTGACCATTCAGCTACCGGGGGCGGACTTTTATATAGATAAGGAACAGAAAAGGGCCTGTAACACTACCTTTGGGAAAGCCAGAAATCACATCTGTTCTACTCGAAGACTTTTCGTCAGTTACTACGAACTGTAACCTCTCTGACAGGAAATCACGAATCCAGTCACATAATTGAGACGATATTCCATAAGCACGCAATTTCACTACAAGCCGCTTGTGTGGTAGAGGTCAAAAGCCTTCTGGAAATCTTCACTAACGTTCACTAGTAGTTGAACGGGTACTTTTGATCAGACAATCCATTTCTGCTTCTTGGATTGATGATGGTAGATCATTTATGCGTAACAAGAACAAGAGCACTGCCAATATCGACCTCTGTGATACACTTGTTGAGATTGTTCCCCATTCAAGCACTATGAGACTTAACAACTGAGGTCATCAGTCCCCTAGACTTACAACTATTTAAATCTAACCAACCTAAGGACATCACACACATCCGTGCCCGAGGCAGGATTTGAACCTGCAACCGTAGCAGCAGCGCGGTTCCGGACTGAAGCGCCTAGAACCGTTCGGTCACAACGGCCGGCGTTCACCATTCTGAAGGTACCAGGATTGGATCGGATCGTTTGGGGGAGGAGACCAGACAGCGAGGTCATCGGTCTCATCGGATTAGGGAGGGACGGGGAAGGAAGTCGGCTGTGCCCTTTCAAAGGAACCATCCCGGCATTTGCCTGGAGCGATTTAGGGAAATCACAGAAAAACTAAATCAGGATGGCCAGACGCGGGATTGAATCTTCGTCCTCCCAAATGCGAGTCCAGTGTGCTTGTCACTGCGCCACCTCGCTCGGTAGAGGTACCAGCAAGACGTCTTAAGGTAAAATACTTCAGGTCCTGTAAGAGAACCTGTGAACTGTGCAGTGAGATGCTTTTGACAAGTCACCGGAAATATCCACTTCTCTTGGGTGCGAAAGTGAACGGGAGAATAACGAGCTTTTTTACTTAATTGTATATAGAATATCAAAGTCCTGAAAGACTGTAGCTCTTCCGATAAGAAATAATTGAATTGGCTACGAAACTGAAACGGGTTATTTACGATATAAAAATTCCGTAACGGTAATTCGTTTTGATCGCTAATTCAGCATCACTGGGACGAGGCATTTCATTAGTGCGAGAGCAATCCTGTTGGCGCGTCCAAGTAACAGAGAAAGAGCCCGCGACGCGTTTAATAGAGACCGAAACAATTAAAAGCGTTCCATTAGCCGTAACGAGTGGCGCGTCACAGCGGGCGCGCCGGCAATATCTCTGAGTCCCATCTCGGGAGTCCGTGTTCCATCCCCCGCGGCCACGTCAATACGCAATATGGCCAACAGCTTTCATTAGGCCGGCCGCCGCGCTCGCCGCCGGTTCTGCACGATTAAGGCCCGACGCTAACGGCTGCGTTATCTGCGCTGTCGCTGTCGCTGGCGTCACGCAATTCATTTGCGGAAGAGCGCAGGTCCGCCAGTGCAATGGCCGATAAAAGCGACAATTCTGCCGTCGAAATGACTGCCAGCCGCCACGGCCACAGCGCCAAAAGGAACGGAACAGTCTGGAACATCAATCCGGAAACAACTCGCTCTATGCCGCTGGCGGGAATACATTTCATTTGGCTCCCTGTAGAGAAGGTCCCACGATTGGATTTCAGTAGATCAGTGGTCGTCAACTTTTTTGCTCAAGAGCCAATTACGCAGGATCCGTTGACCGCTACGAGCAGAATAGATAAACATGTAATAACTAGGCAGTGAAGAAATAACAAATCAGCTAATGCAAACAATTTTGAAACAATAGATGACGATTGGTAAGTGAATGACCAGTCTAGTACTCGGGGCCGATTTTTCGTGCTCCACACTGTACCACTGAAATAATATTCTAGGAGTTATCATATTCTCTTAATAAAATGTGACACCATACACTTGATTATGAAGCGTGGGCTTCATTCAGTTGTAAGTCGGTCTGCCTTCCATAACAATGAACATGCTCTTTTACCTTGGTTCAAAAAAAGACGGAAAAGGGCCACTATTGTGTGCCGTGCCGACGTCCTTTGCATGTGTAATAACAAAAAATCTTACCTTTTTACAAGTATTTCTTCTGCTGTTTATCGAAATAGTGGTTCAAATGGTTCAAATGCCTCTGAGCACTATGGGACTTGACTTCTGAGGTCATGAGTACCCTAGAACTTTGAACTACTTAACCCTAACTAACCTAAGGACATCCACACATCCATGCCCGAGGCAGGATTCGAACCTGCGACCGTAGCGGTCGCGCGGTTCCAGACTGTAGCGCCTAGAACCGCTCTGCCACTCCGGCCGGCTCGAAATAGTGAAGTAAGCTGATACGCCGTTTCGTTACTTGAAAAGATGTATGTATTACATACCACGTAATTTTATGCAATTTACTTAATTATAATATACATTTTAATTACCGGTCGTGGACGCTAATAGAATACGAAAAGAACCAGAAGTTCAGAGTTCAAAAAATATTTGAAACAGATCTGGAATGGGCGTGTGAAGCGAACGAAACGAACAACTCGATACTGAACTATGAGCAGTCGGCAGTGGAACTGCGACGAGTGGCCACGCGAAGAAGGACGAGTCAGGCAGAGCGAGACCGAGACCGAGACAGACGGGAACGGGACCGAGGCTGGAACGAGGCCGGCCGACGTGCCGTTCGGGAACCAGACCGACCGTTTCCCTTTCCCGGGAACTACACTCCTGGAAATGGAAAAAAGAACACATTGACACCGGTGTGTCAGACCCACCATACTTGCTCCGGACACTGCGAGAGGGCTGTACAAGCAATGATCACACGCACGGCACAGCGGACACACCAGGAACCGCGGTGTTGGCCGTCGAATGGCGCTAGCTGCGCAGCATTTGTGCACCGCCGCCGTCAGTGTCAGCCAGTTTGCCGTGGCATACGGAGCTCCATCGCAGTCTTTAACACTGGTAGCATGCCGCGACAGCGTGGACGTGAACCGTATGTGCAGTTGACGGACTTTGAGCGAGGCCGTATAGTGGGCATGCGGGAGGCCGGGTGGACGTACCGCCGAATTGCTCAACACGTGGGGCGTGAGGTCTCCACAGTACATCGATGTTGTCGCCAGTGGTCGGCGGAAAGTGCACGTGCCCGTCGACCTGGGACCGGACCGCAGCGACGCACGGATGCACGCCAAGACCGTAGGATCCTACGCAGTGCCGTAGGGGACCGCACCGCCACTTCCCAGCAAATTAGGGACACTGTTGCTCCTGGAGTATCGGCGAGGACCATTCGCAACCGTCTCCATGAAGCTGGGCTACGGTCCCGCACACCGTTAGGCCGTCTTCCGCTCACGCCCCAACATCGTGCAGCCCGCCTCCAGTGGTGTCGCGACAGGCGTGAATGGAGGGACGAATGGAGACGTGTCGTCTTCAGCGATGAGAGTCGCTTCTGCCTTGGTGCCAATGATGGTCGTATGCGTGTTTGGCGCCGTGCAGGTGAGCGCCACAATCAGGACTGCATACGACCGAGGCACACAGGGCCAACACCCGGCATCATGGTGTGGGGAGCGATCTCCTACACTGGCCGTACACCACTGGTGATCGTCGAGGGGACAGTGAAAAGTGCACGGTACATCCAAACCGTCATCGAACCCATCGTTCTACCATTCCTAGACCGGCAAGGGAACTTGCTGTTCCAACAGGACAATGCACGTCCGCATGTATCCCGTGCCACCCAACGTGCTCTAGAAGGTGTAAGTCAACTACCCTGGCCAGCAAGATCTCCGGATCTGTCCCCCATTGAGCATGTTTGGGACTGGATGAAGCGTCGTCTCACGCGGTCTGCACGTCCAGCACGAACGCTGGTCCAACTGAGGCGCCAGGTGGAAATGGCATGGCAAGCCGTTCCACAGGACTACATCCAGCATATCTACGATCGTCTCCATGGGAGAATAGCAGCCTGCATTGCTGCGAAAGGTGGATATACACTGTACTAGTGCCGACATTGTGCATGCTCTGTTGCCTGTGTCTATGTGCCTGTGGTTCTGTCAGTGTGATCATGTGATGTATCTGACCCCAGGAATGTGTCAATAAAGTTTCCCCTTCCTGGGACAATGAACTCACGGTGTTCTTATTTCAATTTCCAGGAGTGTATAAGCAGAAAGGCGCGACCGAAGTGAACTATGAAAGACCGTTCCTTATAATCTGTTCCTCGCTCGTTCCGCTCATGTTGGTGAACCGTTCCTTCGGACCCGTTAGTTCGCAAACGACCCATCTCTAGCGGGGTGCTATTGGGAACTGCCAAAAATCACAGTTGGTGCGTGTCCAGAGCAGGGTGACCTACGTGAATGACATTCTGCAACCCGTAGCCGCCCTTTCTGTATAACACCCCAGACGCTATTTTTCAGCAAGACAGTGCACGACCATATATTGCTGCACAAACACGTGCCTTCTTGGTGCCCGCTAGATCATCAGACTTGTCACGAATCGAATATGTGTGGAATGCGGTCAACATACGGGTGTAACACTGTGACCAATGCCAGCCACCACAGATGAACTTTGGAACAAGGTGAATGCAGTGTGGACGTCTATACAACAGGACGCCATTCGCGTTTTATATGCGTCGATGCCATCGCGCATGGAAAAAGTTATGAGGGCCCCCCTGTACCTACTAGGCAACACGACACTTGCTGAACAGAGGTGAAGGAAATGCTATCCATTTCTGAACAACATACTAATGTACTTGTCTTGTGAATGTGAACGTCCTATCTGTAGTCGTTCAAGGTGCTCTGTTTCTTTCTCTGAACGTGAGTGTATTAATTGATAACTTGCTTAAATTAATATCTAATGAGCCCCCAATGGACTAGCTATACTAACGGCGTATTAAACTGGCTGCCGTTAAACGTCGCCACCATACGGAACACTTCATGTCGAGTGGTCTCTCTTTCAGACTGCTACCACTCTACCGGCCGCTGTGGCCGAGCGGTTCTACGCGCTTCAGTCCGGAACCGCGCTGCTGCTACGGTGGCAGGTTCAAATCCTGCCTCGGGCATGAATGTGTGTGATGCCCTTAGGTTAGTTAGGTTTAAGTAGTTCTAAGTCTAGGGGACTGATGACCTCACGTGTTAAGTCCCATAGTGTTTAAGGCCATTTGAACCTTTTGAGCTACCATTCTCGGCGACCCGAAAGTTGTAACACTGCAATTGTCTAATAAAGGGTTGCTGTGTTGTATGTGTGAGCGGACGATTTATTAACAGTTTGACTGCCGGTCACGTTAACATTGCCGTTTCTTAGAATGCTGTTAATTTAATGATTTTTCATTTCTTTATTAAGAATGCTATCCAGTTTAACTGTGATACTAACGATCTCTCGAAGCCAGAAACTTCTTCTTCTGGATAACAAACATAAATTGTTACACACTTCTACATCTGCATCTACATGGATACTCTGCAAATCACATTTAAGTGCCTGGCTGAGGGTTCATCGAACCACCTTCACAATTGTCTATTATTCCAATTTCGTATAGCGCGCGGAAAGAATGAACACCTATACCTTTCCGTACGAGCTCTGATTTCCCTTATTTTATCGTGGTGATCGTTTCTCACTATGTAGGTCGGTGTCAACAAAATACTTTCGCGTTCGGAGGAGAAAGTTGGTGATTGGAATTTCGTGAGAAGATTCCGCCGCAACGAAAAACGCCTTTCTTTGAATGGTGTCCAGCCCAAATCCTGTATCATTCATGTGACACTCTCTCCCATATTTTGCGATAATACAAAACGTGCTGCCTTTCTTTGAACTTTTTCGATATACTCCCGTCAGTCCTATCTGGTAAAGATCCCACACCGTGCAGCAGTATTCTAAAAGAGAAAGGACAAACGTAGTGTAGGCACTCTCCTCAGATCTATTACATTTTCTAAGTGCCACATAGTGAAATTTTATTCTGTGACAAGAAGGCTTTTTGCATTGGCTATTTGCACTTGCAGCACTCATATTAGGTGTCCTTTTTTAAGCCTTTCCTGTTTGTCTATAACAAATAAAAACTCAAATAAAAACTGTCTCATGGTTCAGAAAAGAACGCGTTTCAACTAACGTTTTAACGAAATCAAAACGAGGAATTTCCAGTTGCATTTCGACACAATTCTTCTTACACAGAGTTAGTATAATCAACTGAATTGCCGGCCGCTGTGGCCGAGCGGTTCTAGGCGCTTCAGTCTGGAACTGCACAACGGCTACGGTCTCAGGTTCGAATCCTGCCTCGGCCTTGGATGTTTGTGATGTCCTTAGGGTAGTTAGGTTTAAGTAGTAAATTCTAGGGGACTGATGACCTCAGATGTTAGGTCCCATAGTGCTCAGAGCCAATTGAACCATCATCTGAATCGTGGATTTCGTCATCGTCACTATCATTATCAAAAATCTTGCTCCAAATCACGCATAATTTAGTCGTCCGTAATAGAACGTTAAGCCATGTCTTTGGTTTGAAACTTCCTGGCAGATTAAAACTGTGTGCCCGACCGAGACTCGAACTCGGGACCTTTGCCTTTCGCGGGCAAGTGCTCTACCATCTGAGCTACCGAAGCACGACTCACGCCCGGTACTCACAGCTTTACTTCTGCCAGTATCTCGTCTCCTACCTTCCAAACTTTACAGAAGCTCTCCTGCGAACCTTGCAGAACTAGCACTCGCAGGAGAGTTTCTGTAAAGTTTGGAAGGTAGAAGACGAAATACTGGCAGAAGTAAAGCAGTGGAACACACCAGCTGTGTGCTGTTGAAAAATAACGAGAACAAAACGGTTTGCACATAACGCTATGTGATTTAACCTATGTAGTAAAGTAGTATGACAGGATAATGGTGGTTCTCTGGCGTATTTCATTCTTGGTATTCAAAAAGTCTCTCCGCAGTGACGTATTATTGTTAGCCGCGCGTGCCGTATGCCGCAGTGATTATACCGAAATGAAACTTAGTGAAATACAAGTTATTAATTTATTGAATATTTATTTATTTACAAATTTTCACATTAAATGTTGAAAGTGTCCCCCCTGTTGTTGAATACACAATTCAATTCGTCTAATCATGTTTCCAAGCACAAGATGTAACATTTCTTCTTTAACAGAAGCAGTGAAATTGGATATTGCAGTTTTCAATTCATCCATGGATTTTGGGCGTTTTTTATAGACAGTTGCTATCGCTGCACCCCAGAAGAAAAAGTCAGGTGGTGTTAGGTCAGGCGATCGTGGAGGCCAAAGTCCCTGTGAAACTATACGATCACCGAAACCATCAGTAAGCAGTGACATTGAAGCGCGAGCTGTATGCGCGGTTGCACCATCTTGTTGAAAATAACCGTTCAGTATTTCAGTTAACACAAGTTCTCCTATGAAAGGGTACAGAATATCACTGCAATATCGATGTGCGTTTATTATTTCGTTGAAAAATATGGAGCCCACAATCCGACGTCTAGAAATTGCAATCCAAACTCCTATTTTCACAGAGTGAAGTGGTTCCTCATGTATACACAATGGATTTGCAGTACTCCACAAACGAGAATTTTGCGAGTTTATGTACCCGGATTAATGAAACCAGGCCTCACCAGTGAAAAACGTTTCATTAACAATATCCCTTACATTTTGTTGAACGAAATTATTGAACCATTGACAATAATACAGTCTCTTGCCATGATCAGTATTTTCCAGTTCTTGCACGACTGTCACTTCGTATGGGAAAAGTTCTAGTTTTTTCCTTACAGCTGTGTGGGCCGTTCTGTCAATAACATCGATTTCCTGGGCGAGTTTTCTTACTGACTTGTTCGGACTCATGGACATTTTATCGGAAATATGGAGTACTTTATCCTCAGACAAAACGCTAGGACGACCACTTCTCGGTGCATCTGTCACTGAACCCGTGCTTCGAAATTTGTTAATCGAATCTCGCACAGTATCGCGATGTTTGTGGGAAAACTGAATTAAATGTTTTACGAACTGAAACTGTGTATTTACCGCTAGCTTTGAACACTTGTTCGACTAAAAACACACGTTCTTCAATGGTTAGCATTTTAACAGTGACAAAAACGAAACAAACGAACAAAGGAACTAAACTTTTAACGTTCACGTCAACACGTAACGACACACACCAACGATATTACTGACGCTGGCAGAGATAAACGAAACAGTGGAATGTTGGGAGAGTCCCCTTGAAGGGAAGTAACCCAGGCAGGTGAACAATCATACGGCACGCGCGGCTAACAATCATACGGCATTGCGGAGATACTTTTTGAACACCCCGTAGAATCGCTATAGATTGACTGGATTCCCACAGTCATCTGATGGTGCAATATGTATTCAGAAGTCGATCATGTACATTGTACGAATAATCAATATCACTGAAGTGCAACCTGAGAAGCTGTAATCTTTCGCATAATAAAATGCGTTGCTGCTGCGTGCCTTCGTGATAACATCGTAAGAAAAAAAAGAGAGAGAGAGAGAGAGAGAGGGAGAGATTAAGCTGGTACAAATATTACCGCTGCCAGAACACCATCCACCCGTGCGAATCAAGGAGAATGGGGCAAAAATAGCCGCCAGAATTCAACAACGCCGCGATACATTATCTCATTTTAATTGTTGGACCATTACAGTATCTTCTCCTCGATCTACTTTGCTGCCGACGACGTAAGAGAAGCTGTCTCGAATTACGCACAGTGTTTTCCCGTGCGCTGTCCGTTAGGAAAGCAGAGATCGGCGGCAGAATAACAAACGCCACCTCTGAGTGGGGTGGGCGAGCCGGTTGTACAGCGCGGCGCGCGCCGGTTTGTTTGTCTCCCGCCAGCAGAGGTAGCGGGCTTTATCAGGGGCGCGATCGGCGGTAGTATGGGGCAGCCCGTGTAACGCGATCTCCACGGCACGCGCCGGCCACGTGCACACCGTGGGAGCCTGCACGCGCAAACAAGTGTTCTCTCTGACCCACTCACGCTGTTAGCGGGGCCACTCGCTGCCAAGGGAAGTTGTTTTATCACTCCCTTTCAGCTGCAGTGTTACAAGCTAAAGCGTTTCCTTTCACTCCACACAGTGTGATGCCACCCTCTCTAGAGGCGGCAAACTATTATCGCCACATCCGGATTAGGATGATTACGACTTGACAAGCCTTTCAGTCTACCAAAGATATTTCTACATAGAGCAATTAATGTTTACCTATAATTTATTTGAGATTGTTATGTGTATTGCTAAGGCGTACGAGAGATATAGTATGTAGACAGTGAAGATGCGATGATAAAGAAGTCCTTTCCTTTCCTTCGGACCTTAGTCCCGCGTGACCCAGGGTCGGCCTTGTTATTACTCACTTGGCAATGTTAGTGGCAGAGGGTGGCCGGATGCCCTTCCTGCTGCCATCTCGAACCCTCCGCCATATAGTTTATTTGAGATTGTTATGTGTATTGCTAAGGCGTACGAGAGATATAGTATGTAGACAGTGAAGATGCGATGATAAAGAAGTCCTTTCCTTTCCTTCGGACCTTAGTCCCGCGTGACGCAGGGTCGGCCTTGTTATTACTCACTTGGCAATGTTAGTGGCAGAGGGTGGCCGGATGCCCTTCCTGCTGCCATCTCGAACCCTCCGCCATATAGTTTATTTGAGATTGTTATGTGTATTGCTAAGGCGTACGAGAGATATAGTATGTAGACAGTGAAGATGCGATGATAAAGAAGTCCTTTCCTTTCCTTCGGACCTTAGTCCCGCGTGACGCAGGGTCGGCCTTGTTATTACTCACTTGGCAATGTTAGTTGCAGAGGGTGGCCGGATGCCCTTCCTGCTGCCATCTCGAACCCTCCGCGATGTAAGTAGTGTACCCCAGCTGTCTGCGTCTAGTGGAAGCCATGAAATAGTGCGAACGTTTCCAAATGTCTGCGAGTTGTGTAATTGAGACGGACCATGGGGTCCAGCGCGGTATCACCTAGCGGTATGTGGAAAACCGCCTAACAACCACATCCAGGCTAACCGGCATACCGGCCCTCGTCGTTAATCCGCCGGGGGGATTCGATCCGGGACCGGCGCGTCTACCCGAGTCCAGAAAGCATCGCTTTAACGCTCTCAGGTATCCTGGCGGGTGCGATGATAAACAAGTACGGTATAAAAATTTTGCGGGTCGTGCATGTCACCTACATTAATGTACTCCGATTAAAGTTACCTTGTGGTTGACAGGTGGCAGTGGTGGGAAGCAGAATTGCCGGCTCGTAGACATGCCACTTGCTCATGCGATTTAGCTCCGCGCACACCACAAAAGGAACAAGTCGTCTTCTTACAGACAGTGCCACCGTCTTTGTAGATGTTGGAAGATTAGTGGTGGGGCCCGCTTCTGCTGTAGGTACGGCGATGAGTTAAGATACCATAATCACACGTTATAAATGCTTAACAGCAATGACACGTGCATTCAGTCACACACATGTCGCAAAGTAGCAAATTCCTAAAAAAAAAGAACAGCAACAAAAAACGGAGAAAACTGCAAGGGGTGAACTCATCTGGATTTTTGATAACATGCCCACTATATTTGTTTCTGTATGCAATTCAGCCCAACTTTACCTCCCACTCCATAAAAGTCTACGTATTATCAAAACCATCTATTCGCAAACTGTTATCCAATTTACTGTTGTATGATAAACCTTTGACTAAACAGAACCTAATTGGAACTGAACTGTAACTGATCTGAGTGCAGATTGTCTTTGTATTAAATGCCCAACGAAAGTAAAACAATTATGTAGCCCTAATCAAAATTTCCGCTTACCTCGTGCCTTGACACATAGTTGCAGATTTCTTCAAAGTACAACAGCTAACAGCAAGCAGGCAGCAGCTAAACTAGATTCCTGATTCTAAACACATATTCAAACTGTTGCATGTGGCAATGCGTAAACAGTGGCCCGTTCCCACAATATAATTGTCCATTTACCAGGAGTTATAGGCTCTGCTAAACTACTTGGAAAAAGTTGCTCTGAGCTAGGTACTTAGTCTTGTATTTTTACAAACGATATTTTAGATGAAGTATTATTATGCTCAAATAAAAAAATGGAGACCATAGGAAATAACTTTACAGATAACAAATATTTGGTAGCAGACATTGATATTGTGGAGCTGACAGCATTGCTTGGCCTTCTCTTTTTCACGACTATTTTCACATCAAATGACGAGGATTTGAACTCAATATTTGCAACGGATGGGACTGGCAGAGAAATTTTCAGATGCACTGTGTCATAGAAAAGATTTGCAATAATTTTAGCTGCCCTCCGCTTTGACGACTCAGTTAGTAGAGAAGGTCGTACAAAAACAGTCCCAACCGCGGCAATTTCTCATATATTTAAACTATTTCTAAAAAATTGTAAAGAAAGTTATTCTATTAGCGACCAAGTATGTATCAATGAAATGCTTATTGGCTTTCGAGGCAGGTGTAAATTTAGAATGCTTATTTCAAAGAAGCCAATGAACTATGGTATGAAGATTCTTGCAATCAATGATGCAAAAACTCATTATTTTTTGGATGGATACATTCATGCTGGCAAAGGAAGTGATAGCAAAACTTTTTCATAAGAAGAGAAAAAATGATCAAAACCAACGCAGTCTGTCCTTAGGTTGACAATATCAATCGAAGGAACCAACGGCAATATCACAACCGACAATTGGTTCTTGTCCATTGAAGTTGTGAGGGAGTTGTGGAAAAGAGGCCGTACTTATGTTGGAACTTTGAAGAGAAATAAAAAAGAAATCCCAGAGGAATTTCTTCCCTCAGAAGCAAGGAAATCAGGAATATCAGCTTTTGGCTTTGGGGAAAATATGACTTTAGTATCCTATGTCCCCAAACCAAGTAAGGCAATTGTTTTAGTTTCCTCAATGCATCACAGTGCTACTGTTAATGACGAAACTGGAAAGCCTGAAATAATACATTATTATAATGCCACGAAAGGCGGAATCGATGCACTTGACGAGAAATGCGCAGTAAACTCTACAAACAGGAGAAGCAGAAGGTGGCCCCTTACTGTTTGTTACGCAATGTTGAATATTTATTCTGTAAATTCGTGTGTGATTTATTCATCATTGCCTGAAAATTGACAATTATCAAGGTTTGACTATATTAAAAATTTGGCGAGGCACCTGGTTGAACCGCAACTTCAGAGGAGGGTCATCAATTTGCACATTCAGCGTGATCTTAGACAACTGATAGCTAGGTTGGTAAATTACCAAATCCCAAAGCCCTCAGCTGTACCTGGTAAAAAATTAAGGTGTGGGAAGTGCCCAAGGAGCAGGGATAAAAAGCAAAGGTTTACTGTGCTCATTGGAGTACACCAATATGCACGGATTGTGCCAAGAGTGTCTGTGGAGACTGCCGGTTTGTGATTTGTGTAATACTTCCTTTTAATTACCTTTGTCCAATTTTTCTGTTCGTTATATAGTAAATAATAAAAATAAAACACTATTTTTATGATTTTTCATGTATTCATGTCTTAATTTTAATGTTTAATATTTTGTAATTTTCATTTTTACTGTTTTGCGTTTTGTTAGATACACTTTTTTGTAAAATACAAATTTACATTTATTGTGTTCAATCCCATTTAGATACCTTTATATATGATGTGTGGTTGTAAAAAATTGGTTTTGATTTTAATTGAACATTAACAAGGAACATTTTGTGTTAACAAATATTGGGGTCCCGGTGACTCCACCTTACCGGTTATGGAACAAGTTATTGGCCATACTAGTTATGGGTTAACTAGCTGACAATAATCATCCAGACATGCTAAGTGCGCAGTGCTGCAGTCTTACCTCAAACTTCTTCTCTTCAAAAACAATCACATTATTCAAAATTTATATTCCTTTCACCTTTCACTGTCTACATCACATTCATCCTTGCTGTCCTTTCTTCATCTAACAGGTACAATCACAGGCCCAAACAGCACTACTAAATACGTACATCACCTACCACATTTCAACTAAGAATGTATCAGACTGCGCAGACACAAAGACTGTGTGTGCCACGATAACACCAAAGATTTTTTAACAGTAACGTGAACTGCTTTCTCTCTGACGTGCACATCAATGACACACAAAAACCAAAATAACGCGCCATCTTACACACGCTGTACCACTAATGGATTCACGCCAGTTACAGTACCCTCCATAAGTTTGGAAATACCTAGTAATTATAGACAATGGAAAGGAAATACAGTATAAAACGCATTTTGTTGTTTTCCAAATGTTTATTAAGCTCAAATAATATACAGGAAGATGCAACAATTAAATTTTCGATTCCTCAAAAAGGCCACCCTTTGCTTTCATCACTGCCTTGCACACTCTCGGCTTGCACTGCGTCAGTTTTTCCAAGGTTTCAGTTGGAATTAATCTCCATTTTTGCTGCAGGACCTCCCACAATTATGAGCCACTCATGATTTCCCGTTTTCGGATCCTCCTGTCCAATTCATCCCATAGCATTTCGATTGGGTTACAATCAGGGGATTGGGGCGGCCATTCCATATTTATCAGTATTTTACGAACATCTAGAGACATCACATAGTTCTGACACTAACGAGACGTATGTTTCGGGTCGTTGTCTTGCTGCAAGACAAACCCTTTCCCAATCAGACGCACACCAGATGTCTTAGCATGTCGCTGGAGAATCCCATCTATTTTCACCAAATCTCTGACTTTATTCCCTCCAAAGGCTCCCCATACCATCACAGAACCCCCTACATGCTTTACAGTTGGAATTACGCACTGAGGATTCAAGCGCTCTTGGGGTAAACGGCTTACAAATTGACGACGTTTACTTCCAATTCGAACTTGGATTCATCAGTGAATTCCCCGATGTCCAATGTTGGTGTGTCTTAGCCAACTGAAGCCTTTTCTTCTTGTTAACAGGGCCCAACAGTGGTTTCCTTGTTGCTACATAACCTCGGAGGTTGTTGTCTGCCAGGCGTCGTCTCACTGTTGACTCACTCACCGGTGTATCCCTCGTTGCGTTTAGTTCAGCAGTCAATTCACGGACAGTTTTTAACCTGTTACGTTTACTGGTCACTACCAAATATTTTCCCTGATATTTTCCTGGGTGCTCCTGAGTAAAGGCGATCTCCATAGGAGCCTGTTTCTCGATGCCGGTGTACGAGGTGTGCCTAGAAAAAAACCGGACTAGTACTGGTGAAACAATAAAACGAATGCAATAAGGCTGAAAGTCGCGTGGCCTGTCACGTGACTCTCGCTCCGCCTACTGCTCGAGTTTCATCTGCCTCCTGCACTCAGTCTGCCCGTGGCGTCTGTTTTAAGTAGTTGACGTTTTGTCTGTGCGTCGGAAAATGTTGAGTGTACAGAAAGAACAGCGTGTTAACATCAAATTTTGTTTCAAACTAGGAAAATCTGCAAGTGAAACGTTTGTAATGTTACAACAAGTGTACGGCGATGATTCTTTATCGCGAACACAAGTGTTTGAGTGGTTTAAACGATTTAAAGATGGCCGCGAAGACACTCGCACTGGCAGACCATTGTCAGCAAAAACTGATGCAAACATTGAAAAAATCGGTAAACTTGTTCGACAAGATCGCCGTTTAACAATCAGAGCAGTGTTTGAGTTAACAGGAGTTGACAAGGAAAGTGACCGAGCGGTTCTAGGCGCTTCAATCCGGAACGGCGGTGCTGCTACGGTCGCTTGTTCGAATCCTGCCTCGGGCTTGGATGTGTGTGATGTCCTTAGGTTAGTTAGGTTTAAGTAGTTCTAAGTCTAGGGGACTGATGACCTCAGATGTTAAGTCCCATAGTGCTTAGAGCCATTTGAACCATTTGAAGACCAGGACGCTAACAAATGGTTCAAATGGCTCTGAGCACTATGGGACTTAACTGCTGTGGTCATCAGTCCCCTAGAACTTAGAACTACTTAAACCTAACTAACCTAAGGACATCATACACATCCATGCCCGAGGCAGGATTCGAACCTGCGACCGTAGCGGTCGCGCGGTTCCAGACTGTAGCGCCTAGAACCGCTCGGCCACTCCCGCCGGCACAACGCGAACAGCCGATCGCATTCACTGTTTCCAAGATGTTCCTTTCCAGGCGCCAGGCCATAACAATCTGCTCTTTTTCGAAGTCGCTAATGTAACTGAATTTCCCCTTTTGCAGTTTGTATCGTCGCTAGAAAATCTGAAAAGAGAAATGGAGAGGCTCAATCTATACATAGTGGGAGTCTGTGAAGTGAAACGGAAAGAAGACACGGATTTCTGGTTAGATGTGTGTAGGGTACATCAACAGCAGCAGGAAATGGTACAACAGAATAGGACTCGTTATCAGCAGGAAGTTAGGGCAGAGTGTGTTACTCTGAACAGTTCAGTGATAGGATTGTTCTCATCAGAATCGACAGCAAACCTACACCAACAACGATAGTTCAGGTACGCATGCCGATGTCGCAAGCTGAAGATGAAGATATAGAAAAATGTATGAGGATACTCAACGGATAATCCATTACGTAAAGGGAGATGAGAATCTAATAGTCAAGGGGGACTGGAATGCGGTTGAAAGCGAAGAAGTAGAATAATGGGTTACAGGAGAGTCTGGTCTTAATACTAGGAATAAGAGAGGAGGAAGACTAACTGAGTTCTGCAATAAATTTCAGCTACTAACAGCGAATACTCTGTTTAAGAATAATAAGAGGAGGAGGTATACCTGGAAAAGACCGGGAGATACAGGAAGACTTCAGTCAGATTACTTCATGGCCAGACATAGATTCCGAAATCAGATACAGGATTGTAAGGCGTACGCAGGAGCAAATATAGGCTCAGACCACAATTTAGTGGTGATGGAGAATAGGCTGAAGTTCAAGACACTTGTCAGGAAGAATCAAGTGGGATATGGAAGTACTAAGGAATAAGGAAATACGCTTGCAGTTCTCTGAAGATATAGATACTGCGATAAAGAATAGTTCAGTAGGCAGTTCGGTTGAAGAGAAATGGTCATTTACAAACAGGGTAATCATAGAAGTTGGAAAAAAACTTAGGTACAAAGAAGGCAACTGTGAAGAAACCATTGGCAACAGAAGAAATACTTCAGTTCATCGATGAAAGAAGGAATTTAAAAAAACGTTCAGGGAAATTCAAGAACAGAGATATACAAGTCGTTGATGACTGAAATAAGTAGGAACTGCAGGGAAGCTAACAGGAAATGGCTGCATGAGAATTATGAGGATACGGTAAAAGAAAGCACTGGCTCAACATAGAGAAAAGTCAAAATCACCTTCGGTGAAAGTAAAAGCAAGGGCGATAACACCAAGAGTGCTAAATGCAGAGGACAGAGACGATAGGTGGAAACTGTACATGCAAGGACACTTGGTGAGGGAAGATCTACCTGATGTGATAGAAAACGAAACAGCAGTTGATAGGGAAGACAGGCAATCCAGTACTAGAATCAGAATTCAAAAGAGCTTTGGAAAACTTAAGATCAAATAAGGCAGAAGGGATGGATAACATACCATCAGAATTTCTAAAATCATTGGGGAAGTGGCAACAAAACAACTATTCACGTTGGTGTGAAGAATGTTTGAGACTGGCGATATGCTATCTGACATCCGGAAAAGTATCCACACAATTTCGAAGATTGCAAGAGCTGACAAGTGTGGGAATTATCCCACAGTCAGCTTAACAGCTCATGCATCCATGTTACTGACAAGAATGGAAAAAATGAGGATGTGTTAGATAACGACCAGTTTAGGAAAGATAAAGGCAGCAGAGGCAGTTCTGAAGTTGCAGCTGATAACGGAAGAAAGGCTAAAGAAAAATCCAGAGACGTTCATAGGATTGCCGACCTGGAAAAATCGTTCCACAATGTCAAATGGTGCATGTTGTTCGAAATTATAGGGAAAGTGCGGGTAAGTAATAGGGAGAGACAGGTAATATACGACGTTTATAAGGGCCAAGACGGAATAATAAGAGTGGGAGACCTAGAACGAAGTGCTCGGATTAAATAGAGTGTGAGACAGGGATGTAGTCTTTCGCCTCTATTGTTCAATATATACATCGAAGGAGCATTGATGGAAATAACAGAAAGCCTCAAGAGTGGAATTAAAATTCAAGGCGAAAGGATATCAACGATAAGATTCCCTGACGACATTGCTACCCTCTGTGAAAGTGAAGAAGAATTGCACGATCTGCTGAATGAAACGAACAGTGCAGAATATGGATTGAGAGCAAATCGAAGAAAGACTAAAGTAATGAGAAGTAGCAAAAATGAGATCAGCGAGAAACTTAGTATCAGGATGGGTGATCACGAGGTAGATAAACAAAACGAATTCTGCTACCTAGACAGCAAAATAACCCCTGAGGAGGGAGAAAGGAGGACATAAAAAACAGACTAGCACTGGTAGAAAGGGCATTACTGGCCAAGAGAAGTCTACTTGTATAAAACATAGGCCTTAATTTGAGGAAGAATTTTCTGAAAATGTACGTTTTAAAAAAAAAATGGTTCAAATGGCTCTGAGCACTATGGGACTCAACTGCTGTGGTCATAAGTCCCCTAGGACTTAGAACTACTTAAACCTAACTAACCTAAGGACATCACACACATCCATGCCCGAGGCAGGATTCGAACCTGCGACCGTAGCGGTCGTGCGGTTCCAGACTGTAGCGCCTTTAACCGCTCGGCCACTCCGGCCGGCATGTACGTTTTGAGCACTGCATTGCATGGTAGTGGAATATGGTCTGTGGTATAACAAGAACAGAAAAGAATCGAACCATTTGAGATGTGTTGCTACAGACAAAAATTAGTTGGACTGAAAAGGTAAGAATGAGGAGAATCTACGCAGAATCGGAGGGAAAAGGAATATATGGAAAAGACTGACAAGAAGGAGGGACAGGATGTTAGGAGATGTAGAGAGTAATAACTGTAGAGGAAGACAGAGATTGGAATACATCCAGCAAATAATTAAGGACGTAGGTTGAAAGTGCCACTCTGAGAAGAAGAGGTTGGCACAGGAGAGGAAGTCGTGGCGGGCTGAATTAGCCCAGTAAAAAATAAATAAATAAAAAATAAAATAAAAAATAAAAAAAACATCGCTATAATGATTCCCTACTCGTCTCTGCTCCGCTTTGATACATATTCTCCTTATCGCATCACGTGTCAGTAAACCCACCAAGCGGCATTCACTCTCTCGCAGAGGGCTGTGGTCGTAGTTTTCTGGCTCGTCGGTGTATGAGGTCTATGAGAGCAGCGAGGACAAAAATTGAGAGAATTGAAACAAAATGCTGACATTACAACGGACACCGAAAAGGAGTTCATTTACTCTGAACCGTAAATAGAACCATGTCATCGAAGTCCATGTTTAGACTCAGGTGTTTACACTGAGATGAAAAAAGTCATGGGATCCTCCCAATGTCGTGTCGGAGCTCCTTTTTCCCGACGTAGTGCTGGAACTCGACGTGGATGGACTCAGGAAGTCGCTGGAAGTTCCCCGCAGAAATAGTGAGCCAAGCTGCCTCTATAGCCGTCCGTAGTTCCGAAATTGTTGGCGGTACACGATGTTGTGAACGAAATATGTCCCATAAATGTTTGATAGGATTCATTTCGGGCGATCTGGATGGCAAAGTCATTCGCTCGGATTGTCCAGAATGTTATTCAAACCCATAGCGAACAGTGTGGCCATGTGACATGACACCATTGTTTGGAAACATGAGGTATAAGAATGGCTGCAAATGGTCTCCAGATAGCCGAACATAAACATTAGCAGTCAGTGATCTGTTCAGTTTGACCAGATGGCCTAGACCATTCCATTATGGAGCCACAACCAGATGGCAAACGCTAAAGTCTGGAACCGCGCAACCGCTACGGTCGCAGGTTCGAATCCTGCCTCGGGCATGGATGTGTGTGATGTCCTTAGGTTAGTTAGGTTTAAGTAGTTGTAAGTTCTAGGGGACTGATGACCTCAGCTGTTAAGTCCCATAGTGCTCAGAGCCATTTGAACCATTTGAACCAGCTGGCACAGTGCCTTGTTGACAACTTGGATCCATGACTTAGTGGAGTCTGCGCCACACTCAAACCCTACCTTACTCACTGACATCGGGACTCTTCTGGGCAGGCCACGGTTTTCAGGCTGTCTAGGGTCTAACCAATATGATCGCGAGCCCAGGAGAGGCGTTGCAGGCGATGTCCTACTGTTAGCAAAGGCATTCGCGTCGGTCGCCTGCTGCCATAGCCCATTAACGCCAAATTTCGCAACACTGTCCTAACGGATATGTTCGTCGTACGTCCCGCATTGATTTCTGGAGGTATTTCAAGTAATGTTACTTGTCTGTTGGCACTGCGGAACTAGGAGGGACTTAATGTCAACGTCACGGATTTTCGGAAAGAAAATTTTGATGTTGACTTTGGTGGGTGAAAAGTGGCGTCGTTTGCTAACGTCGTAAGTCAACCTATTCACCCAGCGCTTGCTCAAGCTGAAGTAGTTGAATTGGTGTTTTCCTGCTGTCTTAATCTTACGTCACTGTTTGGTTTGTTTTGCTGACAAACTGCATAGGTTTTTTGGATTTTTTTATTTGTTCCAGATAAGAAGCCATATATCTGAAAGCGAAAATAATTTAGATTTCACTATATTCGGAAGTAAGCTTACACTATACAGGGTGATTCAAAAAGAATACCACAACTTTAGGAATTTAAAACTCTGCAACGACAAAAGGCAGAGCCAAGCACTATCTGTCGGCGAATTAAGGGAGCTATAAAGTTTCATTTAGTTGTACATTTGTTCGCTTGAGGCGCTGTTGACTAGGCGTCAGCGTCAGTTAATGCTAAGATGGCGACCGCTCAACAGAAAGCTTTTTATGTTACTGAATACGGCAGAAGTGAATCGGCGACAGTTGTTCAGCGTGCATTTCGAACGAAGTATGGTGTTAAACCTCCTGATAGGTGGTGTATTAAACGTTGGTATGAACAGTTTACAGAGAATGGGTGTTTGTGCAAAGGGAAAAGTTCTGGACGGCCGAGAACGAGTGATGAAAATGTAGCACGCATCCAGCAAGCATTTGTTCGCAGCCCAGGAAAATCGACTCGCAGAGCTAGCAGAGAGCTGCAAATTCCACAATCAACTGTATGGAGAGTCCTACGAAAAAGGTTAGTTATGAAACCTTATCGTCTGAAATTGGTTCAAGCACTTTCTGCAGCTGATAAGATTAAAAGAATCGATTTCTGTGATTTTATCCTTGCTCAAATGGAAACAGATGAATCTTTAGTTTCAAAGATTGTGTTTAGTGATGAAGCAACTTTCCACACTAACGGGAAAGTCAACCGTCACAATGTCTGTATATGGGGCACTGAGAATCCGCGGGAAACAACTCAGTATGAACGTGACTCGCCTAAGGTGAACGTTTTCTGTGCCATTTCGGCCAATAAAGTTTTTGGTCCCTTTTTCTTCGAAGGTGCTACTGTAACTGGACTACAGTATCTGGAGATGTTAGAGAATTGGCTGTTCCCTCAGCTCGAACAAGAAGCACAACAATTCATATTTCAGCAGGATGGAGCGCCACCACATTGGCACTTATCTGTCCGTAACTACCTGAATGTCAACTACCCGAGGCGATGGATCGGCCGCCAGGCAGCCCGTGACAGAGCACTTCATCACTGTCCTCCAAGAAGCCCTGATCTTACCCCCTGCGATTTTTTCTTATGGGGGTATGTTAAGGATATGGTGTTTCGGCCACCTCTCCCAGCCACCATTGATGATTTGAAACGAGAAATAACAGCAGCTATCCAAACTGTTACACCTGATATGCTACATAGAGTGTGGAACGAGTTGGAGTATCGGGTTGATATTGCTCGTGTGTCTGTAGGGGGCCATATTGAACATCTCTGAACTTGTTTTTGAGTGAAAAACACATTTTTAAATACTCTTTGTAATGATGTATAACAGAAGGTTATATTATGTTTCTTTCATTAAATACACATTTTTAAAGTTGTGGTATTCTTTTTGAATCACCCTGTATATTTACCAGAAAAGTCATTATTTGTAAAATACAATGGATGAGATAAAAAGTCTGTATGCGTTGCTTTCTGCAGATTTTTTGATGTGCCTGTAGGTACACATTTTTTAGAAAAAATAAATGTCGTTGTTATGAAATGTTGGTCGTCGCTATTTTCGAACATTTTTACACGTCGCCCCTTCTAATGCCAACCCACATATAACATATCATTTTACTTCGTGTGACATTTTTCGCGGTTTTCGTATCTTTGAGTATCGATCGATTTAGATTCCAGAGACGCTTGCGCACGTAGTTCAAACATCATTGTAGTCGTTTTCGTTCTTCTCGCTGACTATTAGAATAAACACAACGGTGATTTCAAGAGCCCCGTTTCTGTGACAGCCCACTTCTAGGAGAGATCTTGGTTAGGCTTCACTCCAGCATTAGACCTTATTGAGTCGATGAACTAGCACAAATCTTGAGAACTGTTTCATGGTACAGGTTCAGCTTATCATTTTACGTGGAGTTATGTGGAATTCATTCCAAGGTAACGTAACTGTGAAATGAATAAAAGAATCAATAGTGTGAATTTAACTGTGGATTATTTAAAGATCCTTATCACTGATGAACTTGCGAAGTACGAACAGCAATCCAACCGCGATTAATTCTAAATATAACTACAAGTTTCCTGATCTTATCTGGAAGGCTAGTTCTTCAAAGTCGCTAAGCAAATTAGTTTTTGTTTCGATGATCTATGAACCTGCCGCACGTGTCGAATTGAACTATTCAGATTATTGAGATTAAAGCCCATAATAATTAGAATGTTTATCAATGCAGATTGACGCCAGTTAACAAATTTTGTAGGAATTGCTCCTGGCGTTCCAAAGTTAGGCTTTTATGTCACCCCTTTTCATCTCCACCGTCAGCCATAGGCGTGCAAGGGTTGTCTTACTGTCATATTAATTTTTTCCCTGATAGGAAGTGAGACGTGTCCAAAGATGGTACAAGTAGCTTCAGGCACCACAGAGATATGCTAACATGTCACTGTATGCACCAAACCACTCCCCTAGCCCTAGGGGTAAAATTTTCATAGGGATATGACCACTGAGATTTTTTTTTCTTCTTGAGTCATCAATCTTCTGCCTGGTTTGATGTGGCCGGCTGCGAATTCCTCTCTAGTGCCTACCTCTTCATCTCAGGGTTCCACTTGCAACTTACGCCCTCATTTATTTAGAGGATGCATTCCAAACTCTGTCTTTCTCTACAGTTTTTACCCTCTACAGCTCCCTCTAGTACCATGGAAGTTATTCCACGATGCCTTAAGATATGTCCGTTCGCAACGTCGTGACTGCTTTTCTAGTACCTTTGGTACTAGCAGACTTCTCTCATGCCAGGAATACCCTTTTTGCCAGTGCCAAAGACTTTTTATGTCCTGTTTGCTCCGTCCATCAAGGGCTATTTTGCTGCGTAGGTACCAGAATTCCTTTACTTCTGAAACGTCCCCTTAGAAAACTTATTGAATTACTGTGGTGATAAACCTCTTACATTATTTGATTTTCAAACAGCTGAGCAGAACTGAAAGTACTCAGACATCTCGCTCTGTACCTATTCTGATCATCACTAAACTGACACACAATATTTTTAGCGCAACGCAATCTGACTTTCAATAATCCCACAAAAGAATGGCCCTGACTAACAATAACCTATACCTTTCATGAATCACTTACCTCACAAAAATGTTCGTTACTCGAACTACTGCAATACAGCGAGCGCCACTACTGCCAGCTAAATAAAAGATTCAAACTACTGAAGCCACTAACTACTGATAGACATAGTTAGCAAATGAAAGATTTTGATGGAGAACAAACAATGCATTTACCTTAATAGTATTCAAAGGTCATAATATATAGCAGTTTAAGACATCCAGTCTTACAAATTTACTGTCTCTGATCGACACACGTCCAGATCATCCGCTCTCAAAACTCCGCCATCTCTCTCCCCACATCCAGCTGCGCAACGCTACGCGCTGTTAACATCCAGCTGCCCAACACTACAATAGCCAACAACAATGCAAACCAGCCACAGACTGCACATAGCACAGCCAGTGATTTTCATACAGAGCGCTACGTGGTGTTACCAACATAAAAACCTAAACAGCCTACTTACACTTCGTCTACTTCGTGTTCATTAATCCTGATGTTAAGTTTCTCGCTGTTCTCATTTCTGCTACTTCTCATTACATTCGTCTTTCTTCGATTTGATCTCAATCCACATTCTGTAGTCATTAGATTGTTCATTACATTCTGTAGATCATGTAATTCGTCTTCACTTTCGCTGAGGATAGCAATGTCAACAGCGAATCTTATCATTGATATCCTTTCAACTTGAATTTCAATTCCGGTCTTGAGCCTTTTCTTCATTTCCGTCATTGCTTCTTCGATGTACAGACTGAACAGTAGAGGAGAAAGACTACATCCATGTCTTACATCCTTTTTAATCTGAGCAATTTTTTCTTCGTCTTCCACTTATTATTCCCTCTTGGCTGTTGAACATATTGTATATTACCCGTCGGTCTCTATACCTTATCCCTATTTCCCCCATAATTTCGAAGAATTTACACCTTTTGACATTGTGGAACGCTTTTTCCAAGTCGATAAATGCTATGAACGTGTCCTGATTTTTCTTCAATCTTGCTTCCATTATCAACTGGAACGTCATAACTGCTTTTCTGATAACTTTACCTTTCGTAAATCCAAACCGATTGCCATTTAAAACATCCTCAATTTTACTTCAATTCATCTGTGTATTATTTTTGTTAGTAATTTGGTTGCATGAGCTGTTCTGCTGACTGTGCGATAATTCCTGCACTTGATAACTCTTGTAATCTTCGGAATTGTGTGGATGATATTCTTCCCTAAGTCAGTTGGTACATCGCCAGTCTGATATATTCTATACACCAACGTGAATGGTCATTTTTTTGCCACTTTCCCGAATGATTTAAGGAATTGTGATGAAATATTACCTATCTCTTCTGCCTTATTTGATCTCAAGTCTTCCAAAGCTCAGAGACTAGCAATCGCGTAAACTATGGATTCGATGTTAATATCGATTGTTATCGAATATTTGTATCACCCCACCCTCGTCCCTAGATGCGATAGACAGTATATTACCTCACAGAATTTTTGTACAAATAATTACACAAATATTACAACTAATGAGTCATGCATATACTAATTTTGGTTGAAATTTCTCCAGACGTTTCTGAGCTATGCTTCTGTGTTACCCCCTTTTTGTCCCAAAAAAATGGTTCAAATGGCCCTGAGCACTATGGGACTTAAGTGCTGAGGTCATCAGTCCCCTAGAACTCAGAACTACTTAAACCTAACTAACCTAAGGACATCACACACATCCATGCCCGAGGCAGGATTCGAACCTGCGACCGTAGCGGTCGCTCGGTTCCAGACTGTAGCGCCTAGAACCGCTCGGCCACTTCGACCGGCATTTATCCCATATCCAACCTTAAGGCAGATGGTTCTTACGCCCCCAGTACTTCCTTCCAGACTTAAGTGACATGTGTACCAAGCGTGGCTGAAAACGATCCACTGGTTTAAGAGAAACGTGGAACATACTTGTAGTGATCCACATAGATGATCCATTCCAGTACAGTAATGGTAAACAAAGTCCATAAGTGTGCTTGAAGGACAAGTTAGTGAGACAAGTTTACTACCCACCTCGTGTGCTGATAGTAGCCTAACTTTAATCAGTATTTCACCATCTTCAGATATTTTTATAGCCGTGGACCAGTTATGTCACTTGGCGAATAATAACGTTTGTGCGCCTATTAGGAAGCCGTTTCACGGCCGCTTTATTTATCCCCTCGGACACTGAAACTATTACTGGGGGCAACCCCTCTCGGTTTTTAGTCGTAGAAATGAATTTTAGAAGTGTTTTGTGCAATAACACTGTTGGCTGAACTTTTTAGTTGTTAGATAAAATGTTTGAAGTAATTTTCTCAAAAATGTTGAGTGTATTATGCCTCCACTGTGGTAAATTTATGTCCATCGTCAGTATTTGTGTTTTCAGAACCGTGGGCACGTCGAAAAGCGATTTCCAGTTAATCGGGACTTCTTGTTTTAATTTCAACGTAATTGTATAACATAACAATAAGTTACCGGTAATGGTCACTCAAGGCTTGCCCAGAGAAGATCGAGATTTCGCGAAGATTTTGAAGTTGAACAAGACAGGCTGAGCGTAATTACAAAATGATCTACGGCCTGATAGTGAACTAAAAGTGGCGGAACTCGAAAGAAGAACGAATGACCACCCGAACCAGAACGAGACCGACCGAAAGACATTGAGGCGGGAACGAGACCTTCGTAAGGGAACGGTGAATCACCAGTCCTTAGGAGTCGTTCATTGGCCTTTGGGTACACTTTAGTGAACCGTCCCTTGGGACCTGTTCCCCCAAGAATGACCCACTGAAAATGGTCAAAAAGACGCGTTTCGTAAATGTTAAGTGCAACTCGTGCCTTGGCGTGTGACACATGTTTTTTTCTTGTCAATATTTTCGCTGTCACATAAGTGATCAGTGACCTTGCAGCCTTATGGTGATAACAATATTGTAACATGTGTGATTCTATTTGAAGTGTATTTCCGTGATTTTACTGTGCTCTATCTCTTGGATTTCTTTGCAAATGATAGCCTGAACTATGGCTATGTCTTTCAGTTCAAGATTGTCAACTCATTGCTGTTTTTAAACGATAAATCTCAATCTCTTGAGTCCAATAATTACTCACACACAGGTTTAATTCCTGTTTATTTCGCAGTTTCTGAATTTATGAATGATAGACGAACTTCTTGCCATGAGACAACTGCATGCTTTTCAACTCAGGAATGATTGAAAATGGTAGATCTCAGTTCATCATATTCAGTGACTACCAACAACATGTCAATTTGCATTTATTTCGTAAATTTTGAATTTATGGCAGATAGACCGAATTCTGGCCGTCAGCTGATCTTGCGCCTTTCAGTTCAGACTTACCCACCCATGGCTATGCTTAACCAACAGGTCATAATCCCCTGGGTAGAACGACTACTTACATGCATGCACAAATTTTATCTCTTTTGTGGTTTTCGAATATATAAAAATTGCCTGGATTTTAACCGGTTACTGACCGGGTGTCGTGAATACATGCAATATTGTGACACAGTACGACCATATCTCGAGCTTACTTCAGAGTAACTAACGTTGTTATGTATATCTGTGAGACACTTCTATCGGTTAATGAATTTTATATTGTCATAGCTCTGTTAGCCCACCCAGGTGTGGCCCCTTGGCACTCTTCTTAATGCTTTATGTCTCGTTGAGTAATTAGCCAGCAGGGTCGGAGTGGTAGAGACCCCACTTCCATTACTGAACAAATGATTCGAATATACACTCTCTTTGGTTCCTATTTTTTGATTCCCCAATCCGTGCACAGCGGACTGTGTTTGATTATTTTATCTGCTGTTCATTAAGCGATCATTATAGCGCAATGTGCTATATTGTGCTTATAGATTGTAACGTTTTAGCTTTAATTTTCTATGATGATCGGTGCTAATAGCCAATGAAAGCGGGTTACAAGCTGTGAGCTGTCTGGGGAAGTTAACTGTGGATTACTGGGCAACTGTTTCATCAGGTATCAACTCTAAGTTTACCAAATTCCCAAACAGACTAACATTAATAATAATCTTTCAATAGTCATACAACAACCGGTAATATATATATAAAAAGGAGAATTTAAATAAAAAGAAAGAAATCAGTTTATATTTGGAAATTTATTTTAAGATTGATCATGAAATTTCAGCATATTAAATTCTATTTGTAACTAACCTGGTGCCTTATTTAGGATTGTGAAAATCTTACGGAACACATCAAATATAGAGCCAAGATTGGGAGTCTGCATACAACACTGCATTCATAAAACAACACACAAAGAACGTTGAAACGCATGCAAGAGAAAGTTAACCACTACAAACAGATTCAAGTTTTTACCCAAAGAAATTACGTTCGAAGCACAATCCTGTCCGTCATGTAATTACCACATACTGGTATACTAAATTCATATTAACTCTTTGTGAAATCTTCGCGAAAAGAATAGCTGAGGGCTACTTTGATGATTACACCACCTGCTTCACGTGGTCAACTTGGTTTACACAAAGCGTATAACTCCACAATAATTTTGATAATTAAAATAAATTAGATCGAAAAGCAAATTACAAAAGAAAAACCTCGAACTGGTTATTAACGTCTTACTGTTAACCTGACGGGTCAAACAGTTATATAAGCACGTGGTACTGGTCTCGCAAAGTACACCCCACGTGGGTTGAACATAAAGAAAAGTTGGTACATTGAAAATATTGTCAAGACGAGACATTATAATCACACAAGCATTTGCATTTAAGATTGATCTTAGTTAGAGTTACTGATCAACACGTGGTTCCACTTTACTCACAAAGTAGTAACAAAGCAACTCCCGAAAAATAATATGAACTTCACACGAAAATTACACTACGCTGCAATTTAAGATAACCTTAGATATCTTAGAGCTAACCCGAAATAAAGGTGATTAAATTCTCAGTTAGGCTGAACTTAACAAATCCATTGTCCTATGGACTTAGCAGACACGCGCTTAGCCGGAGATCTTACCATTTCAGACGCTCGCCACCGCCAGACTGCAACTCCCTACTACCGAGCGTGCTTCCTGAGGGTGGCTCACAAAGACAAACGGAAGGGACCAGAGGGGCAGCTTCCTATACCAACATGACAACGGACGGACAGCACCATACTAAGGATAGAAACCTCTCTGCTTTAAGAAAGCGTAGCTACCTGTTCCGACGTTGGTCCTACTGTTCTCTAGCAGACAGCCTTGTCTGCTACCCTCAAGCATGCAACTACAAACACATTTGATCATTCATCCTCTCACACAGAAGGGAAGGGGTATGACGCTATCTTATCATATACAGTATATAACAGAAAGCGGATGTAGGTTCCGTATGAGACTGTGCGACATGAATTACATATAAACTGTGTTTTAAAGTGTAGTAGTGTGACAGATCGTTCTTGTTTACGTGTAAAAGTAACACGTTCCACTACTCAGTCTCCTCTCAGATAGTCAGAAACGCCACAGTAAATTTAGAAGAGGAATTTATTCCATAAATGACAACAGATTTAAGAAATCAAACATGAAAGGAATCCAACAGAGACCTTTCAAGATTCTTGTGTAGGATTGCACCCTGTAACTGTTTTCATATTCCTACCAGTGAATAAATTAGTTTTCGTGACCAGTAGATTTCGAGTAATTCATCATAGCCCTGTAATTCATGATAGCTTCCCCCAAATCCATCTACTCTGAAAATCTCAGGGATCCTTGAATGTACCCTGTGTTAAAAAGTAGTTTGTCCTTGTGCTAATAAGATTAATCAAAATTCAGACAATGTTGCTCTACACACGACGTCATTTTCCCTCTCTCCCCTATGCCTGCCGGGAAATCACAAAATACCTATTCGAGCTATCTGTTGAGCATCAGAAATAGATTTTTCATCATTTACTTTTATAACCACTTACGTAGCTTGATATATAATTCATCCGCTAGGCAAACAAGGTGGCGAATACGATGCGCATGAGTGGGACTTGACTATGAGAAAGAGGCATAGAAGGACAAGTATGAGGGGCGTTCAATAAGTAATGCAACACACTTTTTTCTGAAAGCAGATTGGTTTTATTCAGGGTTCCAAACCACCATTTTATTCCCCACTCTCTTGGCTGCAAATCCATATATTCCAACATAATCTTCCTTCAAAGCGACAGCGTTAACCCATCTTACTGGAAAGGTTCTGCATGCCCACATAATACTACTCTCCTAGTCTATTTTGGATCCAACATCTTGCTCCCGCAATAGTCTCCCGATCGTCCACGTACTGCTTCTCATAGAGCGCATCCTTCATGTTAACAAGCAGATGGAAGTCGGAAGGTGTGAGATCTGGACTGCAGAGTGGGTGATGAAGAATAGTCCAATGAAGTTTTGTGAGGTCCTCTGGGGCGCGCAGTGTGGTATCACGTATCAATAACACCCCATGGGCGTTCTACAGTTGGTAACGGAATAGGAAGTTTCCGTCCAACGCCGTTAGCGCTCGTCCGGAAACATAATAGAGAACACAAGCTGCGACATTCTCGCGGATAAAACAGTGACCCGATTATACAGGGTGATTCAAAAAGAATACCACAACTTTAAAAATGTGTATTTAATGAAAGAAACATAATATAACCTTCTGTTATACATCATTACAAAGAGTATTTAAAAAGGTTTTTTTTCACTCAAAAACAAGTTCAGAGATGTTCAATATGGCCCCCTCCAGACACTCGAGCAGTATCAACCCGATACTCCAACTCGTTCCACACTCTCTGTAGCATATCAGGCGTAACAATTTGGATAGCTGCTGTTATTTCTCGTTTCAAATCATCAATGGTGGCTGGGAGTTGATTGTGGAATTTGCAGCTCTCTGCTAGCTCTGCGAGTCGATTTTCCTGGGCTGCGAACAAATGCTTGCTGGATGCGTGCTACATTTTCATCACTCGTTCTCGGCCGTCCAGAGCTTTTCCCTTTGCACAAACACCCATTCTCTAAAAATGGTTCAAATGGCTCTGAGCACTATGGGACTCAACTGCTGTGGTCATTAGTCCCCTAGAACTTAGAACTACTTAAACCTAACTAACCTAAGGACATCACACACATCCATGCCCGAGGCAGGATTCGAACCTGCGACCGTAGCAGTCGCACGGTTCCGGACTGCGCGCCTAGAACCGCGAGACCACCGCGGCCGGCCACCCATTCTCTGTAAACTGTTTATACCAACGTTTAATACACCACCTATCAGGAGGTTTAACACCATACTTCGTTCGAAATGCACGCTGAACAACTGTCGTCGATTCACTTCTGCCGTACTCAATAACACAAAAAGCTTTCTGTTGAGCGGTCGCCATCTTAGCATCAACTGACGCTGACGCCTAGTCAACAGCGCCTCAAGCGAACAAATGTACAACTAAATGAAACTTTATAGCTCCCTTAATTCGCCGACAGATAGTGCTTAGCTCTGCCTTTTGTCGTTGCAGAGTTTTAAATTCCTAAACTTGTGGTATTCTTTTTGAATCACCCTGTAGAACAATTTTCCTTTACTTTACGTCTATGGTCACAAACTTTTTGTTAACAGATTGCCAATTTCGGTCTATAATCACCATCTACAGATCTGTTTTATAAAAACAGATAAACAAGAGTTTGCTTTGAACATTAGTGCTGCCGACAAGATGACTTGTGCATACGCCGTTATTTATACACTCATGTTCATTAATTAAGGATAATGCTGATGCATGGTCAAACAACGCTCTGGTGGGCGGTTTGCGGGTTTAAATCACCTCGGGGTATGACCGTGAGGTGCATTTGACTGCGGTCGTCGCACGGGGGCGCTGGCGGCAGTCCACATACGCAGAGGTCTGTTGGTGCACGTCAGAGTACGGTGCAGCGAGTAAGTGTGCCGACATTTTCAGACGTGCTAATGGTGACTATGTGTTGAAACTGGCTTAAAGAACACATATTGATGACGTTATGAGGGGTAGAATACTAGGGTTACTGGAGGCTGGTCAAACACAGCAGGTCGTAACACGGGCCCTCCGTGGGTCACAAAATGTGACCACAAGGTTATGGCAACGATTCCAGCAGACAGGAAACATGTCCAGGCGCTACAGTACGGGACGTTCACCGTGTACAACACCACAAGAAGACCGATATCTGACAATCAGTACCCGCAGACGGCCACGGAGTACTGCAGGTAGCCTTTCTCGGGAGCTTACCACAGCCACTGGGTTGTCTCCAGACACACAGTCTGCAGACGACTGAACAGGCATGGTTTATTCGCCCAAAGACCTGCAAGGTGCATACCACTGACCCCTGGTCACAGGAGAGCCCGTAAAGCCTGGTGTCAAGAACGTAGTACATGGTCATTGGAACAGTGGTCGCAGGTTATGTTCACGGAAGAGTCCAGGTATAGTCTGAACAGTGATTATCGCAGCGTTTTCATCTGGCGTGATCAGGAACCAGATACCAACCCCTTAATATCCTTGAAAGGGACCTGTATGGAGGTCGTGGTTTGATGGTGTGGGGTGGGATTATGACCGGTGCACGTACACCCCTGCATGTCTTTGACAGTGGAACTGTAACACGTCAGGTGTATAGGGACGTCATTTTGCACCAGTATGTCCGCCTTTTCGGGGGTGCAGTGGGTCCCACCTTCCTCCTGATGGATGATAACGCACGACCCCACCGAGCTGCCATCGTGGAGGAGTACCTTGAAACAGAAGATATCAGGCGAATGGAGTGGCCTGCCTGTTCTCCGGACCTAAACCCCATCGAGCACGCCTGGGATGCTCTCGGTCGACATATCGCTGCACGTCTTCAAACCCCTACGACACTTCAGGAGCTCCGACAGGCACTGGTGGAAGAATGGGAGCCTATACCTCAGCAGCTGCTCTACCACCTGATCCAGAGTATGCCAACCCGTTGTGCGCCCTGTGTACTTGTGCATGGTGATCATATCACATATTGATGTCGGGGTACATGCGCAGGAAACAGTGGCGTCTTGTATCACATTTGTTTCGGGACGGTTTTATCAACTTATCACCAATACAGTGGACTTATAGATCTGTGTCGTGTGTGTTCCCTATGTGCCTATGCTATTAGCACCAGTTTTGTGTAGTGCCACGTTGTGTGGCACCACATTCTGCAATGATCCTTAAATTATGAGCATGAGTGTATATATTTGACGATGCTAGTGCTGATTTTACATTTAACATTCTACGATACCACTATGGCTGCAGTACCTTAGGACATTGTTTTAATAAAACAGATCTGAAGATGGTCATTATAGACCGAAACCGGAAATCTGTTGACAATAAGTTTGTGACCATAGACGTAAAGTGAAGGAAATTTATAATAGAGTACGTCCGCAGCATCTCTGTACTTCCAGCGCCCTCTGCCGCCATGCTACAGGCCAGCCGACGGCAGCGGCTTACCCCACTCGTTCTCCGAGCCACTTCGCTACACGGAAGCCTCTTGGTGGCAGCTCCGTCTTCATCGTTCTTGCTTCAGTGAGGACAGACTCTTCCTTGTTGACATTGCGATAGCAGGACTCTACTTCCTGTTGCAACATTTGTAAGGAATGTTCGTTCGTTTGGAGAAAAACAACAAAATCTTGTGTTTATTGTGATAACTTGTTCGCCAATCATTTCTACTGCTGCCCAGCTTTCCTATGACGACAGTTATCGCACCACTCAGTATCCCTGCTCTCCTTTGTGTTCGAAGTCGTACACAACCATGCAGACCTGTATGAGGCCTTGCATTGTAATGGAGAAGGATATGTTCGTTTGCCTTTTGTCGTGACGACGGTAACACAATACACTTCAGAGTTGATTGTTGCACCGTGAAGGAGAACATCATACAGAACAACCCCTACAGAGTCCCAGAAGACGGTCGCCATGACGCCACTGGCTAAGAACCGAGGACTACGAGAAGACAGGCCGCGGCGCGTACGCCACGAACGTAGTCCTGCACTCGCTCGCTCGCTAAAATCAGCAGAAAAACTACGTTTTTACACCTGTTAACTCGTAACTAGGCGTGTCTGTAGAAACGAAAACTGAATCTTCTACTGGAATCCGCTATTATGGAATCTTACTGTTATTAGTCCTATAATGATGGGAAGTCCATGGGCCTACTTATAATTTCTTACAGCTGTACTGACGTACAACAAAAAAAATCATGCTAAAATGATTATCAGTTGCATACGGCACCACTTCCAGCATGTAATGAGTACTGTTAAGCAGATGAGACTAAATGCTATAAACACGCCGTTATACCATTTATATCGAGTATTGCTATTAAATTAAATTTTGCTGTAGTACTGTAGTCAGTAAGACTTCATAATAGCAGATTCCAGTGGAAGATGCAATTCTCGTTCGTACTTACGCGCCCAGCTGCGATTTTACAGGTTTAGAAACGCATTTTGTCTGCTGAGCTGAGCGAGCGAGCAAGTTCAGGACTACCTTCGTGACGTACGTTCCTCAGCCTATCTTTCTCGTGGACCTCGCTAAGAACACAGCTTTGAATTTTTTTTCCAGAGGAAAGGTGGTGTGGTACCACTCCTGTTCTAAGTGATGATGTTCGCCAAAGATTGTCACAATCGTAACGCCCAAGCAATTCCACAGAAATGGACCTTTGTTGCTCTTTATGGTCTTCTGTGACCCGGCGAGGAACCTAGCGGGCATCTACTACATCTACATGCATACTCTGCAAATCACATTCAAGTGCCTGGCAGAGGGTTCATCGAACCACCTTCACAATTCTCTTATTCCAACCAAGTATACCGCGCGGAAAGAATGAATACCTATATCTTTCCGTACGAGCTCTGATTTCCCTTATCGTTACTCCCTTTATAGGTCCGTGTCAACAAAATATTTTCGCATTCGGAGGAGAAAGTTGGTGATTGGAATTTCGTGAGATGCCGTCGCTACGAAAAACACCTTTCTTTTAATGATTTCCAGCCCAAATCCTGTATCATTTCTGTGACACTCTCTCCCACATTTCGCGATAATACAAAACGTGCTGCCTTTCTTTGAACTTTTTCGATGTACTCCGTCAGTCCTATCTGGTAAGGACCCCACACCGCGCATCAGTTCTCGAAAAGAGGACGGACAAGTGTAGTTTAGGCAGTCTCCTTAGTAGGTCTGTTACATTTTCTAAGAGTCCTGCCAATAAAACGCAGTCTTTGATTAGCCTTCCCGCCAACATTTACTATGTGTTCCTTCCATTTAAGTTGTTCGTAACTGTACTACCTAGGTTTTTAGTTGAATTTACGGCTTTTAGATTAGACTGATTTATCGTGTAACCGAAGTTTAGCGAGTCTAGCAGTCATGTGGACCCAGAATGAGATTTTCACTCTGCAGCGGAGTGTGCGCTGACATGAAACTTCCTGGCAGATGAAAACTGTGTGCCGGACCGAGACTCGAACTCGGGAGTTCGAGTTCGAGAGTCGGTCCGGCACACAGTTTTAATCTGCCAGGAAGTTTCACTCATGTGGATAACCTCACACTTTTCGTTTATTTAGGGTCAATAACCTTTGAGTACCCCAACTGGTGGACGAGTGTGTCCGCACTACCAAGACAGACGTCCATTTGAGCAGCGATATGTTTCATTATTATCAGCTCATCATCTAAAATGAGAGGGGCCACATGTTCTAACATCGCAGGAGTCACAGCTGTATAAGGTTGGCCGGCACGCGGGAAGTAGGACAGGTTTGCAAGACCATGCTGCGATGAAGACAGACGCCTCGCCTAACGAGTCACTGTTCTTTTGTTCGCTGCTATGTCTTCATAGATATTCTACAAGCGCGTATAAATATCTGCGATACTCTGGTTGCAGGCTACATATAGGGCCACCACCTATCGGAGGGGCGTTTGAAAAGTCCGTGCAAAAATAAAAACTACTTACCTGTTTGAGGTAAACCTTTTTTATTTTTCTCTTTTTATTTTTCTCCTTTTAGACTTATATACTTTGTCCAACGCTTTTCTAATTTGTTGATCCCTTCCGAATAATAGGATTTATCCAAGCCCGCAAAATAGCTATTAGTTGCTGCAATCACCTCCTCGTTTGAATAAAATCTTTGTCCCGCCAGCCATTTCTTCAAATTGGGGAAATAGTAGTCCGAGGGAGCCAAGTCTGGAGAATAGGGTGGATGTGAAACGAATTGGAATCCTATTTCCATTAATTTTCGACCACAACTGCTGAAGTGTGTGCTGGTGAATTGTCGTGATGGAAAATGACTTTTTTGCGGTCCAATCGGCTGCGTTTTTCTTGCAGCTCGGTTTTCAAACGGTCCAATAACGATGAATAATATGCACTTGTAATAGTTTTAGCATTTTCCAGATAGTCGATGAGGATTACTCCTTGCGAATCCCAAAAGACAGTCGCAATGACCTTTTCGGCCGAAGGAATGGTCTTCGCCTTTTTTGGTTCTCCCTTGGTAACCTATTGCTTAGATTGTTCTTTGGTCTCAGGAGTTTTGTAATGTATCCATATTTCATCCACAGTGGCGAAACGACGCTTAAAGTCCTGCGGATTCTTCCTGAAAAGCTGCAACCCATCCATGCAACACTTAACAAGATTCCGTTTTTGGTCAAGCGTGAGCAATCGCGGAACCCTTCTTGCGGATAGCTTTCTCATGTCCAAATGTTTATGCAAAATATTATGTAACCGTTCATTCGAGATGCCCACAGCACTAACAATCTCACGCACGTGAACTCTTCTGTCATCCATCACGATATTAAGGATCTTATGAATGATTTCTAGAGTGGTAACCTCCACAGGGCGTCCAGAACGTTCAGCATCACTTGTGCCCATATGGCCACTCCGAAAATTTTGAAATCACTTTTATACTGTTCTAATCGAAGGTGCAGAGTCACCGTAATGTTTATCAAGCTTCTCTTTAGTTTCCTTAGGCGTTTTGACTTTCATAAAGTAGACCCTAATGTTTAACCACCACACGAAATTCTTTTTCGTCCATTTTTTGACAGTCACTCAACTTCCTTGATTCACATGAATGCCAAACACAAAGAAATAGACCAATATGGCTGAAACTTGGTGTGCGTTCTTTCCAAAGATGCTACTAACTAAACATGACCTTCGACCATAAATGTAATAGACTGGCCCTGACGTCATTTTCGGGGCTCCAACATCTCTGGGCTGAAGTCACGTGTATGTAGGCAAAACATGGTTGTTTCGAGTTGCGCTTATGGCTGTACTCAGCGTTTTGTCGGGGGAAATGTCATTACATTTCACGTGTGTTTCTATGATAGTGCAGATGCGTTTATTGAAATTTGCGGAAGTGGCTTTTATATATATATTTTTTACACTTGAAATAAAGTATCACGTAAATTAAGTGATGCCTGTAAAGTCAGACTCATATTACATTTTGGAAAATATCTGTGATAATTCGGTTACAGAAGTAAGTATAACTGTTTCTCGTTCCTACTCATAGGTTCCCTAAGGATGAAAACCGAAGGCAGCTTTGGATACAGGCCCAGAAGGATTTGTATACACAAGTGAGATTATAATAAGGTAAGAGCACCTATGAAGATAATTTTTTTCTACCTTCTAATACTACTAAATAAATGTAGGCTCCAAAATTATTTTCTGAAACTTCAAAGTCTCACCTTTCATCTAAAATATCATTTTTTTAACTGATAGTTTAAACTTTTGTAAAAATAGTGGGAACTGAACCTTTGAAGTGCACCTAAAATTGATACTCTAAAATGGACCTGCTCCTAAAGTCGACAATGTTGGCACCTATAGTTGACATAATTCCCATATCCCATTTTCTTTTATAAGTGACTAGATCTCAAAACGCGGCGAATCAAATGTTTAAAGTTTTTATACCAGCCCACTCTTACTGTTTAAAAGAATTTTAACGACATTTTACTTTCATTGATAGTTTATAGTAATTTCGTCCCGCTGACCACCAGAGTGGCGTTCGATGTACTTGTTACATTTTATAAATGGTACTGTGAACAAATCCAGGTCAAATGTAGTACTGGCATAATTTTTCGCAAATAAAAAAGTAATTTTTGTTGGAAGCGTTTGGGAGTCAATTGAGAAATGTGGGGAAAATACGATACAAACATAGGATGGATGACCGCTGATTTGAAATCCCGCCACGTTTTGCCATCAGTCACGTCGTTTATGTTGGAGCCACACCAGCCCTGTAGCTTCTGCACAGCAAGGCCAGTCTACTAGTATCTATGGTCGAAGATATGACCTCGGTACGCGCCGGTGGTGCCATCTCGCGGACTTTGTACGGACTTTTCAAGCGCCCCTCGAATAGGAGTTGAAATGGGAATATTCCACGATGTCCCATAACAAATTCCGCATGTTAATCAACCGAAATTGACAGAAAAGGAGTGTAGCTTTACTTACTGAACGCCCTAGGAGAATTCAAACACGATAAGGATCAGCTTCCAACACCTCTCGTCACGTTTTCCCCTAAAGCAGATCCCGAACTGTTTAGATGTGAATTCTGTGAAACCTAAGCCAAGCTTCTCATGAAGCACGGCTGGGGATTCCCCGTCCCTGCCGTAGTGGAGTGATTAGGCGGGACAGGGGCTGCAGGGGCCCCTCCTCGTCCCCCTCCCCGCCCTACCCGCGCAGCGTCGGCTCCGCGTCGCAAAAACCGAGTCGGCCGCCTGAGTGACAGCCGCCTCCCTGCCCCCTGGGCCCGCGCCGCCCCCGCCGCCCCCTCCGCCCCCGGCGCGGCGTGTTTGCGCAGCTAATGAGCCGCCGGCTGCTAACCAGATTAGGGCTCGGCTGGCGCTGCCTCCGCCGCCCCCGTTCTTCCGGCCGTTTGCTTTTTTCCCCCGATGACTGGCGACCCGCAAGTGCGGCCCGGCCGCGTCCTCTGCGCTCACTTGTTAGCGCCGGTGACCGCCCCCGACAGATTCGTAGACCAACATAGCTGACCGGGCTCCTCGTTTAATTCCTGCCTCGACGCCGCGTGACCGAAATACGCGAGCAGCCGTCTTGCCGAGACGTCCGTGTGGCGCAGGAGGTAGCTGCAAGTCACTGCCAGCCTGAAGCACCTAGGTTCAGCCACGGCCCGTCGCCAATACGAGGGGCTTTTATTTATCACCCTGAAAAATGAAGCACTCAATGTGACGCTTGGTGATGGTAACGACGCACCTTTTGCATATAAATGAGATGTGACAGTAAATAAGCAAAAGTGCTGGCAGTCTAGCGAAGAAAACACCAAATGCTGTACATGGATGGACACCTAAAGTAGTTAATGCATAGGGCCGGCCGAAGTGGCCGTGCGGTTAAAGGCGCTGCAGTCTGGAACCGCAAGACCGCTACGGTCGCAGGTTCGAATCCTGCCTCGGGCATGGATGTTTGTGATGTCCTTAGGTTAGTTAGGTTTAACTAGTTCTAAGTTCTAGGGGACTAATGACCTCAGAAGTTGAGTCCCATAGTGCTCAGAGCCATTTGAACCATTAGTTAATGCATAGGATTAGTAATAAATAGGATAAGCAACATTATTTATCTACTAATAACCATTTGTGTGTGTGTGTGTGTGTGTGTGTGTGTGTGTGTGTGACTGGCGGTCAACGGCTCGAAGAAACCATTCCGAGGTATTCACCGTCAGTCACATTCGGTGATGGTACTACCAAATCTCTCATCTATCCTATCTTCTTTTTATATTCTTCTTAAAAAACAATAAAACTTTGTTTATATTTCAGCCTTAAATTGTTGTTATTTTGAAAAGTATCATTCTTTGTATATGTTGTAGACAAAACAAATGAAAAGAAAACTGTAAAACGATGAAAAACGAAAATTGTAAGATGTACGACCTGTTTTAAACATCAGGTAACAGGTCTATAATTTGGCAATAAATAAAATAAATAAAATAAAAATATAAATTGGGCTGTAAAACTACCGTAGATTACCCCAGAGACTATTGTGAGCAAGCATAGACTACGTTAGTTTGCCTAGTAGCCTTGGTCAATGAAGACCGTAACTACGTCACCTGTACGTTAGGTGTGTTGAGTACCAATCGGACATTATCTCATTTCCATCGCTTTGTCTGCATATGCGATCAGAGTCTTTCTAGATTCCCCTACAAACAGGAAGTGGTGAACGGTCTAGAAACTGAGTGAGGATACATAAAGGAGTGCATAACCTATGGAACTATGTATTTGTCCCCCCCCTCCCCCCGCCCGCCCCCCACCGTGAACCATGGACCTTGCTATCGGGGGAAGGCCTGCGAACCTCAGCGATTCAGATAGGCGTACCGCAGATGCAACCACAATGGAGGCGTATCTGTTGAGAGGCCAGACAAACGTGTGGTTCATGGTGAGGAGAGGCAGCCATTTCAGTAGTTGCAGAGGCAACAGTTTGGATGATGGACTGAACTCGTCTTGTAACATCAACCGAAACAGCATTGCCGTGCTGGTTCTGCAAACAGCTGAAAGAAAGACGAAACTACAGTCGTAATTTCTCCTGAGGGCATGCAGATTTACTGTATGGTTAAATGACGATGGGATCCTCTTGGGAAAAATATTGCGGAGGTAAAATAGTACCCCATTCGGCGTTCCACGCGGGAACTACTCAGGAGGACGTCGTTATCAGGAGAAAGAAAACTGGCGTTCTACGGATCTAAGTGTGGAATGTCAGATCCCTTAATCGGGCAGGTAGGTTAGAAAATTCAAAAAGGGGAATGGATAGGTTAAAGTTAGATATAGTGGGAATTAGTGAAGTTCGGTGGCAGGAGGAACAGGACTCCTGGTCAGGTGAATACAGGGTTATAAATGAAAAATCAAATAGGGGTAATGCGGCAGTAGGTTTAATAATGAATAAAAATAGAAACATGGGTAAGCTACTTCGAACAGTATAGTGAACACATTATTGTAGCCAAGATAGACGCGAAGCCCATGCCTGCTACAGATGTACAAGTTGATATGTCACCCAGCTCCGCAGATAATGAAGAGATTGAAGAAATGTATGATGAGATAAAAGAAGTTATTCAGATAGTTAAGGGAGGCGATAATTTAATTGTGATGAGGGACTGGAATTCGATAGTAGGAAAAGGAAGAGAAGGAAAAGTGATAGGTGTATATGGACTGGGTAAGGGATGAAAGAAGAAGCCGTCTGGTAAAATTTTGCACAGAGTATAACTTAATCATTGGTAACACTTGGTTTAAGAATCATGAAAGGAGGTTGTATACGTGGAAGAAACCTGGAGACACCGGAATGTTTCAGGTTGATTACATCATAGTAAGACAGAGATCTAGGATCCATGTTTTAAATTGTAAGACATGTCCAGAGGCAGATGTGGACTCCGACCACAATTTATTGGTTATGAACTCTAGATTAAAACTGAAGAAACTGCAGAAAGGTAGGAATTTAATGATATGGGACCTGGATAAACTGAAAGAACTAGAAGTTGTAGAGAGTTTCAGAGGGAGCATTAGGGAACGATTGACAAGAACAGGGGAAAACAATGCAGCAGAAGAAGAATGGGTAGCTTTGAGAGATGAAATAGTGAAGGCAGCAGAGGATCAAGTAGGTAAAAAGCCGAAGGCTAGTAGAAATCCTTGGGTAACATAAGAGGTATTGAATTTAATTGATGAAAGGAGAAAATATAAAATTTCTGTAAATGAAGCAGGCAAAAAGGAGTACAAACGTCTCAAAAACGAGATCGACAGGAAGTGCAAAATGGCTAAGCGGGAATGGCTAGAGAACAAATGTGAGGATGTAGAAGCATATATCACTAAGGGTAAGATAGACGCCGCCTACAGGAAAATTAAAGAGACCTTTCAAGAAAAGAGAACCACCTGTATACATATCAAGAGCTCAGATGGTAAACCAGCCATAAACAAAGAAGGGAAAGCCGAAAGGTGTATGGAGTATATAGTGGGTCTGTATAACGGCGATTTACTTGAGGACAGTATTATGGAAATGGAAGAGTACGTAGATGAAGATGAGATGGGAGATGTGATATTGCGTGAAGAATTCGACAGAGCACTGAAAGACCTAAGTAGAAACAAGGCCCCTGAAGTAGGCAACATTCCATTACAACTACTGATAACTTTGGGTGAGCCAGTCCTTCCATCTGGTGAGCAAGATGTATGACACGGGCGAAATACTCTCAGACTTTGAGAGGTGGCATGAGCCCCCTCTCATATTTCCATCTTACGATTCTCCTCTCTAAGTGCATGCGGTGGGAAGTCGCTATTCCTTCACACGCGGACTTCCCACGCAGCGTCTCTCGTCACCCGGGTGGTCCGGTGACAGGCGGGTTAAGCCGACGTGTGTGAGGCAGTCGAGTGAATGCTTTGCAGACGCCGACATTGTCAAGAGACACGCCCGCTGGGGTGTGAAGTAGCGGCTGGGCTAGAGGTTCCGTTACTTCGGAGAAACTTAGCGAAAACACTTTCTGGCGGGCTACCAGCGAGGCGTGGGAATGACTTGTGTACCCAGGCAGTTGTGGCGGGAAAATTCCCGCACTTTCTGCAAAATAGTAACGGTGATTGGTTTGCTCAGGGCATAGCGCCGTGACGTAGCAAAATCAGCACAGAAATTGGCGCCAAGAATCTCCATTGGTGGAATGGTAGTGCTCCGGCAATGGAGTGGAATTTCCGCCGGTTTTCGGGTTGCTGATTGGTACGTAACCACGGCCACTGTCGTGGGGGCGGGAATGTTGTGTGTTCGGCCTGTACGGGTGCTCAGGGGTAGTCGGCTCTCGCCTTTCGGTCGAGGACGTCGAAGCAACCAGCCCTCGCCTGCGGTACGCCAGATCGTGTTCTGGCAGCCAAGAAGACAGTTTTGGTAATGTATGTCCGCAGCACCGGCAGATAGGGATTTTCCTAGGTGATAATCAGAGCTCAGCAGAGCGCGCCTGTTCGTTTTTTTTCTGTGTTCTGTCTTGAGTAGCAGCAATTATTGTTAGGTTAGCTGTCTGTCTCCCTTCAGATTTGAGTGGCAAGGAATTTGGCTCCACATACCACTTCGTCTTAAACCTCACAATCTAGTTCAGGGACAACTTCACCTTTACAGTGTTTGTATGAGTATCAAATTTGAGCCAATTTGATTTATTGTAAATGTTTGTGTTTTTGTTTATTATTTTGTGATTAGTCTTAATAAATCCTATTGTTATTTTGGACAGAACTTTCATTCTGTTAATCGATAGAGCAACCCTATCATTCCTCACTATGCTAATGAAACCTTTGTTTATTTAACTTATTTATCAAATTAAATTATTGCAGGTGCCAAACTCTCTTCTACTCCACTGGCAGGGTTGATTAGAGTCAGTTCGCGTATTTTTCTTATCCTTGTGCAACAGCAAAAGTCGGAGTTAGAATAGGGGGGGCTTAGAGCATGATTGACACATGTGGATTCTAATAGAATTTAGTGATAAACACACTGCTAGCCCCGGCACCTCGCAACTTCACGACGAATGTAATAATAGCGATTCCAAAGAAAGCAGGTGCTAATAAGTGTGAAAATTACCGAACTATCAGTTTAATAAGTCACGGTTGCAAAATACTAACATGAATTCTTTACAGACGAATGGAAAAAACTGGTAGAAGCCGACCTCGGGGAAGATCCGTTGCAATCTAGGAACATGCCAAGCAGTACTGATCGTTCTACTTATCTTAGAAACCAGGTTAATTAAAGGCAAACCTAAGTTTATAGCTTTCGACAGTGTTGACTGGAATACTCTCTTTCAAATTCTGAAGGTGGTAGAGATAAAATACATGGAGCGAAAGGCTACTTACAATTTGTACAGAAACCAGAAGGCAGTTATAAGAATCGAGGGGCACGAAAGGAAAGCAGTGGTTTAGAAGGGAGTGAGACAGGGTTGTAGCCTATCCCCGATGTTATTCAATCTGTACTTTGAACAAGCAGTAAAGGAAACCAAAAAAAATTTGGACTAGGAATTAAAATCCAAGGAGTAGAAATAAAAACTTTGAGGTTTGCTGATGACATTGTAATTATGTCAGAGACAGCGAAGGACTTGGAAGAACAGTTGAACGGAATGGACAGTGTCTTGAAAGGAGGATATAAGATGAACCTCAACAAAAGCACAACGAGGATAATGGAATGTAGTCGAATCCAACCACGTGATGCTGAGGGAATTAGATTAGGAAATGAGATGCTTAAAGTAGTAAATGAGTTTTGCTATTTCAGAAGCAAAGTGATCGATGATGGTCGAAGTAGGGAGGATAAAAAATGTAGACTGGCAATGGCAATTAAAACGGTCCTTACGAAAAGAAATTTGTTGACCTGGATTATAGATTTAAGTGTCAGATCTTTTCTGAAAGTATTTGTATGGAGTGTAGCCATGTATGGATGTGAAACATGTACGATAAACAGTTTTGAAAAGAAGAGAATAGAAGCTTTCGAAATGTGGTGCTACAGAAGAATGCTGAAGATTACATGGATAGATCACATAATTAATGAGGAGGTACTGAATAGAACTGGGGAGAGGAGGAATTTGTGGCTCAACTTGAGTAGGAGAAGGGACCGGTTGGTAGGTCACGTTCTGGGGCATTAGGGGATCACCATTTAGTACTGGAGGGAAGTGTGGAGGGTAGAAATCGTAGAGGGAGACCAAGTGGTAAATACACTAAGCAGATTCAGAAGGGTGTAGGTTGCAGGAGTTATTCGAAGATGAACAGGCTTGCAAATGATAGAGCAGCATGGAGAGCTGCATCAAACCAATCTTTGGAATGAGGACCACAACAACAACAACAACACAGTTATTCTACTGTCTGTTACCTAAAAATGAACATCATTTATAGTAAATTTAATATGCCAGTATTTAACTCAGCTTTTGTTCGAAAATTGTTGACTTGTAACGTGAAACAGAGGGATGTTGTAGTAAAAATTAGAAAAATACGGATGTATCATTTACTGCAGGAAAATGGTATTTCCAAAAAAAGGCAAAATTAAGAAAAGATCCAAAAAAAGGAACGTTACGAACATTGCTTCAGTGCGTCGTCGAGCTTATATAATACATATTTCTGTTATTTGTACATAACTTTCACACTTATTTGTAACAACAGGAAACTTCTGCCTTTAATCATGATGAAGAAATTTCTATAGACTACAAAATAACAACACTAATTAGTGGTTTTTTTAACGTTCATGTATGTGAAATGTACTTGCACCAACAGTAATTGCTTTGGTTACATAAAAGCATAGACGTTAATCAGTTAACCATTTTTATTACAAAATATTTGATCATGTGAACATCCTCAACTGAGGAACACGTTTATAGAATAAGAATCCGCCCCAGGTGCCAGTAATTTCTTAATTTATTCTACAACCGATTTCGAAGCATAAAGCTTGATCTTCAGGTGTCACCAAATAATTATGGGAATATAAATGTGTGTCGGCTAGGCCAGTCAGTCACGGGGACGAGACCCACGTCAAACAAATGTATAGGAGTGTAGGACCAGCAACCACAGTGCCCACCTGGATAGCGCGACGGGGAAGTGACTAGAGTAATTCCGGCTGATAAAAATCTCAACCACCATAGACACTAAGTCTCATCAGCTGGTTCTGTGACTCGCATATTGAGTTGTGCTCTTTTATTTTCAACTTTAGTTACACACTGCCTCAGTTTCATTGCATTGCATCTCATTACCTTAGTCATATTCCACGAAAAGTGGTCTCTCGGCTGTGGAAAGTTGTTAAAGACGTAAATTTTTATTTAATGTGAATGCAATAAAGTGAAATGGCTTTACATTACTGTATTACTGCGTTAATTATAGTTACAAAGTGTTGTGTACATAGTTCCGCGTAGTCAGCGCATACACAACTTTCCCACTAGAGGGCGCCCTGCTAAGCACAACAGCGCAGGCGCAGCGCTCGTCCGTCTCCGCACTACGAGATGGCGCTGCCTTAGAGACGGACCAAATTCTGCTTCCGCCGACCCGCGTATTAATATATAACGCAGCCAATGAGATTGCTGCTAACATAGAACCTTTTCTCCTCGCGGATCACACTCGCACAGTGATACATGAACGCGTGAGGTATTAAAACAAGTGTACAGACCTCCAATTAGTCAATCTGCATTTGTCTGCACCAGTCTGCACCAGTCTGTACAAGTCTGCTTTTGTCTGTAGCAGTCTGTACCAGTCTGCATTTGTCTGTACCAGTCTATGGTCAAGTTTCAGTCTGCACCTAATAAGATTACCATATTCCTGTACATAGCCATGAAGATAAATGAATAGACACTTTGTCAAGTATGAGAGATATGTGAGAATAAGATTAACGTACCAAGACCAAAGGAACTTCAGATTGTCAATTGTAAACAGCATCCAGAATCAAGTTACGTAATGTCTATGCTTTTTATTATTTTAATAAATGTGTGTGAAAATTAATCAAGTTCTGTTTAAAGTTTGTCACCGTCAATCTGCTATTCTAAGCGTGCAAGTGGCATTTCTATCGTCTGACCTAACGGCAGAAGATAAACACGCCACGATAAGACCACGAGACATATTGCTGACACTCGCCTACTTCGTTAGAGCGACAAGTCAAATAATCTGATGGTGTATGTACCGAAGGTCTTACAGTACGCACACCACGCAAAGTAACTTAAAACACGAAATTCAAGAGTTTGTGCAAAGACACCCTTCGGTGGAATAGACGGAGGCTCCTAAAAGCAAGTTCTTTAATTCAGTCTTAAACTCGACCACATTATTTATAATGGGCTATCAACATATTGCCGATCGGTTATACAAGCACCGGCATGTAAGCAAGTTATTAGTGTGATATTCGTATCGTTCATATGTAAATGAGGAAACGTAAACTATGGTGACACTGTGACAAGAAGTGTGTGACGAAATAGTTGTATCGAGTGACAGAAGAACGATAGTCTACCACAAAAAAGAGTGAGAAACATGGTGTACAGTATGTGGAGGGCGAAAACACGAAGAGGTGAATATAGAACAGTGATAAAAGTGGTGGTGCGACCTCCAGACCAGATGTGAGGAAACGCAGATCAGAAAATCATCCCACTAATGATGCCTTAAAACAGTAGAAGGCGAAACGCGTATGGATTAAATAAAATAATTAGCAACAGGAAAAGGCAGTTTGATTTGCAAAACAAGTATTTATATGATGACTAACTGACAACCTCAGCTGCCGACAGGTGTTGTTGTTACACCTCGATGTGGACAGCTGAAAATGTGTGCCCCGACCGGGACTTGAACCCGGGATCTCCTGCTTACATGGCAGACGCTCTATCCACCTGAGCCACCGAGGACGCAGATGAATAGTGCGACTGCAGGGACTTATCCCTTGCACGCTTTCGAGAACAAGTTACTGTCTTCGTATATAAGTATTTATATGCTTGCTGCGGAGGATCGCCACACAAACAAACTTTTTATGGTGACATTATTACCAAATGCGTCCAAACAGGGCCAACATGCTGTTATTTTCTTCTTGGCTGCCGAAGGACACCGGTAGACATCCTTCGGAGAATGAACAGTGTGTATGGGTAGCTTGTCTGTTGATAACCTCCATTGTGGAATGGTGCGCCAAATCCTGGCTGGTCGCAATTCGACACAAGACGCCGGTCGATGTGAGAGGCCAGCCTCTACCACCTCAAGAGGGAGACACTCGAACACCCGCCCTATAGATCTGATGTCTACCCATCGGATTACCACGACTTCGGTCCCTTATAGAAGGTCTTGAAATGACGGCGATTACTGTTGGACGAGGATGTCCAGCAGCCAGTGACGGACTCCTTCGCGCAGCAGGACATCGTCGTTTACCAAACAGGAATCATCAATCCGGTGCATCGGTGGGATGTTCGCCTCAATGCCTACGGCGATTTTGCCTGATTGGCACGCCGATTCTGGTTCTGTACGGCCTTCGAACGAAAACTTTTTGACCGCCCCTTCTTCATGACATTTAATGTGCTCTGAAATACTGCTAATGACAAAGGACACATACTGTAAAGTGACTGTCAAACAGCCAGTTTTCTGAAGAGGTCTCTGCATAATGTTTTAGAATAACACCAGAAGACACGACTTTTACAACACGTTTCTGAATACTGAAAACACTATACCTGAACGTTGAGTCTCCTCAGAAAAAGATTCCATAACTCGTTAATGACTGTAAATATGAAGAATAAACCGAGTTTCTTCATTTTTAAATCAACTATAGCAGTAACCACGCTTGATACAAACATTTCTGAATGAGGGCGTTTCATTAAGTCTACGCGGTATGTTTTCCAATCACGGTTGTGGTCTATCTGCGTCCCAAAATCTTATAAGTTTTTACTCCTTGTGTTTCATTGTCTCAGAACACTATTTTTATAGCTTTTGCTGTTCTGTGAATAGACTGAACTATACATACTAAGTCCTGTCAAAACTCAATGATAATCCATTTGCCTTTAACTCTTCCCTAGTAAGGGTAGTGGTACTGTTATGAACTTATATAATTGTACTGTCTGCAAAAAGGCTAATTTTGCATCTTCTGAAACTTCAAGTGGAAGATCATTGGTGTATATTGTAATTTTTCCTCCTATCAATGTAATTATATAGTTCTCAATTCGTCCGAGAAATCAATCATTCATAATATGAAACACAGTCATAGCTCAGTCACTCAAAATGATTCAGAAATTTTACTTGTTAGAATGAAATGAGGCGATGGTTCTTCTTCTCTGGAGGCTCGTGCTTTGCGGCAGTCTGCTAATCTGTACAAATAAAATGCCTCGTAATTTTGGAGTGTTGTGTAATCAGTCGGGAAACCTCAGATCAAGCGGATATTTGGCTTTGATGAAGTTTAACCTTCCGAAGAAGTAATGGAGCTCTTGGATTATTAAATGCAGGTTCGTATCCAGCCTTTCGGAAGTTCCCTTCTGATTAACAACTACGCAATATATCGATGAATATCATTAATTCTCAAATGTCAAATACACACCTTTTTTATGTAGGAGCAATATATGTATATTTCCCTTTTAATCGTATAATTTCGTATCAGTTATCTTCTGTCATAAATCTCATTAATCAGATTACAGTTCTTCAAACAAAGCTCAGGCTAATCGGCACGAAGACAATCTCGGAAGCTCTTTTTTTCTAACAACCACCAGAGAGAGTACTACAAAGAATAATTATGCGCTCATGGCATAGCTATTGTATGAAACTATTTTGCGCATGGATTCTGCGAGTGTGAAGATAGAAAATTTGTATACGTCATTCAAGGGTAGAATTGTATCAGAATAATTCATCGAATATAAAGAGATATTACAGTTTCCCCTCGCAGCGACCAAAGTTAATGATAATACACTTTGCGAGCTAATAGAAAAATTTGTTGTGTTGTTTATTGAAAAGAGGAATATTTTGAATTAATAGAATTTTACTATAGAGAATATCGGTATCATGTTAAGACAGTAAGTTACGAGAATACCTAAGCTGTAGCTTTTACATGTACCGGAGTATACCCGCGTCCCGAGTACATAACCAGGGAAGATGTAGATTGGTGTAATTACGAAAAAGGTCTACCCATTTGGGAACTGGCCTTCACAGGGAAACCCTGGAAAACCCGGAAGAATAGACCCCAGCTCAGGTATTAAAGAAGATAGGAAAGCCTAAATCCAGTAATCTTGAAATATATAAAAGCTCCATAGATTAGATCGAAGGAAAAGTGCCTCATAGCAAAAAAAAATTTTACAATATTGCTCAAAAAATTTTTCAAAATTCTTCTTTCGACGATGTAGCCGGCGATCTTGTTGTGAAGTCGATGGAACAGGAACACTGGGTACTGACAGCGGGTAGGCGACGTACAGCGTTTGGTGGAGGCGGCACGGAGCACAGGCGATGGCTTGTGGTACAGGATAGAAGCTGGTAATGTGCCGTAGAAACAGGAGGATGATCTCAGGAACAGATGGTCAGGGACGTGAACATGGAACAGGTTTAAAGTGGAATAAGGAAAGTTTCTGACTGAATAAATCCCTGGAAGAGAGTGGATTAAGGCAACGAAGTCCATATTTCATCGTTGAACTCAAAATCGGAGTGGATTCTTATATTCTTCCATCTGTACTAGATTGGAACGTATATCAGTCCTGACAATCGCGAATTTTTTTGTAGTCCTCAATACCAAAGTTGTTTTGCATTACAACTGCTGATTCTCCAAAACATTGCCAAATAGACTGTGGGCATTTAAATTTTGTTGTAGCTCATATCGAATGTATTCCTCTCAAAAAAAATTTTTTAATCTGATCTTCGTTTTGTTATAGTGCAGGTGGAAGTAGAGCATTGAATCTGTCCGAGGTTTGCTTTAAATTACGAAATTATGGATAAAATTTAAGTTTACACCTGATGAAAAATTTTAAACATAGGCATATGACACTGACTCCACAAAAGCAATAACTTCTAGAAAAAAATTCTCTGAAAAATTTTCATTATTCTTATAATTAATTGATTTATAGATCCACCTGCAAATGAAAATCATTAATGATGACGTATGTTCATTTAACAAATCATCCACTCGCAGAATCTTCTTCATCCTCTCATGAACATTTATGGAAATATATTTCAACAATTATGTCCACAATATGAAACACACAAACTGCTATTCTTAAAATGTTAATTAAAATTCTTAAATTAATTCTCGTGGTAGAGAAGGCATAATGAAAAATCTAAAAATTATAATAATTTTCTCTCGCTCAACCAGAGATTTTCTTCAATTGTTTGCAGCAGTGACATTATCGACTGTTGCTTCATTTCACAGTTCATTTTTTTTCTCCCGCGAACAGCGCACATCATACACACAGCGTATTTACCTACATATCCCGCACTGTTCAAGTTTCACACGCAATTCTCACATAAGTGACGTGTCTTGGGGAAATGTAGATGCACTTTCATTGTATATCACTATGGCTTCTGCTCATAGTCCACACTTAAAAACACTGGTATTTAACAATTTCTTCTACCTATCTTAAAATTTTGTGCTAAACTATCACAGGAGTAACCTCACTGTCTCTTAACCTATCACAGGAGTAATCTCACTGTCTCTTAACCTATCACAGGAGTAATCTCACTGTCTCTTAACCTCTAGACAACATAAACTTCTTGATATTTATATACACATTCGACTCATAGTCAAATTCCACTCTAAATTCTTCTCCATATTTGGTATCACAGATCTACAATCCTTCAAAAAATTTCTTAATATCATTATGCGGGAATAATCCCTTTATTCTTTTCGATTCGGGATATGCCAACAAGTATGATCCAGGAGTTGGTATATTTACAATAACATATGGTCCGGTATAAATAGGATTCCATTTCTTTATGTTCTTCATCAATTTCGAGGAATGGATGTGTCGCCTCAATAAAACCTTTTCTCCAAGATGAAACGTCTGAATCCGGTGAATCCGTTTATCATATGTCAATTTCCGTTGTATTGCCTTTCAAGTGCGAGTCGAATCTTTTCCTCTCATTTTAAATTCTGGTCTTCATACTTTGGCAGATTGTTTATCCAGAAGTTATTTTCAATCTGACTAAACATAAGCTCTGTTGGAGTAAAGTTAGTTGAGATATGTGTCAGATTATTAAATATTTGTTCAAATTCTGACAAATAATCAGCCCATGATGTTTGTTTACTGTGACAGTATGTACGCATAAATCGGTTTAATTCTCGGAAAACTCGTTCTATTGGACTACCTTGTGGATGGTAACGTGATGTCAAAATTTGTCGAATACCAAGCTGTGTTAATGTTTGCTTCCATTTAAATCCGGTAAAAATTCTGGCATTATCTGTAATTATGGATTTCGGTAAACCTACACGCGGAAGATAGTCACGCACCAATCTCACTACAACAGATCTGGCAGTAGCACACTTTAATGGATATAGTTTTACATATTTTGTAAACACGTCAAAAATCCAACAATGAATTTGACTCCTCCTCTTGATTGTGGGAGATGGCCGCAGATATCACACGAAATTAACGCCCTTGGTTCTCGTGGGATAATTGAATGCAGAACATGCTTACTACTTCTATTATCCGGTTTTACCTTTTGACAGAGTAAACAGTTTTGTATTGTTTGGTGCACTTTTCTCCGAATATTCGGAAAATAACAGTATGCTCCTATTTTATTGGCACATTTAATTACACCAAAATGTCCCCATGATAAGTGGGTAAACCAAATTAATTTTTCCTCATATTCCTTCGGGATACATACACACCACCGTGGATTGTTGTCCTTCCCACATCTGAAGAATAATACTCCATTTACTAATTTATAATGATCTAAACTAGCCCTTGAATTTTGTTGTTCCTTTAGCTGAATTATCTTCTTCCATTGAGGGTCTTTTCGTTGTAAATTTCCCATATCCCTACAAAGATGTACATAATAAGTCTTGTAGATATTGTCCTGCAACAGTAATACTGGAAAACCCGAAGTATTCACTGATTCTATTTCCGGCGTTAAACCTTCTGGGGATCTTGACAGTGCATCCGCAATAATATTTCCTTTGCCAGACACATGAATAATTTTAAATTGGTACTGTTGTAGTGTCATTGTCCAACGTGACAGTCTGGGACGTAATAATTTACATGTTTACAAAAAGGTTAGTGATTGATGGTCACAATACACGATCGTTTTCGAACCATATAAATAATAATTAAATTTCTTGAATGCCCAGATAACCGCAAGTGCTTCAAGATCTGTGGTCGTATAGGCTCTTTCACAGGGCGATAACACTCGATTAGCAAATGCTATCGGGCAGAATGTTGGTAACCCTTTTATTTTCCTTATTTGGAAGAGACAAGCACCTAATCCAACATCCGATGAATCCGTGGACAGACAGAACTCACAATTCATATCAGGGTGATATAATAAGGATGCGTTAACGAGTTGGTGTTTAATGTCTCGAAAAGCTAGTTCACATTCTTCAGTCCATTGCCATGGCACATCCTTCCGTAGAAGCCGGTTTAATGCCTCAGAATTCATGGCTTGAGTCTTTATGAAACGACGGAAGAACGATGCCATACCTATAAATCCCTTCAGCTGTCTTTTATTCCGTGGTGATGGAAAATTTCGAATTGCACTTCTCTTCTTCTCGGTAGGCAGGATACCTTTCGCATCTATCATATGTCCTAAGAACTTAATTTGTGGCAAAGCAAAATGAGACTTTTGTAAGTTTACTGTAATTCCGGTTTTCTTGAAAACAGCAAAAATAATTTCCAAAATATGCAAATGCTCTTCCCATGTTTTCGTGGCTATTAATAAGTCGTCAACAAACACAGTTATACGACTACGCAATTCTGGTCCAAGAACATAATCCAACACTGACATAAATATTCCGGCACTAATATTAAGTCCGAACGGGACAACTGTAAATTGGTAAGTTCTCCAGGCATAGATAAATGCGGTATATTTCCTAGATTCTTCATCCATTTGGACCTGCCAGTACGAACTTCTCAAATCAACACTAGTTAAGTACGAAATATCCTGGAAATTTTGAATTAATTCATCTATATTTTCCGGATGAGTTCTTACAGGTACTATTATTTTATTAACCTCTCTCGCATCCAGAACTAATCTAACGCTGCCTCCAGGTTTTGGAACTACTAAGAGCGGAGAACAATATGGACTAGTTGATGGATCAATCAAGTTCCATTCTAACATTCTATTTATCTCCCTTTGAATGGATTGTTTTAAACGCCAGGGGATCGGATAGTGCGTGTAACAGTAATTCTGATGTGGCTTCACTTGTAGGTGACAAATATACCCTTTAATAATTCCTGGTTTCTCATCAAAAATCTCTTCATATGCCTCTAACGAATAATGAAGCTGCTGCCTTTGTTCTCCGGTAAGCTGATTTGATTCACTAGCTTTTATCATTGTTGTTTGGTTAAAGTCCTCCTGTTGTATCAAATCCTTTGAAAGCTCCTTCCAACGACCGTTTGTAGTGTCAATTAATTGAATTATGGCACCGCGACAATATTTCTCATGCACAGTTTCCTTTCTATTTAAATCCAGTGCTATCTCTTCTCCATTTAATCTAAATTTAACTATTCCTTCCAAAAAATCAATCTGACAATCGTACTCCTGCATACTCCCAATACCAAGAATTCAGTCCACTAATAACTTCTCTACTACAAGGAACGTGCATTTTATTGCTACATTTCCCATTTTCATCTCTAATTGTGTTTGTATTTTGACATTGGAAGAGCGTGCTCCAACAGCTCCGATGATTTTGCAGTTCTGTACCGGCAAAATTGGTACCTTCATCTTCCTAATAATTCTCCTAAAAAGAGCGGCTGAGATGACATTGGCGGAAGCGGCGGTGTCTAATATCACATTCGTTGGAACTTCCTCTATTTCAACAAATATTTCCGATACCGGAACACTCGATCTGTCATTATGACACGTTATTAAATCATTTGTTAACTCTTCAGTCAACAGCTCACCATCAATATATCTTAACAATTGTAATTTTACTGTTTCGCTCCTAACACATCCCCTGACCGCTCCTCCGGGGCACGATGCGGTCATGTTTAGTTTGACTGATTGTTGGTCCGATTGGTATTTGTCTCTTCAGCTACTTCAGTGATTATCAGTTGTTGTGGTCTATATTGTCCTGCTTGATTCGTGTAATTATTGTTGTTGTTCTGCTGGTGTTGGTAGAACTGTCTTGTGTTGCCATACATTGGATTATATCGATTAAAATTCCTATTGTTCCTAAAATAGCCCCTCGCTACACCATTACTAAAGTTTCCATTATGGTAATAATTATTGTTTGCATTTTGTCCATTTCTAAGTCTCCTCGGAGAGTGTAGTTGGTTATGATTATTGTTACTGCTACCATTACTGCCATTCCCATTCCAGTTGCAGCACGGATTCGCTTCTATTACTCTTCTTTGATGTGACATTTCTCTTGCCCTTTTATTGTCCTCCTCAATTATATCAATATGATCAAGCGTAGTCATAAATGAGTCTATATCCTTATCATTTATATACATCAGCTGATTCCTTATACTGGTGGGTAGTCTGGACTTGAGTATCCTAAGTATATCCGGCAAAGGAATCGGTACATCCCAATACAAAGATTTATTAATGTATTTCTCAAAATATCTCTTTAGAGATCCTCTAGAAAATGAGAAAGGCTCAGGATATAATACTTGCTGCCTAAGTCTTTCTTGTACTCCAGCAGACCAATAATTTGCTAGAAAAGCCTGCTCAAATACTTTGTAACATTTACAAGAATATTCCAGAATGAGATTTTCACTCTGCAGCGGAGTGTGCGCTGATATGAAACTTCCTGGCAGATTAAAACTGTGTGCCCGACCGAGACCGAACTCGGGACCTTTGCCTTTCGCGGACAAGTGCTCTACCAACTGAGCTACCGAAGCACGACTCACGCCCGGTCCTCACAGCTTTACTTCTGCCAGTATCTCGTCTCCTACCTTCCAAACTTTACAGAAGCTCTCCTGCGAATCTTGCAGAACTAGCACTCCTGAAAGAAAGGATATTGCGGAGACACGGCTTAGCCACAGCCTGGGGGATGTTTCCAGAATGAGATTTTCACTCTGCAGCGGAGTGTGCGCTGATATGAAACTTCCTGGCAGATTAAAACTGTGTGCCCGACCGAGACTCGAACTCGGGACCTTTGCCTTTTGCGGGCAAGTGCTCTACCATCTGAGCTACCGAAGCACGACTCACGCCCGGTACTCACAGCTTTACTTCTGCCAGTACCTCGTCTCCTACCTTCCAAACTTTACAGAAGCTCTCCTGCGAACCTTGCAGAACTAGCACTCCTGAAAGAAAGGATATTGCGGAGACACGGCTAAGCCACAGCCTGGGGGATGTTTCCAGAATGAGATTTTCACTCTGCAGCGGAGTGTGCGCTGATATGAAACTTCCTGGCAGATTAAAACTGTGTGCCCGACCGAGACTCGAACTCGGGACCTTTGCCTTTCGCGGGCAAGTGCTCTACCATCTGAGCTACCGAAGCACGACTCACGCCCGGTACTCACAGCTTTACTTCTGCCAGTACTTCGTCTCCTACCTTCCAAACTTTACAGAAGCTCTCCTGCAGGCTCGCAGGAGAGCTTCTGTAAAGTTTGGAAGGTAGGAGACGAAGTACTGGCAGAAGTAAAGCTGTGAGTACCGGGCGTGAGTCGTGCTTCGGTAGCTCAGATGGTAGAGCACTTGCCCGCGAAAGGCAAAGGTCCCGAGTTCGAGTCTCGGTCGGGCAAACAGTTTTAATCTGCCAGGAAGTTTCATTTACAAGAAGATGTTTGTTCGGATGCCCACAATGCTCCTGATCCTTGTATGTATCCAGATACAAAACTAATCTTTTGCCATTCTGTCCAAGATCGTGGAAATAGACCTCTGAAACTTCGAATAAAGACTACAGGATGAACATTCTTTTTGTCAGGGTTAAAGATTTGAAATTGACTCTGTTTAATCATCTTCTCCTTAACGGCACTACGATTCCAAAAATCATCCTGTTCGTACTTTTCCCTGTGGCTATCCGTTGTATCGAATCTAACTTGTGACGTTCCAGTTCTGTCTACATCGGATCTTGACGTGGACGGAATGTCACGTGCAGATTGAGAATTTTGTTTCCTACTTCTCGCTGTTTCTAAATCCTCCTGCGAGAGATTTAGTGATCTGTCTATATTTTCTTTCCAACGCGAGAATTCTTCGCCAAGTTGTTCACGAACTTCCTTTAACCCTTTATTGAAAAAATTCTCCTCGGAACTCTCCGAAATTGACTGTAAAGCTACTTTCACAGTTTCTTCTATCGTTTCCGAAGGAAAATTTTGCCGCTCTAATGTCATTTCTGAAAACTTTCCCGCAAGTACATTCATTCTATGTTCCACTGTCGCCTGTTTTTCCTTCACTTCGTCAAATTGCTTCTTTAGATTATCTTGGGATTCTATAATTTCTGGTATCATAGCTATGGAACACTGTATGTCCTCTTGAGCTTGTATTACTTGAGGAAACAGTTCTACTTGTTTTTGTATCGTGTCAATTTTGACGGATACATATTCGGTTAGGTCCGCTTTTAATTTACTATTGTTTTCTTGGCATTGTTGGCGGACCTGTTCAATTCGAGCAATAAGATTCTGTTCGATCCTTACTGCCTGTTCTTTTATTTCCTGTGTCTGGGTATTTAAACTCTGATCTCATTCGGTAAAGTTTGCTCTTAATTGATTTTGTAATTCTGTTTGATTTTCGGCTAATTGATTTTGGAGTTCATTTTGTATAACGGATAAGTCTCGTTTTACCTCCGCTTGGCCTTCGGCTAATAGAGACAACTGTTGCATAATAACAACTAATGTGTCAACAACAGACTGATCAGCTGTTGTATGAATGTTTTCTGAACCAGCGGGATTATTTATATTGCTACCGCTAGCCACAACAGTCTCAGAATTGCTATCCGTGGCCTCTGCTTCTGCGCAAACAGCTGAAGGCTGTTGCACGTCTCGTTGCTGATTCAATGACATGTTAAATGCCGCTCTAGTCAATACCGTTAAATAACTGTCAATATCAGGTTCTAGTCACTAAATACAGTTTCAAATTTACTGTCGTAGACACACTTAACTTTCAAATTACTTCACAGATGGTATAAAGTTCAATGTCCAGATACGAAAATCACACAATATACAGTTCTACAATCCAACTACTATCTGGAAAAAGTTCTTTCTAAATTGTTTTCAAACTATATTAACTACAGGATAAAAAAATTAAATTTCTCTGGCCTTGTTCTGTAGTCTCGGTGTTGTCCAATAGTTGAAATCGTTTCTTGGTATCAACAATCTTTTACTATGGGCACCGAATCTCTCGTCAGATTAGTTACCTCTCGTTCTCGTTGGTTTTCATGGAACAAAAAATACATATATTATATAACAATCCAAGAGAGTCCTGTCACAATGGCGCCACTGTAATTTTTCCTCCTATCAATGTAATTATATAGTTCTCAATTCGTCCGAGAAATCAATCATTCATAATATGAAACACAGTCATAGCTCAGTCACTCAAAATGATTCAGAAATTTTACTTGTTAGAATGAAATCAGGCGATGATTCTTCTTCTCTGGAGGCTCGTGCTTTGCGGCAGTCTGTTAATCTGTACAAATAAAATGCCTCGTAATTTTGGAGTGTTGTGTAATCAGTCGGGAAACCTCAGATCAAGCGGATATTTGGCTTTGATGAAGTTTAACCTTCCGAAGAAGTAATGGAGCTCTTGGATTATTAAATGCAGGTTCGTATCCAGTCTTTCGGAAGTTCCCTTCTGATTAACAACTACGCAATATATCGATGAATATCATTAATTCTCAGATGTCAAATACACACCTTTTGTATGAAGGAGCAATATATATATATTTCCCTTTTAATCATATAATTTCGTATCAGTTATCTTCTGTCATAAATCTCATTAATCAGATTACAGTTCTTCAAACAAAGCTCAGGCTAATCGGCACGAAGACAATCTCGGAAGCTCTTTTTTTCTAACAACCACCAGAGAGAGTACTACAAAGAATAATTATGCGCTCATGGCATAGCTATTGTATGAAACTATTTTGCACATGGATTCTGCGAGTATGAAAATTTGCAAACGTTATTCAAGGGTAGAATTGTATCAGAATAATTCATCGAATATAAAGAGATATTACAATATCATTTGAATTTCAGCTTTACTTTTGATTTTGTGCTCTTAAGTTCCTCCAGTAGAGATGATGATAAGGTCCCGTACTCCGAGGAGGGTGTACTAGGCAAGGTCCTAGTGGATGAATGATGATGATGAAAACGACACAACAACACCCAGTGATCTCGAGGCAGGAAAAATCCCTGACCCCGCCGGGAATCGAACCCGGCACCCCATGCGCGGGAAGCGAGAATGCTACTGCAAGACCACGAGCTCCAGAAGTATCTGAAGTTTTTTATGGACTGCAGGCAAATAGCGCAACGTAACCACCACAGCAAATATGGTTAAGCTATGTTTTTAACATGTATCCCTTTCTCATCTTCTTACTTCGAGGATCTGAAAAATTCGTATGTGGCTGCCGGAATAGTTTTGGTGATGAAATTTTCTTATCTAATTTCTGCTTCAATTCGGTGTTTTCTCACTTTCCTGATGCAGTCTAAGGGATGTTTTAACACTGACTTATACATTCCTCAGTGCATTAATATACGTCGAATCAATTATTTTTTTCTCAAGGACAGTTTGTGAGATAATCTTCACACTGAATTAAAAGCATTTTTAATATCTGTTTACGCCAGACAGAGTGGTATTCATACTTTTGGCACCATTCTATAATTTCGTCTAAGACTTGCAATAGTTTTCAGTAGCTCGTTCCTTGTTTGTTTAGAATATAACCAGCGAACCGTCGATTCTTTAAAGACACCAACTCCCAAGTATAAAACAGCTTCAGATTGTTTACAAATGAGTTAATGTGTTAAACATTTGACGTTAAGCATGTAAGCGAGAAAAAGTTTAGAAAAGGTTTGAAACTACGCTATAAGTTCGTTGGAAATCGGTTAAGAGTTCTGACTATCAAACAATGGGTGAGTATAGTCATGGGTAATACGCGATACATTTTGAGCAAAAGAAAGTTTTTCGCGCATATCAGTGTTTACGATACCATGTCTCCTGAGTTACGTGTCGTACAAAGATATAATTTTGCTGGTACATTCAGCGGCATGTGTGGATACTGTCTGTTATCCGTACTGCGAATAGAATCGGTAGCAAAGAAGTAATAAACTGAAACTCATATCTGACACTGATATTTAACTGCGTGAAAAGCGAAACTGTAGTAAGATTGATGGAATTCCATCGTTTTTTGGGAAGATGAATGCCATGAATGGCTGCAAATAGTCTCTAAGTAGCCGAAAATTCCATTGTACCAGAGGACTCATTCATTTCATTCCACGTAAACACAGCCCACGGCGTTATGGAGCCATCGACAGCTCGCACAGTGCCTTGTTGATAACTTGGGTCCATTGATTCGTGGGGTCAGCGCCAGACTCGAACCCCACCACAGCTGAAATCGGGACTCATCTGACCAGGCCACGGTTTTCCAGTAGTCTAGGTCGGAACCGGTATGATCACGAACCTAAGACAGGCGTTGCAGGTAAAGTCGTGTACGAGGTGTATTCAAGTTCTAAGGCCTCCGATTTTTTTTCTCCGGACTGGAAAGAGATGGAAATACGCGCATTGTTTTAAAATGAGGCCGCGTTCATTGTCAATACGTCCCAGAGATGGCAGCACCGTACGGCAGATGGAATTTTACCCCCAGCGGCGAGAATGAGAACTGTTTTAAATACTTAAAATGGCGACGTTTTCCTTACTTGAACAGCGTGCAATCATTCGTTTCCTGAATTTGCGTGGTGTGAAACCAATTGAAATGCATTGACAGGTGAAGGAGACATGTGGTGATGGAGTTATGGATGTGTCGAAAGTGCGTTCGTGGGTGCGATAGTTTAATGAAGGCAGAACATCGTGTAACAACAAACCGAAACAACCTCGGGCTCGCTCAAGCTGGTCTGACGACATGATCGAGAAAGTGGAGAGAATTGTTTTGGGGGATCGCCGAATGACTGTTGAACAGATCGCCTCCAGAGTTGGCATTTCTGTGGGTTCTGTGCACACAATCCTGCATGACGACCTGAAAATGCGAAAAGTGTCATCCAGGTGGGTGCTACGAATGCTGACGGACGACCACATGGCTGCCTGTGTGGCATGTTGCCAAGCAATGTTGACGCGCAACGACAGCACGAATGGGACTTTCTTTTCGTCGGTCGTGACAATGGATGAGACGTGGATGCCATTTTTCAATCCAGAAACAAAGCGCCAGTCAGCTCAATGGAAGCACACAGATTCACCGCCGCCAAAAAAATTTCGGGTAACCGCCAGTGCTGAAAAAATGATGGTGTCCATGTTCTGGGACAGCGAGGGCGTAATCCTTACCCATTGCGTTCCAAAGGGCACTACGGTAACAGGTGCATCCTACGAAAATGTTTTGAAGAACAAATTCCTTCCTGCACTGCAACAAAAACGTCCGGGAAGGGCTGCGCGTGTGCTGTTTCACCAAGACAACGCACCCGCACATCGAGCTAACGTTACGCAACAGTTCTTCGTGATAACAACTTTGAAGTGATTCCTCATGCTCCCTACTCACCTGACCTGGCTCCTAGTGACTTTTGGCTTTTTCCAACAATGAAAGACACTCTCTTTGGCCGCACATTCACCAGCCGTGCTGCTATTGCGTCAGCGATTTTCCAGTGGTCAAAACAGACTCCAAAAGAAGCCTTCGCCGCTGCCATGGAATCATGGCGTCAGCGTTGTGAAAAATGTGTACGTCTGCAGGGTGATTACGTCGAGAAGTAACGCCAGTTTCATCGATTTCGGGTGAGTAGTTAATTAGAAAAAAAATCGGAGGCCTTAGAACTTGAATGCACCTCGTAGTTGACAAAGGCACTCGCTTCAGTCGTCCCTGCCATGGCTCATTAAAGCCAAATTTCGCCGCACTGCCCTAACGGATACGTTCGTCGTACGTCCGAAAATGATTTCTGCTGTTATTTCACGCAGGGCTTCGTGTCTGGTAGCACTAACAACTCTACGCAAACGCCGCTGCTCTCGGTCGTTAAGTGAAGGCCGTTAGCCACTGCGTTGTCCGTGCTGAGACGTAATGCCTGAAATTTGGATTCTCTGCACGCTCTTGACGCTTTGGATCTCTGAATATTAAATTCCCTAACGATTTCAGAAATGGAATGTCACATGCGTTAGCTCCACTACCATCAGCGTTCAAAGTCTGTTAACTCGCATTGTAAGCCCAATAATCACGTCGGAATTCTTCTCAAATGAATCACATGAGTACAAATGCCAGCATCACCAATGCACTGCCCTTTTATATCTTGTGTATGCGATACTGTCACCATCTACACTCATGCTCATAAATTAAGAATAATGCTGATACATGGTGAAACAACGCTCTGGTGGGCGGTTTGCGGGTTTAAATCACCTCGGGGTATGACCATGCGGTGCATTTGACCTGCGGTCGTCGCACGGTGGCGCTGGCAGCAGTCCACACACGCAGACGGGTGTTGGTGCATGTCAGAGTACATTGCAGCGAGTAAGTGTGCTGACGTTTTAAGACGTGCTAATGGTGACTGTGTGTTGAAAATGGCTCAGAGAACACATATTGATGACGTTATGAGGGGTAGAATACTAGGGCGATTGGAGGCCCCTCCGTGTGCCACAAAGTGTGATTTCCAGATTAAGCAACGATTCCAGGAAACAGGAAACGTGTCCAGGCACTACAGTACGGGACGTCCACAGTGTACAACACCACAAGAAGACCGTATCTCACCATCAGTGCCCGCAGACGGCCACAGAGTACTGCAGGTAGCCTTGCTCGGGACCTTGCCGCAGCCACTGCAACTGTTGTCTCCAGACACACAGTCGACAGACGACTGAACAGGCATGGTTTATTCGCCCGAAGACCTGCAAGGTGCATACCACTGACCCCTGGTCACAGAAGAGCCCGTAAAGCATGGTGTCAAGAACACAGTACATGATCATTGGAACAGTGGTCCCAGGTTATGTTCACGAACGAGTCCAGGTATAGTCTGAAGAGTGATTTTCGCGGGGTTTGCATCTGGCGTGAACCAGGAACCAGATACCAACCCCTTAATGTGTTTGAAAGGGACCTATTGTAAGTAGGCTGTTTATGTTTTTATGTCGGTAACGTCCCGTAGCGCTCTGTATGAAAATCACTGTCTGTGCTGTTTGCAATCTGTGGCTGGTTTGCATTGTTGGAATTTGCTATTGTCGTGTTGGGCAGTTGGCTGTTAAAAGCGCGTAGCGTTGCGCAGTTCGAGGTGAGCCGCCAGCAGTGGTGGATGTGGGGAGAGAGATGACGGAGTTTTGAGAGCCGATGATTTGGACGTGTGTCCATCAGGGGAGAAAATTTGTAAGACTGGTTGTCATGAACTTATATATATATATATATATATATATATATATATATATATATATATATATATATAATGACTTTTGAACACTATTAAGGTGAATACATTGTTTGTTCTCTATCAAAATCTTTCATTTGCTAACTAGGCCTATCAGTAGTTAGTGCCTTCAGTAGTTAGAATCTTTTATTTAGCTGGCAGTATTGCAGTAGTTAGAGTAACGAAGATTTTTGTGAGGTAAGTGATTTATGAAAGGTATAGGTTAATGTTAGTCAGGGCCATTCTTTTGTAGGGATTATTGAAAGTCAGATTGCGTTGCGCTAAGAATATTGTGTGTCAGTTTAGTGTTGATCAGAATAAGTAAAGAGAGAAATGTCTGAGTACGTTCAGTACTGCTCAGCTGTTTGAAAATCAAATAATGTAGAGGTTTATCAGCTCAGTAATTCATTAATTTTTCTAAGGGGACGTTTCACTGTATGGAGGTCGTGGTTTGATGGTGTGGGGTGGGATTATGACTGGTGCACGTACACCCCTGCATGTCTTTGACAAAGGAACTGTAACAGATCAGGTGTATCGGGACATCAGTTTGCAGCAGTATGTCCGCCTTTTCAGGGGTGCAGTGGGTCCCACCTTCCTCCTGATGGATGATAACGCACAGGTCCACCGAGCTGCCATCGTGGAGGAGTTCCTTGAAACAGAAGAAATCAGGCGAATGGAGTGGCCTGCCTGTTCTCCAAGCCTAAACCATATCGAGAACGTCTGGGATGCTCTCGGTCGACGTATCTCTGCACGTCTTCAAACACCTAGGACACCTCAGGAGCTCCGACAGGCACTGGTGCAAGAATGGAAGGCTATATCCCAGCAGCTGCTCGACCACCTGATCCAGAGTACGCCTACCCGTTGTGCGACGTTTCGGGACGGTTTTCTCAACTTATCACCAATACTGTGGACTTACAGATCTGTGTCGTGTGTGTTCCCTATGTGCCTAAGCTATTAGCGCCAGTTTTGTATAGTGCCACGTTGTGTGGCACGACATTCCGCAATTATCCTTAATTTATGAGCATGTGTGTATATATGTGCATATCGCTGTCCCATGTCATTATGTGCCGTCAGTGTAGATGTGCTTGCAGATATGGAAGCTACTCAAGTGTGCGTCATTTATGACGGCGGCCGAGTATAAGTTCGTTCTGCGCATCTGACGTCACAAAACACAGTCAGCCAATGAACAGAGAACGACGTTACCAGAGCTCCACTGCAGTGCAGAGCACGGACGAGTGTCTTCAGTTTTAGAAACGTTCAGTCATAAATAAAGTAATTGAACAAAAGCAATGTCTTGATAGCAGACTTTCTTTTGTAGAAAGTTTGGAAAAAGCATTCTTTATACCAATTGCTTCATATACTATTAATTAATTAAACCAAACAAGCAATAAGCCTCCTAATTGAGGCGATAGCAAGGAAAGGTGTTTGTATCATTCTCACTAACCGCTTTTTCGCAATAAAGAACAGCGGTAATTGTTTATTTCCTATTGTACTTCGACGAAACGTGACTAATTGATAGTCATACCAACAGTGTTTGTCGGTATTTTGCGTGATATTTTAAAGTCCTCCGGGGGATATATTGAACGACAAGCTGCCTCAGCGTTAGCCGGCACGGTAACTCAGCGTGTTTGGTCAGAGGCCTAGCTGCCCTCTGTAATAAAAAAAAACTGACATGGGTGTCTTTCGACGTCCGCCCCGAGCGGATTCAGCGAATATAACGAACAAAAGGAGATAAAAAATAAAAAATAGCGTAACGGTTAAAGCTTATGACTACTAAGCGAAAGGTTCTGAGTTCAAACCTTGTTTGGTGCTTAATATTTTCTTACTTCATGAATTTTATTCATTTGCATGTAATTTTTTGAAATTTCTAGTGGCAACTAAAATCGACCATACGGAAAGTATACGCTACGGAGTTTTACCTCTGAAAACTCTTCAAAATTTCGTGCAATGGTTTACTACATCTAATGCTGCACAATAACTGCGTTGAGCATCGAAAGAAAATTAAGTCATTGATGGGGGGAAGGTATCAGTCAAGAAGATGTGTAAAAATAAATTTTTTTGGCTAAATAGTTATTGTGAAATCTAATGATTTTAAAGTGTGTCAAAGTAGTGGAAACACCATGAGTCTGCACAGGGGAGCAGTGCAATGATGACAAAATCGCGCACATCGCGGAATGCGGGGAGCACGCCTCTGTAGCAGCGAAAGGGTTAATGCCGCCATGGTGGCTTTACTTCGTAAACTACGCGCTCCCCCGTAAACGTAAGTTTGCGTACTATGGCGCTGCTTGGCGCGTAGAACTTGCAACGCAGCAATCTCCCGCGTCTGGGCGGGCATGCGCGAACCGCCAAGATAAAAGAATTGAACTATAGTAGTTAACGGAAGAGACTGTCGCCGTGCCACAGAACTGGTTGGAAACTCACTCGCGCCGATTACACAGGGTGGGGGTGAAATCTCGCAGGGAACGCAGCGCTCTTCATTCCGCGACCGGCGGAAGTCAGTCCTGTCCCCCGGTCCCGGTAAATATGCGCGGCCGACGGACGGGCGACGGGGGCCGCGCTGCCTGCATTATTGAGTCTGGCGCTGCTGCCTGCGCCGGCGGCTGCCATGCAAACGCGTCCAGCGGCGGCGGCCAAATCCCGCCTTGTATTTTTCAGCGCCGCCACCAGCAGCGCGGCGGCGGGTCCGGCACGGTGCGGGTCTTTTTCCCGGGGGCCCGCGACTCGTTAATAATGCACCGGCCGGCCGACACCGACAGGTAAGGCACCGGCCAACAAAGCGACGGCCTGCATTATTCACGACGCCAGATTCCGCCTCTGTTGTTGCCGGACCGCCCTGCCGGTGTCGCCGGCAACGCTGCGGGGTGGCACGACTTCCAGGGCAAACTTCTCGCCCGTCGTGTGCCAGCAGCCAAAGGCTAGGTGCTATAGTGCAAGCCGGCACAGTACGCTGGATCTTCTACATAACTGTACGCCAGTGCCGGCTCGTGTTTACCACTTTCCTACAATGTGGTGGCCTAAAGTCATTTGACTTAAGACGTTAGCAATCGTAACTACACTACTGGCCATTAAAATTGCTACACCAAGAAGAAATGCAAAAATGGTTCAAATGGCTCTGAGCACTATGGGATTTAACATCTATGATCATCAGTCCCCTAGAACTTAGAACTGCTTAAACCTAACTAACCTAAGGACATCACACAACACCCAGTAATCACGAGGCAGAGAAAATCCCTGACCCCGCCGGGAATCGAACCCGGGAACCCGGGGAAGAAATGCAGATGATAGACGGGTATTCATTGGAAAAATATATTATACTAGAACTGACATGTGATTACATTTCACGCAATTTGGGTGCATAGCTCCTGAGAAATCACTACCCAGAACAACCACCCCTGGCCGTATTAACGGCCTTGATACGCCTGGTCATTGAGTCAAACAGAGCTTGGATGGCGTGTACAGGTGCAGCTGTCCGTGCAGCTCCAACACGATACCACAGTTCATCAAGCGTAGTGACTGGCATATTGTGACGAGTCAGTTGCGCGGCCACCATTCACCAGATGTTTCCAATTGGTGAGAGATCTGGAGAATGTGGTGGCCATGGCAGCAGTCGAACAACTTCTGTATCCAGAAAGGCCCGTACAGGACCTGCAACATGCGGTCGTGCATTATCCTGCTGAAATGTAGGGTTTCGCAGGGATCGAATGAAGGGTAGAGCCACGGGTCGTAAAACATCTGAAATGTAACGTCCACGGTTCAAAGTGCCGTCAATGCCAACAAGAGGTGACCGAGATGTGTAACCAATGGCACCCCATACCATCACGCCGGGTGATACGCCAGTATGGCGATGACGAATACACGATTCCAATATGCGTTCACCGCGATGTCACCAATCACGGATGCGACCATCATGATGCTGTAAACAGAACCTGGATTCATCCGAAAAAATGACGTTTTGCCATTCGTGCACCCAGGTTCGTCGTTGAGAACTCCACCGGAGGCGCTCCTGTCTGTGATGCAGCGTCAAGGGTAACCGCAGCCATGGTCTCCGAGCTGATAGTCCATGCTGCTGCAAACGTCGTCGAACTGTTCGTGCAGATGGTTGTTGTTTTGCAAGCGTCCCCATCTGTTGACTCAGGGATCGAGACGTGGCTGCACGATCCGTTACAACCATGCGGATAAGATGTCTGTCATCTCGTGCTAGTGATACGAGGCCGTTGGGATTCAGCACGGCGTTCCGTATTACCCTCCTGTACCCACCGATTCCATATTCTGCTAACAGTCATTGGATCTCGACCAACACGAACAGCAATATCGCGATACGATAAACCACAATCGCAATAGGTTACAGTGCTACCGTTATCAATGTCAGAAACGTGATGGTACGCATTTCTCCTCCTTACACAGGCGTCACAACTTCGTTTCACCAGGCAACGCCGGTCAACTGCTGTTTGTGTCAGCACGTTGTAGGTGTCGCCACCGGCGCCAGCCTTGTGTTAATGCTCTGAAAAGCTAATCATTTGCATATCACAGCATCTTCTTCCTGCCGGTTAAATTTCGCACATGTAGCACGTCATCTTCGTGGTGTAGCAATTTTAATGGCCAGTAGTGTAAATTAAATATATTAATTTTTCATATTTAAATTGAATTGTTTTAATATACACTCCTGGAAATGGAAAAAAGAACACATTGACACCGGTGTGTCAGACCCACCATACTTGCTCCGGACACTGCGAGAGGGCTGTACAAGCAATGATCACACGCACGGCACAGCGGACACACCAGGAACCGCGGTGTTGGCCGTCGAATGGCGCTAGCTGCGCAGCATTTGTGCACCGCCGCCGTCAGTGTCAGCCAGTTTGCCGTGGCATACGGAGCTCCATCGCAGTCTTTAACACTGGTAGCATGCCGTGACAGCGTGGACGTGAACCGTATGTGCAGTTGACGGACTTTGAGCGAGGGCGTATAGTGGGCATGCGGGAGGCCGGGTGGACGTACCGCCGAATTGCTCAACACGTGGGGCGTGAGGTCTCCACAGTACATCGATGTTGTCGCCAGTGGTCGGCGGAAGGTGCACGTGCCCGTCGACCTGGGACCGGACCGCAGCAACGCACGGATGCACGCCAAGACCGTAGGATCCTACGCAGTGCCGTAGGGAACCGCACCGCCACTTCCCAGCAAATTAGGGACACTGTTGCTCCTGGGGTATCGGCGAGGACCATTCGCAACCGTCTCCATGAAGCTGGGCTACGGTCCCGCACACCGTTAGGCCGTCTTCCGCTCACGCCCCAACATCGTGCAGCCCGCCTCCAGTGGTGTCGCGACAGGCGTGAATGGAGGGACGAATGGAGACGTGTCGTCTTCAGCGATGAGAGTAGCTTCTGCCTTGGTGCCAATGATGGTCGTATGCGTGTTTGGCGCCGTGCAGGTGAGCGCCACAATCAGGACTGCATACGACCGAGGCACACAGGGCCAACACCCGGCATCATGGTGTGGGGAGCGATCTCCTACACTGGCCGTACACCACTGGTGATCGTCGATGGGACACTGAATAGTGCACGGTACATCCAAACCGTCATCGAACCCATCGTTCTACCATTCCTAGACCGGCAAGGGAACTTGCTGTTCCAACAGGACAATGCACGTCCGCATGTATCCCGTGCCACCCAACGTGCTCTAGAAGGTGTAAGTCAACTACCCTGGCCAGCAAGATCTCCGGATCTGTCCCCCATTGAGCATGTTTGGGACTGGATGAAGCGTCGTCTCACGCGGTCTGCACGTCCAGCACGAACGCTGGTCCAACTGAGGCGCCAGGTGGAAATGGCATGGCAAGCCGTTCCACAGGACTACATCCAGCATCTCTACGATCGTCTCCATGAGAGAATAGCAGCCTGCATTGCTGCGAAAGGTGGGTATACACTGTACTAGTGCCGACATTGTGCATGCTCTGTTGCCTGTGTCTGTGTGCCTGTGGTTCTGTCAGTGTTATCATGTGATGTATCTGACCCCAGGAATGTGTCAATAAAGTTTCCCTTCCTGGGACAATGAATTCACGGTGTTCTTATTTCAATTTCCAGGAGTGTATTTCAATTTTGTAATTAATACGAGGGTCACTCCAAAAGAAATGCACACTATTTTTGTAAAAATACAGCTTTCATTCTGCATGTGTGAAAGTTTTACAGTGCGTAGATACATCCTCGCTGCTTGTTTTCAAGCTTAGTTCAACTTGTTCCCGTGAGTGGCGCTGTCGCAGCATGTCTTCAAGATGGCTGCTACACTTGACGTTCGTCAGAAGCAACGTGCTGTCATAGAATTCCTGTGCTGTGAAAACGAGAGAGTGGGAAACATCCACAAGAGGTTGAAAAAGGTGTATGGAGATCCTGCTGTCGATCGCAGTACAGTTAGTCGGTGTGCAAGCAGGTTACGTGATGAAAGCAGGCACGGCAATATTGAGGATTGTCCTCGCAGCGGCAGGCCTCGTACTGCACACACACCGGAATTTCTGCAGAGAGTTAACGAACTGGCGACTGCTGACAGACGCATCACAGTGAACGAATTGTCACGCTACATTGGGATAGGGGAAGGAAGTGTTTGCAGAATACTGAAAGTGTTGGCGTTAAAAAAGGTTTGTGCCAGGTGGGTTCCTAGAGTGTTGACAGTGGCTCAGAAAGAAACAAGAAAAACGGTATGCAGCGAACTTTTGGAACAGTACGAGAATGGTGGAGATGAATTTCTTGGAAGAATTGTGACAGGTAATGAAACATGGCTCCATCATTTTTCACCGGAGACGAAGAGGCAATCAATGGAGTGGCATCAAGCAAATTCACCCAAGAAAAAAAAATTCAAAACCACACCTTTTGCTGAAAAAAGTTATGGCTACGGTGTTTTTCGATTCCGAAGGTCTCTTGCTTGTGGACGTCATGCCAAGTGGAACCACCATAAATTATGATGCATATGTGACGACACTGAAGAAAGTTCAAGCTCGACTGAGTCGTGTTGGACCACATCGGCAAAAGCAGGATGTTTTGCTGTTGCACGACAATGCACGGCCACATGTCAGTCAAAAAACCGTGGAAGCGATCACAAAACTCGGATGGACAACATTGAAACACCCGCCTAACAGTCCTGACCTGGCTCCATGTGACTATCATCTCTTTCGGAAACTGAAAGAGAGGCGCTGGTTCCAAGATCGTGTAAGGCAGTTGAGAGGAACGGAAATTATGTGGAGAAATGAAAATAAGGTTCCTAAAGGATGTATCTACACACTGTAAAACTTTCAGACATGTAGAATAAAAGATGGATTTAAAAAAATAGTGTTCATTTCTTTTGGAGTGACCCTCGTAGTTTAACAGTGAGAGGAATAAAATAAAACGAAGAAATAGGAAAACCCTAGAGCCAGTGATATCGGAGCCCATGTCCACAGTTTATCACTCGTGCGTTAGACCTCTTCTTCGAGCGTTAAGAGTACCTAGCAAAGGAAAACAAGGTGTGGTGTCACCGCCAGACACCACACTTGCTAGGTGGTAGCCTTTAAATCGGCCGCGGTCCATTAGTATACGTCGGACCCGCGTGTCGCCACTATCAGTGATTGCAGACCGAGCGCCGCCACACGGCAGGTCTAGTCTAGAGAGACACCCTAGCACTCGCCCCGGTTGTACAGCCGACTTTGCTAGCGATGGTTCACTGTCTACATACACTCTCATTTGCAGAGACGACAGTTTAGCATAACCTTCAGCTACGTCATTTGCTACGACCTAGAAAGGCGCGATATTCAGTTACTATATGTCTTCTGAACAGATAATATTGTGAATCAAGTACCGTCAAGAGCGACGTTCCTCATTAATGGATTAAAGTTAAGTATCAAACTAATTATGTCCGCCTTCTGAATTCTCATTCCTTGTCATGTTCCAGACCTCACGTCAGCATAGTTCTTCCCTCCTCACGCCAGCCTGCGTGAGCTAAAACGCGTGCATTTCGGCCTCCAGTTGTAACACGGTGTTGGCTCTTCCGCCAACCCAACACAAGGTAAGCTGTCCTAACCTTACGGGGCATCGTCACTTGCGACCCTTCCAAACAAAAAGTAACTGATCCTCCTTAAGTCGTTGCCTTCGCCATTGTAACTACATGTAACCCCCCCCCCCTCCTCGGCGACAGAGAAACTACGATAATTAAAAGGGACAATCGTTCGATCGCCAATCCTTAATGGCGATACGGATGAGGTATAGGAGATACCAATAACGATGAAACAAGGGTTTTCTTTCGTTTTATGTCCGTTCGTTGGCTTGTACATGTAAGTGCGCCATACCACAGGAGATGATCACGGATGCGTAATGAAATGGGGAAAGGGGGCACACCCCAGGTGTGGAGGTGGGGGGGGGGGGTGTCAAGGGAGACGCTGTGGAGATATCCGAAATTTCGTCGCAAATAGGACGACCAGGTGAGCGCACTGTACGGATCACAGCCCAATTATATTAGTCGAAGACCGTGTGTCGACCATTGTGCATGATGTATTGTAAAGCGTGTAAAAATGGTTCAAATGGCTCTAAGCACTATGGGACTTAACTTCTGAGGCCATCAGTCCCCTAGAACTTAGAACTACTTAAACTAACCTAAGGACATCACACACATCCATGGCCGAGGCAGGATTCGAACCTGTGACCGTAGCGGTCGTGCGGTTCCAGACTGTTGCGCCTGGAACCACTCGGCCACTCTGGCCGGGTAAAGCGTGTACCTAGAACCAGATGAGTGCGTCGTGTTTGGCAAGAGGATAGTGTGAAGTCTGGGCAAGAGCAGGAACATCAGGTAACCGTCATTGGCGGGACGCTGAGGGAGGAAACAGACCTTGATGTGATCGATGAGAAGACAAACGTCCCGTTTCAGGGGGCACGCAAGTTGATACTCGTCGGTGCCGTAGAGTTGGCAGTCACAGCAAAGTAGCCAGTTCTGTATCATAAAGTTGATGATTAGTCGCCAATTTACCGTCGTCAACGACGTATCAGAGAGCAGACACGTTCGACGGTAAAAAGAGTGTGTGGGCGCACCCAAAACCGTCCGCCAGTAAACGTTGTTCTTCACACGGGGACGGCAGGTGACTGGCACATCATTCCTAACGTAACTGAGTCCGACGAAATAAGTTTACCATATGGTACAATAAGATGGAGATCACTGCTATATCATTCGTTGGTTGGAGAGTCAGCCACTGTGCCATTACAATAACAGTTCCTCACAAATCACTCATAGTCCACCTTTGAATTTTTAGAGAGCGTTTTACCTTTTTCTTTGGCCCACTCACGCCAAATATTCTAGGAACTTGGAAGAGGCATTGTAATACACTCCTGGAAACGGAAAAAAGAACACATTGACACCGGTGTGTCAGACCCACCATACTTGCTCCGGACACTGCGAGAGGGCTGTACAAGCAATGATCACACACACGGCACAGCGGACACAACAGGAACCGCGGTGTTGGCCGTGGAATGGCGCTAGCTGCGCAGCATTTGTGCACCGCCGCCGTCAGTGTCAGCCAGTTTGCCGTGGCATACGGAGCTCCATCGCAGTCTTTAACACTGGTAGCATGCCGTGACAGCGTGGACGTGAACCGTATGTGCAGTTGACGGACTTTGAGCGAGGGCGTATAGTGGGCATGCGGGAGGCCGGGTGGACGTACCGCCGAATTGCTCAACACGGGTATCGGCGAGGACCATTCGCAACCGTCTCCATGAAGCTGGGCTACGGTCCCGCACACCGTTAGGCCGTCTTCCGCTCACGCCCCAACATCGTGCAGCCCGCCTCCAGTGGTGTCGCGACAGGCATGAATGGAGGGACGAATGGAGACGTGTCGTCTTCAGCGATGAGAGTCGCTTCTGCCTTGGTGCCAATGATGGTCGTATGCGTGTTTGGCGCCGTGCAGGTGAGCGCCACAATCAGGACTGCATACGACCGAGGCACACAGGGCCAACACCCGGCATCATGGTGTGGGGAGCGATCTCCTACACTGGCCGTACACCACTGGTGATCGTCGAGGGGACACTGAATAGTGCGCGGTACATCCAAACCGTCATCGAACCCATCGTTCTACCATTCCTAGACCGGCAAGGGAACTTGCTGTTCCAACAGGACAATGCACGTCCGCATGTATCCCGTGCCACCCAACGTGCTCTAGAAGGTGTAAGTCAACTACCCTGGCCAGCAAGATCTCCGGATCTGTCCCCCATTGAGCATGTTTGGGACTGGATGAAGCGTCGTCTCACGCGGTCTGCACGTCCAGCACGAACGCTGGTCCAACTGAGGCGCCAGGTGGAAATGGCATGGCAAGCCGTTCCACAGGACTACATCCAGCATCTCTACGATCGTCTCCATGGGAGAATAGCAGCCTGCATTGCTGCGAAAGGTGGATATACACTATACTAGTGCCGACATTGTGCATGCTCTGTTGCCTGTGTCTATGTGCCTGTGGTTCTGTCAGTGTGATCATGTGATGTATCTGACCCCAGGAATGTGTCAATAAAGTTTCCCCTTCCTGGGACAATGAATTCACGGTGTTCTTATTTCAATTTCCAGGAGTGTATTTCTGACTTAATATCATATTCAGCTTCAAGAAGCTCTTCTTAGAGAAGGCAGCAGTGGGAAGATGACGTAATGTGGTGTTAAGGTACCAGTGACATATGGTTTAATCGGTACGTGTATCGTGAGAAAGAACGCCTTGATTGTGATCTTTCTCCGCGATTGGGTGCTGTATTCGGAAGTACCGTTCCAAAGTGTTAACTTATTAACATCAGGAAAACTAAACAGTGACTTTACTTGCATTTCACATAAAAGAATCTTTCAGTAGCAGGCTATCATTCCATTATTTCAAAAGTGTCCGTTACCAGCAGAATAACAAGCAGCTCCTAAACGATAAGGCAACGAATAACTTTAGAGATCTTTGGGTCACGCCTAACTTGGATGCGAGGTAGTTCGGCTGTCAGATGAAAGCATGATCAGCAGTCTCAGAGGACAGACTCGTTATCAGACACAGTCGATAGCAGTCAAAACTTAATTAGCAATCTGTGGTTGGTGAATGTAAGAGTTCGATCGGCATTCTTGGAGAACAGACGTGGTGTCTGTCACAGTCGGTATCGGTTAAGAATTAATTAGCAATCTCTGGTTAGTAAATGTAAGAGCTCGATCGACAGTTGAGGAAGACAAACATATTATGTGTAGCGGTCAGTACTGGGTAAGAAATTAATTAGCAATATGAACACTGTTACGGTTTTCGTGGCCACTTATTGAGAAACTGCCTTTTGGCTCCTGTCTCGGATTCTTCGACCGACTTTTCTGACGTTTCGCCAGCATGAGTCGCTGGCATTGTCAAAGCTTTACCCTCCATTGTTGGTGGTGGGCTGGAGTCGAACTGGGAATCCAGGATCCGTTCATCTTGAGGCCTTTGTCTTTCTAGGGCGCCTTGTCCCGGCACACAGTGCTCCCGCGGTCGGAGGTTCGAGTCCTCCCTCGGACATGGGTGTCTGTGTTGTCCTTAGAGTAAGTTAGTTTAAGTTAGATTAAGTTCTGTATAAGCTTAGGGACCGACAACCTCAGCAGTTTGATCCCACAAGACCTTATCATAAATTTCCGTATTTGTATTTCTGTAGCTTCTCTTAACAAGCGGATGTTATAACTCTCCACTACAGCAAGCACTTCCGTGTCGGCGAATTTTACTGTGTGGTCGGTCTCACACAGCGCGTGCTCTGCCACCGCCGATTTCTCTACCTGGCTCAATCTGTAACCCCGCTTATGTTCTGTGACCCTGGCGCTGATTGATCGTGCAGTCTGTCTACCATAAAGTTTTCTGCATGTACATGAATGCGGTAGATTCCCCACATTGCAAGTGGGTCCCTTTTCTCCTTTGCCGATCTGAGACACTCTTTGAACTTCTTTGTCGGTTTATAAATAGTCTCTACGCCGTGTTCGGGTAATACACTGCCGAATCTGTCCGTCATTCTGGGAATGTATGGCAGGAAGGCCGTACCCGATATTTCTTTTTCCGATATTCACTTCGCCAAGTGTTTGACTCTGTCAGACTTGTTACGTAACTGATGCAGTATCCATTGCTCCTCAGAACGCTCGTCAGCAGTTGTATCTCGCATCTGAATTCCTCCGGCACATAATTCGTCTTGCTCACACCGGATTCGCACTGGACTCGCATTCGAGAGGACGACGGTTCAAATCCGCGGCCGGCCATCCAGATTTAGGTTAGCCGTGATTTCCCTAAATCGCTTCAGGCAAATGCCGGGATGGTTCGTCTGAAAGGGCACGGACGAATTCCTTCCCCATTCTTCCCTGATCAGATGGAACAAATGACCTCGCTGTGTGGTCCCTTCCCGTCAAATCAACCTGCGAGCGTATTAATCTTGCCTATTTTCTGGCTAGACGTGCTGGTCACACGGGGTGAGGGAAACCTGGGACACTGCGTATTGAAAACCGTCACACACGGACCGATACCTGCACAGCCTGTTAAGTTACCACCCAAGCCAGACAGCTGCGTGCCTTCTCTGAGCTGATCGTAGTGTGGCCGGCTGTCATTTCATCACTCATCCGCTTCATTTGCCTACCAGGATGCATTTAAAAAAAACTCGCGTAATTTTAGTGGCATTTCTGGCTCACACTCGAAGGGAAATGGCGTAATTTTAGTGCTATTTATGGTCAGTATTTGGAGCGAAATGACATAATTTTAGTGCGGTATTTACAGTGTGCTGTAGCACATTAACTCATCATAACCAGCTGCCACTGCTACACGCTATTTGGTCACAAGTATCCAGAAGCCTATTCGTGGACATCAGTATCGGGTATGTCATCGCTTCACCTTTATGACAGCTTGAACTCGGCTGGGGTGATTTCCGTAAGCTGTCTGAACGTCCATGGAGAAATGGCAGCTCGTTCTTCCTCAAGAAGAGGTGGTGACGTTGGACGCTGGGATCTGGAGCGAAACCGGAGTTCTAACGCATCCTAAAACTATTCCACTGGGTTCAAATCAAGACTCTGGGAAGGCCAAACCATTTCAGAAATGTTATTGTCCACAAACCATTGTCAAACAGATGTTACTTTGTGAGATGGTGCATTGTCTTGGAGATACAAACAATTCTCATATTTAAACTGTGGCACAAAATGACACTGTTCAGTCAGAAGCGCAGAAAGTAGTAAGTAGACCGCAGTAGAGCCAGTCTCCGGCGAGAACACAGCTCTTCTGCAGTGGGTCATGGTCCTGTAGGGCTGGAGATAGCCGTGCCACAGCCGCTGGTGTCTTAGCCGTCGGGTCCGGAGGACATCGCTGACACAAGCAGTGGCTTTGCGCCACCGGTCGCCCACGCCACACTCCGTCAGCATTGTAGGATGTCACGCACACACACGCGGGATGTAACTGAACGCCTCAACCACACTGCCACTGCTTGTAATGAGTCACGGCAGAGTGCCATAAAAAAGCGTTTGAAAAGCACAAACTGATCTGCTGACTCCAGTCCTATTTCAGAACTGTTCCTATACTGTATTTACACTAGTGGCCATTAAAACTGCTACACCACGAACATGACGTGCTACAGACGCGAAATTTAACCGATAGGAAGAAGATGCTGCGATATGCAAATGATTAGCTTTTCAGAGCATTCACACACGTTTGGCACCGGTGGTGATACCTACAACGAGCTGATATGAGGAAAGTTTCCAACCGATTACTCATACACAAACAGCAGTTGAACGGCGTTGCCTGGTGAAACGTTGTTGTGATGCCTCCTGTAAGGAGGAGAAATGCGTACCACCACGTTTCCGACATCGATAAAGGTCGGATTGTAGCCTATCGCGATTGCGGTTTAACGAATCGCAACATTGCTGCTCGCGTTGGTCGAGATACAATGACTGTAAGCAGAATATGGAATCGGTGGGTTCAGGAGGGTAATACGGGACGCCGTGCTGGATCCCAACGGCCTCGTATCACTAGCAGTCGAGATGACAGGCATATATTATCTGCATGGCTGTAACGGATCGTGCAGCCATGTCTCGATCCCTGAGTCAACAGATGGGGACGTTTGCAAGACAACAACCATCTGCACGAACAGTCTGACGACGTTTGCAGCAGCATGGACTATCAGCTCGGAGACCATAGCTGCGGTTACCCTTGACGCTGCATCACACACAGGAGCGCCTGCGATGGTGTACTCAACGACGAACCTGGGTACACGAATGGCGAAGCGTTATTTTTTCGGATGAATCCAGGTTCTGTTTACAGCGTCACGATGGTCGCATCCGTGTTTGCCGACATCGCGGTGAACGCACATTGGAAGCGTGTATTCAGCATCGCCATACTGGCGTATCACCCGGCGTGATGGTATGGGGTGCCACTGGTTACACGTCTCGGTCACCTCTTGTTGGCATTGACGGCACTCTGAACAGTGGACGTTACATTTCAGATGTGTTACGACCCGTGGCTCTACCCTCCATTCGATCCCTGCGAAACCCTACATTTCAGCAGGATAATGCACGATCGCATGTTGCAGGTCTTGTACGGGCCGTTCTGGATAAAGAAAATGTTCGACTGCTGCCCTGGCCAGTACATTTTCCAGATCTCTCACCAACTGAAAACGTCTGGTCTATGGTGGCCGAGCAACTGACTCGTCACAATACGCCAGTCACTACTCTTGATGAACTGTGGTATCGTGTTGAAGCTGCATGGGCAGCTGTACCTGTACACGCCATCCAAGCTCTGTTTGACTCAATGCCCAGGTGTATCAAGACTGTTATTACGGCCAGAGGTGGTTGTTCTGGGTACTGATTTCTCAGGATCTATGCACCCAAATTGCGTGAAAATGTAATCAGATGTCAGTTCTAGTATAATATATTTGTCCAATGAATACCCATTTATCATCTGCATTTCTTCTTGGTGTAGCAATTTCAATGGCTAGTATTGTAGTTCTAAGTCTAGTGGACTCATGATCTCAGTGCTTAGGGCCATTTGGCTGTACTACTGGTGGAACCTGTGAGTTATTATATAGGTTTGTTTATAAATAAATAAATCTTCTGCTACCAGTCACGATTTTTTATTTTACTATTTGCACGACGCGTTTCGAGAAATAATTCCCATTTTCAAGTGCGTTTTTTTGATGTGTGTTAAGCCATTTCTTTTGATGTTGTCAGTGTGTGTGAGTCTGCTTCATTTTGTTGACTTTTACTGTAATACATAAGAAACGCGATTTTTAGTTGGGTATCAATTCTTTCTGTGAGGTTAGTGGCTAAAGTTTGAGAACAATTTGTACTTACAGTTTTCTAATGGTCCATTTGTGTAGAGTCTCACACACACTTAACATCACACACAACTTGTACACTTTACACATCGAAAATATCTTATATAAACAAAACAGTTACAAAGATCTTCTTACAGGTAGTTCACAGAGATAACATTATAGGTCTTCCACAGATTATGATATGCTTTTGTACAGAGGTTTTTATCTTAACAGTTACGCTCATGAATTACTTATATTGATTTTACAATTGTGCTTATTTATATGTTTTACTATTTTTATTTAAGTATATTATCGAAACATCTGAAGAAATTCACTGATTCACTTTCAAGTTTTTCATTTAATATTTTATCTTCATATTTTCTGTAATGTGAATATATCTCCAGTTCTTCAAGCAAATCCATTTTATGTCCTTTATTTAGTATGGTGGAGTACTTTGACATTTTGCTCTATTTTTCCAAATGGGTGTCCTGTATTATGTATGTGTGTTGCTATTGCTGATGTAGTGTGTTTGTTGTGTGTGTATGCTCTAATGTGCTCTGTGTACCTGGTGTTGATATTTCAGCCTGTTTGTCCTACGTAGAACTTGGAGCATTCCTGACATGTTACCTTGTATATTCCAGAGTCTGAATATGGATCATGATTACACTTTATATTATGTATTAGTTTTTGGTGTAGTTTATTGGAAGTAGAAAACCCAATTTTTACTCTGTGATTTTTGAAAATATTTGCGATCTTCTGTGATACATAGCCTATGTATGGGATGCTAGATATATATTTGTTTTTCTCTTTTTCTTCTGTGGTGCAGTTTGTACCTGGGTTTCTCTTCACTTTGTCTAAGATTGTGTCAACCATGGAAGCATTGTAACCATTGGCAACTGCAATCTTCTTCACTGTGTTTATTTCTTGTTGCATATTTTCCTGGTTCAATGGTATTTTTGTTGCCCTATGCAGCATTGACCTGTATGCTGCCTGTTTATGGATATTTGGGTGACATGAGGTTGCAGGGATTGTGGTGTCAGTCATTGTGTTTTTCCTATAAATTTTGAATGTGCATGTGTTGTTGTGTCTTGTAATATTTAGGTCCAGAAAGTTGATACTTTTATTTTGCTCATGTTCCACTGTAAATTTGATTTTCTCATTTAGATTATTGATATGATTAAGAATATCTTTGATGTCTTTGGTATCTCCTTTCACTAACAGTAGTGTGTCATCTACATATCTCCTATAAAAGTCTATTTTCCTTAGGCAAGGTTCTTGGCTGTCAAATAATTTTTGTTCTAACAAGGGAACCTCCCCATCGCACCCCCTTCAGAATTAGTTATAAGTTGGTACAGTGGGTAGGCCTTGAAAAACTGAACACAGATCAATCGAGAAAACAAGAAGAAGTTATGTGGAACTATGAAAAAATAAGCAAAAATACAAACTGAGTAGTCCATGTGTAAGATAGGCTACATCCAGGTCGGTCTGAACACATGAGTGCCGTGGTCCCGTGGTTAGCGTGTGCAGCTGCGGAATGCTAGGTCCTTGGTTCAAGTCTTCCCTCGGGAGAAAATTTTAATTTTTTATTTTCAGACAATTATCAAAGTTCAGGCACTCACATATAATCAACTTCGCTCTCCAAAATTCCAGGACATGTTCAGATTTGCTTGGACATATGCAGGATTTGACGGTCTACACACGGAAAAATTTGAAAACGTTAAAAACATATGTTTTGACAGAGCACAGACAAAACTGTGCGACTGTGAAACTATTGCATTCATTTGTTGCAGTTTATGTGACAAACTCTTATGTTTTCACACTTTTTTGGGAGTGATTATCACATTCACAAGAAAACCTAAATTGGGCAAGGTAGAAGAATCTTTCTACCCATTCACCAAGTGTACAAGTTAGGTGGGTCGACAACATATTCCTGTCATGTGACACACATGCCGTCACCAGTGTCGTATAGAATATATCAGACGTGTTTTCCTGTGGAGGAATCGGTTGACCTATGACGTTGCAATCAAATGTTTTCGGTTTCCATTGGACAGGCACGTCCTTTCGGCTATTAATCGCACGGTTTTGCGGTGCGGTCGCAAAACACAGACACTAAACTTATTACACTGAACAGAGACGTCAATGAACGAACGAAAAGATCATAACTTTGCAAAGATAAAGAAAGTAAACTTCTCACTCTAGGGAAGATGTGAACCAAGAACTTCTCGTTCCACAGTTGCTCACGCTAACCACGGGACCACGGCGCTCCTGAACTCGGACTCTCCTAGATGCTGCCCGTCTTGCACGTGGACTACTGAGTTTGTATATTTTGCTTATTTTTTCATAGTTCCACACAACTTCTTCCTGTTTTCTCGATTGATCTGTGTTCAGTTTTTCAAGGCCTATCCACTGTGCCAACTTATAACTAATTCTGAGGGGGTTGCGATGGGGAGGTTCCCTTGTAAGTGATTTATGTATATGTCAGCTATGGTACTGGATATACATGAACCCATTGCTAGACCATCTGGTTGCTTATAAATGTTGTCATTAAAGGTAAAGTAGTTGTAACTTAGGGTTAGCTGAAGGAGTTCCATAAATTCGACAATCTCTGTGTATGAAAGTTTCTTGTGTTGCATAAGGCTCTTTTGTATTACTGTTAGAGCTTCTTGTATGGGTATGTTTGAATAAAGGTTGGTGATGTCAAGTGATATAAACTGTGCATCTTGGGGGGGCTTTCTGGCTCTTAGTTCTTTGGCTAGAATCATGCTGTTTTTTATAATGGATCAAATCAGACTGTGAGTTATTCCTTCTGCTGATTTCATGCAGTTTTTACAAGCACCCTCCACAATGTTCGACGCTCCTTATCCGTCAGTACATCAGGTCTGCACGGTCTTCGTTTAGCTGCGGCTGTTCCCTCCCGTTTCCGCTTTAGAATTACATCACCAACAGTCAATTTTGGCAGCTTTAGAAGGACTGAAATGCCCGTCATGGATTCGTTACTCAGGTGACATCCAATCATTAATCCCTTTCGAATTCACTGGTCTCTCTAAACAGGCCCTTTCTGCTGTTACCGCTTCTCTACTAACAACAGAACACTCCACACCTTCTTTTACACTGACCAGTCCACGTCTCGTGATACCTAATTACATGCAGTGACCAGACAGTGTAGGTGCGTTTCCATGAGCCGTCTGTGACAGTATATGTAACCACAATAGCGTTGACGTCAACATTGCTGCAATACATCTCCAGCTGTACATTCAAAGGTACCTTGCAGTGGCGTAAGGTATTGGTACCACTACAATTCCCCTCCCCCCCCTCCATCACTGTTCCATTGCCTAATAGTACGTGGAAAGAACTATTGCCTCTAAAATTCCGTGTGAGCTCTAGTTTCTGCGATTTTCTGGCCGTAGTCTTTTGCGAGACATATGTGCGAGGAAGCAATGAGTTCCTCGACTCTTCTTCGAACGAACACTCTCGGAATTCAACATTATCCGTCGCCATTGGAGACAATGCCTCTCTTGGAATGATTGCCACCAGAGATTGTTGAGTGTATCGTTAACGCTAAACGAACCCTTTGGGAAACGTGCCGCTCTTCGTTCAATCCTCACTATCCCTTCTGGTAATACTATTTGGTAAGGGCCTTAACTGATGAACAGTACTTAAGGATCGGTCTGGTTGTTTTGTATGCCACTTCCTTCCTGGATGAATTACATTTCCATAACATTCTTCCCATGAATCTCAACCTAGCATCTGCTTTCCCTAAAATTAAGTTTATCTGGTCATTCCGTTGTATGTCGCTAGGGGCGGTTACTTCTAGGAATCTTGTAGTCGTTGCTGCTTCCACTGAGTTTTTACCAAAACTGTAACCGAACAGTAATGAGTTTCTTCGCCTACTTAAGCGCAATATGTGCGTTTATTTACGTTGACGGACAACTCTCAGTCCCTGCACCTATCTTCTACCCTCCGCAGACATTCCTGCCGATTTCAATAAAACTATTTCTTTTATACACAATCTGATCAAAAGTATCCGGACACCCCCATTCTAATGCGGAACTGACAACTATACTTCACAGGAGGAGGGGTCCCCAATGTAAAGGAACGCTGGGAGTACTGTGTTGTCACTAGAGACGCAGAAATGGGTTGGCCAGGAGGGCTCAGTGACTTCGAACATATACTACACATTGGACATCACCTGAATAACAAATCCATGATATACAGGGGATAGGCAAAATAATGTGAACAGTGGTAGTAATGGGATGGTTGTATTTGACGGTCAACTACGCAGATAATGCACGTGTCGCGCTGGACTATACATCAATGCAGGTTGTTTACGAGTAGTTCAAAAATGGCTCTGAGCACTATGGGACTTAATTTATGAGGTCATCTGTCCCCTAGAACTTAGAACTACTTAAACCTAACTAACCTAAGGACATCACACACAGCCATGCCCGAGGCAGGATTCGAACCTGCGACCGTAGCAGTCCCGCGGTTCCGGACTGCAGCGCCAGAACCGCTAGACCACCGCGGGCGGCGTTTACGAGTAGTGCACACTTCGTATTCTCATATAGAGGCCGAGGTCAACGTGCAATGAAAGACCTAACAGAATTCCAAAGAGGGCAGATTGTGGAGCCCCGATTAGCTGGAGCATCAGTAACCAACACAGCCAACTTATTGAATGTTTCAAGAGCAACTGATTCAACAGTTACGACAGCCTACACAAAACGTGGAAAGACATCATCGTGTAAACGTAATAGTGGGCTCAAATCATAACTAAATGACAGAGATCGTCGTACGCTAACACAAATTGTGTGAAAACAACACAAAGCTACGGCAGCTAAAGTGACTGCAGAGCTCAATAGCCATCTTCGAGATCCCCTACCTAACGACACTGTCCGCCGAGAACTCCATAAAGTGAATATTTAGGGACAAACTGTTATACCGAAGCCGGCCGCGGTGGTCTAGCGGTTCTGGCGCTGCAGTCCGGAACCGCGGGACTGCTACGGTCGCAGGTTCGAATCCTGCCTCGGGCATGGGTGTGTGTGATGTCCTTAGGTTAGTTAGGTTTAAGTAGTTCTAAGTTCTAGGGGACTTATGACCTAAGATGTTGAGTCCCATAGTGCTCAGAGCTATTTTTATTTGTTATACCGAAACCATTAGTGACAACAACCAACGCAAAGAAGCGTAAAACATGGTGTCTCGACGGCTTATGAGTGGAAACACTTCATATGGTCCGACGAGTCACTGTTTCCGTTATTTCCAACATGGGGCAGGGTTTACGTTTGGAGAACGCCAAAAGAAGCCTACAATCCTGATTGCTTGATTCCAGCGGTTAAGCATGTAGGTGGAAGTGTGATGGTGTGGGCAGCCATATGATGGTGTTCAGCTGGTCCTATCATTACTCTCAAAGACCGTGTTACAGCCAACGATTATGTGAACGTTTTAGCTGATCACGTGCGTCTCATGATTCAAATGTTGTTCCCCAACAACGATTCCATATTTTAGGACTATAATGCACCCGTTCACACAGCCAGGACAGTATAATCGTGGTATGAGGAGCACGTAACTGAACTGACCAGCACAGTCCTCGCACTAGAACATTAGCAAACCCTTGTGGGCGGTATTGCAGTGCAGATTCCGGAGCAGGTTTCCGCCTCCCTCGTCACTACAGGATTTAGAAGAGGTTCTGATCGAAGAGTGGAATAACATTCCACTGGTGACTATACAATCACTATATGCCAGTATTCCAAGAAGAATCGCAACAGTACCAGCAAATGGGGGTCCAGCCTCTTATTAATAAACAATTTCCAAGTAAGTACTGGTGTTCACGTTATTTTGCCTGTCTCCTGTAATTGTGAAATGGGAATGCGAAGAAACATCTGTGAGTGTGTGGGTTTTATTCTGTCAAGTTGTGCAATGGGTTGATCCAACAAGTACTCTTTGGCTCCTGCAAGTAACAATTTCCACCTCACACTACTACAGAAGTTAGACAGACGCTCCTAATGTACCAACAAGAACTGCTTGAAAAACATTCAGCGACAAATATCTTCTGGAGTCGTCTGCTGTAAGGAAAAGACACAAAAATATTTTTATATTCTTACATAACTAGTGGAATACTTGATTACAGGATTATTGCTAGTTACTCTAAGAAAAACATTAAACAAACGAAATATATTATTTATTGCAAAAATTCTGAGAAATCAAGTGAAACTTTTTCTTGTATAAAAAAATAATTAATTTCCAGGTTCTTTTTGGAACAGTAGATTGCCTCTTATGGATAGGAATGCTATTATTTTACAAAGTATGGAAAGATTCTTTTCTCCCTTTTCTTTAAGAATGTTATTTACTCGGCAGAATGGCTAAGAGCCACACCTTCACAACTTGAATAACTTTTCTAGGTACATTCAAGGCTGTCACGCGAGAAATGTAGTGGAGTGTACTGTTAGGGAGGAGAGATGGGGCTCGCATACACTGTAGCGCACAATACCATGAGCTGCGACGACCGCTGCCTGCGTCACTCGCTACTGACAAATAACACAACTATCTCTTTCTATCTGGATTGACGTTCGCCAATCAAACTCTCCCTACGCCTCGATGAAGTCAAGCTCTCCTATCCGCCCCCAGTCTAACCATTGGCGTGGTACACCGGTCAGATAACCAGTCCACCGCGATACCACTCAATACTCGCTCGCAAGCGTGTAACTAGTACTCTGTCCATGTTCACACCGTACAATAAGTGTGGCGGCCAACACGGTGAACAATGCGTAATCACGAGCGACTAAATATAGGGTGTCACTCCGATTCGCTAACGACAGAGGTTCTCTCCCAGTGAAGTACTGAGGAGAGACTTTGTTCCTCACTCTTTGCGTATATGTACGAGCGCACTCGCTCTCGTAACGTGTTCCTGCTCCAAGAGCGACAACGGAACCACCCTTTTTCTGGAAAAGTTGCGAGGGTATATCATTCGCTGCCTTCCCTCACTCATCTGACTCTTTGCGTCAGAAATATTTCGCCAATCAGCGTTGCTCCTTTAAACAGGAGAGTGACGTTTCGTTTGAGTCGACCAAGGCGGAAATCTCTAGCATTTCCGTTACGTGAGTACTGTCCTCCTGTGAGAACTCCATAACTACGCAGTCGGTCTGTTAATAAATGCATCTTCTGGGCACTCCCACACAATGTAGCTGAATATGCTTTTAAGTCGAACTCGGGGGTCTTTGTCCCTTCACTCTGGCAAAAGCTGTCTTCTCTGTGGGTGGTCGCTTCGGCCGAAGTAGGTATGTTGTTGACCCCTCTGAAGGGACGATCTTTCCAGCGGGCTGGTTTCCCCTTTAGAACGAAAATTCCTATGGCCGTCATGTTGTGTACGCCAGATTCGACTTTTTTAACCTCAGTGCGCACTTGTGATTTACTTATTAGATTTGCATATCGCTTACATGAATTGATACCAAATTGACTCTATCTTATCGAGTTTGGGTTCGAATGAAGTGTCTTGATGTGCAGAGTACGATTGTGAGGACGTAATGTGTAAGAAATGAAGGTCAGGAGACCATGCCACTTACACAACCACAGGTATACTGAGACAGACAGACCTCATGTACTGACAGACAGCAACTGCTGTGCATTACTCACAAGAACAGTGGAACGAATCGCTCCTGAATTTCAAAGTGCTGTAACCAGTCAAGCTAGTCAAATGACTGTGTGCACGGAGTTTCATGGAATGGGGTTAAATGATCAATGAGCTTCTCATAAGCCACACATTTCTCTACTAAGTTCTAAACGACGATTGAGATGGTGCAAAGACCAACGTTACTGGACAGGGGATGGCTGGAAACAAGTGATCCGGAGTGATGAATTGCGCTCTACCATGTAGAAATCCGATGGATGCGTTCGGGTTTTGCATCACATGTGCTGCCAGCAGTAAAGCACGGAGGAGACGGTGTTACTGATCTGTGGGTGGTTTTCGTGATTAGGGAATGGTCCCCTTATTGTACTTAAGAAAACGCTACATGCGGAAGGCTATGAACACTTTTTTTACAGCATTCTCTACTGTAAACAGTATAGGAACGGTTCAGATGCTACAATTGTCTGTATCTACATGACAGTGCAATTCGTCGTTAAGTAACCTCAGTGAGCCAATGCTATATAGACAATAGCATTCCTAAAATGGACTAGCTTGCCCAGAGTCCTGATGTGAAGACAATGGAACATCTTAGTGATGAGTCAGAACGTCGATTCCAAAACCGAACTTCCAAAATCACTACCTTCTCTGGTTAGCTAAGAGTGGACAGCCATTCCCCCACAGATATTCGGATGCCTCACTGAAAGTGTCCCCAGCAGTGTTCGAGCTGTTATAAAGGTTAGGGTTGGACACATCCCCTATTAAAATCCAGTAACAGTTGTCCATGTACTTCTGATCACATAGATGAACGAAGGTGTAAACTTCGGGTAAATTTTAACTCACACGTCAAAACTGAAACCTTACATCTTTGTGCCAGTTGTAAGTAGCTGATCCATGTGCTGAGCTGTAGCGTTCTCCTTTGTGCGTCCAGTGGAGGACACAATTATCATCTGCAAAACGTCAGTGAAAATAGTGAGGCTGAATGTAATTGTAGTAAATACCCCCAGATTATATTGTAAGTAGGCTGTTCAGGTTTTTATGTTGGTAACGCATGTAGCGCTCTGTACGAAAATCACTTACTGTGCTGTATGCAGTCTGTGGCTGGTTGGCATTTTTGGAATATTCGCTATTGTAGTAATGGGCAGTTGGATGTGAACAGCGCGTAGCGTTGCGCAGTTGGAGGTGAGCTGCCAGCAGTGGTGGATGTGGGGAGAGAAACGCCAGAGCTTTGAGAGGTTGCTGTAAGCGGACGATTTGGACGTGTGTCCGCCTGGAAAAGGAAATTTGTAAAGATGTATGTCATGAATTGATAGATACATATATGATGACTTTTGAACACTATTAACGTAAATATATTGTTTGTTATCTATCAAAATCTTATATTTGCTAACTACGCCTGTCAGTAGTTAGTGCCTTCAGTAGTTAGAATCTTTTATTTAGCTGGAAGTATTGGCGCTCACTGTATTGCAGTAGTTCGAGTAACGAAGATTTTTGTGAGGTAAGTGATTCATGTAAGGTATCGGTTATTGTTAGCCAGGGCCATTCTTTTGTAGGGATTTTTGAAAGTCAGATGGCGTTGCGCTAAAAATGTTTGTGTCTGTTTAGTGATGATCAGAATAAGTAAAGAGAGAACTGTCTGAGTACGTTCAGTTTTACTCAGCTGTCTTTGTATCAAATAACGTAGAAGTTAACTAGCACAGTCAGTCATAATTTTTTTAAGGGGACGTTACATTATGTGCATGCATGGAAAAGAAAATTGGATGAGTCATTCGACAACAGAATCTTTGTAGTCTTATGCATAAGGCAAAATCTGCATCACGTTTCCGTCTCGATGCGTGTAGAAACCACAGACTTGTGGAATCGGAAAAATGCCAGTATCTCGGTATGAGAGGCGTTATTGCTGATGGAGCGGCTGCTGATATAGTCCAACAACGGAGCGGAATATTTTGTATACCAGGATCACATCTATCTTTGACTCTCACACTTGTTCCGTATTTCTCATGCCTGCAGCACTGCAGTGCGGAGCGGTAAAACGACACGCATGCTCATAAATTAAGGATAATGCTGATACATGGTGAAACAACGCTCTGATGGGCGGTTTGCGGTTTTAAATCACCTCGGGGTATGACCATGCGGTGCATTTGACCTGTGGTCGTCGCACGGTGGCACTGGCAGCAGTCCACATACCCAGAGGTGTGTTGGTGCATGTCAGAGTACGGTGCAGCGAGTAAGTGTGCAGATGTTTCAAGACGTTTTAATGGTGACTGTGTGTTGAAAATGGCTCAAAGGACACATATTGATGACGCTATGAGGGGTAGAATACTAGGGCGACTGGAGGCTTCTCAAACACAGCAGGTCGTAGCACGGGCCCTCTGTGTGCCACAAAGTGTGATCTCAAGATTATGGCAACGATTCCAGAAGACAGGAAACGTGTCCAGGCGCTACAGTACGGGACGTCCACAGTGTACAACACCACAAGAAGACCGATATCTCACCATCAGTGCCCGCAGACGGCCACGGAGTACTGCAGGTAGCCTTGCTCGGGACCTTACCGCAGCCACTGGAAAAGTTGTCTCCAGACACATAGTCTACAGATGACTGAACAGACATGGTTTATTCGCCCGGAGACCTCCAATGTGTATTCCACTGACCCCTGCTCACAGGAGACCTCGTAAAGCCTGGTGTCAAGACCACAGTACATGGTCATTGGAACAGTGGTCCCAGGTTATGTTCATGGACGAGTCCAGGTATAGTCTGAACAGTGATTATCGCAGGGTTTTCAACTGGCATGAACCAGGAACCTATTACCAACCCCTTAATGTCCTTGAAAGGGCCATATATAAAGGTCATGGTTTGATGGTGTGGGGTGGGATTATGATTGGTGCACATACACCCCTGCATGTCTTTGACAGAGGAACTGTAACAGATCAGGTGTCTCGAGACGTCATTTTGCAGCAGTGTGTCCGCCTTTTCAGGGGTGCAGTGAGTCCCACCTTCCTCCTGATGGATGATAATGCACGGCCCCACCGAGCTGCCATCGTGGCGGAGTACCTTGAAACAGCAGATATCAGGCGAATGGAGTGGCCTACCTGTTCTCCAGACCCAAACCCCATCGAACACATCTGGGATGCTCTCGGTCAAAGTATTGCTGCACGTCTTCAAACCCCTAGGACACTTCAGGATGTCTGACAGGCACTGGTGCAAGAATGGGAGGCTATACTCCAGCAGCTGCTCGACCACCTGATCCAGAGTATGCCGACTCGTTGTGTGGCCTGTTGAAACATCCCCTTTGAAAAATTACTGACACAATATTTTTTAGCGCAACGCAATCTGACTTTCAATAATCCCTACAAAAGAATGGCCCTGACTAACATTAACCTATACCTTTCACAAATCACTTACCTCACAAAAATCTTCGTTACTCGAACTACTGCAATACAGCGAGCGCCACTACTGCCAGCTTAATAAAAGATTCAAACTACGGAAGGCACTAACTACTGATAGGCATAGTTAGCAAATGAAAGATTTTAGTAGAGAACAAACAATGTATTTACCTTAATAGTCATAATATATATAGCAGTTCATGACATCCAGTCTTACAAATTTCAAAACTCCGCCATCTCTCTCCCCACATCCACCACTGCTGGCGGTTCACCTCCAACTGCACAACGCTACGCCCTATTCACATCCAGCTGCCGCTGCCCAACACTACAAAGGCAGACAACAATGCAAACCAGCCACTGACTGCACACAGCACAGCCAGTGATTTTCATACAGAGCGCTACATGGCGTTACCAATGAAGAAAACCTAAACAGCCTACTTACACTGTGTACATGTACATGGTGATCATATCCCATACTGCTGTCGGGGTACATGCGCAGGAAACAGTGGCGTTTTGTAGCACATGTGTTTTGGGACGGTTTCTTCAACTTATCACCAATACCGTGGACTTACAGATCTGTGTCGTGTGTGTCCCCTATGTGCCTATGCTATTAGCGCCAGTTTTGTGTAGTGCCAAGTTGTGCGGCACCACATTCTGCAATTGTCCTTAATTTATGAGCAAGAGTGTGTATTATTTCGCTTCATTTCGAAAGTTGGCGCGCATACGTAGAGATACTGGCATTTTTTCTTGTGGCTAGGAATGGGGAGAAGCGGCAGTGAGAGAACCATGACTTTGGTAAATGTGATGTGAACTTCTATGACCGGAGCTATGTCAATCCATACGTGCAGTCTGTTTTTCCGTGGGACAATGGCGTCTGCCGGACAGACAATATAATGAGTCACACAGATCGCAATTAACGTTCATAGTGTGAAGAGCACCAGGATGAGTTTACTATATTCCACGGGCAACCAAACTCCTCAGATTTAAACCCAATCAAGAATCTGTGGGACCGCCTCAAGTGGGCTGTACGTACCGTGGATTCTCGACCGAGAAACCTAGTGCAGCTGGCCACAGCACTGGAGGCAACGGGGTTCCACATGCCTACCAGTACCTACGAAAATATCACTGTCTCTCTTACTGCGCGTCTCACACTGCGAAAGGTGTTTATTCAGGCTTTTGGCTGGTGGTCATATTAATGTGACTGGACCGTGTAATTTACTATTACTATGTCAAAGAAGTCGTCGTCCTATAGGTACTTCAAGCTACCCGTGACGAGCCAGGTGGGTCTCTACTTTCCACAAAATGTAAATGTTTGACAGAAATAATATAAAATTGACGCTGCTAAACAACTACGCATCATTACCAGTAGTCATATTCATATGTAGGTTTCTGCAATGTGCCAAGGCAATGTTTTCTTTGCACACCAATTCACACAGCATCTGCAATTTCATAAGAGGGACAGTCGTATAAAATTTTAACTTTACCTTGAAAAAATAGAACTGCAAAGGTAACTTTTTGTTTCTTTGCAAGCAACAAGTGGCTATAATTGAAGAGCAGCTACTCACGGAGGCCCAGTTGTAAGGTGATGTGGTCTCCTGACCTTCATTTCTTTCATATTGTGACCTCGATAGGGTAGAGTCAATTTTACACATTTCCATTTAACTGATATGCAAATCTAATAAATAAATCGCAAGTGCGCACCGAGATTAAAAAGTCGACATTCAAGATATGACGGCCACAGGAGTTTCTGTTCGGCGGAGGCAACCACTCCGCTGGAAAGTCCGTACGAGGGTGAGTTAGCACGCGGCTGCACCAGCCAGCCGACCACCCAGGGACAAAAACAGTTTTTGCCAGAGAAGAGGGATAATGGCCTGCTTGTTCATCTTAAAAGCAAAACCCGCTATATTGTTTGAGAGAGTCCCAGAATACGTATTTTTTGACTGACCTATTGCGGAGTTCTCACAGGTGGACAGTAAACGCCTAACGCAGATGCTATATATTTCAGGATTAGTCGGCTTAAACGGAGCGCCATTCTCCCGTTTGGATGACTATTTCTGACGCAATGAGCCGCAGGAGTGAGGGAACGACAGCGGATGATATACCTTTTCGCTTTTTGCGTGGAGAGGGGAGGTTACGGTGACGCTCTTGAAGCGAGATCACGTAGCGGCAGCGAGTGCGGTCGTGCGTGTATGCAGAGAGTGAGGAACAAAGTCTCTGCTTAGTACTGCACTGAGAGAGCACCTCTGTAGCTAGCGAATGGGAGTGATACTCCATATTGAGTCGCTCGCGATTAAGCGTTTGTTCACTGTGTAGGCTGCGACACTTAATGTGCGGTGTGAACACAGACAGAGTATTAGTTAGTGCCTGCGAGTGAACATTGAGTGGCATTGCAGTGGACTGGTTATCTGAACGGTGAACCACGCCAATAGTTACACCAGGGGCAGATAGGAGCCCTTGACTTCATCAAGGCGTAATGAGAGTTCGATTGGCGAAGGTCAGTCCAGATAGAAAGAGATAGTTTTGTTATTTTTCAGCGGCCAACGACGCAGGCACCAGTCGTCACAGCTCACGGTATTATGTGCTACAGCATAGGCGAGCACCATCTTTCCTCCATTAGCAATAACATACTTCATTCACGTCACTCCATTACTTTTCTCACGTGACACCCTCGACCGTACTTAGAAAAATCCAGTCGGATAATTATTCAAGTTGAGCAGGCGTGGCTCTCAGCGATTCTGCCGAGTAAATAACATTCTTAAAGAAAAGGGATAAAAGAGCTATCCCACGCTTTGCATATAACTTTCATTAACAGGATTCGTATCCATAAGAGGTAACCTCCTATTCCGAAAAGAACTCTGAAATTTGTGTCTCACTTTATAAATAAAAGTTTCACTTGATTTTCTCAGATTTTACAATAAATAATATTTTCTGTTCGTTTAATGTTTCTCTCACACTAAGTAGCAATACTCCAGTACCCAATAGAATATTTTTGTGTCTTTTCCTTATAGCAGACGACTCCAGAAGATATTTATTGCTGAAAGTTTTTCAGGAATCGTTGGTATGTTAGGAGCGTCTGTCTGACTTCTGTAGCAGTGTGGGGTGGAAATTGCTTCTTGCAGGAGCCAAAGGGTACTTGTCAGATACCCACATACTGACACGGTGTGAGGTGTGGTTATCGTATGACAGCGAAACTTGTTAGATATGTTAATGAGCTAATGCGGAACTGATTTACCCTAGTAAAGTTTTGGCCACTAGCTGCAAATCTGGCGCTGTGCAGCATCTCGTCGACGTCTCCAGTGCTCATATTGAAAAATATTGTAAGTGGTGGTTAATAATAAAGTCAACATTGTACTTCTCTCACTTGTTTGACGTTTTTTGCCCATGTCTCGTTCCTAACCCATTACATATGGTATAAAACGTATACATCTTTCTTGCATTCACAGCGCTAGATTCTCATCTGGTGCCCAAAATTGGAACTAATGTTTTCCCAGAGTAAGTCGTTTCCGCATTAATGCTTTACAATATCTACCAAGTTTCGCTAGCACACGATAACTACAGCCCACTGTAAGTAGTCTTGGTACACACTGAAATTGAGACCCCACAGTATGGTAGCACGCAAGTATGAGCCAAAACAAAAGTGCGCTCTGCACTGATAGAGGGGAGTAAGGCTGAGGCATTTTGTTTGGATTACTGTTGAAGCGTACTGTAGTCTGTCTACAGACACAAGAGAGAGAGACAGTTGTGGTACGGGAAGTCTTCCATTCAGGAAGAACGCTACGACTGTCGTACAGGACGATTAAAAATATATTTGTGTGATTTATGTAGATTCTATTTGCGTACGTTTCTTGCCTTAGTTATATTAGTTACTAGGTGAGTATCCGGCGTTGCCTAGGTATGCACTTATTCCAGTCTTCTACGAGGGTGAGTCAAATGAAAACCTTAAATATTTTTAAATGTTATTTATTGTGCAGAAGTGGTACAAAGATGTATCACTTTTCAACATAATCTCCCCTACGCTCAATGCAAGTCCTCCAGCGCTTACAAAGTGCATAAATTCCTTCAGAAAAAAATTCTTTTGGTAGTCCGCGCAACCTCTCATGCACTGCGTGGCGTACCTCTTCATCAGAACGGAACTTCTTTCCTCCCATTGCGTCGTTGAGTGGTCCAAAAATATAGAAATCACTTGGTGATGAGGAATGGCGCCATTCCTTGCTCGCTCTCTTCGTTTCCGGTTGGTGGAAGTGAATCCAGGTTTCGTCCCTAGTAACGATTCTCCTCGTTCAAAGCACCGAAGAAATTCTTCACAAGCATCAACACGTCGTTCTCTCATTTCAGGAGTCAGCTGCCGTGGCACCCATCTTGCAGACACTTTGTGAAACTGGAGCACATCATGCACAATGTGGTGTGCGGACCCATGACTAATCTGTAAACATGCTGCAATTTCATTCAGTGTGACTCGTCGGTTATCCTTCACTATGGCTTCAACTGCTGCAATGTTCTGTGGAGTCACAACACGTTGTACCTGACCTGGACGAGGAGCATCATCCACTGAAGTCACACCCCTTGCGAACTTCCTACTCCATTCGTACACTTGATGCTGTGACAAACATGCATCACCGTACTGAACCTTCATTCTTCGATGAATTTCAATAGGTTTCACACCTTCACTACGCAAAAACCGTATAACAGGACGCTGTTCTTCCCTGTTGCAAGTCGCAAATGGGGCGTCCATCTTTATACTGATACTGCGACGGTATGTGTGCATCTGCACTAAGCTGCCACCTACAGGCCATTCTGCACGCTTACCAACTTACAGGATAACGGCGCGAAATTTCGAGTTGTTATTACAAATTTAAGGTTTTCATTTGACTCACCCTCGTATTAGCCCATCTCCTGCTTCCCCCTTTGTCTGCCCGTCTCACTCTTCACTCCCTTTCTGTCCATCTCATCCTCCTCCCTGCCTACATCCATTTCGCTCCTCCTCTTGCTGTCCAATCCTGCTCCCCCTATCTGTGTCCATCTCCTCCTCCTTCCTTTTCTCTCCACGTTATCGCTCTCGCCCCAATAGGACGCTGGTGGTTGTTGCCCCCGCAGTACGAAATTTGGTTGCAATCGTTCCACCGGTTTAAGACGAGCCTTTTTAACTGTACCTTTGCCCACGTACGCACACAGCGAATATATTTGACGTATATTTGCATACATATTTCACCTCTATCTGTAATGAATTCGCTCTGCACTGTCATTTTGACGCAGCTTCATGTTTATGACATCGCATCTGCTGAACAATGTGAATCCAGTGGCACATGTGGCTACTGTATGCGAAATGTGTTATGAATAGAGTTAGTAGTAAAGAAATAATAAATTAAAACGTCATACATGAGGCGGCAGTTTTTCACGCATCTCAGTGTTTATCACGTCATATCTCCTGAACTGTGTCACACCATGATATAATTTTGCTGGTACATTCAGTAGTGTATGTGAATACTGTCTGAGAAATGTGGTGCGACTATAGTTAGCAGTAAAGATGTAGTAAATTAAAACATCATGCTTCATGAGGCATGAGGCATCATCAGACGCAAAGAATAAATCCATGTCGAAGCCCGTCATTGTTATCTCAGTCAACAGCCACTCATAAAACTGGACTGTGGTTACATGCACACATTCACTTACAATCGCATCCACTCGTCCGGGCCACATTTATTTGCCGCATCCTGTATATGTATATCCACTTTTATAATATGCATGGATTAATTTTTGTGTTTTGCATAATGTTAACGCATTAAATGGAAAGTAGACACTTCCCAGACGTTACTGTGCCATACGTCGACATTGATTGAAAACTTCTAGTTGCTCCTTAAGACTTACTGGAATAGAGAGAGAGGGTACTCGCCAGCTCGATCATCAGTTTGCGTACAGGGTCTAGGATATTGTGAGGTTGGGATTGTAATTTTCTAATGGGGTATTACTACAGGAAGATGTGCGCGAGTGGTTCTCTGCTGGAGGAGGGTAGAAGTGCACACGATGTAGGCAGCCAGTCTGTTGAAACTTCCTGGCAGATTAAAACCGTGTGCCGGACCGAGACTCGAACTCGGGACCTTTGCCTTTCGCGGGCAAGTGCTCTACCAGTGCAAGTTTGGAAAGTAGGAGACGATGTAATGGCGGAAGGAAAGCTGTGAGGACGGGGCGGGAGTCGTGCTTGGATAGCTCAGATGGTAGAGCACTTGCCTCCGAAAGGCAAAGGTCCCAAGTTCGAGTCTCGTTCCGGCACACAGTTCTAATCTGCAAGGAAGTTTCATATGAGTGCACACTCGGCTGTAGAGTGAAAATTTCATTCTAGAAACATCCCCCAGGCTGTGGCTAAGCCATGTCTCCGCAATATCCTTTCTTCCAGGAGTGCTAGCTCTGCAAGTTACGCAGGAGAGCTTCTGTGAAGTTTGGAAAGTAGGAGACGAGGTACTGGCAGAAGTAAAGCTGTGAGGACGGGGCGTGAGTCGTGCTTGGGTAGCTCAGATGGTAGAGCACTTGGCCGCGAAAGGCAAAGGTCCCAGTTTTAATCCGCCAGGAAGTTTCATATCGGCGCACACTCCGCTGCAGTGAAAATCACATTCTAGCCAGTCTGTTGCTAAAACGCTTTGTTAATAATGGTACATGAACGTAGAACAGTGTCTCTGCAGAAGGTAGGCAGGAAGTGGCAGCTGATGACCCTTGGACGAGCTAACAGCATGAGACATGGTGGGTGGAAGAGGGGCGGAGGGGGGTTGACGGGAGGCGGCAGCTAGACAGGCGGTAGCCACAGCAAGGGCTAGGCAGGCGAGCCTAGCGGAGCTAGCAACTGCAGGCTAGTGAATCACAGAAGGTGGCTGCGGTGCACCGCGGCGTGCGACTGGATTCGTGCTTTCCTGTCAGGAAGGTTGCAGTTCGTAGTAATAGACGGCAAATCATCGACTAAAACTGAAGTGATATCAGGTGTTCCCCAGGGAAGCGTCCTGCGACCTCTGCTGTTCCTGATCTATATAAATGACCTGGGTGACAATCTGAGCAGTTCTCTTAGGTTGTTCGCAGATGATGCTGTAATTTACCGTCTAGTAAGTTGCAAAGCGATTTAGAAAAGATTGCTGTACGGTGTGGCAGGTCGCACTTGACGCTAAATAACGAAAAGTGTGAGCTGATCCACATGAGTTCCAAAAGAAATCCGTTGGATTTCGATTACTCGATAAATAGTACAATTCTCAAGGCTGTCAATTCAACTAAGTACCTGGGTGTTAAAATTACGAACAACTTCAGTTGGAAAGACCACATAGATAATATTGTGGGGAAGGCGAACCAAAGGTTGCGTTTCATTGGCAGGACACTTGGAAGATGCAACGAGTCCACTAAAGAGACAGCTTACACTACACTCGTTCGTCCTCTGTTAGAATATTGCTGCGCGGTGTGGGATCCTTACCAGGTGGGATTGACGGAGGACATCGAAAGGGCGCAAAAAAAGGGTAGCTCGTTTTGTATTATCACGTAATAGGGGAGAGAGTGTGACAGATATGATACGCGGGTTGGGATGGAAGTCATTAAAGCAAAGACGTTTTTCGTCGCGGCGAGATCTATTTATGAAATTTCAGTCACCAACTTTCTCTTCCGAATGCGAAAATATTTTGTTGAGCCCAACCTACCCAGGTAGGAATGATCATCAAAATAAAATAAGAGAAATCAGAACTCGAACAGAAAGGTTTAGGTGTTCGTATTTCCCGCGCGCTGTTCGGGAGTGGAATGGTAGAGAGATAGTATGATTGTGGGTCGATGAACCCTCTGCCAAGCACTTAAATGTGAATTGCAGAGCAATCATGTAGATGTAGATGGAATAGAAATGGGTCAAATGGCTCGAAGCACTATGGGACTTAACATCTGAGGTCATCAGTCCTCTAGACTTATAACTACTTAAACCTAACTAACCTAAGGACATCACACACATCCATGCCCGAGGCAGGATTTGAACCTGCGACGGTAGCAGCAGCGCGGTTTTCGGACTGAAGCTCCTAGAACCGCACGGCCCGCGGTGTGGAGCTGACTGACGGGAGCTCACTGCGCGGCCAACACTATGGAGGCGGCGACAGACTGCTGAGTGCCATTGCTCAGACGGCTAGGCAGCGAACGTCGGCTCGCGTCCTGCGAACAGTGCTCGTGGCTGCTTCGTAAATTTCGGCGAAAACTGGCACTGGCTGTTCGTCATAGTATGGGCCAGCTCCAGCCACGATGACGGGCTGGACCTCGAGGTTTAAACACGACTGCCCAAAGTGTGTATGCGGACGAGTCGTGTTTCTTTGTCACTAGGGAACCTCTGGAACAGAGGCTGATGACCAGGATCCAGAGCCGGCCGGAGTGGCAGTGCGGTTCTAGGCGCTTCAGCCTGGAGCCGAGCGACCGCTACGGCCGCAGGCTTCGAATTCTGCCTCGGGCATGGATGTGTGTGATGTCCTTAGGTTAGTCAGGTTTAATTAGTTCTAATTTCTAGGCGACTGATGACCTCAGAAGTTAAGTCGCATAGTGCTCAGAGCCATTTGAACCATTTTTGAACTAGGATCCAGCTGTTGACGTATGGCAGTCGGTCACTGTCCCAGACTCGGCGTCTTCATCTAAATCTATACCATCCTCCGCAAGCCACCTGATGGTGTGTCGGAGGGTACTTTTTGTACCACTAAGTGAGCCCCCCAACCCTGTTCCACTCTCGAATAGCGCGTGTTAAGAATGATTGTCGGTAAGCCTCTGTATTGGCTTTAATTTCTCGAATCTTCTCCTCGTGGTCATTACGCGAGACGTATGTGGGTAAAAGTAACTGTTTGACCCGGAAAGTGCTCTCTCGAAATTTCAATAGTAAATCTCTCCGTGACAATGGAGTTTGTTGACCATCTTCGTAACGCTCTCGCGCCAGCTAAACAATCCCGTGCCGAAACAAACCGGTCTTCTTTGGCCTCTGGGTGGCCCAGAGCCAGAATGCGTTCCCCAAAATGCTCCGCCAGGACATGAAACACTCTCCTGCTTCGATGGGGTCGAGATCCGCCTTGCATGAACCACATCTTGTCGACATCAGGGTCATTTTCGGTAATGGGGATGAAATCATCTTCCAAAATCTTCACGCACCGTTCGGTAGTCACCGTGCCATCAAGGAATATCGCACAGATTATTTCGTGACTGAATATTGCACACCACATAGCCACCCGTTGAGGGTGAAGAGACTTCTCGATCGCGAAATGTGGGTTCTCAGTCCCCCAAATGCGCCAATTTTTCTCATTGACGAACCCATCCAAATGAAAGCGGGCTTTGTCCTAAACCAAACAATACATGCACATACTGATTCCCATCATGCCCTGAGGCGAACCGTGCAGCTTGGACATCCTACTGCAAATCGTTCAGAAGTTATGACGATTTTGTTTCATATAGTTCACCGTGTAAATGAATAATACTAAAGACTCGGGCGAATAACCGCCTTATAAGCCACTTCCTTCGTGGATGAATTACATTTCCTTAAGATTCTTCCCATGACCGTGAGTGTGGCATCTGCTTTTCCTCCTATTTCTTTTATGTGGTCACTCCACATAAGGCCGCTCTGGATAGTTACTCCTAGATATTTTACGGTACATACTGCTTCCAGCGGTTTGTCGTTAATAGTGTAGCCGTACAGTAGTGTATTTCTTTTCCTATGTATGCGCAATATGTTTATTTATATTCAGGGTCAACTGCCAGAACCTACACCTTTCTTCAGTTCTCTGGAGGTCATTATGCATCACCTGCGAACAGCCTTATATAGCATCCGATGCTTTCTACTGGATCATTTATACATACACTACTGGCCATTAAAATTGCTACACCAAGAAGAAATGCAGATGATAAACGGGTATTCATTGGACAAATATATTATACTAGAACTGACATGTGATTACATTTTCACGCAATTTGGGTGCATAGATCCTGAGAAATCAGTACCCAGAACAACCACCTCTGGCCGTAATAACGGCCTTGATACGCCTGGGCATTGAGTCACAAAGAGCCTGGATGGCGTGTACAGGTACAGTTGCCCATGTAGCTTCAACACGATACCATAGTTCATCAAGAGTAGTGACTGGCGTATTGTGACGAGCCAGTTGCTCGGTCACCATTGACCAGACGTTTTCAGTTGGTGAGAGATCTGGAGAATGTGTAGGCCACGGCAGCAGTCGAACATTTTCTGTATCCAGAAAGGCCCTTACAGGACCTGCAACATGCGATCATGCATTATCCTGCTGAAACGTAGGGTTTCGCTGGGATCGAATGAAGGGTAGGGCCACGGGTCGTAACACATCTGAAATGAAACGTCCACTGTTCAAAGTGTCGTCAATGCGAACAAGAGGTGACCGAGACGTGTAACCAATGGCACCCCATACCATCACGCCGGGTGATACGCCAGTATGACGATGACGAATACACGCTTCCAATGTGAGTTCACCGCGATGTTGCCAAACACGGATGGGACCATCATGATGCTGTAAACAGAACCTGGATTCATCCGAAAAAATGACGTTTCAGCATTCGTGGACCCAGGTTCGTCGTTGAGTACACCATCGCAGGCGCTCCTCTCTGTGATGCAGCGTGAAGGGTAACCGCAGCCATGGTCTCCGAGCTGATAGTCCATGCTGCTGCAAACGTCGTCGAACTGTTTGTGCAGATGGTTGTTGTCTTGCAAACGTCCCCATCTGTTGACTCAGGGATCGAAACGTGGCTGCACGATCCGTTACAGCCATGCGGATAAGATGCCTGTCATCTCGACTGCTAGTGATACGAGGCCGTTGGGATCCAGCACGGCGTTCCCTATTACCCTCCTGAACCCAGCGATTCCATATTCTGCTAACAGTCATTGGATCTCGATCAACGCGAGCAGCAATGTCGGGGTACGATAAACTGCAATCGCGATGGGCTACAATCCGACCTTTATCGAAGTCGGAAACGTGATGGTACGCATTTCTTCTCCTTACACGAGGCATCACAACAACGTTTCACCAGGCAACGCCGGTCAACTACTGTTTGTGTATGAGAAATCGGTTGGAAACTTTCCTCATGTCAGCACGTTGTAGGTGTCGCCACAGGCGCCAACCTTGTGTGAATGCTCTGAAAAGCTAATCATTTGCATATCGCACTATCTTCTTCCTGTCGGTTAAATTTCGCGTCTGTAGCACGTCATCTTCGTGGTGTAGCAATTTTAATGGCCAGTAATGTATTATAAACAGTAACTTTGGTCCAAATGGCTCTGAGCACTATGGGACTTAACATCTGTGGTCATCAGTCCCCTAGAACGTAGAACTACTTAAACCTAACTAACCTAAGGACATCACACACATCCATGCCCGAGGCAGGATTCGAACCTGCGACCGTAGCAGTCGCGCGGTTCCGGACTGAGCGCCTAGAACCGAACAGTAACGTTCCTATCACACTCCTTGGGTTACTCCGGAAATCACCTTTACATCTGTCGATTTTGTTCCGTTGAGAGTGACGTGTTGACTGCAAGGATGTCTTGAATCCAGTCTCAAATCTGATCCGATACCGGATAAGCTTGTATTTTTTTAACGGCAGTGCGGGACGGTGTCAAATGCCTTTCTGAAGTCAAGGAACACAGCATTAACCTGAGCGCCGTTATTTACGGCCTTGTGGATCTCATCGAGGAACAGAGCGACCTGAGTTTCGCAGTATCTCTGTTTGCGGAATCCATGTTGATTTTTATAGTGGAGATTTTCATTGTCTATAAACGTCATAATTCATGAGCTTGTGCTACGACTCGGTGGCAAGATAATTTCAATGTGTGCTTCGACTGCAGACCTAAGAGCAACCAAAAAATTAATTACTTTATTTTTTCCGGTTGATAGCCAATATTTTACCAATCGCACAGCCTCGCCCATCTTATCGCTGAAATTACCTCGCAACAATAAATAGAACACAGTTTCATTGCAACCGTCGTTTTTCTAAACAAAATATACTATTTCGTATAAATTTACCAGACATCGCCTCAAGAAACCTTAGCTGAAACCCCAGTAACTTAAAGGACAGTTAGCAGATTGAAAATCCAAAGCTCCTGAGTTGCATACTCAGTTCGACTAAGAAATTTGCCCGTTACTTACAACTTGATTCATCCGTGAAAAAAAGCGAGCGAGGTGGCGCAGTGGTTAGCACACTGGACTCGCATTCGGGAGGACGACGGTTAAAACCTCGCGTCCGGCCATCCTGATCTAGGGTTTCCGTGATTTCCCTAAATCGCTGCAGGCAAATGCCGGGATGGTTGCTTTGAAAGGGCACGGCCGACTTCCTTCCCCGTCCTTCCCATCCTTCCCGAATGCGATGGGACCGATGACCTCGTTGTTTGGTCCTCTCTCCCGAATCAACGAACCAACCAACCCGACACTATATACCTCCATCCTTGGAAATAGTTTGTTGATGAGAAAAATGCACCGTGCTGAGGAGTCTACAGTAAACTATAGCCCCCCCTCCCCCCCTGTAAATGGTTTGGTTAGTTAATTCGAAGGTTGGAGGGCAGCAACCCCCAATGGTACCCCGTTTTTTAAGGCACTGCGTACTGCAAGATCGAGCTGAGGACAGTCCTTTTTTTCTTTTAGCGGAAACCCGTATGCTGGCTCTGAAATTCATATGGATCTGAATGATAATGATTAATGGAAACCACCTCATGTGTAATTTATGCATTCATTGTGTTACGACCGGTTACGTTTCTTTGAACAACTTCTGGTTGTCGAGTTGTGACATGGATTTAAAGTAGAAGAGAAACTCCAAAAAAATCAAGCTGCGTCTATGAAGCGTGGTTTACTGCTTCTCTGATTCATCCTCCAGTGCGAGACAGCTTTACCAGCGACAGATGACTTGGCGGAGACCTTAGGATCATGAGGAAATGTTCCTCCTCAAAAAGCGCCTTGTCGTAATACGCCTCCGTATCCGAGGTCGCTGATACACACCTGTTCCGTGGTGCTCGACTTTAAGATACGCCGGTTCAAATCCTGGTGGTGAATGAAACTTTCACTGCCACTACTTGGCCGGCAAAGTAGTATGTGAAGTCTCAGTTCAACAGTCCTTACGCCAATGTCCTGGATTAAATTCCAGACCTCTCGGCAGTGTCTCATGGTGTGAGGGGATGTAACGTTGTTGACAGTGGTCCTTCTGTCGGATGAGGACGTTGAGCTCGGAGTTCCTTGGCGCTTTTGGAGAGAAGTAGGTCGTGTAGGATTTCACTCTCTCGCACCTCTCCACATCATCATGATCATCATCATCATCATTATACAAAACAAACATAACATCACAATTTGGACGTATCCAATAAACTCACCGAAACACTACAAATGAGCTCACCGCACAAAAAATTTGTCACTACAGTGAGCACGGACAAATGACCTTTAAGTCCTTATACGAGGGCCGTTCAGAAAGTAACCTCCGGTTGATTTAAAAAAATACACCAAGTTAAATAAAAATATTTTAATATATACATCTTACAACTACATCTTTGCACTATTTTTCTACATAGTCTCCATAGCGATTGAGGCACTTATCGTATCTCTTCACAAGCTTTGAAATTCCTTCTGCATAAAAATCACCCGCTTGTGCCTGGAGCCAGCCTGTGACCGCATCTTTGAGCTCTTCGTCGTCATCAAACCGCTCAAGAGAGTCTTAGAAATCTGTGGAAAACCAGTAGACAACTCCGACATTGAGAAACGTCGATTTTCACGAACTTTTGCATCAACTGTCTGAACGAGTTCGTCAGTCACCAATGATGGTCTACCACTCCTCTCTTCATCATGAACGTTTTCTCGTCCACTTTAAATAAACGTACCCATTCACGGACAACTCCTTCACTCATAACTCTTGGTCCGTACACGGCACAAAGCTCACGATGAATAGCTGCTGCAGAATATCCTTTGGCTGTAAAAAACCTTATGACAGCACGCACTTCACATTTGGCGGGGTTTTCTATTGCAGCACACATTTCAGACTGCCACAAAAACTAAACTAACGCAGGTACGACGTTCACTCGACCACGGCTTGATGCCGACTGACCTGTTGAGTGCGTGAACGCACAGATGGCGTCGCTACTCCCCCCACAACCCGCACTGTGACCAATCGGAGGTTACTTTCTGAACCGCCCTCGTAGATGCCGCAGCGATCGAGTCAAGTGCTCAACAGCACGCTCACTACCTCCTTGTGAGCATAAGGCAGTAGCGATTAGTGAGACATTTATGCTTCAACCTGAACATCGGTAAATGTAAAGACGTGACGCAGTGGCCAAAAGGGGCAGTCGTGTTTGGCTGTGCCCACGACTATAAGGTGTTTGAAGTTGCTGGATCTGTTGGTGTTTTGCGGCGGACTGCTCAATGTTTCTGCAAGGAGCTATATAACATACGTGGCCACGAAACACGATGTCAGAAATGTGTTCGGAAAAAGATATTCTCTCAGAGGGAGACTCGTCTCAAGCTTGTGAATCAAAATCGACTGCAAACCAAACCGCAATTGCTGCTGGCACTGAATGAAGCTCCATCCACATCTGTTAGCAGAACAACACTGCGACGGAAACTGCCTGCAATGAAAGTTTGGAGTCGGTCACCTCGCAAGAGATCGTTGATCACACAGACACATAAAGACAACAACAACAAAGTTAATCGAGCTAGAACAATATGTGACAGATTTTGTGAACTCTCGCCCACCCAATTACATCTAGACTGCCCTGCAAAATCACCTGAGATAAACCCCATACAGAATGAGTGGCCCATGTTGGAACAGCGGGTAAAACGCTGACATCAGAATTCCCGCAATTATGGAACTACGCAATCAGATCCTCAGCGAGTAGCGTAACCTGCATACGACGTACCTGCACAACATTGTGGACTCACTTCCTAACCGAATCCAGGCGGTTATCAAATCCAGGGGCGGAATTACACAGTAAATTATACGATATTAAATGATGCGTGTAACGCTTCCTCTAGCGATGGGTAATTTTTTGTCCGGTAATTATACATAAACGTCACTTCTCTCAGAGATTGAGCAGTCACATTAACGTAACCACTTGTTAAAAGCCTGAAAATCACCTTTTGAAGCGAGAAACATGCAAGGTACCGACTGGAATGTGAAGCCATGCCGACTCCACTGATGTAGCCATAATGACGACATCATCCAGGGGATGCCACGATAATGTACCCCAGGCCATAACGCTCCCTCCTCCAGCCTTACCCCTTTCACGATTGCTGCAGGCTGTTTACTTTCACGCGTTTCATGTCTTACACGCCAACCGCCATCTGTCCGATGGGGCACAGATCGTGATTCGTCTGAGAAGGTCACGTGCCGCCACTCAGCGGACGTCATGTTGCGATATTGGCAGCCTGCCGGAGTGGCCGAGCGGTTCTAGGCGCTACAGTCTGAAACTGCGCGACCGCTACGGTCGCAGGTTCGAATCCTGCCTCGGCCATGGATGTGTCTGATGTCCTTAGGTTAGTTAGGTTTAAGTAGTTCTAAGTTCAAGGGGTCTGATGACCTCAGAAGTTAAGTCCCATAGTACTCAGAGCCATTTGAACCATTTGAACCGGTATTGGCATACGGATTGCAGGCTTCGTCGCCGATGAGCAGGAGTCAGCATTGGTGCATGAACCAGGAGTCTGCTGCGGAGGCCCATAGGCGTCAACATTCACTGAATGATCGTCGAGGAGACACAGCTGGTAGCCTCCTGGTTCATCTGGGCGGTCGGTTGCTCAACAGTTGCTCGTCTGTTCGCCCGTATACGTCTACGCAGCCGTCGTTCATCCTTGTCATCTATGACCTGCGGTGAACCACGTTTGTCTCGGTGCCGGTTTTTGTTCAAAAATGGTTCGAATGGCTCTGAGCACTATGGGACTTAACTTCTGAGGTCATCAGTCCCCTAGAACTTAGAACTACTTAAACCTAACTAACCTAAGGATATCACACTCATCCACGCCCGAGGCAGGATTCGAACCTACGACCGTAGCGGTCGCGTGGTTCCAGACTGTAGCGCCTAGAACCGCTCGGCCACTCCGGCTGGCGCCGGTTTTGGATGCCGAATTTGCCATCCACAGCACACTTTAACTATGGCGGCACGCGAACGGTTTACACCGTTAGCTGTTTCGGAAATGCTTCCATCCTTGGCCCAAGAGCCAATGGTCATGCCCGTTTGGACGTTTCTACCCCCCCCCCCCCCTCCCCCCAACTTTGAAATTTGCCCTCCACTGCTAGTCCTGCCATTTGCCGTCTGTGTGTGGTTAACGCATGTTGACATCGAAGATATGCACTGGTCACATTAATGTCACTGGACGATGAATACGCGCAGGGATATGGGCCAGTGTGGACAGAGGAAAAATACACATTCCGACAGGCACTTGTACTCAACCCCTGGAATATCCCAGCCAAGAATGCCATACTACATTTACGTTTCATATCGTCGTGACTCTGTAAAAGGCTGCCACGCAATCATCTCTTCATCCGAGAAAGAAGGAAGAAGTAATTGGGTGCCATGTCAGGGGAATACGACGACGAGGCAAAATATGTAGCCAAAAGAAGCAGCATTTGGGGATAATTTACTGTACAGAACGAGCTGGGTCGTTGTCCTGCAGCAAAATTACCCCTTGGAAGGCTTAACGCGAGGCTTCATCTTGACGCTCGTAAGTACATCGGAAGATTTCGGTAGCCTACTCTTACCAGCGTTACCCCTTACCGGCATACCCTATCAGCACTACATCATGGCAGTCCCTGAAAACACTCTGAATTACTTTTCCTGATGAAGGTTGGGACTTTTACATTTTCAGCGGTGGTGAATCACCATAGTTCGACTGCTTGCTTTGCCCTATTGACCCGGACTCAGAGTGGTACACCAAGTACTCCTTTATTGTGATCAGGCACCTGAAGAAGTCATTTGCATGGAACACAGCAGCAAAATTTCCGTTACCGCCTCTTTTCTGCGGGAATTCTACATCGGTGAAAGTAATCGCTCTGACCTTTATTATGGGCCATATGTCGTATAAGATGCTCAAATTCTTCACTTTTCCACTATGACCTCGATTGAGATATGCGTGTCTTGGAGCACCGAGGCCCCTCTTCTCTATAGGATTAAAAATCTAAACGTAGAGATCCTACGCTCAGCGCGTATTTGTACACGATCCAGTCACATTAATGTGACCACTGCCTGTTTTCCACGTCAGTGTGCAACAGATCACGGGCAGCCGACAGTTGGCAGCACTAACAGTGGAGGACATATAAAGCATGTCCGATGAAAGGGGGGGGGGGGTCGAGAAACATTGCAGTCGTAATTATCTGACGTCCAAAACGACATTATCACCGGCTTTCGGGCCAGGGAAGGAAGCATTTCCCAAATGGCTATGTTTGTAAACAGTTCCCGTGGCGCCGTGGTTAAATATAACGTGCATGGCAAAATGGCGCTATCCGAAGCCGTCACCGAGGCAACTGAGGTGCACCATGGGTCACGGGTCGTAGATGACAGGGGAGAAGGACGGTAGCGGAGACGTGAATGGGTGATTACACGGGCAACTGTTGAGCAACTGACAGCCGCAATGAACCAAGGGGCTACCGAAAGTGTCTCCTTGACGACAGTTCAGTGAATGTTGCTGCGTATGGGCCTCCGCAGCGGGCCCTGGTTCATGCACCTATGCTGACTGATGTTCATCGGCGACGAATGCTGGAATTGACGACAGGTGGACTTTTCAGATCAACTGAACGTCCATTGAGCGGCGACAGATGGCCTTTTCAGATGAATCACACTATATGATCCATCGGACATATGGCTGTTGGAGTGCACGGAGTGCAATGTTTCAAAACAAACATCCTGCAACAATCGTTTCATTACGCACATGGACAGTTCATCCGTTCCAGGCCAAAGGAGAGAGCATTATGATCTGGGTAAAGTTTTCGTGCATTCCCTGGGTGATCTCCTCATTCCGGAATGCACAATGACCATAATAAGTCTGCACCTAATCTTAGAGACCATGTCCGCGCCTAAATGCATTTTATTTTTCCTCGGCACGATGCCATTTACCAGTCGTCATACTTCTCTCAGTGTACGTGCGTAGTTCGAAGAGCACCAATATGACTTTAATGTAGTCTTCTGAGCACCAAACTCCCCGGATTTAAACCCAATCGAGAATCTGTGGCACCACTTCACTCGGGCTATTCGCACTATGGCTTCTCAACCCCGAAACCCCAGTGCAGCTGGCCAAAGCAATGGAGTCAGCATGGCTGCACATCCCTGTCGGTATCTTCCAGAACCTCACTGACATACTTCCTCCACATCTCTATCTCGGCTGAGTGTGACACATGTCAGTTATCATAGCGAATGCGCTTGGAGGTCCCTCTTCCGTGGAACCACAGACTGCATATAACCGTGTCCATTTTTACTGTGGTATCAGGACGAGTAACGAGCCTACTTGTACCTTGACACATCAAAGCAAAACACTGAAATTCTGAAAATGTTCATCAACCTGGTGTCTTAAAATCCAGAAGTTCGTTGAGATCCCATCGGTTTTTAATTCAGAGAAAACCGAAAACTGATCACAGAAGTTGTGTGTAGCAAAAAAATGGTTCAAATGGCTCTAAGCACTATGGGACTTAACATCTGAGGTCCTCTAGACTTAGAAATACTTAAACCTAACTAACCTAAGGACATCACACACATCCATGCCCGAGGCAGGATTCGAACCTGCGACTGTAGCAGCAGCGCGGTTCTGGACTGAAGCGCCTATAACCGCTCGGCCACAGCGGCCGGCTGTGTGAAACAGACATAAGCTTGCGAAAGTAACAAATGAAGTAAGTAATCACCCACATAATCCACAAATATCCACAAATACACTCCTGGAAATTGAAATAAGAACACCGTGAATTCATTGTCCCAGGAAGGGGACACTTTATTGACACATTCCTGGGGTCAGATACATCACATGATCACACTGACAGAACCACAGGCACATAGACACAGGCAACAGAGCATGCACAATGTCGGCACTAGTACAGTGTATATCCACCTTTCGCAGCAATGCAGGCTGCTATTCTCCCATGGAGACAATCGTAGAGATGCTGGATGTAGTCCTGTGGAACGGCTTGCTATGCCATTTCCACCTGGCGCCTCAGTTGGACCAGCGTTCGTGCTGGACGTGCAGACCGCGTGAGACGACGCTTCATCCAGTCCCAAACATGCTCAATGGGGGACAGATCCGGAGATCTTGCTGGCCAGGGTAGTTGACTTACACCTTCTAGAGCACGTTGGGTGGCATGGGATACATGCGGACATGCATTGTCCTGTTGGAACAGCAAGTTCCCTTGCCGGTCTAGGAATGGTAGAACGATGGGTTCGATGACGGTTTGGATGTACCGTGGACTATTCAGTGTCCCCTCGACGATCACCAGTGGTGTACGGCCAGTGTAGGAGATCGCTCCCCACACCATGATGCCGGGTGTTGGCCCTGTGTGACTCGGTCGTATGCAGTCCTGATTGTGGCGCTCACCTGCACGGCGCCAAACACGCATACGACCATCATTGGCACCAAGGCAGAAACGACTCTCATCGCTGAAGACGACACGTCTCCATTCGTCCCTCCATTCACGCCTGTCGCGACACCACTGGAGGCGGGCTGCACGATGTTGGGGCGTGAGCGGAAGACGGCCTAACGGTGTGCGGGACCGTAGCCCAGCTTCATGGAGACGGTTGCGAATGGTCCTCGCCGATACCCCAGGAGCAACAGTGTCCCTAATTTGCTGGGAAGTGGCGGTGCGGTCCCCTACGGCACTGCGTAGGATCCTACGGTCTTGGCGTGCATCCGTGCGTCGCTGCGGTCCGGTCCCAGGTCGACGGGCACGTGCACCTTCCGCCGACCACTGGCGACAACATCGATGTACTGTGGAGACCTCACGCCCCACGTGTTGAGCAATTCGGCGGTACGTCCACCCGGCCTCCCGCATGCCCACTATACGCCCTCGCTCAAAGTCCGTCAACTGCACATACGGTTCACGTCCACGCTGTCGCGGCATGCTACCAGTGTTAAAGACTGCGATGGAGGTCCGTATGCCACGGCAAACTGGCTGACACTGACGGCGGCGGTGCACAAATGCTGCGCAGCTAGCGCCATTCGACGGCCAACACCGCGGTTCCTGGTGTGTCCGCTGTGCCGTGCGTGTGATCATTGCTTGTACAGCCCTCTCGCAGTGTCCGGAGCAAGTATGGTGGGTCTGACACACCGGTGTCAATGTGTTCTTTTTTCCATTTCCAGGAGTGTATATTGCTTGTACATTAATGAACACTGTAGAAATAGTAAGCAGTATACGTTCACAAATCAGTTCCTGAACTCAGTTACTCTCTGTTGTATTCCCATACTCGCAGTTTTGCGTGAGTACTGAGATCCATTCGACTGCACTGTTCGGCCCCTTCGACTAGGACCTTTTTCGTGCAGCACGAATTGCCTGACTGGGAGGTCATTTGGCGCTATGCGACGACAGACGAAATGGTTCGGTTGTGCAAGGGGCGATCAAAAAGTTTTCGTTTTAGGGCGTTGCTACAGCGTATGTGGAGACCAGCGTGACTCCGATGCGGGTGTATAAACACGAGCAAGTAGGCAAGGGATTAATGTGGCTTTCGAACCAATACTTGTTGATCGCCCCTTATACCTCGCTCTTGAAATGTTCTTCAAAATTGATATTAAAATGAAAATTTGACTGTGGTGGGATTCTTTATTACTGAGAACATTTCGTCTACCTGAGTAATACTTCAGTAATAATAAATAATTTACACTGATCATCCAGAACATTATGACCGCATACCTATTTGCCGGTATTTCCACCATTGACGTGGATGACAGCGGCGACGCGTCGTGGCATGGAAGCAATGAGACCTTGGTAGGTCGCTGGCGAGGGTTGGCAGCACATCTGCACAAACAAGTCGCCCAGTTCCCGTAGATTCCGTGGAGGGGGCCATGGCCTCTAACGCCACGTTCAATCACATCCCAGATGTGTTCGATCAGGTTGAGATCTGGCAAGCTGGGGGCCAGCACATCAGTTGGAATCCGCCACTGTGGTCCTCGAGCCACTACATCACACTCCTGGCCTCGTAACATGGCGCATTATCTTGATGAAAAATACCACAGCTGTCTGGATACACGATCGGCATGACCTGGTCTGCAGCCAATGTACGCTACTCGTTGGCCATCATTGTGCCTTGCACGAGTTCCACTGGAATCTTGGATGCTCAAGTGAATGTTCCCCAGAGTATAATAGAGCCGCCGCCAGCATGTACCCGTCCCGCAGTACAGGTGTGAAGAAGCTTTTCCTCTGGAAGACTTAGAACTACTTAAACCTAACTAACCTAAGGACATCACACCCATCCGTGCTCGAGGCAGGATTCGAACCTGCGATCGTAGTGGTCGCGCGGTTCCAGACTGTAGCGCCTAGAACCGCTCGGCCACTTCGGCCGGCATCGTTAGGAGTGTTCAGTGCACTGTGTGTTCAGACGCATTTGTACACTGCCCAGCATTAAAGTCTAATATCAATTCCGCCACAGTTCCCGCCTGTCCTGTTTTACCAGTCTAGCCATTCTACAACGTAATGAATGGTGACTGCCCAACCCCACGACGTTTGGACGTGGTTTCACCTTGGTTTCACCACGTGTTGAAGACACTCACCACAGCACTCCTCAGACACCCGACAAGTCTTGCAGTTTCCGAACTGCGCGAGCCGAGCCTACGGCCCATCACAATCCACCCTCGGTCAAACTCAGATAGATCCCGCGTACTCTCCATTCTACACACGGACATGAGGCTCACTGGTACTACTTATACATGCACCGCCGTGTGTCTGACTAACAGTCATTCCTCGCCAGGTGACGCTGTTATCGTCTGGACGGGTTTATATCGATAGCAGATCAGTGGTCATAATGTTCTGGCTGATCAGTGTCGGTTTGTGTTCAGGTACGCTCGCCCGTGCCATTTCCTCCACCTTCTATCCCAGCAGGCAGTCGGATTACATTATAACACAGTTTACGCGACTTCGTACGAGACGTGTACTCGTAGTACCCATCTGTTGTTCGTGAGGCTGTTTAGGTTTTTTTATTGGTAACGCCACCTCTGTATGAAAATTACTGGCTGTGCTGTGTGCAGTCTGTGGCTGCTTTGCATTGTTGTAATATTCGCCATTGTAGTGTTAGGCAGCTGGCTGTGAACAGCGCGTAGCGTTGCGCAGTTGGAGGTGAGCCGCCAGCAGTGGTGGATGTGGGGAGAGAGATGGCGGAGTTTTGAAATTTGTCATGAACTGCTATATTTATATATGATGATATCAAGGTAAATACATTGTTTGTTCTCTATTAATATCTTTCATTTGCTAACTATCCCTATCAGTAGTTAGTGCCTTCCATAGTTTGAATCTTTTATTTAGCTGGCAGTAGTGGCGCTTGCTGTATTGCAGTAGCTTGAGCAGCGAAGATTTTTGTGAGGTAAGTGATTTGTGAAAGGTATAGTTTAATGTTAGTCAGGGCCATTCTTTTGTAGGGAATTTTGAAAGTCAGATTGCGTTGCGCTAACAAAATATTGTGTGTCAGTATAAGCACAGTCGAGTAAAATTGTTCAAAAGGGGACGTTTCATACCTACTTACAGTGTCTCACTCCACTTCATGACGTCATGCAACAAGCATAGGCCAAGAAGGTGGGGTCCTGCAAGAGGGGGTACTAGTTCCCTCCTGGGATCGGGAGTACAGAATTTTTACTCGTACATTGAGTGGATAATGGTCGATTCTCTGGGATGTTTATTGTGTCACCTGTCAGATTCACTTCTTGTGGCATGACACTTCTCTATACTGAACAACTCATTTATATAAACAGTGTCAATTTAAGGGTCTTGCACCTTCCCCCCCCCCCCCCCCACTGCGCCGCCTCACCTCCCCCCCTCCCCCTAGAAAAATTTCTGAGGATGCACTAGTGCGAGAGGCACTACGTCTTCGCTCAACGGAAATGTGAAGTTTGGGAAAAAAAATTATGGCTCTCAGAACCAGAAATGTTACAACTTGTTTGAACACACTGAAAGCGTCGGTGTCACGCAATGGCGCATAGTTGTCATATATTTCCAGCATCTTCTTTCGAATGCAGAAAGTGAATTACCGTACGACATGCCTCTGTAACAGTGAGGTGCCCCGTGTGTTTTGGGTCCTCTAGTGGTGTGTTAAGGACATGCGATTATTGGATTCTAATTTGCATCGGGTCTGGACACACGTGCCTACATCTACATCTACACGACTTCTCTGCAGTTCACAGTTCAGTGCCTGGTAGAGGGTTCTCTACTCATCTACTCTCGAACAGAGCACGGAAGAAACGAACATTTACATACACTCCTGGAAATGGAAAAAAGAACACATTGACACCGGTGTGTCAGACCCACCATACTTGCTCCGGACACTGCGAGAGGGCTGTACAAGCAATGATCACACGCACGGCACAGCGGACACACCAGGAACCGCGGTGTTGGCCGTCGAATGGCGCTAGCTGCGCAGCATTTGTGCACCGCCGCCGTCAGTGTCTGCCAGTTTGCCGTGGCATACGGAGCTCCATCGCAGTCTTTAACACTGGTAGCATGCCGCGACAGCGTGGACGTGAACCGTATGTGCAGTTGACGGACTTTGAGCGAGGGCGTATAGTGGGCATGCGGGAGGCCGGGTGGACGTACCGCCGAATTGCTCAACACGTGGGGCGTGAGGTCTCCACAGTACATCGATGTTGTCGCCAGTGGTCGGCGGAAGGTGCACGTGCCCGTCGACCTGGGACCGGACCGCAGCGACGCACGGATGCACGGCAAGACCGTAGGATCCTATGCAGTGCCGTAGGGGACCGCACCGCCACTTCCCAGCAAATTAGGGACACTGTTGCTCCTGGGGTATCGGCGAGGACCATTCGCAACCGTCTCCATGAAGCTGGGCTACAGTCCCGCACACCGTTAGGCCGTCTTCCGCTCACGCCCCAACATCGTGCAGCCCGCCTCCAGTGGTGTCGCGACAGGCGTGAATGGAGGGACGAATGGAGACGTGTCGTCTTCAGCGATGAGAGTCGCTTCTGCCTTGGTGCCAATGATGGTCGTATGCGTGTTTGGCGCCGTGCAGGTGAGCGCCACAATCAGGACTGCATACGACCGAGTCACACAGGGCCAACACCCGGCATCATGGTGTGGGGAGCGATCTCCTACACTGGCCGTACACCACTGGTGATCGTCGAGGGGACACTGAATAGTGCACGGTACATCCAAACCGTCATCGAACCCATCGTTCTACCATTCCTAGACCGGCAAGGGAACTTGCTGTTCCAACAGGACAATGCACGTCCGCATGTATCCCGTGCCACCCAACGTGCTCTAGAAGGTGTAAGTCAACTACCCTGGCCAGCAAGATCTCCGGATCTGTCCCCCATTGAGCATGTTTGGGACTGGATGAAGCGTCGTCCCACGCGGTCTGCACGTCCAGCACGAACGCTGGTCCAACTGAGGCGCCAGGTGGAAATGGCATGGCAAGCCGTTCCACAGGACTACATCCAGCATCTCTACGATCGTCTCCATGGGAGAATAGCAGCCTGCATTGCTGCGAAAGGTGGATATACACTGTACTAGTGCCGACATTGTGCATGCTCTGTTGCCTGTGTCTATGTGCCTGTGGTTCTGTCAGTGTGATCATGTGATGTATCTGACCCCAGGAATGTGTCAATAAAGTTTCCCCTTCCTGGGACAATGAATTCACGGTGTTCTTATTTCAATTTCCAGGAGTGTATTTTCATGTGATCTCTGATTACTCTCATTTTATTACGATCATCATTTCTCCCTCTGCAGACGAGCGTCAACAGAATATTTTCGCCTTCGGACGAGAAAGTTGGTTGAAATTTCATGAAAAGATCTCGCTGCAACACCTTTGTTTTAACGATTGCCACCCCAACTCACGTATCGTATGCGTGACACTCTCTCCTCTATTACGCGCAGTACAAAGTGGGCAGCCCTTGTATGAAACTTTTCCGATGTCCTTCATGACTCCTATCTGCAAGTATCCCACACAGCACAACAATGTAGTTAGCAGAGGACGCATGAGTTTAGTGTAGGTAGTCTCTTTAATAGATTTATTGCATCTTGTAAGTGTTCTGCCAATAAAACGCAGTCTTTGGTTGGCCTTACGAAAACGTTATTTATGTGATCGTTCCAGCTTAAAATGTTCGCAGGTGTAATCCCTAGGTATTTAGCTGAATTGACGAACAGTCAAACAAAAAATTAATTACGTAACTTTATTTTTTCGAGTTGACGATTAAAACTTTGTGGCTGCCCTTCGTGCGATATTAAGACACACACCGTGTTTGCTTAATGTCGGGACAGGCAGAGGACTGCGCGCAGAGAGCTGGCAAAATACGAGTTCTGCAGGCGCGCATTTTGCCGGCTTGGCAGTAGCGCTGGCGCGGCCGACGCCGCCAGCTGCCAATACTGTTTTAATTTGGCGCCAGCTGAAGTCCCGGCAAATGTAATTGTAGCGACAGCTAAGCTCCATAATTGAAATGCAAACGCGGAAGGTGCCCGCCGGCCGGCTGTGTCAATCGGTAATGAATTCGACGCGGATCATCGGACTCCGCCGCTGCTGACGCCGCCGCCAGAGCCGTGTCACGTGACCGCAGCTCGCCAAACGATGAACACCACCTGCACCGATATTTTAAATAACAACACGCCAGGAAAAAAGAATGCGTACTGTGGACGGGACGAAGCAGCTCCCGTGGAAGCGCATATAGGCTACTGCCATGACAGACAAGCCTCGCTTGGCGCCAGGTGGACTTCATGCAAACAGAGGAGGACATTTGTAAGCGCAGGAAGGGAAATGCAAGGGAGGGGAAAAGATGTTGCAATGTAGCGGACGAGCAAAGTGGTTGGAGGCGGCACAAAATGGAAGCGGGTTGGTTTTAAAGGCATAGTCATATGAAGCGTACAATTCGTTCATTTCGATTAAGTTATCGATATGCACGTCAGAGAGAGAAAGCAAGTTATGTTACTGTTAAACAATCTTTGGTCTAGTTGTTTCACAGTCTTTGCCTGTGCGCAGTCTGATACATTCTTAGTTGAAGTGCGGTGGGTGACGGACGTTTTCAGTTGCGCTGTGTTGACTTGTGACTGCATCTGTTAAATGACGAAAGCTTTATTGTAAAGAACAGCAAACATGAATATAATGTATATATTGGAAGACGAAATGAATATAAATTTTGAATAACATTATTAATTTTGAAGAGATGAAGTCTGAAATAAGACTGCAGAAATGTGCAACTAGTTAGTGGGAATAATTATTGTCAGCTAGTTAACTTGTTCAGAGATGAGAGAAACACCGCCCCACTTCTTGATTGGTTTTCGTAGAAATTCTCTGTTAACATTATACCCTTTTCAAATAATAGTTCGCTTTGTTAAGCATAGTGTTGTTCAGACCATTGTTATGTGTGAAGATCACGCGAAATTTTACTCTGTCTTTTTTAATACATACTTCATTCTAAAATCCTTGTCTTGGAATATCATTTCATAGGAATAGTTAGTCTCCACATACCACTGTTTAAAGAAGATCTATCATTACGCTTTACCACATTGTACCATGTGGTATGCAACAGTTTGCATATTGTTTGAAAATTTTATTTATAAATGGAAATCTAGCTTAGCCACTGCTTGCTTGCTGTTTGCTGTTGTGCTTTCGAGAACTCGCAACAATGTTGTCAAGACGCGAGGTAAATGGTAATTTTGATTAGGAACTGATAATAGTTTTGGTTCAGTTTTGCATTTAATGTAAAGACAAGCTGTATTCAGACCTGTTACAGTTCAATTCAAATTACATTATGTTTAGTCAAAGGCTAGCATTCGAATTTAAGTTGGATAACAGTTTCTGGGTACATAGTTTTGATAATATGTACATTTTTATAGAGTGGGGTGGGGGTGGGGGGGTAAATTTGGGCTAAGTTTCATACAGACACATACAGTGGGAAAGATACAAGCGTTAAGAAGATGTTCATTGATCTTTAGAGTAATTTCAGACACAACTGCACATTTCAAACAACACAGTTTTGACATAATAGTACAGATCTTTCACTAACTGTGTTCCACACACAAAACACATTTAGAAAATGTTCCACCCTACATTTCTTCATTTTCAATAGCCGTGTCTTCTTCAATTCCACTGGCATTGGCAGCTGATTCACTTTCATCTTCTTTATGGGATCAGTACTGCTTTCTTGACTATGACTATCACTATCCGAGTCTGTACAACTTCCGACATTTATGATCCTATCCAGCGCTTGCTCCAGTAATCCTTCACTTGAAATATACTGCACTTCAATTTTATTTGCGTTCTCGCGCCGTTTCTTCCAATCCTTGACTGTATTTTCATATGCTATACAGTGATTTTATAACATGATGATAATCTTAATACTTTTTATATCAAATGTATTTTGAAGCACATTGAAGTTGTACTTTTTTTTGTTAACTCACTCCTGGAATACATACTGTGTAAGTTCACTTGATGTAATGAAAGAGACTAGAAACTTGATCAACCAACGATTGCTGAAGAAACTGAAAAAACAAAATGTCGTGAATACAATACCATACACAAATGTAACTGAGAGTGTTACGTAAAACTTTTACTAGTCACTTGTAAATTTTACACTTGTTTGTTCTGTATATCTAATGTGTTAAACCAGTTAGTCTGTAAGATTATTCGACTACATTTTTTGTATTTTTTAATTCTTGTATTCATGTTTATTTAAACAAGTTTGGAAAAGCCTTGGTTCTCCTAGACAGCCATGCCTCTTTGGGAGGGGGAGGGTATTGCCGTAAAACAACCCCTTGGGCATCCTTTGCCACTGCCTGAAGAAGCTACATTTATTTTATGCTTAATTGATTATTTAATGTAGAATGGTACACTGCACCTATACCAGTAATTAGTCTGTTTGAGGCAACTTATAAAAAATCTGTGTTTGTTATTGTATTCTGCGCTCAATAACAAGTTTGTGAAGATGCTACGAATATTTTCTTTTAATAATTATTGAGTAACTGATCTAAACTTGGTCCTTCGATGAGTCTGATGATTAATATTTATCAAAAACCATAATGATGTAAATAAAAAAGCTTTTTTTTTACAGCTTACAAATTTATTTTCGGCAAATCGGCTAGCTATTTTCCATAAAAACATTATTTGGAATTCTTACACATGGTAGGAATACTTTTCGTTCTTTCTTTCGACTTAATTAACTTAAATGTAATATGTAATATTATTTTCTGGAAACTTGTAAACTACTTAGGAATTCTTAATGAGAGTATGTCCGTGTCAACACAAAATTGTTTTCGTTATTTTTCTATGTATGTGAACTAATTTTGTTACACAATTTTGATTGTAATTTCTTAAAATTTATAAATCATGATTGTCAGTGATTATTGTAAGTCATATAAATACCAGCACAGCATATAGAACTTTGTTTACATATATTTCGAAGTCAAAGATCTTGCATGCGTATAAAGAAATTTTGTGGAAAATCTGTACCTGGAATTTATTTCTTACATTACACGGTTACATTCGTATGTACAGCGTCACAGCAGAAGAGATCAGGAGTATTTGCAGCGAAGCAGCACCTAAAGAATGAAGATCTATAAGTTATGTAAATTTCACGAACATTATTGGTAACAACATTTCATCTGTAATTGATGGACAGTTGTGCATTTTTCAGTTCAATTAATTTGCTGAGATAGTTGTATCTCAGCTGGTGGAAGCCCATTTTTTAAATTCTTGCGTTTCACGTTGCTATTGTGGCCACGAAACTTGGTATAATTTTTGGCATAAACTTTCAACTTGTATAAGTCTGTAATGATCTTTTGAAAATAATTTAGTTTCCTGACTGAAACAGAATCGAATTGTTTAATTTGTATCTTTCAGAAAATTTCATTTTGCCCCTCAGGGAATGATTACCCCCAGGTTGGGAACCACTGCCACAGAAGAACGGACGTCTTGGTTCTTCTTGGCGTGTCGCCTAGTCGCTTCGAATATTATACTACATGATAAACGCTACTGTTTACGCAATTTGCTGTTTCAACACCATCAACATTTGTCTACAAATAACGGCCACGGTCTCCAACCATGTCATCATATGACAAAATAGCATTACGTAATTTCGTTTGTTTCTTCTCAGCCATGGATGACGAAGCATTAATGTCGACAGTTTTCAAAAGGAAATGTTTGCGCAATCTAGCGTATGAGCTTCGCAAAAACGTAATGGTTGTACAGAAGACGGAGGGGGCCGAGTGTGTGTGTGCGTGTGGGGGGGGGGGGGGGGGGGGGGAGAGATACTGCAATGAAAACTGGCAGCTCCGGTACGTTTAAGCTTTATTTCTCTTCATGACAGCAATTACAGAGCCAATAGCGCAAAAAGTTGGTCTTAATGGAATACGTTTCTTGCGGACGTTAGTTAATCTGATTTGCGCAATTGGCTCTCCTACTTACAGACTAGCCAAATATTTAACTAAGTTGATATCTCAGATAGTTGGTCACTGTTTACATCACATGTAAAGCTCTCAAGTGTTCATTGAGAAAATGAAATAGATTAGAGTTGGTATTTTAGTCAGCCTGAGTGTCTCCAGCAACGGCCAACTTTTTTATGGAACATTTCGAGAAGCCTCCATTAAATTTTGCGTCCCTTCGTCCATTTTCATTCTAGCGCTATGTTGACATCACGTTTATGGTCTGGCCACACGGCGCAGAAGTCTTGAGCACTTCCTTGAACATATAAACAGTATGCACCCAAACATCCAGTTCATCTAGAGACGGAGAAAGAAGCAAGGCTGCAATTTTTAGATGTTTTGGTACAACGGAACTCAGATGGATGTCTCGGTCACTCAGTGTACTGCAGGCCGACGCGGACAGGTTTATAACTTAGCTCCCAGAGTTTTCATCATCCAGTCCAGAAGAGAGCAGTTTTAAAATACATTGGTACACAGAGAAAAAACTGTTCCTGTCGAGGATCACTGGGATTCCGAAATTAATCATCTGAAGTACGTGTACCGAAAGAACAGCTGTGATTCACGTGATATGAAGTCAGTGTTCTCCCAGAAAAGGAAGCGTGGAAATGTAGAACGCTCACATGATGAGCCACCGACTGTATTCCTTCCTTTCGGCGGTGCTACATCCAGCAAATAGGCAGAGTCCTGGGAAGACGAGGTATAAGATCCATTTCCCCACCTCCTAAGAAGAGACAGAAAATGCTACGCCCTGTAAAGGACATTCTCGTCCTCAGGATCCCTGGAATTTGTAACATCCCTTGTGAGTGCGGAAGCAGTTACATCGATCGTCCACCCATACCGTTTGCGACCGCTGTACAGAAGATCAGCGGCATATTAAAAACCGAGAACCGGAGAAATCTGCCGTCATAGACCATAGATAACAAAGATTGCGCATGACGTCATTTTACTTAAGCCAACATCTAAGTCACGTGACTCGGGGCACGAAGCCGAGTCTGTCATTACCGATTTATGGATTACAATTTATGACATTTTTTTTACAGATCAAATATTGTACTGTTGTGATTTTAACTGGATGGAGAGGTAAAGGTCTTCACATATGCTCACATAAGTCTGTTTTGAATCCTACAGATTAGGTAAAGTGACGGAAATCCCAGTCCTCTAAGTGAATTACTTTAAAATACTTGCGGAAGTACTCCAAAACTTAAAAGTTAGGGTAGACGTTGATCCTTGGATGTAAAACTTCGTGAATGAATAAGCTTTTGAGACGACGTATCGTTAATATCTAGATCAGTGCACCAGTATAATTAACATTTTGTAATATATTACGCTTCGTATCTTGATATCGGTATCTGTACTGGATTAAACATTAGTCGGAAAAGGTATGTGCTTATGTTGTGTAAATGCCTGACACCATGCACGTAAGCGAATTTCCTTTCTTACAAAAGCTTATTAAGTGTTTCACATATATTCTTGTGGAATCGTTAAAAAACTAATGCTGTGTTTGAAACTGTTATTTTGTCTTCCACTCCTATGGAAGCGGTGAACTACAAGAATTCACAGTGCAAAAAACAAAAAGTATTCACTGAAAAACAGTCATTCTGTCGCTTGTTAAAAGAAATGTCAATACTTATTTATAGATTCTTCCGTCCGTTGCCGGCCTATGTGGCCGTGCGGTTCTAGGCCCTTCGTGTGACTGTCGTAATTTTTGGGGGACACATTTATTGTGATTAGTGTGTTGCGTACTGGGTGTGAATTGCACTAATGCTGACACGTAACCAAGCTAAAAGTAAGCGGTCCGACAACTTAAGCAACATGGACCAAGGGGATAATTTGATTTCCAATATTAACGCGTCGGGCGGTTCCGAAAATGCAATGGGGAATACTTCAGACGAAATGCAAAACAGCACGAACGGCCTCACATCAGAGCCACAAATTAATGTGCCTCCAACTAACCAAATTGATTTGGCAGAACTCGTGAAAGCCTTATTACAACAAAATAAAGAATCGTTCCGAGAACAAAAAGAATTATCAGAAAAATTGTTCCGAGAACAAAAAGAATCCGAAAAATCGATCCGCGAGCTAGGCGAACAAATGACGCAGAAATCTGAAAAATCGATCCGCGAGCTAGGCGAACAAATAGACGAAAAATTAATCCAGCAGACAAATAAAGTTGACAAGTCGATGCAGAGAGTGTCCGATGATATCTCACAAAGAATAAACAATCTGGCAAGTGAAATAAAAAGTGACATTATGAAAGAATTAGGCCGTACATTTGAACAAATCGATGACCGTCTGCAAGTCCTAGAACAGAGCAAGCGCAGTGGCGAGGCCGAATCTAAAGAAAGCGAAGAACGGCTACTTAGGAATTTCCAAGAGCTGAGAGAACAATGCCAAAGAGATCGTCAGCAGGTACTCTCGAGGGTCCAAGAGGCTGAAACGCATTGTCCCACGGCCGTTAGCAACACAATAGCGGACAACAGGTTAGCGATCCACGCGTTGGAACTGCAGGTCGAACAATTGAAGCAGACTGGGGCGGAGGACAAGAGACAAATAGATGAGAAGATCGCGGCATTAGCGGACATTGTAGGCACGATGAAGCTGACGGAAAGCGAGAACAATATCACACAGGTAGCGGCCGCAGAGACCGAAGAAGTGCGTTCGCTTCTTAAATTCCAGAAGGGACAGTTTGAAGTGAACAGACAGCACAAAGCTGTAACAGGCGATTTACAAGAACGCGTGGCGCATCTGGAAAACCGCATGGCGTGTGATTCCGAACTCGCCAATAGCAATAAAAATAGCCGTACGAACAGTGCAGAGAGGGACTCCGGCCACGAGGGAGATTGTGACAACAGGGAAGAATGTAATTTAAGGGGCAGACATGAGACAAATAGAAACATTCAAGGGCCTCGCCAGGAGGAAATGCGGGGATTTGATTTCAAACATTTCCTTACGGTAAGAAAATTTGAGATATTCCGTAATTCTCAAAAAGGCATACATCCACGAGCATGGCTCGAGCAATTTGAGTTCTGTCTTCCTCCCGACTGGGCAAGTTCACATAAAATAGAGTATATGTGTGGCTATTTGGAAGGCGAACCGGCGAGTCGTATGAGGTCGGCAGCGCGTCACTGCAACTCCACTCGGGAGTTTCGACAAGCCTTTCTGTCCGCCTATTGGTCGGAAGCGGCACAAGATAGGGTCAAACATGGCATAATTATGCTGCCAAATTTGAACCAGTCTGGTTTCGGCAGCCCTGCACGCCTATTCGACCACATGCTGCAGGCAAATCAATTTTTATACGACCCATACGGACCTGCGGAACTAATTAGGATATGCATCACCAAATTGCCGATGCACTTGCGGCACGTCATTCTTGCGGGACGATGCAAAGAGGACGTGGAAACGTTTAAAACGCTTCTCCAAGAGTTGGAATACAATACACCAGAATGCCCGCCTAATCAGGCACAAAGTTATTACGGGGCACAGCAGCGCGATCGCAGTCGTGGCCGTCGTATTAATCAACGGCGTGACTGGTCGTCGCGACGCGAACGGAACAGTAATCGGGACAGGCCGTATAGAAACTGGGGTAACAGTCGCGAACACAGGTGGAACAACAGAAATGATAGAGGACGTAGACAAGATCGTGAACGCTACAGGTACGGCAACCAGAATCGTTATTACGATGAACACGGTGGAAATAGGATTGTAGGCGGAGCACCTCATGATGTTGAAATTCGGCCGGCCAACCCTAGACATAATCCAGCAAATGGGAATGAACGAAACCGGCAATGACAAATGATCAGCCCAGAAGGCGCCAATCGGAACAAATGAGCGACATGGCAAATGAATACATAGGATTTATAGAGAGGAGAATGAATTGATTAGTTTAAATTTGTGGCGTATGAATTTTGAATAATATGTTAGTAAAAATAATGATAAAGATATTTCTATGTGATTGATTGAAGTGATGTTTTAATTGTTTTCTTTCCTTGTGAAATTAGGATTTAGTTTGATTCAAACGTAAAGATAAAAGGTTTCCTTGTGAACGAGTAAAATGCTGTTTATGTTTTTTTTTTTTTGTGTGTCAATTGAAAAGAGTTGCTCCTGAGAGAAGCAAGATCGTTGCTGAATTAGTGCAAGAACTCAGGGGAATATCCGATCTGTGGGTATTATGGGTCTGGCAAACCCAGGTCCCCAGCTGTTAGTAGCCTTGTTTCCGATTTTCTGCTTTCAGTGCTACTATCTATCTATTACTATTCTATATCTGTCGGTATAAATGAGGATCTCTTACTATAGTATGCGTGCTGTATGAATATTTTAAGATAGGAGAACTCTGAGAAAGGAATGAGTAAGTTTAGAATCTTGAAAACAGGATGCGATAATACGATTGTTTAACCATTGGCTTCCCAATATGCGATGATATGTTAATATTGATGATATATGTCTTTTTTTTGTTCTTTATAGCTGAGTTCGTAAAGTGCTGTCTGTGGATTTCGTAAGTAGATTGATTCCCCTCAAGGTGAAAGAAGAATTGTGGTTTGAGTAATTTACGTGGCTCTGAAATATTATTGTGGTAGTCAAATACGAGCAGTTTTTCAGCAAATGGAGAATGGAACGGAAATATGGATCCTTTTTGTAGTCTTGATTGATGTTGAGCCAAAGCCCGAAAAATTATTCTGCGTGAATACTTGTCCTAGAAAAGCGACGTTTATGTGTTTTGCTGATGCTGTGAGCATTACAGCCTACTGTTTTCGCTGGTGTGGGATGCACTGCAGCCTATATGATTTGTACTGAGGAAGTTTCCCTCTTGAAGGTAGAGGATGATTAAATAATTTTGATTATGGGAACGAAGGAAAGCTTGGTTTACGGTAATAAGGATGAAGCAAAACATTTGTCATTTAAACCACAGGATGATTCGGATCTTTTGTGTCTGTTGTAAGTTCAAATATGTAAAGATGAAACTGTTTTACAGAATAGAGGTGACCACAATTTTGCCATTCATGAGAAATGAATCCAGAATAACCACCACAGGCGAAATAACTGATTTGAAGGCGAAAGGTAACGTAAAGAAGGAACGAAATCGAAGCAAAATGGGTAAGAAAAAGTAGTATAACCTGTATAATGCAAATAATTTAACCTTCTCAGAGCCATCTGTGTGATTAATTCTTGTGATAATGTAATTTTTAGATGAAATTTTCTTACTGTTTGATGTGTGAATATATGAGTATGATAAATGTATAATTGCGAGTCTCTTTTCAGGTGTGTGAACTGATATAAATGTTTTTGCGTGTAAATAACCATTGTTCTTTTTACTGTGTATGTTTAAGGAAAGTTTCTCCATATTTATCATGTGACAAGACGTAGGCAGCGAGCGTCAAGAAGAGGACAAATTAGAACATTGCTGTAGTGGTGTATACACGGTGTTGGAAGTAGCATTGAAGTAGCTTGTGGGATTAATTAGTAGTGGATAGAAGTAGAATTTTGAGTAATGCATGTTTATGGGTAGTTAGTTTGTAGAATAGACAACAGGTGTGCATGTGTGTGTGTAAATAACATGTGAACCCCATGCTCTCCTAACCTATACTTGCGCAAGGCATAACCCTATTCATTTTAGTGAATTAATAAGTGGCATTTGATTTATTAAAACACAAGTGAACCACATTAGTGACGTGGATTTAAATATTGTATTGTCAATTCATTTAATTTTTATTTTTACATTGTAAAGTCATTTCACTTTTATTTTTTATATTGTCAAGTCATTTAACTTTTAATTTTATATTGTCGATTCATCTAACTTTGTTCTTAAAAATTGTGAAAGACAATACTAAGTGATATTATGTATGACATTGTGTAATCACATAAGGATGATGAAAAATTTCTGTGAATGCAGATGAGAACGTGAAAGCGAACCGGCAAAACTCTTAAGAGACAGCGGGAGCAGCCGGACTAGTTGTAAACTGGCGGGTTTCCCAGCAGGACACGCTGTCAGCCAGGCCACTTCGGGAGCGCGGCCGACAACAAAAGGACGCGGGAAACACTTTCCCTTGCACCTGTAGCTAATGGGCGGCCGCCCCGCGCGACCCTAGCTGAAGGGAATGACCTGAGATGGGCGAGCGGTCCACCGCGCGGAAATCCATCTCCTGGCCACGCACGCGACCGTGACGAGACGGCCGCGGTGAAACAAAACAAGGGGCGTGGAGCCTTTTGACAGGTACTGTCCAAAGAAACTTGCAGACGTCAACGACGCCTATCGACATTTCCTGACGGATGCCTACTGTCAAGCGACAGTGAATCATGGTTCGATGTTCTCTGGTCGCTAAGGGTGACACAAAGAAGAGCCATTAAGTGTCATCCTTGCCCAAGAATATCAACCTGGCATGTCAATAGAGGATACCACACGAATTTGACAATACAAACATGGAACAAAATCGAGATGTACGTGACACAAGAGAAACTTCATGAGAGGGCAGAGACGGCGGGATCGCACGCAACAGATGGACAAAAATCCCTACTGACAGCTGCGGCGACGAACCCCCTCCCCTTATATTGTGCCACGGAACAGTGGAACTAGTGAGTGTATCAGTGAACAGTGATTATACGGTTCTTAGTTCAATGCATATACGTGTGTTTCTGTCACAGAAACTTTGACTCGTGTGTTTTGCAGGGACTCGATTTATTGGTGTTTATTAAACTCTGACTCTTGTATTTTGCAGGTGTTCTATATTTTTTTAAACTTTGACTATTGTATTTTGCAGGTGTTTTATTTATTGGTGTTTTGTTTTAGATGTTGACTATTGTACTGTTTTATTGATCAATGTTTGTTCTTGTGTTAGGTATTAGATTTGTGATATTTTGTTTCATAAATTCATTACTGTGGCACTGCTTCCTTTATCAGTCAGATTGCTATTCATTCTCATTGGGCTGTGATCGATTAGCCTTTGCATGGGGCATATTTATTGTGAGGAACCCCTTAAGGGTAACAATCACACAATTATTGTAGTTTCAGTATAATGACACAGTGCTCATTGTTTGCTAACTAACTGAAATATTGTAGAGTGATTAAATTAGTGCCACATAGTTAGGTTAATTCTACAGATTATTAGTTTTGTAAGATATAGAATTTTTTTTGCGATAACCGCTTTGTAAAACATGTTTTTTCTCTTATATTTTTTTGCTTTTGCGGATTGTGCATTCTAATGTTCTGCTTTATGATACTGATGTTATTTGATGTTCTTTTTTTTAATTGCTGTGGCACCTTTGCTATTTTCATAAATTTTGCCTGTTAACAAACAGTCATAAATTTGCCTGTGATCAGTTGGCTCTTGCAATGAGCAAATACTGGTGAACTCCATAAGGGTAACAACCAGAAATTGTTTTCATATTAATGACACAGGAACCATTGTTTTTACTTGCTGACCGATTTCGGTCTACACGACCTTTTAAATAGGTGTCACAGATTGTGTGTTTTTTTTTTCTCTCTCTTTGAAATTGGTAGATTGTAAAGATGTTTGAAATTATTGTGTTTTAGCAAGTAGCTGGTGACCTTTTGCCTTTTTCTTTACACTTTTGGTTTAAGTAGGGTGTGAGAAGCCTGCTTGGGAATGTCCTAGCATGGCCAGAAAATTCCCTGCACAGTCTTTTCCCGGAGCGTTGGGGTTATGAAAGGTCTCTGTTGGATTCCTTTCATGTTTAATTTCTCAAATTTGTTGTCTTTTAAGGAATAAATTCCTCTTCTAAATTTACTGTGGCGTTTCTGACTATCTGGGAGGAGACTGAGTAGTGGAACGTGTTACTTTTACACGTAAACAAGAACGATCTCTCACACTACTACACTTTAAAGCACAGTTTATATGTAATTCTTATATGTAATTCATGTCACACAGTCTCATACGGAACCTACATCCGCTTTCTTTTATATACTGTGTATGATAAGATACTGTCATCCCCCTTCCCTTCTGTGTGAGAGGATGAATGATCAAATGTGTTTGTAGCTGCATGCTTGAGGGTAGCAGACAAGGCTGTCTGCTAGAGAACAGTAGGACCAACGTTGAAACAGGTAGCTACGGTTCCTAAAAGCAGAGAGGTTTCCATTCTTAGTATGGTCCGGTCCGTCCCCTGTCATGTTGGTATAGGAAGCTGCCCCTCTGGCGCCTTCCGTTGGTCTTTGTGAGCGACTCTCGGGAGCACGCTGGGAGTTCAGTGGGAGTCTGGCAGTTGGAGAGTTGCAGCCGAGCAGTAGGCAGTTGGAGTCCAGTAGTAGCGCAGGGCAGTCCAGCAGTAGCAGTCTGGCGGTAGCGAGCGTCTGAAGTGGTAAGATCTCCGGCCAAGCGCGTGTCTGTTAAGTCCATAGGACAATGGATTTGTTAAGTTCAGCTTAACTGAGAATTTAATCATTTTATTTCGGGTTAGCTTTAAAATAGCTAAGGTTATCTTTAATTGCAGCGGAGTGTAATTCTCGTGTCCAGTTCAGATTAATTTGCGGTAGTTGCTTTGTTACTACTTTGTGAGTAAAGTGGAACCACGTGTTGGTCAGTAACTCTAAGTAAGATCAATCAATGCTTGTGTGATTATAACGTATCGTCTTGAAAAGATTTTGAATATACCAACTTTTCTTTATGTTCAACCCACGTGGGGTGTACTTTGTGAGACCAGTACCACGTGCTTATATAACTGTTTGACCCATCAGGTTAATAGTAAGACGTTAGTAACCAGTTCGAGGTTTTTGTTTTGTAATTTGCTTTTTGATCTAATTTATTTTTATTATCTAAATTATTGCGGAGTTATACGCTTTCTGTAAACCAAGTTGACCACGTGAAGCATGTGGTGTAATCATCAAAGTAGCCCTCAGCTATTCTTCTTGGGAAGATTTCACAAAGAGTTAATATGAATTTAGTATACCAGTGAAGGGTAATTACAAGACGGACAGGATTGTGCTACGAAAGTAATTTCTTTAACTGAAAATTTGAATCGGTTTGTAGTGATTAACTTTCTGTTGCATGTGTTTCAATGTTCTTTGTGTGTTGTTTTATGAATGCAGTGTTATATCCAGTCTCCCAATCTTGGCTCCATATTTTATGTGTTCCGTAATATTCCAATCTCACAGTTTCACAATCGTAAATAAGGCACCAGCTCAGTTATAACTCACGTATAATATGCTGAAATTTCAATGAACAATCTTTAAAATAAATTTGCAAATATAAACTGATTTCTTTCTTTTTATTTAAATTCTCCTTTTATATAGATATATTACCGGTTGTTGTATGACTGTAAAAAGATTATAATCAATGATAGTCTGATTGGTAATGTGGTAAACCTAGACTAGTTACCCAGTCGTGAAACAGTGGCCCAGTAAACGCACGGTTAACTTCTCCCCAGACAGCTCAACGGCTTGTAACCAGCTTTCACTTTTATTGATTAGCAGTAACGATCCCAGCATTTCACAATGCATGTTATAACGTTACACTGTCTTGCAAAAAATCGATATATCGTTATACAGATATTTAACCGACGGCCCTACTGCAGAAACGAGCGCTGTAGTCCATCCAATTGTGAGAACGACACGTGAAACTCTTCCTTTAACAGCTATTAGTTTACATAGACTCAAGGGCCACGAACCCCCTGCATTAGTAATTGACGATGTCGTTGGGTCAACATGGGAACGATGAAGAGGTAGCCTACAGCAGAGCCCTACGTTCGACACTGTGCACTAACTAGCGTGCTCCGAAACACTTGTGTCTGCGCCAGCATTGAACCCTGTCCTCAGATATGCCACAGCTCGCCTCCTATCACGCTTTACACAACAGGCAAAGCTCCAACCTCAGTTGTGATAAGACGTGGCCGTCCAACAGCTTTTCCTTGAATCTTGATTTCACTGTCCTTCGATTAGTGGCGGCTGATGTAAAATTTTACCGATGTGCTACAATGTAGCCCGTTGACTTACAATAGTATTTATCATAACTAAATTGAATACACACATAAAAGAAAGTTTTTCATCACCTCATTTCCGAGAGTTCCGCAACCTGTACAGAAAATTATAATAGAGATCAACATAAACATCATTTCCTCCCCTTTTATTGCTCATGAAAACTACACACTGCATGTTGTACTACCATACAGCGTGACGTTCAGAGGTGGTGGTCCAGATTGCAGTACACGCCAGTACCTCTAATACCCAGTAGCACATCCTCTTGCGTTGATGCATGCTTGTATTCGTCGTGGCATAATATCCACAAGTTCATCAAGGAACTGTTGGTCCAGATTGTCCCAGTCCTCAACGGCGATTCGGTGTAAATCGCCCAGAGTGGTTGGTGGGACACGTCGTCCATAAACAGCTCTTTTCAATCTATCCCATGCTTGTTCGATAGAGTTCCTGTCTGGAAAACATGCTAGCCACTGTAGTCGAGCGCTGTCGTTATCCTGAAGGAAGTCATTCACAAGATTTGCGCGATGGTGCACGAATTGTCGTCCATGAAGACGAATGGTTCAAATGGCTCTGAGCACTATGGGACTTAACATCTGAGGTCATCAGTCCCCTAGAACTTAGAACTACTTAAACCTAACTAACCTAAGAACATCACACACATCCATGCCCGAGGGAGGATTCGAACCTGCGACCGTAGGGGTCGCGCGGTTCCAGACTGAATGAAGACGAATGCCTTGCGAATATGCTGCCGATATGGTTGCACTGTCGGTCGGAGGATGGCATTCACGTATAGTACAGCCGTTACGGCGCCTTACATTTCCACCAGCGGCGTACGTCGGCCCCATATAATGCCACCCAAAAACAGCAGGGAACCTTCACCTTGCTACACTCGCTGGACAGTGTACCTAAGGCGTTCAGCCTGACCGGGTCGCCTCTAAACACGTCTCCGTTGATTGTCTGGTTGAAGACATATGCGACACTCATCGATGAAGAGAACGTGATGCCAATCCTCAGCGGTCCACTCGACATGTTGTTGGGCCCATCTGTAATGCGCCGCATGGAGTCGTGGTTACAAAGATGCACCCCGCCATGGACTTCAGGAGTGAAGTTGTGCTTCATGCGGCCTATTGCGCACAGTTTGAGTCGTAACACGACGTCCTGTGGCTGCACGAAAAGCATTATTCAACATGCTGGCGTTGCCGTCAGGGTTCCTCCGAGCCATAATCTGTAGGTAGCGCTCATCCACTGCAGTAGTAGCCCTTGGGTGGCCTGAGCTAGGCATTCCTGTCTCTCTGTATCTCCTCCATGTCCGAACAACATCGCTTTGGTTCACTCCGAGACGCCTGGACACTTTCTTGTTGAGAGCCCTTCCTGGCACAAAGTAACAATGCGGACGCTATCGAACCGCGGTATTGACCGTCTAGACATGGTTAAAGTACAGACAACACGAGCCGTGTACCTCCTTCCTGGTGGAATGACTGGAACTGATCGGCTGTTGGAACCCCTCCGTCTAATAGGCGCTGCTCATGCATGGTTGTTTACATCTTTGGGCGGGTTTAGTGACATCTCTGAACAGTCAAAGGGACTGTGTCTGTGATACAACGTCCACAGTCAACGTCTATCTTCAGGAGTTCTGGGAACCAGGGTAATGCAAAACTTTTTTTGATGTGTGTATACAAATTGAACAGTTTAACTATTTTTAAATTTTATAATTAATAGATATTATGTCATTAAATTTTCCTTGAGACATATGAGTATCAACTTTATCTATGATAATGACAGAAGCTGAAGAAAGGAATGAAAATATGTGGTATGGCCGGTACTTGACCCCAGGTCTCCCTCTTACCAGGCAGATGTGTTAAGCAATTACACCACAGTAGTAAACATAATTATTGTATTATATATACGAGGGGCGTTCAGAAAGTAAGCTCCGATCGGTCGCGAAATGGAAACGACTATGAAAATCCGATAAAGCTTTGCACAGATGTGTTGGGTAGTGTCTCTAGTATAACCCCAGTTAGCATCACGTCACTCTTCTCATTTCTGAGCTCGCAGTGAGTGCGTAAAGATGTCTAGAAAATAGTGTCTGCCGCCAAGTACGAGGGCCTGGTGAGAAATTTCGCCTGAAGCTATGCAGCTAACATTACATAACTGTCGTGCTGTTTCTTCTTCAAGACAATTCTCAGCCGCATTCTGCAGGGGCAATGAAGATGCTCCTGCATCGTTTTCAAATGGAAATGTGAGATTACCCACAATACAGTCCGCAATTGTCTCCCCCTGAGTTTCATCTCTGGTCACATGAACCGCTGTCTTTGAAGACAACATTTTGACACAGACAACGAGGTGCAGGCCAGCGTGGAGAATTGGCGGAAAGCACTGGCGGCTGCCTTCTATGATGAGGCTATTGAAAAGTTGGTACAACGCTATGACAAAAGTCTAAGTCAGAACGGCGACTACGTAGAGAAGTAGCTGAAAGATGTAGCTAATTGTTACAAGTAAAACATTTCTGATGTTCACTGTGGTTTCAATTTGGCAATCAATCGGAGCTTACTTTCTGAACAGGCCTCGTATATTATAATTAATAGTTTAACATTGCGCAGAATCAAATAAAATTAAAAAAGGAATTTCGGTAACAGCAGAAATCAGTACAGTTGGACACTCGGCCATGGAACCTTTACCCCAACTGATCTTCTAAAATCCCTCATACTCTATGCTTGCACAATTCGTTACACACAGTTCCAGAGGAAAGTACTGACCTGGTACTGTGAGCAACGTGGAACTCACAGTGCCAGAAGAGGCAACATCCCATCAGAACATGCAGAGACGAAACCAGGCAGCTGCGTGCCTTGTCTGAGTCGATCATAGTGCGTATGACCATCATTTCAGCGCCCGACACTGATTTCTAGTTATCGTCCATTTTATCTGCACATCAGCGTGCCGACGAAGATAAATGGCGTAAAGTTATTGCGTTCTCCAGCCCACACTCGAAGAGAAACGACGCAGTTTTATTCTGTTTTCCGACTTGCATTTGAAGAGAAGTAGCATAATTTCAGTGTGATATTTATAGTGTCCTGTAGTGCATTGGCACGTGATAACCAGCCGCCACTGCCTTCAACCACCTTTTTTCTCTAGATGCTCACTGCAGTAACACGCGAACGGCCGACAAGTTCACTCTTTTCGCGATGCTCCTTCCCAGGCGTCGAGCCATTACAGCCTGTCAGACACGCTTATGTCAATGAATTATTCGTTTTGTGGCCCGTATTGCTGTGGCTTAGAAACGATTATTCACGTTGGTGTGTAGAATGTATGGGATTGGAAATGTACCATCAGAATTTCGGAAAAAAACATTATCCTCACAGTTCCGACAAGTGCGAGAAATATCGTACGATCAGCTTAACAGCACATGCGCCCAAGTTGCCGTCAAGAATATATTTAGAGGAATGAGAAAGAAAATTAAGGATCTGTTAGATGACGATCATTCTGCCTTTAGGAATAGAAAGGGTACCAGAGAGGCGGTTCTGACGTTGTGATTGATACTGGAAGAAGGCGGAAGCAAAATCAAGACGCGTTCGTAGTATTTGTCGACCTGGAAAAAGCATGGTGCAAGATGTTCAAAATAACAAGAAAAATAGGGATAAGCTATAGGGAAAGATGGGTAATATACAATACATACCCTACTGGCCATGCAGATGATAAACGGGCATTCATTGGACAAATATATTATACTAGAACTGACATGTCATTACATTTTCACGTAGTTTGAGTGCATAGAGCCTGAGAAATCAGTACCCAGAACAGCCACCTCTGGCCGTAATAACGGCCTTGATACGCATGGGCATTGAGTCAAACAGAGCTTGCATGGCGTGTACAGGTAAGGCTGCCTATGCAGCTTCAACACGATACCACAGTTCATCAAGACTAGTGACTGGCGTATTGTGACGAGCCAGTTGCTCGGTCACCATTGACCAGACGTTTTCAGTTGGTGAGAGATCTGGAGAATGTGCTGGCCAGGGTAGCAGTCGAACATTTTCTGTATCCAGAAAGGCCCGTAAAGTACCTGCAACATGCGGTCGTGCATTATCCTGCTGAAATGTAGGGTTTCGCAGGGATCGAATGAAGGGTACAGCCACGGGTCGCAACACATCTGAAATGTAACGTCCACTGTTCAAAGTGCCGTCAATGCGAGCAAGAGGTGACCGAGACGTGTAACCAATGTCACCCCATACAATCACGCCGGGTGATACGCCAATATGGCGATGACGAATACACGCTTCAAATGTGCGTTCACCGCGATGTCGCCAAACACGGATGTGACCATCATGATACTATAAACAGAACCTGGATTCATCGGAAAAATGATGTTTTGCCATTCGTGCACCCAGGTTCGTCGTTGAGTACACCATCGCAGGCGCTCGTGTCCGTGATGCAGCGTCAAGGGTAACCGCCGCCACGGTCTCCGAGCTGATAGTCTATGCTGCTGCAAACGTCGTCGAACTGTTCGTATAGATGGTTGTTGTCTTGCAAACGTCCCCACCAGTTGACTCAGGGATCGAGACGTGGCTGCACGATCCGTTACAGCCATGCGGATAAGATGCCTGTCATCTCGACTGCTAGTGATACGAGGCCGTTGGGATCCAGCACGGCGTTCCGTATTACCCCCCTGAACCAACCGAATCCATATTCTGCTAACAGTCATTGGATCTCGACCAACGCGATGTCGCTATACGATAAACCGCAATCGCGGTAGGCTACAATCCGACCTTTATCGAAGTCGGAAACGTGATGGTACGCATTTCTCGTCCTTACACGAGGCATCACAACAACGTTTCACCATTCAACGCCGGTCAACTGCTGTTTGTGTATGAGAAATCTGTTGGAAACTTTCCTCATGTCAGCACGTTGTAGGTGTCGCCACCGGCGCCAACCTTGTGTGAATGCTCTAAAAAGCTAATCACTTGAAAATCACAGCATCTTCTTCCTGTCCGTTATATTTCGCGTCTGTAGCATGTCATCTTCGTGGTGTAGCAATTTTAATGGAAGAACAAAGAGGGAACAATACTGAAAGACCAAGATCGATGTGCTCGGATTAAAAAGGGTGTGAGACGGGGATGTAGTCTTTAGCCCATACTGTTCAATCTGTAAATCTACAATCAATCATGGAAATAAAAGAAGGTCCAAATGTATGATTAAAATACGGGGTTGAAGGATATCAGTGATAAGATTTGCTGATGAAATTCCTTTCCTCAGTGAAAGTGAAAAACAGTTACAAGATTCGTTGAATGGAATGAACAGACTAATGAGTACAGATCATGGACTGGCAGTAAACTGAAGAAAGACTAAAGTAAAGAGAAGTAGTTGAACAGCGAGAAAATTAACATTGAAAGTGGGAACGACGGAGTAGACGAGGCAGAAAAACAGCCGATGATTGTCAGAACAAGGAGGACATAAAAAGTAGACTAGCAAAAGAGAGATCTGGTAGTATCCAACATAGGCATTAATTTGAGGAAGAAATTTCTGAGAATGTTCGTTTGGAGGACAGCATTGTATGGTAGTGAAAGATGAACTATGGGAGAGCTGGAACAGAAGGGATTCGAAAGCACCTGGGATATGGTGCTACAGAAAAATGTTGAAAATTAAATGGACTGGTGAGGTAAGGAATGGTGAGGTTCTCCCCAGAATCGGGGAGGAGAGGAACTTATGGAAAACAATGGCAAGAAAAGGGACAGAATTATAGGACATGTGTTAGGACATTGCGTTATTGTCACCATGGCACTAGGGGGAGCTGTAGAGGATACTAACTATTGGGGAAGGCAGAGACTGGAGACATACAGCAAATAAATGAGGACGTAGGTTGCAAGTGCTGCTCTGAGAGCACAAGAGAGGACATCGTGGCTGGCCTCATCTACATCTACGTTTGCATCTACATCCAGACACTCCGCAAGCCACCGTACGGTGCGTGGCAGAGGGTACCCTGTACCACCACTAGTCATTTCCTTTCTTGTTCCACTCGCAAATAGAGCGAGGGGAAAACGCTTGACTATGTGCCCCCGTATGAGCCCTAATCTGTGGTATCTTATCTTCGTGGTCCTTACGCCTAATGTATGTTGGCGGCGGTAGAATCGTCTGGCAGTCACCATCAAATGCCGGGTCTCTAAATTTACTCAGTAGTGCTTCTCGAAAAGCACGTCGCCTTCCCTCCATGGATTTCCATTTGAGTTCCCGAAGCGTATCCGTAACACTTATGTGTTGTTCGAACCTACAGTTAACAAATCAAGGAGCGCGCCTCTAAATTGCTGTCTTCCTTCAGTCCGACCTGATATGGATCCCAAACACTCGAACAGTACTCAAGAATAGATCGCAGCAGCCTCTTATAAACGGTCTCATTTACAGGTGAATCACTCTTTCCCAAATTTTTCCCAATAAACCGAAGTCGATCATTCATCTTTCCTACCACGATTTTCACAAGCTCGTTCCATTTCATATCGCTTTGCAACGTTACGCCCAGATATTTAAACGACTTGACCGTGTCAAGCAGGACGCTACTAATGCTGTACACGAATGTCACAGCTTTGTTCTTCCCACTCATCCGCATTAACGAGTCACAACACTGACGACCCTAAAAAAAAATCGCTACTATTATGATTCGCATTTCGTCTCTTCGCTGTTTCTATACTTTCTTTTCTGCAACACATGCCCACCATGTGACATTCAATCTCGCGATGGGCAGTGGTCCTAGTTATGCGTTTCACTGGTGTTTTTTGGACAATAACGATTTCTGATTTTTCTCCAAATGAAAACACTTCAGTGCGTCTTTGCATGATAGACCGAGACTGTTATGCGAAGATAGCGATCTAGTGATCCACATTTTATACATGAGCCTCTGTATACATCTACATATACGAGATTACTCTGCTATTCACAATAAAGTGCCTGGCAGAGGGTCCAATGAACCACCTTCAAGCTGTCTCTCTACCGTTCCACTCTCGAACGGCACGCGGGAAAAACGAGCACTTAAATTGTCTGTGCGAGCCCTGATTTCTCTTATTTTATCGTGAGGATCATTTCTCCCTATGTAGGTGGGTGCCAACAGAATGTTTTCGCAATCGGAGGAGAAAACTGGTGATTTAAATTTCATGAGAAATTCCCGTCGCAACGAAAAACGCCTTTGTTTTAATGATTGCCACTCCAATTCACATATCATGTCTGTGACACTATGTTCCCTCCTTCGCGATAATACAAAACGAACTGCCCTTCATCGTACTTTTTCGATGTCATCCGTCAGTCCCACCTGATGCGGATCCCACACCGCACAGCAATACTCCAGAATAGGGCGGACAAGCGTGGTGTAAACAGTCTCTTTAGTAGACCTGTTGCACCTTCTAAGTGTTCTGCCAATGAATCGCAGTCTTTGGTTTGCTCTACCCACAATATTATCTATGTGATCGTTCCAGTTTAAGTTATTTGTAATTGTAATCCCTAAGTATTTAGTAGAATTTACAGCCCTCATATTTGTGTGACTTATCGCGTAATCGAAATTTAGGTGATTTCTTTTAGTACCCATGTGAATAACTTCTCACTTTTCCTTATTCAGGGTCAATTGCCACTTTTCGCACCATACAGATATCTAAATCATTTTGCAAAGTCGTTTTGATCATCTGATGACTTTACAAGACGGTAAATGACAGCATCATCTGCAATCAATCTAAGACGGCTACTCAGATTGTCTCCTATGTCGTTAATATAGATCAAGAACAATAGAGGGCCTGTAACACTTCCTTGGGGAACACCAGATATTACTTCTGTTTTACTCGATGACTTTCCGTCTATTACTACGAACTGTGACCTTTCTGACAGGAAATCACGAAGCCAGTCGCACAACCGAGGCGATACTCTGTAGAAGTAACGGTTACTGCAGCTGAATTACGACACCAACTTCATTTAAAAGAAAATGGAACTAAGAGTTTTGTCTCTGTGCAATTGGAAAGAGCCATTGAGGACTACAGTGACATACCCAGTGTGGAACCTGATCAGATAGTAACAAGATAACAGCGTCGCTAAAAGCTGTTTCTCCGTCAGGAGAAGAGGTTCCAGAAATCTTTAGCGCACTGTGCCGGATATAAACAAAACACCAAACTCAGGTGTTTACGAAGGTGTTCTGAAAAGTAATGCCTCCGAATTTTTTATTCTGTTCTCAATATCGGTTGAGGTTATTACATGTCAGCATTATTACTCAGTAGATTTTCCCGCTTCGCTGAGACAAGTTGCAATCTTATACCTTTAGAGCTCCGAACGTGCATCATGCAACGTAACAACATAGGTGCGTGAGAGACCCTCAGGAAACTGAAAGCACGAATTCGATGAGTATGTCCTTCAGCATGAGAACGCCTGACCATAGACGAGCGTTGCGACATCTGCAACAATCAGACGCCTTGGGTTCGCCGTCACCGATGATTCTCCAAACAGTCGCGACTTGGTTCAATCCGATTTTCATCTGTTTCCAAAACTTAAAGGATACGTTAGAGGAGTCCACTTTGATAGCGATGAAGCTGTGCTAGTAGAGGTCAGGTTGTGGCTCGGGCAACAGAGTCAAACATCCCATAGTGACCCTATCAACAGACTGGTCTCCCGTTGGGAGCGGGGTGGTCGTCGGCAGCGTGACTATGTTGAAAAATAAGTATGCAGACATGAAGAATAATTTGGTTTTATTTGAAAAGCTTTAAGAGTTTTCACATTAAAAAATCGGAGCCATTACTTTTCAGCATTGGCGAAGCTGTACTCCTGAAACCAGTCAGCCTGTGATCTACTATTGTGGTGACAATTTGTTCAAGCGCCACCACTCGTCAGCTGCTACAATTGCAGGACTCTGGCACAGAGATAAGGCAACATGTAATGAATACCGATGTACAGGGTATTTCAAAATGAATATACGTTTTTAAGGCTCTTTTGCATTTACTATATTCAACTTACAATTATAAACAGTGTATCAAATGACAGAGCAACCCAAACAGTTTCGTTTCCATGTCTGTGCGCAAAGGGAAGACTATGGTACGACCAAGAGTGACTGATGGACATGTTGAACAAGTCAGTCTTTGCGAATAGCCCCAAAAAATCAATTCTGAAGGCTGGTCGTGAATTAACAGTTCCGCCGGCCGAAGTGGCCGTGCGGTTAAAGGCGCTGCAGTCTGGAACCGCAAGACCGCTGCGGTCGCAGGTTCGAATCCTGCCTCGGGCATGGATGTTTGTGATGTCCTTAGGTTAGTTAGGTTTAACTAGTTCTGAGTTCTAGGGGACTAATGACCTCAGCAGTTAAGTCCCATAGTGCTCAGAGCCATTTGAACCATTTTGAATAAACAGTTCCAGTGACTTCTGTGTGGAGACTTTTAAGGAGACGCTTACAACTACATCATTCTTGTTCATACCTGTTAAAAACTGAAACTAAACTCCTCCCGAACAGGCCTTGAAGGCCCATCGGAACCGAGCGACCGCCGTGTCATCCTCAGCCCATAGGCATCACTGGATGCGGATATGGAAGGGCATGTGGTCAGCACACCGCTCTTCCAGCCGTATGTCAGTTTGCGAGACCGGAGCCGCTACTTCTCTATCAAGTAGCTCCTCAGTTTGCCTCACAAGGCCAACAGCGCTCGGCAGACCGGATGGTCACCCATTCAAGTGCTAGCCCAGACCGACAGCGATGTGACGGGAACAGCTATTACAAGTATTAAAACATACCGACTCTGGTTTATACGCCAATATTGCAAACGAAATGTTGCAGTATGACGACGAAGGTTTTCTGGGTAGCGTCGTCTTCTGTGATGAATAGACATTTCACCTAAGTGGGAATGTGAACGCACATAATGAGCATGTCCAAACCAGATGGTACATTCGCAAGAGAGACCCCTAAATTGAATGTTTTTTTCTGTCATATGCCGGCGAAAAGATTACCTGCGTTTCTTTTTCAGTGAAGCAACTGTAAGTGGTATTTCTTATCTTGATGCGCTAGAACTATGGGTATTTCTCAGCTGGAATAAGTTGAACCACAGAACTTCATTTGTCAGCAAGATGGTGCCTCAGTAAGCGATCGGTTAAACGACGTTGTACCCGGCCCCTGGATTGGCGCAAGGGGTCGGTTGTCGACTTGATTTTCATGACCTCCAAGTTCACACACTCTCTGACGCCATGCGATTTTTACCTTTGGATGTTTATTATGAATCACGTGTATGTGCCTCCGCTACCAACTGAACTACCCGACTTTAGAAACAGTGTTGGAGCAATTACTCCAGACATACTGATCAAAGTCTGGGAAGAACTTGCCTATCGATTCGATGCGTGACGAATGGTGCTCGCCGGTTGCTGTGTCCGAGCGGTTCTAGGCGCTTCAGTCTGGAACCGCGCTGCTGCTACGGTCGCAGGTTAGAATCCTGCCTCGGGCATGGATGTGTGTGATGTCCTTAGGTTAGTTAGGTTTAAGTAGTTTTAAGTCTACGGGACTGCTACGGTCGCAGGTTAGAATCCTGCCTCGAGCACGGGTGTGTGTGGTGTCCTAAGGTTAGTTAGGTTTAAGTAGTTCTAAGTATAGGGGACTGATGACCTCAGATCTTAAGTCCCATAGTGCTTAGAGCCATTTGAACCATTTGAATTTTGAATGGTGCTCACATTGAACACTCGTAGGGAAAACTGTTTGAGTTGCTCTTTAAGCTGATGTATTATTTGTAATTGTAAGTTGAATGTAAGAAATGCAACAAAGGCTTAAAAGTATATTCATTTTGAAACGCCCTGTATATCGCAAGAGTTCTGTTTGACTCTATGCCTAGTGTGCTTAGACCAATAGTTGCTATCAGAGGTGGCAGCTCTATCCATAAAATATTGCACTGTTTACATTTCCAAATCATCTACAGATTTAATGATATATTCTTCTACTATACTGTACTAGTGACCGAGCTTCATGCAAATGGCCTCACGGCTCGTGTGACTTAGCGTATTTTGTTTATGCAGCACTACATAGAGTTGTCAATGAATTACAGAGAACAACGTGTAACCTCCCCACAAAATTTTTTTTATAAATGTTAATTTGAAATGAAGCCAAGTGTAACCTCCCAACAAAAATAATGTTTAATAATAATGCAAAATGGAACCATGCGTAAACTCCCCACAAAAATTAAGGAATGAAAATTGACCATAAACCCACAATAATATTAATTAAATAATGAATCATGAACCAAATGGAACCTCTCAACAGAAATAATAATATGTGGTAAATTTTATAAGGACAGCAGCGCTGACCTTCGGCCCTGTATTCTGAATAACAAAAGCAAAATTCTTACCTTAATAAAAACTGCAACTATATCTGCTCTTATATATATATATATATATATATATATATATATATATATATATATATATATATATATATTTTTATTCTTGGAAGGAATGCATAGGAAATATTCTTTAAATTGAAATGAATGCTTTTTCTTCAAAAGAGTGGAAAAATTCTTTAAATTGAAATGAATACTTTTCTTTAAAAGAGTTACTTTGTAAAAAAAATTATTATTGGGGCATTTTTTTGAACAAATTAAATTACAATTAACATACATTATTAAATATGCGCAGTGCTGCTTCTTTACCTTCTACAACAATACTCATCCTCCAGAGTCCTGACCAGAGTCGCGACCAGAGCACACAGCCGACGCATGCCGACTCCCTACTACCGTATCCGACTGACTACTACTGCAGTCTCACGCAGACTAGCGCAGACTGACTTCTACTGTCCACTCGCTACTAAAGCCGACCGATTACTACTGCAGACTCGCGCAGACAAGCGCAGACACGCGACAAGCAACAACTAACAATAAACTACTCTCTGGTCAGAGATTCTGTCATGCCTCGCCCATCGCCGGCGAAGCATACACCTTACATAACCTTCCACTGAGGGGGGGGGGGGGCAAAAATTTTGCAACGATGGTGAGTCAATTTTTCTTAATTAATTAACTTTATATAGGTGCAGAACATGAAATAAAATATAGTGCACATGCACTGAGTACAGAAGATATCAAGCAAAGACAAAATGTATATACATTGAATACAAAACATATTAACAAATGGCAAAAGTGCACACGCACTGTAGTTCAGAACATATCAGCAAATCACAAAATGTATAAGCAATGAATACAAATCATGTTAACAAAATGACGAAAGTGCACACACACTGTAATACAGAACATATCTGGGAGTCACAAAATGTATACATAAGGAGTACAGATGGCATAAAGTGCACACTCACTGTAAAACTCTCTAATATTTTTACAACAAATAAACCTAATTGGTACAAATCATATTGACAAATGAAAAAATGCACACGCACTGAAGTTCAGAATATATCAGCAAATCACAAAATGCAATGAATACAAATCATGTTAACGAAATGACGAAAGTGCACACGCACTGTAGTGCAAAACATATCAGGAAATCACAAAATGTATACGTAATGAGTACAAATGGCATAAAGTGCACACACACTGTAAAACTCTATTTTTACAACACATAAACATATCAAGAAGTGAAATAAAGTGCACATGCACTATAGAAGTCTTTAGTATTTTCAGGACAACTGATATTATTAACAAATGAAATGAAGTGCACACGCACTGTATATGTCTTTATCATTTTACAAGAATTAGGAAAGGAATGGGAAGGATTGCGTCATGGTTGTAGCACTTTAGGTTGCACGCAGCTGCACTGAAAGTCCATATCTTTCTACAGAAGCACAACACCAAGTGAGACAATCTGAAGCTCTTTTCCTTGAAGTTTTAATCAGTGTAACCAGGACACTGAAATGTCGTAATAATATTCCATGCTATCATTTTGGTAGTACACTAGGCACACCAAACAGTGGGACCATAATAGCATCTCCATCGCTCAAGGTGGTGGACAGCATGTCGTGTCAACACCATGTTCTTGTAAAGTAGACCAACGTAGAATTAGTGCAAAAAAACAAATATAGTGCTCCATGATCATGAGGATAGACAGGACAAATGGATATTGCAGTAATTTCTGGTAATTAGGTCAGAAGGTGAAGGACATTAAGTCACATAGTAGTCTTCATTGAGAATTACACTAGTCTAACAACTGATTTGAGTAATTGGTGGCACTCATCGCCCAGTTACTGAACATTTCTGTACCATGTATGTAGTATTACAGAATAATGTTCATAAATCGTTTGTTTACAGAGAACATAGGCACTCATTGCCCAGCTACAAACCATTAGAAGTCATCATTTAAAACAGGAGCTAATAAATGACATAGTATCAGCATAATTCACTTAGTTATAGTAATCATTGGCACTCATTGGTCAGTTACAAAACATCATAAGTCATCATTGAAAACAGAAGCTAATGAATGGCATAGTATTAACATAATTCAGTTAATTATAGTAGTCATTGGCACTCATTGGCCATCTTATTACAATAATCAGTGGCATCCATTGGCCAGTTACAAAGCATTTTTTTTTTTTGTATTCTTCAGAAGTCATTATTCAAAATGAGTTAATTATTGGCATTGCATTTATACATAATTAGTCTAATTATAGTACCCATTTGCATCATATGTCATCTTATTACAATAAACAGTGTTATTCATTGGCCAGTTACAAAGCATTTTTTTTTATTATTCAGAAGTCATTATTGAAGTGACATACTATTCAGAGCTGATCAGTATTATTCAGAACTCTCTTAAACTAGTAGCATTATTTGAGACTGGCAATTACTTTGTTTGCTTTTGAGTTATTGCTGCAAATGAAGATGTATAACGTCATTCGTCATGAGTCAGCTGTAGCAAGGTTATGAAACAAACGCAGTATATGTGATCACATTTATAAATGATAGACACAACTGGGTAAAAAAAAATGCAAGTACTAGTACAGGTTTAATAAGTAACAGGTTTAGTAAGTATCATGAAAAGCTTCTCCTGCAAAAAATACAAAATGGATTATTGAGCTGAAAGAAGAAACGCATATTATGCTGAAAAGTAATGAACTTCGAATTAACAGGTAGTGAAATGTGTATAAAATATATATGTTCTCTAGCTGTCCCTTCCTAAACCTTCAGTCATTATACCATGCGATATAACACATACTGTCAAAATGAACTGCAACAAATACTTAAATAACTACATAGCATCTCTTAACTAACAGCAAATATATAAACTTCATCATTATTTTCATCTGCAAAGAAAAACTTCATTATCCATATCATCATAACTCCATTATTATCATCACCTGTAAAGAAAAACTTCAATATCCATATTAGCATATTCTTCATCATTATTCATCACCATTCATTATCATCTGCAAAAAAGTCACTTCATTATTCATTATACAACTATTCCTTATTTCTATCATATTTCATCACTAAAACTAAGATGTATAGTTCTGTCTGACAGCCTGCATCAATCGCCTCGTATTCTGAAAGAAAAAATTAGTTAAGACTGCTATTCTACGATGTGTATAGTATATTCTTGTTAATGCTTGTTAATTCCGATCCATTTACTCTTCATCACGAGGTATTGCATCCTCTTTCGTTCATTCCGAAGGTGAAATTCCCATTTCTGTTTAATTTATTTCGTTTACACGTTATTTCTTTCTGAAAATGATGAACAAAGATTAATGTCTTGCATTTAATTCATATACCCATTAGATAAAATCAGGTTTATAGTAACATAATTGAGCATACAGTATAGCATGACAGAAAACGTAATATGTCAAAAACATCGACAGTGTTCAAAAGCAAAAATGTACACAGTGTATCACAATGTAGCAGCAAAAAAAGTAAAGTAGTCACGATGTTTAGCTATCATAAGGCAAAATGTTAAAGTCAACTGGTGTTTGTTATATCTTAAATATTTCATAGTACATACAAACAAAACAGGAAAACAATCATACATACATAAAAATGGAAAATATGCACGGTCTGATGTGTAACGACAAAAAAAAGCGACCTGCTAACCTTATCTTGCCGGGCACTTGCGGAAAAAAAAAAAGATAATCATCAGTAAGTGTTCATGAGAATATAATTACATAGGCGGTCATAAAAAATTAGGAAATGGCATTACAGTGTGATAAATCATAAAGTATCTTCATTCAATAAAAGGTTTGACGTTGGATACGTGGTGGTTCCCTTTGGTTTTTCTGGTTCTCAAAAGTTTCGACGTGTACTACATTGGGGTGAGGAATGCTGCGAATCCGATATGGACCTGCGTATAGAAGTTCAAATTTATTGCACCTACCTTTTCCTTTATTGGATAAATAGTGTGTACGTACTAATAACTTCTGTCCAATGTGAAAGCCACGGCGTATACAAACCTGTTTTTGCTGTCTTCTCCGGCGCTCTGCGGCACGTTTGATGTTGTTCAGCGCAATGTCAATTATTTCATGGTGTCGTAGTCGACGAGATGTAGGAAATGTTACTAATTCTTTAATTTTGTTAGGTGGTTCAACATTTTTCAGTATAACAGACAGAGATAGCATAGTAGATTCATTCGGTATGGAATTAATTACATATTGGAATGAGAGTATGTGTGTGACCCAATCAATATGTTTTTTATGGCAGTAAATTCTACACAGTTTACCAATTTCTTTCATTAATCGTTCACAAGGGTTCGAAGAAGCATGGTACCTGGATATATATATCGGAGAAATGTTTCTAGCTCGTAACATACGTGTCCATATAGCAGATTGAAACTGTGGTCCATTGTCGGAAATTACTTTCAACACATGCCCTACATGAAATAGAAAATGTTTTACAAATGCTTTCGAAACAGTTTTAGCAGTAGCTTTGCGTAACGGAGTGAAAGTAACAAATTTTGAAGTGAGTTCAACAGCGACAAAGATGTAGCAAAAACCTCTATTAGTTCTGGGAATCGGACCAAAAATGTCGACAGCGGCCATATGTCTCAATTTAACAGGTACAATGGGATGTAATGGAGGAATATGTGAAGTCGTATCTGATTTAGCTTTCTAGCAGATTTTACATGACGCTAAAACTCTTCGTATACGTTTCTCCGTGTTGGTAAAATAACAGTTTTGTCTCAGTATAAGAAAACATTTTCTAGCTCCGTAATGTGCATAACTTAAATGAATATACCAAATTAATTTGTTATCAAGTTCGTCAGGAATGCATAATAACCAATTGTTGCTGTCAGGATCAGAGCGGCGAAACAGAATGTCATTGCGTACAGTGTAATGGTTTCTAATGGTAACATTATTCCTATCTTGCCAAAGGTGTTTAATCTCTTTCCATACGTTGTCTTTATTCTGCTCTTGTGCTATCTCTTGTAATGGCGACGAAATGAAATTTTCAAATGCAACTTGTTGAATGTACATGACGCTGAAATTTGCTTTGCAGAAGTTGTTTGCGATGTCTTGCTGATTGTTGCTGAGAGAACGGGATAGTGCATCTGCTACAATATTTTGTGTGCCAGGAATGTGAACAATTGTAAAATTAAATTCCTGTAAATAAAGTTTCCATCTACTTAATCTGTCGTGTGTAAATTTAGCCGAAAGTAAAAATTGTATCGCTCTATGGTCTGTATAAACGGTAGTGTGTCTTCCATAAAGAAAATGCCTAAATCTGGTAAAAGCCCATACAACACATAATGTTTCAAGTTCTGTAACAGAATAATTACGTTCAGCAGGTGACAGAATGCGACTCGCAAAGGCGATGTTTTTAATTACTGTAGAACCATCTTCTTCAATTTCCTGAAAAATGTGTACGCCTAAAGCGGTGTTAGAACTGTCGGTGGCAATGGAAAAATTTCTGGTAAGATCTGGGTGCGATAAAAGTGGTGCATTCAACAAAGCATGTTTCAAATAACATTCTCATGAACAAGATTCTGCGTGTCAAAAGTATTGCTTGCGTTACTGGAAGATGCAACCTGTACTGTATCTAGTCAAATTCCATCTGACGTGTCATTATTTTCGGGAGGATGCTGTGGCAGTTCCACTATTTGTACTGTTCTGTTATTTCTTCCTGACGTCTTATGTTCTGGATGATATCTACTGTCTGGTTCATTCATGATAATATGTTGTTGCGGATGATTTTGCTGCTAATAAGATCGACTGTTATTAAATGTACGCTGAAAATTGTGCTCATTATTTTTACGTCTGTCATGATAGTCATTTCTATACGGTGCATTGCGATAGGAATCGAAATGGTGTGTTTTCTGTAAGTACTGATTTCCTTGTTGCTGTGCGTTACTATTTGTTGAGGCCGACGCTATACGTGTACGCGGCGAAACATTAAAGCTTGGTTGACCTTGTACATTACATTGTTGGTTAGGTATACTAACCGGTTGGTTTTGTTGCTGCTGCGGTGAAAAACCTCTATTGTTACCAAAAATATGTTTGCGACTGCTGAAAATTTTGACAATTGCTGAAAATGCTATACATACTGATGATTAAAAATGTTTTGATATTAAAATTACGCTGGTAGTTGTCATTTCGGGAGTGTCTAAAGAGACCTGTCACTTTCGGTAAAATTTGTCATATCGGCTTTTCTTGACACTTTTCTTAATCCTAGGTAGAGCAATAGTTAAAGAGCTGTTTTGATAGATATAAAGGATAGTAGAAGAGAAGGCAGCAGTGCAGAAAACTAAAGATGAAACAGCACTACTACGGCACATACTCATTAAAGCGTAATGAATCCCCTGAGGTCAATTACGCGCTGCAAATACATTTTAGCTTTTGCGTTGCAGGCAATGCCGGTGAAAATTCAAAAATAAATTGCTGTATCCATGCCAATTGTAGTTTTGCATTACAGGTAATGGCGGTGAAAGTACAAAAATACATCAACGTATCCAGTTCAAAGCGTGTACCTGTCCTCTGTCATTTTTAAATACTTTAAATTTTCTCACGGATAGAAAATGCTTATAATCAAAATTATCGTCTCTGTACGTCTGAACAAGTTCAGGATTGTATGAGAATCTATTTGCCTGTGACTGTTCGGAATCTAAGTCACGTACTCTCTGTAAATTACCCGGATTATACTGGCTGTATGAGTGTGAGAAATGTTCATTTTTTCGGATGAATCCAGGTTCTGTTTACAGTTTCGTCGTTGAGCACACCATCGCAGGCGCTCCTGTCTGTGATGCAGCGTCAAGGGTAACCGCAGCCACGGTCTCCGAGCTGATAGTCGATGCTGCTGCAAACGTCGTCGAACTGTTCGTGCAGGTGGTTGTTGTCTTGCAAACGTCCCCATCTGTTGACTCAGGGATCGAGACGTTGCTGCACGATCCGTTACAGCCATGCGGATAAGATGCCTGTCATCTCGACTGCTAGTGATACGAGGCCGTTGGGATCCAGCACGGCGTTCCGTATTACCATCCTGAACCCACCGATTCCATATTCTGCTAACAGTCATTGGATCTCGACCAACGCGAGCTGCAATGTCGCGATACGATAAACCGCAATCGAGATAGGCTGCAATCCGACCTTTATCAAAGTCGGAAACGTGATGGTACGCATTTCTCCTCCTTACGCGAGGCATCACAACAACGTTTCACGAGGCAACACCGGTCAACCGCTGGTTGTGTATGAGAAATCGGTTGGAAACTTTCCTCATGGCAGCACGTTGTAGGTGTCGCCACCGGCGCTGACCTTGTGTGAATGCTCTGAAAAGCTAATCATTTGCATATCACAGCATTTTCTTCCTGTCGTTTAAATTTCGCGTCTGTAGCACGTCATCTTCGTGGTGTAGGAATTTTAATGGCCAGCAGTGTATATGGCACAAGTCGCAGGACACATTCCTCACACGTAGACGAAGAAATTCTGTTAAAAATGAATGTGGGTCTGGAAACACTCTGTTTCCATGTTACAACCCATTTTCTCAACTCATTAATAATGGGAAAGACACAAGAACAGGACGCTAGGATCATGCGGAACGTGCATTCTTGGTGCAGTCTGGTTACGCTGTGCACCGCCACTGTTTTGTGTTAAGTGTCCCATTTGCAATGCCACGTACGTCATTGCTTGTCAACAGGACTTGAACTGTTCCGGAGATCAGCACGACCGTTGCATTTGTTTCAACGTAAATTAACCACAAACGTGGATCGTGCAATGGCAGTGTACAGAAATGCACCATGAAGCACCTCCTCATTTTAGTGTTAATGTCCCTCGGATTCTAAATAACAGATTTTGTGACAGATGGATAGGTTGAGATGTACCAATTGCCTGGGGTCCACACTCTCTGGACCTAAACCCACCGGACTGGGGAGGGGAGGGGGGGGGCGGGGGGAGGTGTGGAGGTATTTGAAAGCCCTTGTGTAAGGAAGGTGCTTTGTGAAAGGAAGGTGGTAGGAATAAAATACGGGGAGCGAAAGACTATTTACAATTTGTAAAGAAACCGGATGGCAGTTATAAGAGTCAAGGGGCATGAAAGGGAAGCAGTGTTTGGGAAGGGAGTGAGACAGGGTTGTAGTCTCTCCCCGATGTTATTCAATCTGTATATTGAGCAAGCAGTAAAGGAAACAAAAGAAAAATTTTGAGTAGGATTTAAAATCCATGGAGAAGAAATAAAAACTTTGTGGTTCCCCGATGACACTGTAATTCTGTTAGAGACAGCAAAGGACCTGGAAGAGCAGCTGAACGGAATGGACAGTGTCTTGAAAGGAGGATATAAGATGAACATCAACAAAAGCAAAACGAGAATAATGGAATGCAGTCGAATTAAATCGGGTGATACTGCAGCAATTAGATTAGGAAATAAGACGCTTAAAGTAGCAAGTGAGTTTTGCTATTTGGGGAGCAAAATAACTGATGATGGTCGAAGTAGAGAGGATATAAAATGTAGACTGGCAATGGCAAGCAAAGCATTTCTGAAGAAGAGAAATTTGTTAACCTCGAGTATAGATTTAAGTGTCAGGAAGTCGTTTCTGAAAGTATTTGTATGGAGTGTAGCCATGTATGGAAGTGAAACATGGACGATAAATAGTTTGGACAAGAAGAGAATAGAAGCTTTTGAAATGTGGTGCTACAGAAGAATTCTGAAGATTAGATGGATAGATCACATAACTAATGAGGAGGTATTGAATAGAATTGGGGAGAAGAGGAGTTTGTGGCACAACTTGACCAGAAGAAGGGACCGGTTGGTAGGACATGTTCTGAGGCATCAAGGGATCACAAATTTAGCATTGGAGGGCAGCGTGGAGGGTAAAAATCGTAGAGGGGGACCAAGAGATGAATACACTAAAGAGATTCAGAAGGATGTAGGTTGCAGTAGGTAGCCTACTGGGAGATGAAGAAACTTGCACAGGATAGAGTAACATGGAGAGCTGCATCAAACCAGTCTCTGGACTGAAGGGCCGGCCGCGGTGGTCTCGCGGTTCTAGGCGCGCAGTCCGGAACCGTGCGACTGCTACGGTCGCAGGTTCGAATCCTGCCTCGGGCATGGATGTGTGTGATGTCCTTAGGTTAGTTAGGTTTAAGTAGTTGTAAGTTCTAGGGGACTGATGACCACAGCAGTTGAGTCCCATAGTGCTCAGAGCCATTTGAACCATTTGAATCTGGACTGAAGACCACAACAACAACGTGTAAGGAACCAAGGTGTAAGACGTTCAAGCGCTCCGTGCCCTCATTATCAAAGTCTGCGAAACCATATGAAATACTTCAGGGATACATCAGCGCATTGAAATTCACTACTACGGCTGGTTGATGCATGTATCAGTGCCCACAGAGGGCATACTGAACGTCTTCTGTGAGAGAGAGTTCGTGTGATGTGCTGGTGCGTTCTGCTCGTGTGTGTTTCCCACGATTAATGAATTGGAGAAACTGAATTGTAACATGGGATCAAAGCGTTTCGAGACTCACGTCCATGTAACATAATTTCCTCGTCTGCTTGTGAGGAATGTGTCCTGCAATTTGTGCCATACTTCTTTGTTACAACCTGTGTAGAGAACTGAACAGAAACGCACTATACACTACTGGCCATTAAAATTGCTACACCACGAAGATGACGTGCTACAGACGCGAAATTTAACCGACAGGAAGAAAATGCTGTGAATTGCAAATGATTAGCTTTTCAGAGCATTCACACAAGGTTGGCGCCGGTGGCGACACCTACAACGTACTGACACGAGGTAGGTTTCCAACCAATTTCTCATACACAAACAGTAGTTGACCGGCGTTGCCTTGTGAAACGTTGTTGTGATGCCTCGTGTAAGGACGAGAAATGCGTACCATCACGTTTCCGACTTCGATAAAGGTCGGATTGTAGCCTATCGCGATTGCGATTTATCGTATCGCGACATTGCTGCTCGCGTTGGTCGAGATCCAATGACTGTTAGCAGAATATGAAATCGCTGGGTTCAGGAGGGTAATACGGAACGCCGTGCTCGATTCCAACGGCCTCGCATCACTAGCAGTCGAGATGACAGGCATCTTATCCGCATGGCTGTAACGGATCGTGCAGCAACGTCTCGATCCCAGAGTCAACAGATGGGGACGTTTGCAAGACAACAACCATCTGCACGAACAGTTCGACGACGTTTGCAGCAGCATAGACTATCAGCTCGGAGACCGTGGCTGCGGTTACCCTTGACGCTGCATCACAGACAGGAGCGCCTGCGATGGTGTGCTCAACGACGAAACTGGGTGCACGAACGGCAAAACGTCATTTTTTCGGATGAATCCAGATTCTCTTAACAGCACCATGATAGTCGAATCCGTGTTTGGCGACATCGCGGTGAACACACATTGGAAGCGTGTATTCGTCATCGCCATACTGTCGTATCACCCGTCGTTATGGTATGATGTGCCATTGGTTAGACGTCTCGGTCACCTCTTGTTCGCATTGACGACTCTTTGAACAATGGACGTTACATTTTATATGTGTTGCGACCCGTGGCTCTACCGTTCATTCGATCACTGCGAAACCCTACATTTCAGCAGGATAATGCACGACCGCATGTTGCAGGTACTGTACGGGCCTTTCTGGATACAGAAAATGTTCGACTGCTGCCCTGGCCAGCACATTCTTCAGATCTCTCACCAATTGAAAACGTCTGGTCAATGGTGGCCGAGCAACTGGCTCGTCACAATACGCCAGTCACTACTCTTGATGAACTGTGGTATCGTGTTGAAGCTGCATGGGCAGCTGTACCTGTACACGGCATCCAAGCTCTGTTTGACTCAATGCCCAGGCGTATCAAGGCCGTTATTACGGCCTGAGGTGGTTGTTCTGGGTACTGATTTCTCAGGATCTATGCACCCAAATTGCATGAAAATGTAATCACTTGTTGTAGTGGACTGACAAGGCAGCCAGCCCACAGTGACGGGTAGCCGAAAGGGCACACATACACACACGCCAACTGGCGCGAAGTCTGGAACAGGATTCGTAATGAATGTGATAAAGAAAAGAACGTAGCTACTAGAACACTTAACTTTTATATCGTCCTTTGGTACACAGCATTCTTGATGATACAAGTGAGACTATCTTGAGATACATGCAATGGTACAAATGGCGCCTTGCTAGGTCGTAGCCATTAACTTAGCTGAAGGCTATTCTAACTGTCTCTCGGCAAATGAGAGAAAGGCTTCGATCAGTGTAGTCGCTAGCAATGTCGTCGTACAACTGGGGCGAGTGTAGTACGTCTCTCGAGACCTGCCTTGTGGTGGCGCTCGGTCTGCGATCCTGACAGTGGCGACACGCGGGTCCGACATGTACTAATGGACCGCGGCCGATTTAAGCTACCACCTAGCAAGTGTGGTGTCTGGCGGTGACACCACACTTGTCAGTTGTAGTATACCCGTTTATCATCTGATTTCTTCTTGGTGTAGCAATTTTATTGGCCAGTAGTGTAGATAATTCTTCACTATTTGTTACTCTTCCTGGTTTTGCAGTTTTAGTTGCCGACACTGCAGCAAGAGCTGGTTTTCCTGTGGTCGTAACGTGCACCATTGCTGTCCGTTTTCCCGCACTTTATCCTGTCTTTATTACTTGTCGCTAATTTCTAGAGAGCAGTGCAGTGCAGAAGGTGTGCTCCCGCCGTGATCCCGGCGACCAGCGCTGTACTATTATAGACCAGTGCCGGCTGCCTCGCAGCTGGGCCCGCTCGCTGCGCCGGGGCGAGTTTTGCGTCGCAATTTGGCGCAGCAATCGCGCGACTGAATTATTTAAAGTGGCGCAGCGCGTGTGCGCGAGTTGCAGCGCCATGATATATTTACTATCGGCCGCCGCCGCTGCCGCTGCACGCGGCCGCAATTTATTTGATACGCGGGTAATTATTGCGGTCGGCGCGCGCCACGGGCACAAGTCGGCGCCCATTGTCGCCGCAGCCGGCCGCGGCCTGCTGCAACAATGCACTCCACGCGTATTGTTACGACCACCTGCTAATGCTGGCGGCGACCGCAGAGCGCACCAACTCGGCCAGCTACACGTCACGCGCGTATCGAGCCGCGCGGCCTACAGTCTGTTCCACTGCGGGAGGACGGTACGCCAGGCAAGGCGGTGCACTCACTGACAGACTGTGCTCCCTGTAGGGATGGGAAGAACTGACCGATTAAAATCGATACCGGTATTTTAGCTCTGTATAACAGCTATTTTTCGGTATTTGTTTGGTCTTGTTTAGGGTTCACATCCGTCCCAATATATCGGGACCGTCACCATTATGCAACTGTTGTTGTTGTGGTGTTAAGTCCTGAGACTGGCTTGATGCAGCTCTCCATGCTACCCTATCCTGTGCAAGTTTCTTCATCTCCCAGTAGGCTACCTACTGCAACCTACATCCTTCTGAATCTCTTTAGTGTATTCATCTCTTGGTCCCCCTCTACGATTTTTACCCTCCACGCTGCCCTCCAATGCTAAATTTGTGATCCGTTGATGCCTCAGAATATGTCCTACCAACCGGTCCCTTCTTCTTGTCAAGTTGTGCCACAAACTCCTCTTCTACCCAATTATATTCAGTACCTCCTCATTAGTTATGTGGTCCACCCATCTAATATTCAGAATTCTTCTGTAGCATCACATTTCAAAAGCTTCTATTCTCTTCTTGTCCAAACTATTTATCGTCCATGTTTCACTTCCATACATGGCTACACTCCATACAAATACTTTCAGAAACGACTTCCTGACACTTAAATCTATACTCGATGTTAACAAATTTCTCTTCTTCAGAAATGCTTTCCTTGCCATTGCCAGTCTACATTTTATATCTTCTCTACTTCGACCATCATCAGTTATTTTACTCCCTAAATAGCAAAACTCATTTACTACTTTAAGTGTCTCATTTCCTAATCTAATTTTCTCAGCATCACCCGACTTAATTCGACTACATTCCATTATCCTCGTTTTGCTTTTGTTGATGTTCATCTTATACCCTCCTTTCAAGACACTGTCCATTCCGTTCAACTGCTCTTCCAAGTCCTTTGCTGTCTCTGACAGAATTACGTCATCGGCGAACCTCAAAGTTTTAATTCTTCTCCATGGATTTTAATACCTACTCCGAATTTTTCTTTTGCTTACTTTACTGCTTGCTCAATATACAGATTGAATAACATCGGGGAGAGGCTACAACCCTGTCTCACTCCCTTCCCAACCACTGCTTCCCTTTCATGCCCCTCGACTCTTATTAACTGCTATCTGGTTTCTGTACAAATTGTAAGTAGCCTTTCGCTCCCTGTATTTTACCCCTGCCACCTTTAGAATTTGAAAGAGAGTATTCCAGTCAATATTGTCGAAAGCTTTCTCTAAGTCTACAAATGCTAGAAACGTAGGTTTGCCTTTCCTTGATCTTTCTTCTAAGATAAATCGTAAGGTCAGTATTGCCTCATGTGTTCCAATATTTCTACGGAATCCAAACTGATCTTCCCCGAGGTCGGCTTGTACCAGTTTTTCCATTCGTCTGTAAAGAATTCGTGTTAGTATTTGTTTGGTCTCGTTTAGGGTTCACGTCCATCACTATATATCGGGACCGACACCATTATGAAACTAGGTGTCGCGATATTCCGACATGACAAAATTTTGTTCCGATTTTGCAAAATACTGTAACGAGCTTGACTCAAGTACTGAAGTAACGCCGTGTGTTAGCGAAAAATGTAAATTCAGCCCTAGTTAATGTAGGTAAATTCTTACTCAGAAGAAGCCACTATTAATACTGCTATTTATTTAGGTAAATAGCGCCGTTACCTGTTTCGAACTGGCAAGTTCATCATCAGACGGCTGTTCAAATGGTTTGCAAGATACAGTTTACATTATCGTCAGTTTTCGATTTTTATTCTTCCAGTGTGGCGATATATTTTGGGTGTGTTGGTGCCGTCGAAAATTCCGCGCGATTTTGTTGCGAAGCTGTATTTTTCGAATATTCCAAAATATATCTAGCACTTATGTAATTTATATACTACCATATTGTGCAGAGCGGTTTTAGGCGCTACAGTCTGGAACCGCGCGACCGCTACAGTCGCAGGTTCGAATCCTGCCTTCGTCATGGGTGTGTGTGATGTCCTTAGGTTAGTTAGGTTTAAGTAGTTCTACGTTATTTTGTGATAACTTCACATGTGGCAAATTCTTTTTGGCGTGTGTGTATGTGTGGTCCTTTGCACAATATGGTGATGTACAAAATACATAAGTGCTGGATATATTTTGGAATATTCGAAAAATACAGTCCTGCAACTTCGCAACAAAATTGTGCGGAATTTTCGACGGCACCAACACACCAAAAATATTTCAAAATATGGCTCTGAGCACTATGGGACTTAACATCTGTGGTTATCAGTCCCCTAGAACTTACAACTACTTAAACCTAACTAACCTAAGGATATCACACACATCCATGCCCGAGGCAGGATTCGAACCTGCGACCATAGCGGTCACGCGGTTCCAGACTGAAGCGCCTAGAACCGCACGGCCCCACCGGCCGGCCAAAAATATTTCGCCACAGTGGAAGAATAAAAATCGAAAACGGACGATAATGTAAAGTGTATCCTGCAAATCATGTGAACATCCGTCTGATGATGAACTTGCCAGATCGAACAGGTAACGGCGCTATTTACCTAAATAAATAGCAGTATTAATATTGGCTGGTTGCTGTCTTCTTCTTTTTAAGAATTAACCTACATTAATTGCACACAGCCACGGTCTCACCATGTCAGTTTTGGACAAAATAGCAGCCCTAGTTAGTTTTATTTATGTCAACAACTTTATGTTGACAAGATAGTCTCACAGATGATGATGTACGTATTTAATTCATTTCTACACCCCCATCTCAGCTTCCCCTCGAGATCCCAGCTAAATATGGCAACCGTAATTTCGGTTATAACAGGTGTTTTTCATTTTTTACTAATAACCGAGTAAAAAACCCGAAGTACCAATGAGGCACAGCAGCAGTGCTAAAATCTTTCGTCTTTATTAAATTTTTGTTCTGATTTTCAGTCTGAACACTGGTTTTGTTCTGGCGTAATCACAAGCGCCAGAACGACGAAGACGGACGGAAGGCCAGAGAAGGTGGTGAGGAATCGTCGGCCAATGGTGCGCGGAATTGGGAATTGGACCGCGCCGCGTCTGGAGCGACATCTGAAAGAACTGAATATAAGATCCGTTCCTGCCAGCCTCGAGGCGCAGATCGCCTCAGAGTACTGACATTAGTTGAACGTATTTGTGGAGCGTGCTACAAGAAGAACTTGTTGTGATCCTTATCAGTTACTTGTCTTCCAAGATGCTACTCCAGGCGGATGTAAAATGAATGTGCTCAACGGAAAATAAACGCTAAGCTGTCTGACTACCCCCTGAAGCAGATCTTAGGATCTCTTAATTCTATAAATTACAATCTCATCATAAATGAATAATGAAGGCAATTAATCCTACTAAATGATAAACGTTGTTCCTGCTTACATATTTATTGTAGATAAAAACCTTTAGATTACAAAAATTACATTTCCTAAGTAAAATTACTAATCAATTGCCCAACTCTGCCCGACTGCTCGGTATAATATCACTAACGCAAACTGAGTGACATCATCTACGTACCAAACACTAGAAGACACTACATTCAAACATGATCTACGGAGGTGTGGAACCTCAGTGGAAACAAACTAACGTGATCACAGCTGTTTAGCTTTTATGGCCCTAATGAGCTGAAGCAATTTGCTATATCACCGTATGTGCTGCGTCCGGTGCGTCGAAGTGTTTCTCGTACTCGTCTGCGACGATGGAAGAACTCCAGCCACAAATAAACTCTTTCAAACACCAGGACGGCAGAAGGCGGTCCTCTGACTAATATACTCTAATACTGTCTTCTCCTCTCTGTGTTCTATAGACGAGAAACGCGAACTCCCAGCCACAAGGACGGAGTTCAGATAACTTCTCAACGTAAGTATAGGCAGAGGAAGTGCTCTCAATTGCTGAATGCCGCGTACTGAGCGACGACTTCTAACCCGGAGATGAAGTCCAGAATCGTATAGGTTCGCAACAATGCAGTGCCTAACTCTTCTAACTATAAACTCTCCTGAGAGCAAGACAGCAAGTCCGTCTGTACCGACAAAACTGATGTCGAGCGACCGTCACACACGGGCGCTCACAACAGAAGACCACGTCTCTCCAACGCTGGCTTCCCAGCAAAGCTTGGCTCCCCACCATGGTAATTCCGAAAACGAATCATATTCCCGAAACCACGGAATTTTCTCCCTCTCTACAGAATCTCCCGAACGCCGACCAACCATATTTTAGTCTTTTGTCGTCCAGCGCGGAAAGTTTGCGAGGAAAAACCTATGCTCGTACAATGGTACGCTTCTGAGTAAAAATCCTCGGAAATAACCCAGCCTGCGTGGTTTCCGAGGTGTCGCTTCTTCGTTCCTCTCACCTGCGTCCAAGATTTTCAGTGTTCGGAAGTATAATCCGGTTATCCTTCCGGCCCCTACTACAATAGCGCCCGGCCGTCACCCTATTGTGCTCCAGAGCTCAGGTGACACGACGTCCATCTAGCTACTTCCTGTGTTTAAGCAGGACCAACATCTGTACGGGCTTGAGTTCTGACTGCCGTTTCATCTCCTCTGGCGTTCGAGCTTCTATTAGTATAGGCAATCATTCATTACGCCGTTTTTACAATAAAGACACTGTCACCTTTCATGCAATAACCATTAACAAGTATTTACAAGATGTATATGACAATGTCAGTTTCCTTTATACAGGGTGAGTCACCTAACGTTACCGCTGGATATATTTCGTAAACCACATCAAATACTGACGAATCGATTCCACAGACCGAATGTGAGGAGAGGGGCTAGTGTAATTGGTTAATACAAACCACAAAAAAATGCACGGAAGTATGTTTTTTAACACAAACCTACGTTCTTTTTAAATGGAACCCCGTTAGTTTTGTTAGCACATCTGAACATATAAAAAAATACGTAATCAGTGCCGTTTGTTGCATTGTAAAATGTTAATTACATCCGGAGATATTGTAGCCTAAAGTTGACGCTTGAGTACCACTCCTCCGCTGTTCGATCGTATGTATCGGAGAGCACCGAATTACGTAGGGATCCAAAGGGAACGGTGATGGACCTTAGGTACAGAAGAGACTGAAACAACACATTACGTCCACATGCTAACACCTTTTTATTGGTCTTTTTCACTGACGCACATGTACATTACCATGAGGGGTGAGGTACACGCACACACGTGGTTTCCGTTTTCAATTACGGAGTGGAATAGAGTGTGTCCCGACATGTCAGGCCAATAGATGTTCAATGTGGTGGCCATCATTTGCTGCACACAATTGCAATCTCTGGCGTAATGAATGTCGTACTCCCCGCAGTACATCTGGTGTAATGTCGCCGCAGGCTGCCACAATACGTTGTTTCATATCCTCTGGGGTTGTAGGCACATCACGGTACACATTCTCCTTTAACGTACCCCACGGAAAGAAGTCCAGAGGTGTAAGATCAGGAGAACGGGCTGGCCAATTCATGCGTCCTCCACGTCCTATGAAACGTCCGTCGAACGTGTACCTCACCCCTCATGGTAATGTACATGTGCGTCAGTGAAAAAGACCAATAAAAAGGTGTTAGCATGTGGACGTAATGTGCTGTTCCAGTCTCTTCTGTACCTAAGGTCCATCACCGTTCCCTTTGGATCCCTACGTAATTCGGTGCTCTCCGATACACACGATCGAACAGCGGAGGAGGAGTGGTACTCAAGCGTCAACTTTAGGTTACAATATCTCAGGATGTAATTAACATTTTACAATGCAACAAACGGCACTGATTACGTATTTGTTTGTATGTTCAGATGCGCTAGCAAAACTAACGGGGTTCCATTTAAAAAAACTTAGGTTTGTGTTAAAAAACATACTTCCGTGCATTTTTTTATGGTTTGTATTAACCAGTTACACTAGCCCCTCTCCTCACGTTCGGTCTGTGGAATCGATTCGTCAGTATTTGATGTGGTTTTCGAAATATATCCAGCGGTAATGTTAGGTGACTCACCCTGTATATATACTATGTACTGTAAGTAGGCTGTTTATGTTTTCTTATTGGCAACGTTACGTAACGCTCTGTAAGAAAATCACTGGCTGTGCTGTGTGCAGTCTGTGGCTAGTTTGCATTGTTGTCTGACTTTTGAAGCCGTTGTCCCATTTGTTGCATTAACTGTAATAACAGTGCACTGGTGTATGAAACATGTTCCTCAGTGCTTTTCGGCAGTGAATTTGCACCGGCAACATTCATATTTTGACAAGCGGAAAATGTGTCTTGACTCATTTGAGAAAATGGTGAGAACCCAAAACCTGAGTCTACAGTATTTGCAATATTATGTTCTGTCATTCCCGATTCCTGAGGCGAGCTGTTGCCGACCGATCGATCGATAATGCTTCCCTGTTCACTACCTGTTTCACTGTCTACACCATTATTTGACGCCCGCTCCATTTCCCTATGCACAGTTACGAAATTACTACTTTGAATGTCTGTTACTTCATTACACAGTGGTGCTGATAAGCTACGCTCGTCGTCACTATTATTTCTCAGTTTACCTTGGAGCCTAGTGTTACGTTTTTCATACGCCATTATTGTCACAATATTTCACACGACAACACATAAAAGCACAATTTGAAGAGCAAAAATAAGAGAACACATTAACATAGCGCTGAGAATAATATCTAGTTAATTGCAAGCGCAGCTGCGAAATACTTGGTGCAAATCTACACGCATGCCACAACCGTTTTACTGTACAACAATGAAAGACTGCAACTACAAAGGAGATTCTCTCTATAATTACGCACTAGCAATAAACAATAGCTACACTAATTACACAAACTACAAGAAAAAAAATCAGAAGATTCCAGTGAGGTATCCTCGGCTAAGGGTCGACATATGAAACGTCCCCTTAGAAAAATTGTACACGTGACTGGGCTTAAACTGACACACAATATTTTTTAGGGCAACGCAATTTGACTTTCAAAAATCCCTACAAAAGAATGGCCCTGACTATAATATTAACCTATACCTTTCACAAATCACTTACCTCACCAAAAATCTTCGTTACTCGAACTACTGAAATACAGCGAGCGCCACTACTGCCAGCTAAATAAAAGATTCAAACTACTGAAGGCACTAACTACAGCAAATGAAAGATTTTGATAGAGAACAAACAATGTATTTACCTTAATAGTCATCAAAATTCATAATATATCTAAGAGTTCATAACATCCATTCTTACAAATATCAAAACTCCGCCATTTCTCTCCCCACATCCACCACTGCTGGCGGCTCACCTCCAACTGCGCAACGCTACGCGCTGTTCACATCCAGCTGCCGCTGCCCAACACTACAATGGCAGACAACAATGCAAACTAGCCACAGACTGCACAAAGCACAGCCAGTGATTTTCATACAGAGCGCTACGTAACGTTGCCAATAAGAAAACATAAACAGCCTACTTACAGTACAACCTATCACATGATACCTAATTGTGTTTGTAGATCACGGCAAAGTATGTGGATGAGTTCTTGTAAGGTGCGAAATTATAGCCACGTTACAGTCTAAGTAATTAAATGTATAACTGTTTAGAATTATCTGTACTGTGAAGAAGTATCTTTGCAACAACTTCAAAAGTGTCCCATATCTGTACACATATCACTTTCTTTGGCACATGAAATCTGCAGTCGAAATAAACAAATGTATCTGCCATCGTGTATTTAGTTCAGTTCAATGATCAGCTTGGATCGTAAAAGAAAATCACAGCTCTGTCTTATAATATGTAAAGGAGGGCTTTTCTTGAAGTAATTATAATCTATAGAGTTTATATAAGTGAAACACTAATCACAAAAACTTTGTTATGTTTTAGGACGCAAATGTAAATACTTTTATAAACCATGCAATCACAAAAACTTGCAAAGATGTCAACGTTACCGTCTGACGATTGGCTGAGGCCCGAAACTAGTGACAGCACAACAAAAACATTTCAAAAAACTTGTGGCTAGTTACAATTATTTCCTAAAGTGGAATTTACTTAAAGAGCTGCGGTGTTGTAAGGGGATCACCACCCTGCTGGAGCAAATGTAATCTCGATGTATTGCTCGCTTGCTAGAACGACAATTCACAGTCGCCGCCTGAGACATAAAATATCTTTGCCCCTGTTGAAAGAGAGCTGCAATAGTCACAGGTCAGAGCAGTCTGCCGCAGTTGCAGTCGCTGGCTGCTACAGTGTAGTTGTAGTCTGTCGCTGGTACAGCGCAGTTTACAGTTAGTAGTTGATAAAGTCACAGTGCAGAACAAACTATAAAATTTTGTTATATGGAACTGAATAATAATTGTGATCAGCAGCAGAGCTAAATGATACCATGGAATGAGATGATGATGAATAAATGAATAACTGTTAATATAATGAAAGCCGGCCATGGTGGCCAAGCGGTTAAAGGCGCTACAGTCTGGAACCGCACGGCCGCTACGGTCGCAGGTTCGAATCCTGCCTCGGGCATGGATGTGTGTGATGTCCTTAGGTTAGTTAGGTTTAAGTAGTTCTAAGTTCTAGGGGACTGATGACCTTAGAAGTTAAGTCCCATAGTGCTCAGAGCCATTTGGACCATTTGAATATAATGAAAAATCAACAGTGTAATTAAGTCAACCGTCTATTGTAAGGTAAATTTTATTATTTTTATTGGCATGCGCGTAGTTAAGTTACTTGTCTGAGATGTTAATATGGATTTGTTTCAATCTTTTCTTTTGTGATTCGTCAGCACCAGTTGACCTAAATTTGTAATATATTCAATTTTCCCGTGTAATGGATTGTAGATCTTTATCAATAACGTAAAAAATTTTCAGAATATAATTGTTTTTACTAGTCAACTATAAAAGTATAATTTCCCCTTACGTGCGACTGCTACGGTCGCAGGTTCGAATCCTGCCTCGGGCATGGATGTGTGTGATGTCCTTAGGTTAGTTAGGTTTAAGTAGTTCTAAGTTCTAGGGGACTGATGACCAAAGCAGTTGAGTCCCATAGTGCTCAGAGCCATTTGAACCATTTTTGAATGTCCCCTTAAGTTATTGCCAGTTCCGATCCAGTCATTTATCTAAATTAAAATATTCCAGAATTTTTGTCAGATCATAGTCATGTGTTTTTTAGTAATCAGACGACCAGCTGTGCAGCTGCGTCACTAAGTAAAGTCAGTTTTTCTAGTAATTCAGATCTCAGACAAATGTTATACAGTATTAGAAGCTGTGCCATTTACGAGCATATACTATATGACAGCGTTATCCGGCGACACCATCACGAGGTAAGAATTTTTCAGTTTATTTCTCACGGACAGATTCAGATTGATTTCACAGGGCCATGACGTAGCGCTGCTTACGTCAAAATTTATCAGTTTTTCATGAATTAAGATTCATCAGTTTGCATACGTCAGGATTTAATTATGCAAATTTTATTTTTATTTTGTGTTCGGGAAGGTTACACATAATTATTTTATATTTTTTTATTTATACGGGAAGGTTACAGTGTTCTTTAACCAAAGCGGATAAAATAATTTTCGTTTTTAAATTAAACTTTTTCTAAATGAGGAGCAATTCTTATCCGAAAAGCTGCATTGGTCTGAAATATTGCGTTATTATAGAAAATGGGAAAAGCGATTAGTGCTATTTTAATAACATTGTCGACAGGAACAAGCAACAAACACATGGCGTAAGAACTGGTGCAGCACTGCTGGTACAATATTCTTCCAGTTGTGTGTCGTGGCTTGAGGTACGTGCCGAGTGCAGGACTAGGCCCCACATGGTCTCTGCGTTAGTTTCTCGCTGTCGTCGCTGATCATCCGTTGTATTGGAGAATGGCGCCAACGCTAATCTGTAAGTAACGTAGCAGTGACGTACATATCATTTGCCTTAAGAGATTAAAGATTTCTGCGCCACTTCTGTGAAGTCATAAAAAAGGATAGGAAACTGGAGACAGTAATAAACTAAAAACTAAACAATAATTCATACATAGTACACAGTAAGAATAGAAAGTAGCTGACCTGCTGTCCGTGTCTACATAATATGCCTTTATCTGCGTGTAGCCCTTGAAAACAGATAAATTAACAAGTAAAACTGAGTTCTTCAACCTCAATTTTCAACCTTTAGCACTGTAATGCCCAAATAGTGATATAATCCCTGATTATATGATTTTTGAGCAGAGATTCATAAGTTAGAATCAATAAGAGAATACTGGCGACTGTTCGTAGTATTTGACCACTTATCACTTTTTGAGAAAAGCAGCGAACGGTGGACACTCAAAGCTTTCTTTTATTTGCCTATTTTTAAACCTTTGTTCGATTTCTACGTTTATTACAGGAAATACTAGAACTAAAAAGCCGAAAATCGGTTATTTGAGCGGTTTAACAGCCAGGTTAAACGGGCGTGGCAAAAAATCAATATAACCGAAAAACGATAGTATCAGCGAGAACCGCCATCCCTAATTCTCGTTCCACAGTAGCTCGGTTATTATTTATTCATTCGAGTCAGAAACTTATAAAGTACGTGATTAAAAGCAAACGAAAGAAATAGTAATCAATTTACACCGCTATTGATCAAAATCTTGTGGCTTTAATTCCACTCGGAATCGCACGAGGAATATATTTTTCTGTGCAAGATCCTGTGCGCAGTTGAAGGGTCAGGGGAAAAAGCCAGGTAAGTCACTTTTTTTTTCTATTTGAGATTGCTACAGCTCGATTCAGCATGAGCATACGCAGCAGCCGTTGAGAGGCAATTAAAAAAGCGAGTCCCGAGGTATTAGTATTCGAAGTTTTGCAGTTATGAGAAAGAACCAGGCAAGTCAATGGTGACGCATACGAGAGGGCAGAGAAAGCATAATTCTATGCAATCGCTCCCCCCCCCCCTCTTTCCAGTAAACTGTAGGCAAGGAAAACCAAACGGAAAGTTGGTGTCTGCATAGACTTTACAAAAAAAAAAAAAAAAAAAAAAAAAAAAAAAAAAAAAAAAAAGTTTCTCTGCCGTATATAGCAACCAATGAAGTTATTTTTAGCGGCGACTTTCGATGAATTCGTTCAATATCCACGTTCTTGTAAAAGGCATTTATTTTTGTATTTGTCGTGAATACATTGCGAAACAGGCCACAGACGATGTGACGTTATTCATTTTTCACTTTATCACTCATGCTTTGACTGAGGACTTAGAAGAGCTCTATACAGTTCAATACTCAGGGATATGACAGGAACGAACATTAGAAGCAAAAGACTCGACAAGTAAACAACGGCTCTGAAATGCATACCTTAAGAATTAAGGGCACTTGTTCAGTAAAAGATACATATTTCACATAGCGAAGATGAAGAAGTGCACGTAACTCTTAAGGTATGCACTTTAGAGCCGACGTTTACTATACGATTTTTTCCTGTTTTGGTCCATATCACGTCCTGTCAAAATACAGAAAGCAAGAGCTTGCAACAGAAGAAATTTGTTTTTCTGTATCGAAGATGAAGAAGTTGTCTCAGCTCATAAGGTATGCATTTTAGAGCCGGCTTTTATTGGACTTCTTTGCTTCGAATGATCGTTCTTGTCGTAACCCTTAATCCTGACCATTTCTCCTGTGACATCCTGTGTATTTTGTGATTCTACTTATAGTCAAAACAAAAACTTCACCGTCTTCTGTTTCATTCATTACGTAACTCTCAATAAAATTAGGTGCCAGTTATATTTCTATTGCGATAAAAATGTTGGATTATGGAATGCAAAGGCACTGAAGATTTCAAGGAAATGATCGAAGCATCCCGATGTATGCCACCTCAAAGACTCGTCGGCGTTGATCTGGAAATGGTAAACAATGGTAAATGTTTCAAATTTTGTGCAAAATGGAACAATATCTAGTTTTTGAGTAATTTTTCACCGGTTTCTATTTATATAGTAGAAATATACATTATATATTACGTTATGCCTATTGAAACTGAGCATCTCACTGCAGTATTCTATTCCTCCATGTGCAGTCGGATGATTCCTGAGTATGCACCTACTGTGATTCCTACATCACTAGTCGAAGTTAACTCAAGAGTACCTCTGCCTGCTTCATCCAGAGCTATAAAACTACATACTTTACTCATTATGTGACATGCATTAAATATCCAGTGACAGAAAAATCTGGAACTTCGTTGAATATGGTTGGAACTAAGGGTCCCACTGCAAAATTTTGCTCTCGTTACTATAGGATGGTCACTCTCCTAAAATAATTTGTTGGAGTGAATCAAACAGGCAGTTGGAAACTTCGTCTCGATAATATTCGAAAAATGCCTCCCTACTTCCATTTCGCCGGACGTTTTGTGTACGCACCTCTGCTTACAGGAGATGTTGATACTCGAGGAGAAGAGTGGCCTTTTGGAATATAAGAAGTTCACAACTAGTGTGCATTTTACTAACCGGCGATCAGATAAATATTGGTCAGGGATTCCTTCTGACATGACTATCAAATGGTTCAAATAGCTCTAAGCACTATGGGACTTAACGTCGGAGGTCATCAGTCCCCTAGACTTAGACATACTTCAACCTAACAAGGGAACCTCCCCATCGCACCCCCCTCAGATTTAGTTATAAGTTGGCACAGTGGATAGGCCTTGAAAAACTGAACACAGATCAATCGAGAAAACAGGAAGAAGTTGTGTGGAACTATGAAAAAATAAGTAAAATATACAAACTATGTAGTCCATGCGCGAGATAGGCAACATCAAGGATAGTGTGATCTCAGGAACGACGTGGTCCCGTGGTTAGCGTGAGCAGCTGCGGAACGAGAGGTCCTTGGTTCAAGTCTTCCCTTGAGTGAAGAGTTTACTTTATTTATTTTCGCAAAGTTATCATCTGTCCGTTCGTTCATTGACGTCTCTGTTCACTGTAATAAGTTTAGTGTCTGTGTTTTGCGGCCGCACCGCAAAACCGTGCGATTAGTAGACGAAAGGACGTGCCTCTCCAGTGGGAACCAAAAACATTTGATCGCAATAGGTCAACCGATTCTTGCACAGGAAAACACGTCTGATATATTCTATACAACACTGGTGACGGCGTGTGCGTCACATGACAGGAATATGTTGTCGACCCACTTAACTCGTACGCTTGGCGAATGGGTAAAAAGATTCTTCTACCTTGCCCGATTTAGGTTTTCTTGTGGATGTGATAATCACTCCCAACAGAGTGTGTTTCGATGTTTGTTTCGGTGTAGCGTCCCCATACTACGGCGCAGTTACCTCGCATCGAGCGGACGGACGGACAGATAATAAATCGTCTGAAAATAAAAAACTAAATTTTTCACTCGAGCGAAGACTTGAACCAAGGACCTCTCGTTCGGCAGCTGCTCACGCTAACCATTTTTTTTAATGTCATTTTGTTCGCTTTCGTTCATTGTATCTGCTCGGGGCGGACGTCGTAAGACAACGTTTTAGTTCGTTGTTGATCGGTGAACTCAGTTTTTTTATTACAGAGGGCAGGTAACCCTCTTAAGCTCTTCTCTCAAGGGTAGACTTGAACCAAGGACCTCTCGTTCCGCAGCTGCTCCCGCTAACCACGGGACCACGGCGCTCTTGAGCTCACAGTATCCTTGATGTTGCCTATCTTGCGCATGGACTACTCAGTTTGTACAATTTGCTTATATTTTTCATAGTTCCACACAACTTCGTCCTGTTTTCTTGACTGATCTGTGTTCAGTTTTTCAAGGCCTATCCACTGTGCCAATTTACAACAAAATCTGAGGGGGGTGCGATGGGGAGGTTCCCTTGTAAGTAACCTAAGGACATCACACACATCCGTGCCGGAAGCAGGATTCGAACCTGCGACCGTATCAGCAACGCGATTCCAGACTGAAGCTCCTAGAACCGCTCGGCCACAGCGGCCGGCACATGACTATCGAACAAACAATGATGAGAACAATGAAGAGTTCTGAAGGTCTTACCTCTGGTCGAGGAATTACAGACAGTGTATTAACAAGATGGACTTTGAGGATGATTCGTATGCAGAATATTTGTGAAGAAACTGAATCATGCTGTGAAATGAGCGGAGTAACATCAGGACAGTACGTAGATGCGACAAGTTGTTCCGTCGAAAGAGACGGTGCGGACTAGCGTAACCTGCATGATTGGTTTTCAGCGTAGCTGCTCTTCCCTGAAAGTGATTTTAACCTGTCTGTCAGCAATGGTGTTACCAAAGCGGACAATCTTAACTGCCATATGCTCCACGAAGAGCGTGAAACATATACACTCCTGGAAATGGAAAAAAGAACACATTGAAACCGATGTGTCAGACTCACCATACTTGCTCCGGACACTGCGAGAGGGCTGTACAAGCAATGATCACACGCACGGCACAGCGGACACACCAGGAACCGCGGTGTTGGCCGTCGAATGGCGCTAGCTGCGCAGCATTTGTGCACCGCCGCCGTCAGTGTCAGCCAGTTTGCCGTGGCATACGGAGCTCCATCGCAGTCTTTAACACTGGTAGCATGCCGCGACAGCGTGGACGTGAACCGTATGTGCAGTTGACGGACTTTGAGCGAGGGCGTATAGTGGGCATGCGGGAGGCCGGGTGGACGTACCGCCGAATTGCTCAACACGTGGGGCGTGAGGTCTCCACAGTACATCGATGTTGTCGCCAGTGGTCGGCGGAAGGTGCACGTGCCCGTCGACCTGGGACCGGACCGCAGCGACGCACGGATGCACGCCAAGACCGTAGGATCCTACGCAGTGCCGTAGGGGACCGCACCGCCACTTCCCAGCAAATTAGGGACACTGTTGCTCCTGGGGTATCGGCGAGGACCATTCGCAACCGTCTCCATGAAGCTGGGCTACGGTCCCGCACACCGTTAGGCCGTCTTCCGCTCACGCCCCAACATCGTGCAGCCCGCCTCCAGTGGTGTCGCGACAGGCGTGAATGGAGGGACGAATGGAGACGTGTCGTCTTCAGCGATGAGAGTCGCTTCTGCCTTGGTGCCAATGATGGTCGTATGCGTGTTTGGCGCCGTGCAGGTGAGCGCCACAATCAGGACTGCATACGACCGAGGCACACAGGGCCAACACCCGGCATCATGGTGTGGCGAGCGATCTCCTACACTGGCCGTACACCACTGGTGATCGTCGAGGGGACACTGAATAGTGCACGGTACGTCCAAACCGTCATCGAACCCATCGTTCTACCATTCCTAGACCGGCAAGGGAACTTGCTGTTCCAACAGGACAGTGCACGTCCGCATGTATCCCGTGCCACCCAACGTGCTCTAGAAGGTGTAAGTCAACTACCCTGGCCAGCAAGATTTCCGGATCTGTCCCCCATTGAGCATGTTTGGGACTGGATGAAGCGTCGTCTCACGCGGTCTGCACGTCCAGCACGAACGCTGGTCCAACTGAGGCGCCAGGTGGAAATGGCATGGCAAGACGTTCCACAGGACTACATCCAGCATCTCTACGATCGTCTCCATGGGAGAATAGCAGCCTGCATTGCTGCGAAAGGTGGATATACACTGTACTAGTGCCGACATTGTGCATGCTCTGTTGCCTGTGTCTATGTGCCTGTGGTTCTGTCAGTGTGATCATGTGATGTATCTGACCCCAGGAATGTGTCAATAAAGTTTCCCCTTCCTGGGACAATGAATTCACGGTGTTCTTATTTCAATTTCAAGGACTGTATAATACTAAAATAAACTCAGTTCGAACGGGCCTCGGAAGGCCGAACAGCACTGACCGACCGCCGGGCCATCCTAAGCCTATTGGCGTAACTGGATGTGGATATGGAAAAGGGGGGGGGGGGGTAGTCAGCACACCGTTCTCCCGGCCTTTGTCAGTTTTTCTGACCAGAGCCGTTACTTCTCAATCAAGTAGCTCCTCAATTCATCTCATCGAACAGTGACCCATCCAAGTGTCAGCAAAGCCCAACAACGCTTTACTTCGGCGATCTGACCCTCGAATCATGAAACGACGCAGTCATGTTTTCGATTCATGAGGGTCAGCAACTGATAAAAAAAAATGGGCCCCCCCCCCCAAGGTCGCGATGGCGGCGTCACTGTCCCGCCGAGATAATTTGTCCTTTAAGGACAATTATCTGAGCAAGCACCCACGCCAGCAAAAGGTTGCCCGACACGTGCTGTTCGATAACGTAATGTAAAACGGACTCGGAACAGAAAGAAAGGATGTGTCATGCTGATATGATCAACTGTATAATCTAGGGATAAGATTCCAAATTAGAATGTAAAATTTGAAAAATTTTATATGGCAAGGTATCAGAATATTAATTTTTCAGCAGCTTTTTTGTGATTATATATACAGCCTGTCCCATGTATCTTGACCACCCTAAATAACTGTTGGTCCGGATGCAAATTACAAAATGTTTCAAGCAAATGTTCTTTAGTCGTCAGGGGGACATCAATCAGCGTGATTGCTTTCGTTGTAGTTTTTTTCAAAGATATGAACAGCGGTATGACTTTTTTAAATGGCACCCAGCATTTTTTATTCGGTAATTCATTTCCTGTCCTAATGACCTATACAAAAATGTATCACAGTGTACCATTCACTGAAACACAACGTTTTAATTACATAACACAACACTGACGTTGACGCTCCCACAGGAGCAAGACCGTTTGCTGAAAAATCTGTTTCCAGAGCAATTACAAAAGCTGTGAGCACTCAAGTTACTCCTGTTGGTCTTTTAACTCTTTTCCAAAAGATCTGTGTAATGAAATAAAGTGAAGAAGAATTAAACCCTCCCTGAAATATGGACTTGCTCTTTATCCAATGTCTTTGCTCTCAGAAAAAGGCGTGTGAAAAGAAACAAAATCATTCTACAACACCTTTGTTCCAGTTAAGGATGTGAAGACAAATGCATCGAATAAATTTTTTGTCGTTGATGGAGGGTACGTTATATACAAAGAGTCCTGGCCTCGAAATGTTTCCTTCAAATCCACAGCCAAAACCAATAGCCAAAACACCTGCAACGTCATTTTGGGTCTCATTTTGCTGCTGTATTTAGTGGATAGCCCTGTAAGGAACAGCAATGTAGCACAAAGAATACTGAGGGGTGTAGAAAAAGTTCTTCGTTTGAAATTGTAGTTGAATCAGAGACAGTAAAAAAAAGTTCCTCAGGACAAGCTTTTGTACAACAAACAAAACAAGAATCACTTGATCACCGTTTTTAAAAAGGAATTTAGGTAATCAAAGTGCTCAAAAACCAGGTATTCTGACATTTTGCACAAAACATGAAAAATTGATTTTTTTGAGGCGGACGAGGCATAAGACGATGCTGACGTTATAACGTAATGAGTAAATGATGTAGTTTTGTAACTATGGATGACCCAAGACTGAAGTGCCCTGGAGTTAACTTCGACTAGTGACGTACGAATTACAATGCTGTAATGCCCAAGAATCGCCCAGTAATTGAAAACCGCAAAGTGAGATGTTAAATTCCAATATATGACGCAATATCTAATATATTTCTGCTAGAGAAACAGAAACTGAAATGAAAGTGCTCAGAATCAGGTATTTTGCCATTTTGCACAAAATTTGAAAAATTGATTTTTTTGACTAACTGAAGCGTCCTTGATATTGGGCGCAGAAAAAAGTTGTAATCAAGTTCGTAGAGAATTCTGTGCTTTTTTAAGAAGCAAATAGATGTCAAAGCGCTAGGAACACAAAAACTAAGATAATTTGAAAAAAATGAAAAAGTTCGAATTTTTCAAGGTTTTTTGATTACATAAAATTTAGACAGCATAAATAACTTCCTTTTTAAATCCTTCCAACCACATGAACGAGTTGAAAAATAAGTTCTTTTACCTTACCTTTTGCGAGGCATATCTACTACTTGATTTGACTAATAACCTGTTAGCACCACACGACGGCAGTCTCGCAGAAAATAGGATAACTTTGCCTGGAGATGGTTGAGCATTCCCCTTTTTCGGTGGTGGTGAATCCACACGTTTCCACTACTTGTATGTTGTATGTTAACCGGGGACCTAGAAACGACGGAGAGGCTCCGTCCCCGCCGCAGCCGCAGTGGTCCACAACCCCACGACGACTGCCGCAGTCCACTTCACCCTCCGCCGCCCCACACCGAACCCAGGGTTATTGTGCGGTTCGGCCCCCGGTGGAACCCCCAGGGAACGTCTCACACCAGACGAGTGTAACCCCTATGTTTGTGTGGTAGAGTATTGGTGGTGTACGCGTATGTGGAGAACTTGTTTGCGCAGCAATCGCCGACATAGTGTAGATGAGGCGGAAAAGGGGAACCAGCCCGCATTCGCCGAGGCAGACGGAAAACCGCCTAAAAACCATCCACAGACTGGCCGGCTCACCGGACCTCGACACAAGTCCGGGCGGGCCATTTCCATTACTTACTTTGCTCCTTAACCCCGGCTTCACAGTAACATACCCAGCCCCCTTACATTTTGGTAGAGGCAGCTAAAGCATTCTACCGTGTTGGCCTGACACGGCTGAACACTTCCAGAGTTGGATCTGTGGGCTTTATGCGTGGGTGTGAGAAGTCGCAGAACCAAGCGAGCGGCGACTTTTGTCACGTTCAAAATGTCGCGCAAAATGTAGAAAATTGACCCATGACTCGTTTTCACTTTTTCCATTATTGCCTCGATTGTGCCACATCAGTATTCGAGCACCAAGTACTCTACTTCCCATGCGATTCTGGGTTCTTCGCTCTTCGTCATTCGGACTTGCCTGATCACACTTCAAGCATTTGCGGCACCTAACCACTGCGTCATATGATGGTGCATTGTTGTAGTACACTTCCACGAGCTCAAAACAGATTAGTCCAACGTTGTTTCCCTAGCAATGCAGAACACATTACTGCGCGATACACATCATTTAGTTAAAGAGCTCCACACTCTGTTTTGGCAAGTTCAAATGGTTCAAATGGCTCTGAGCACTATGGGACTTAACACCTGTGGTCATCAGTCCCCTAGAACTTAGAACTACTTAAACCTAACTAACCTAAAGACATCACACACATCCATGCCCGAGGCAGGATTCGAACCTGCGACCGTAGCAGTCCCGCGGTTCCGAACTGAGCGCCTAGAACCGCGAGACCACCGCGGCCGGCTTTTGGCAAGTGTACGGTGTGCTGTGGTACTGTGGCGAGGGGATTTCAGTGTGTAGCAGGAGTGCAGACGCTTAGCTGCCGAGAAACAAATACATAGGCTTCAGCGACTAGTGACAGTCTCATTAAAATCCTTCTGGGTGCGTTGCCGTTTCATCTTGCTTTGAGGAAGACGGCTGCTACTCGGCCGAAACATCGGTTTATGTTATTACTGCAACTGCTTTAAAAGATGATGCAGCAGTACAGCCAGAAGGATTTAAACGAGAAACATAAAATTAATAAGTTGGGTTGTTTGGGGGAGGAGACCAGACAGCGAAGTCATCTGTCTCATCGGATTAGGGAAGGACGGGAAAGGATGTCGGCCGTGCCCTTTCAAAGGAACCATCCCGGTATTTGCTTGGAGCGATTTAGCGAAATCACAGAAAACCGAAATTAGGATGGTCGGACGCGGGATTGAACCGTCGTGGCTCAAATGGCTCTGAGCACTATGGGACTTGAAGTGTTGGCAGAAGAGCCAACACCGTGTTGCTAGAGGAGGCCGAAATGCACGCGTTTAATTACACGCTGACTGGCGTGAGGTCTGGAACAGGACAATGTCTTGAGAGTTGCAAATAAAGTACGTAGATGATGTAATACTTAACTTTAATCCATATTTGGTGTACAGCGCTCTTGACGGTACATGTTTTATAATTTCAATATTAGTTGAATACGGCGCCTTGCTAGGTCGTAGCAAATGACGTAGCTGAAGGCTATGCTAACTATCGTCTCGGCAAATGAGAGCGTAATTTGTCAGTGAACCCCTGCTATGAACGTCGGCTGTACAACTGGGGCGAGTGCTAGTAAGTCTCTCTAGACCTGCCGTGTGGCGGCGCTCTGTCTGCGATCACTGACAGTGGCGACACGCGGGTCCGACGTATACTAACGGACCGCGGCCGATTTAAAGGCTACCACCTAGCAAGTGTGGTGTCTGGCGGTGACACCACAGGACTTAACATCTGTGGTCATCAGTCCCCTAGAACTCAGAACTACTTAAACCTAACTAACCTAAGTACATCACACACATCCATGCCCGAGGCCGGATTCGAACCTGCAACCGTAGCAGTCGCGCGGTTCTAGACTGAAGCGGCTAGAACCGTACGGCCACACTGGCCGGCGTGAACTGTCGTCCTCCCGAATGCGAGTCCACTGTGCTAGCCACTGCGCGACCTCGCTCGGTAATTAATAAGTAAAATTATTTTTGGAGGTGCGATAATCAAAGCTGTGTGCCATTCATACAGTACTGCAGGAAGTACAGAGCTTTGCGAGGCACCTGCAGTGGAGTAGAAGATTCAGAATTGGATGTTATTCATGATTACGTAGGATAGACGTTTGGCACTGGTAAGCTTTGTTTATACAATGGGCGTTCAGTGAGTAATGCAACAAATTTTTTCCTGAAATCGGATTGGTTTTATTCAGGGTACCAATACACCATATTATTCCCCACTCTTATGGCTACAAAACGCTATTTTTCAATATAATCTCCGTTCAATGTGACGGCCTTACGCCGCAATTCTGGGAGGACCTGTATGCCCGCATAATACCACTCAAGTGGTCGATGTCGGAGCCAAAATGTTGCTGCATCTACAGGGTGGTCCATTGACAGTGACCGGGAAAAATATCTCACGAAATAAGCATCAAACGAAAAAACTTCAAAGAACGAAACTCGTCTAGCTTGAAGGGGGAAACCAGATGGCGCTATGGTTGGCCCGCTAGATGGCGCTGCCATAGGTCAAACGGATATCAGCTGCGATTTTTTAAAATGGGAAACCCCATTTTTTATTACATATTCGTGTTGTACGTAAAGAAATATGAATGTTTTAGATGGACCACTTTTTTCGCTTTGTGATAGTCACAAACGTATAAGTACGTGGTATCACGTAACATTCCGCCAGAGTGAACGGTATTTGCTTCGTGATACATCACCCGTGTTAAATGGACCGTTTACCAATTGCGGAAAAGGTCGCTGTCGTGTTGATGTGTGGCTATTGTGATCAAAATGCCCAACGAGTGTGTGCTATGTACTCTGTTCGGTATCCTGGACATCAACCAAGTGTCCGAACCGTTCGCCGGATAGTTACGTTATTTAAGGAAACAGGAAGTGTTCAGCCACATGTGAAACGTCAACCACGACCTGCAACAAATGATGATGCCCACGTAGGTGGTTTAGCTGCTGTCGTGACTAATCCGCACATCAGTAGCAGACAAACTGCGTGGGAATCGGGAATCTAAAAAACGACGGTGTTGAGAATGCTACATCAGTCTCGATTTCACCCGTACCATATTTCTATGCACCAGGAATTGCATGGCGACGACTTTGAACTTCGTATAGAGTTCTGCCACTGGGCACAAGTGAAATTACGGGACGATGACAGATTTTTTGCACGCGTTCTATTTAGCGACGAAGTGCCATTCACCAACAGCGGTAACGTAAACCGGCATAATATGCACTATTGGGTAACGGAAAATCCACGATGGCTGCGACAAGTGGAACATCAGCGACCTTGGCGGGTTAATGTATGGTGCGGAATTATGGGAAGAAGGATAATTGGCCCCCATTTTATCGATCGCAATCTAAATGGTGCAATGTATGCTGATTTCCTACGTAATGTTCTGCCTATGTTACTACAAGATGTTTCGCTGCATGACAGAATGGCGATGTGCTTCCAACATGATGGATGTCCGGCACATAGCTCGAGTGCGGTTGAAACGGTATTGAATAGCATATTTCATGAAAGGTGGATTGGTCGTCGAAGCACCATACCATAGCTCGCACGTTCACCGGATCTGACGTCCCCGGATTTCTTTCTGTGGGGAAAGTTAAAGGATATTTGCTATCGTGATCCACAGACAACACCAGACAACATGCGTCAGCGCATTGTCACTGCATGTGCGAAGATTACTGAAGCCGAACTACTCGCTGTTGAGAGGAATGTCGTTACACGTATTGCCATATGCATTGAGGTTGACGGACATCACTTTGAGTATTTACTGCATTAATGTGGCATTTACAGGTAATCACGCTGTAACAGCATGCGTTCTCAGAAATGATAAGTTGACAAAGGTACATGTATCACATTGGAACAACCGAAATAACATGTTCAAACGTACCTACGTTCTGTATTTTAATTTAGAAAAGCTACCTGTTACCAACTGTTCGTCTAAAATTGTGAGCCATATGTTTGTGACTATTACAGCGCCATCTATCACAAAGCGAAAAAAGTGGTCCAAATAAAACATTCATATTTCTCTACGTACTACACGAATATGTAATAAAAATGGAGGTTCCTATTTTAAAAAACGCAGTTGATACCCGTTTAACCTATAGCAGCGCCATCTACCGGGCCAACCATAGCGCCATCTGGTTTCCCACTTCAAAAATGGCTCTGAGCACTATGGGACTTAACTTCTGAGATCATCAGTCCCCTAGAACTTAGAACTACTTAAATCTAACTAACCTAAGGACATCACACACATCCATGCCCCAGGCAGGATTCGAACCTGCGACCGTAGCGGTCGCGCGGTTCCAGCCTGCAGCGCTTAGAACCGCTCGGCCACTCCGGCCGGCTTTCCCCCTTCAAGCTAGACGAGTTTCGTTCTTTGTAGTTTTTTCGTTTGACGGTTATTTCGTGAGATATTTGGCCCGGTCAAGTTCAATGGACCACCCTGTATAACCTCCACATCATTCGCGTACTGCTTCCTGCAGAGTTCATCTTTGATTGGGCCAAACACGTGGATGTCGGCAGGTGCGAGATCCGAACTGTAGAGCTGATGACGAAGAACAGTCCGATGAAGTTCTGTGATCTCCTCTCGGGTGCACAGACTTCCGTGAGGCCTAGCGTTCTCATGGAGAAGAGGATGTTGGTTTGCATCTTTGTGGCGACGAAAACGCGGAAGTCGTTTCTTCAGTTTCTTGAAGGTAGCACAATGCACTTCAGAGTTGATCGTTGCACCTGAGGGAGGATATGAAACAGACTACCGTATTCGGTGTCTCAGAAGACCGTCACCATGACTTTACAGGCCGCGAGTACGGCTTTGAACATTTTCTTCGGTGGAGAGAGCGTGTGGCGCCACTCCTTGGATTGCCGTTTTGTTTCTGGTTCAAAGAGATAAACCCACATTTAATCGTCTGTGACAATGGTAAATATAAAATTGTCATGGTCAGCCTCGTAACGGGCAAGAAACCATACTCAGATGGACTTTCGTTGTTCTGTTATGCGGCGAGGAAACCAGCGGGTGCCGCGCGGGATTAGCCCAGCGGTCTGAGGCGCTGCGGTCATGGACTGTGCGGCTGGTCCCGGCGGAGGTTCGAGTCCTCCCTCGGGCTTGGGTGTGTGTGTCTGTCCTTAGGATAATATAGGTTAAGTAGTGCGTAAGTTTAGGGACTGATGACCTTAGCAGTTAAGTCCCATAAGATTTCGCTCACATTTGAACATTTGTTTTTTGAACCCAGCGGGCACACAACTTTGAGTACTCCATCTGGCGGATAAGTGTGTCAGCACTACCAACCAACTGGGCAGCGAGGTGTTTGACTGTGATGCGTCGATCACCTCGAATGAGAGTTTCTGTATATCCATCCTAGTGATCGATGATCCGTAGGACTTCGGATGTTCACTTACGTAACAAACTGGAACACCTGCAGCCATAGTTGAGTTCGTAGTTTATGTTTTCAGACACAACATCGCTGTTACAGTATTCTACGGAAGCCAGTTCATGGATGTTGGCCACTGATGGGTACGTGTATGCGTTCGGAGTTCACACCCTCAGCAGCAGCTAACGCCTGAAGATGGTGTACTGAGTCACCGAAACTGGTTGCCATATAATAATATAATATCTAAACAACGGCTGCAGGAGTTTGATTTTATTACGTAGGTGGGCGAATGAGAGTGTCCGCACGATACAACATTGCAGGAGTCACAGCTATGTGCAGCCCGGACGGGTTTGTGCAGCCCGGACAGATTTACGCTTCGCCAAATGACCCACCGTGCTTTTCTTTGCTGCCAGGTGTCCATAGACATTCTGCAAGCGCCTACGAATATCTGCGATGCTCTGGTTTCCCGCCAAAGGAAACTCAGTAACTGCACTCTGCTTGGAACACAAATCCGTTACAGATGCCATTTTGAAGGCTACGTATGGCGCCAATACCTATCGGAACGTCATGGAACTCTAAGGGTTTGGCGGGAATATTTCACGATATCCCAAAACAAATTTCTCATTTTTGCAACTGCAATAAGCCGAGAAAAAAATGTGTCTTACTTATTGAACACCCCTCGCAACTACGGCACCAGTGGTTTGCCTGATAAGAGGTGTTACGACTGAGTACATAAAAGTACAAGTAAAATCTGTGGCACAGGTCCGTGACCGAGCTATTGTCCTAAGTGCTGGTTGTGTGGCCTTTCTTGGACGCAGCGCTAGGAGCGAGAGGGTAATGGGTCCATCGTCCGGGTCGACTTTAATCTCAAGAAAGATTTCCAGTTCTTCGGAATTTGAAAGATAGTGTTCCTGTCAACATTGTCAAAGGCTTTCTCTGAGTCTACAATGCTATAAACGTAGGTTAGCCTTTCCTTAACCTAACTTCTACAATAAGGGTCAGCACTGCCTCGAGTGTTCCTACATTTCTACGAAATCCAAACCGTTTGTCACCTCGGTCTATACATTAGCCATGGAGGCACGCCAACAGTTTGCAGACTTGGCCATTTCGGAAATGCTTCCATCCCTCACCCGAAACCCAGTGATCGTGCCATTTTGGACGTCAGATAAATACCATTACGACAACAGCTGCGCCGGCCGCAGTGGCCGTGCGGTTTAAGGCGCTGCAGTCTGGAACCGCAAGACCGCTACGGTCGCAGGTTCGAATCCTGCCTCGGGCATGGATGTTTGTGATGTCCTTAGGTTAGTTAGGTTTAACTAGTTCTAAGTTCTAGGGGACTAATGACCTCAGCAGTTGAGTCCCATAGTGCTCAGAGCCATTTGAACCATTTTTGACAACAGCTGCACTGTTTTCCGCGTCCCTCCGACACGTTTTATACACCCTTCTCTGCCACTGCTGCCACCTACCGTACCGTTATTGTACGTCTACATCTACATCTACATCCATACTCCGCAAGCCACCTGACGGTGTGTGGCGGAGGGTACCTTGAGTACCTCTATCCGTTCTCCCTTCCATTCCTGTCTCGTATTGTTCGTGGAAAGAAAGATTGTCGGTATGCCTCTGTGTAGGCTCTAATCTCTCTGATTTTATCCTCATGGTCTCTTCGCGAGATATATGTAGGAGAGAGCAATATACCGGTTCACTCCTCGGTGAAGGTATGTTCTCGAAACTTCAACAAAAGCCTGTACCGGGCTACTGAGCGTCTCTCTTGCAGAGTCTTCTATTGGAGTTTATCTATGATCTCCGTAACGCTTTCGCGATTACTAAATGATCCTGTAACGAAGCGCGCTGCTCTCCGTTGGGTCTTCTCTATCTCTTCTATCAACCCTATCTGGTACGGATCCCACACCGGCGAGTAGTATTCAAGCAGTGGGCGGACAAGTGTACTGTAACCTACTTCCTTTGTTTTCGGACTGCATTTCCTTAGGATTCTTCCGATGAATCTGTCCGGCATCTGCTTTACCGACGATTAATTTTATACGGTCATTCCATTTTAAATCACCCCTAATGCGTACTCCCAGATAACTTATGGAATTAATTGCTTCCAGTTGCTGACCTGCTATATTGTAGCTAAATGATAAAGGATCTTTCTTTCTGTGTATTCGCAGCACATTACACTTGTCTACATTGAGATTCAATTGCCATTCCGTGCAACATGCGTCAAATCGTTGCAGATCCTCCTCCATTTCAGTACAATTTTCCTCTCGATATACTACAGCATCATCCGCAAAAAGCCTCAGTGAACTTCCGATGTTATCCACAAGGTCATTTATATATATTGTGAATAGCAACGGTCCTACGATACTCGCCTGCTGCACACCTGAAATCGCTCTTACTTCGGAAGACTTCTCTCAGTTGAGAATGACATGCTGCGTTCTGTTCTCTAGGAACTCTTCAATCCAGTCACACAATTGGTCTGATAGTACATATGCTCTTATTTTGTTCATTAAACGACTGTGGGGAACTGTATCGAACGCCCTGCGTAAGTCAAGAAACCCGGCATCTACCTACGAACCCGTGTCTATGGCCCTCTGAGTCTCGTGGACGAATAGCGCGAGCTGGGTTTCACACGATCGTCTTTTTCGAAACCCATGCTGATTCCTACAGAGTAGATTTCTAGTCTCCAGAAAAGTCATTATACTCGAATATAATACGTGTTCCAAAATTCTACAACTGATCGACGTTAGAGATATAGGTCTATAGTTCTGCACATCTGTTCGACCTCCCTTCTTGAAAACGGGCATGACTTGTGGCCTTTTCCAATCCTTTGGAACGCTACGCTCTTCTAGAGACCTACGGTACACCGCTGCAAGAAGGGAGGCAAGTTCCTTCGTGTACTCTGTGTAAAATCGAACTGGTATCCCATAGATCCAGCGACCTTTCCTCTGTTGATCGATTTTAATTGTTTTTCTATCACTCTGTCATCTATTTCGATATCTACCATTTTGTCATCTGTGCGACAGTCTAGAGAAGGAACTACAGTGCAGTCTACCTCTGTGAAACAACTTTGGAAAAAGGCATTTAGTACACTACTGGCCATTAAAATTGCTACACCAAGAAGAAATGCAGACGATAAACGGGTATTCATTGGACAAATATATTATACTAGAACTGACATGTGATTACATTTTCACGCAATTTGGGTGCATAGATCCTGAGAAATCAGTACCCAGAACAACCCCCTCTGGCCGTAATAACGACCTTGGTACGCCTGGGCATTGAGTCAAACAGAGCTTGGATGGCGTGTGCAGGTACAGCTGCCCATGCAGCTTCAACACGATACCTTCGTTCATCTAGGGTAGTGACTAGCGTATTGTGCCGAGCCAGTTGCTCGGCCACCATTGTCCAGACGTCTTCAATTGGTGAGAGATCTGGAGAATGTGCTGACCAGGGTAGCAGTCGAACATTTTCAATATCCAGAAAGGCCCGTATAGGACCTGCAACATGCGATCGTGCATTATCCTGTTGAAATGTAGGGTTTCACAGGGATCCAATGAAAGGTAGAGCCACGCGTCGTAACACATCTGAAATGTAACGTCCACTGTTCAAAGTGCCGTCAATGCGAACAAGAGGTGACCGAGATGTGTAACCAACGGCACCCCATACCATCACGCCGTGTGATACGCCAGTATGGCGATGACGAATACACGCTTCCAATGTGCGTTCACCGCGATGTCACCAATCACGGATGCGACCATCATGATGCTGTAAACAGAACCTGGATTCATCCGAAAAAATGACGTTTTGCCATTCGTGCACCCAGGTTCGTCGTTGAGAACTCCACCGGAGGCGCTCCTGTCTGTGATGGAGCGTCAAGGGTAACCACAGCCATGGTCTCCGAGCTGACAGTCCATCCTGCTGCAAACGTCGTCGAACTGTTCGTGCAGATGGTTGTTGTCTTGCAAATATTCAAATGTGTGTGAAATTCTATGTGACTTAACTGCTAAGGTTATCGGTCCCTAAGCTTATACACTACTTAATCTAAATTATCCTAAGGACAAACACACACACCCATGCCCGAGGGAGGACTCGAACCTCCGCCGGGACCAGTCGCAGAGCCCATGACTGAAGCGCCTAAGACCGCTCGGGTTGTCTTGCAAACGTCCCCATCTGTTGACTCAGGGATCGAGACGTGGCTGCACGATCCGTTACAGCCATGCGGATAAGATGCCTGTCATCTCGACTGCTAGTGATACGAGGCCGTTGGGATCCAGCACGGCGTTCCGCTTTACCCTCCTGAACCCACGGATTCGATGTTCTGCTAACAGTCTTTGGGTCTCGATCAACGCGAGCAGCAATGTCGCGGTACGATAAACCGCAATTGCGATAGAGTAAAATCCGACCTTTATCAAAGTCGAAAACGTGATGGTAGGTATTTCTTCTCCTTACACGAGGCATCACAACAACGTTATACCAGGAAACGCCAGTCAAATGCTGTTTGTGTATGAGAAATCGGTTGAAATCTTTCCTCATGTGAGCACGTTGTGTGAATGCTCTGAAAAGCTAATCATTTGCATATCACAGCATCTTCTTCCTGTCGGTTAAATTTCGCTTCTTCGTGGTGTAGCAATTTTAATGGCCAGTAGTGTATTTCGGCCTTTAGTGTGTCATCCTCCGTTTCAGTACCGTTTTGGTCACAGAGTGTCTGGACATTTTGTTTTGATCCACCTATCGTTTTTACATAAGACGAAAATGTCTTAGGATTTTCTGCCATGTCGGTACATAGAACATACGCTGATGTCGAGCATACGTGGTGGCCACAAAAATACGACTGGATTGCATAGATTGTGAAGGAGGGAAGAGCAACAGTAAGGGGAAGAAGTGGGCGGTGTTATGAAACATCAGTTTCGTATGCGATGCGACAGTTCAGAGCGGCGCTGGCGGCGGTGGAGCGCCGGCCGGAGACACGGCATGTGGCGGAGACTGTACCCAGCCGGCTGAGCGTGATCCGGCGCGGCCGGCGTACTTCATTACGGCAGTTAGGCGACCGCGCGGTTTAATCACTGACGGCTCCACTCGCCGCCCGTCTGAGCCGGCGCCGCCGCAGCCGCACACCGCACCACACCAGCAGCAGCGGCCTGCGACGCCGCTGCCTGATTACGTCCCACACTCGGCGTGATTGCAAACGATTCGTTGTGTTCCTGACGAATCTATTTCACACAGTATTACAGAAAAAAAGCAGTGAACGGTACACCGATAAAGCAGATTTCCAAATTTCTTATACGTCGTTACAAATTCTTTACATGTTGTTTCCGTAATAGCGCGGAAAAATTTATCAGGAGATGAAGGAGCTTCACTGAACAATCTGAAGTAGGAAACCTGGGGTCTGAGAAGCCAGCTTAAGGAGATGATAATAATAATAATAATAATGTCGTGTGACGAGGGCCTCCCGTCGGGTAGACCGCTCGCCTGGTGCAAGTCTTTCGATTTGACGCCACTTCGGCGACTTGCGCGTCGATGGGGATGAAATGATGATGATTAGGACACTTTTTTTCTTTTTTTTTCACTAGCTGCTTATATTTTATGACCCACCGTCTAATTTATTATGATGGGTCGTATGTTGCCACTTAGCCGCTGTGACTGGGTCCGGGGTCCGGAGTGAATGCAAGTAACACCACACCCGCTCCCGTCCCCACTCCCACCCGTTACCCGTGTCCCGCCACGTGGAGGCGGGCTCTATTTGGATACATCCATTTGATATCTTTTTTGTGCAGCATTAGAAAAGCTTATAACTAATACAAAATCAAGTGAGATATTAATAAACAAAACGAAATTAAATATTTAGAAAGAAGGAAGGAAGAGAATTGAATGGAGAAGAGGTAGTTATAATATTGCCCGTCACCTGGTTGTGGGCGGCGGCCCGGGTCTTGGAATGACCCTCAAGACGCTGGACGCCGCTCACCATGCCTTTAACATCTACAATCCTAAAAACTAACTTAACAAGAAGAGATTAGCGTACGTTAAAGCTAGAAACTAAGACTAAGACCTCCATGTCCAGCCTGCTAAGCTATTTACGATATACAACAGAGAGGTAACTGATTTTGTGCTTGGCTCAAAGTTGCTAATGAAAAGGTACTTGTGGTAAAAGTAATACGGTAATAACGCTAACGCTTTGTGTTGAGCCTACAAGGCTCCTAGTAGAGTACGTCAGGCGCAAGCAGCTCCCGGCCCCGCCGACAACACGACCTGAACGGTGATTAGGACAACACAACACCCAGTCCCTGAGCGGAGAAAATCTCCGACCCAGCCGGGATCGAACCCGGGCACTTAGGATTGACAGTCTGTCGCGCTGACAACTCAGCTACCGGGGGCGGACTAAGGAGATAATAGCAATAAAATCATATTACAGTGTACTCTTTTATTTACATTGAAAAAAAAATGGAAATGAGCGTTTGGTGTCATTGGCCGGGAGGCCCCTTGCGGGGCAGGTCCGGCCGCCTTGGTGCAGGTCTTATTACATTCGAAGCCACATTGGGCGACCTGCGCGCCGGATGGGGATGAAATGATGATGAAGACGACACAACACCCGGTCCCTGAGCGGAGAAAATCTCCGACCCAGCCGGGAATCGAAACCGGGCCCGTAGGACGGCAATTTGTCACGCTGACCACTCAGCTATCAGGGCGGACAGGTTTACTGGTGAAACATCGGGAGAGTACGTTCTGCGAAGATTGGGACAACATCTTGCTTCCTCTTACACACACATCGCGAATTGACAACCTAGAGAATATTCCAAAAATCAAAGCTAATATGGAGGTTTACCAACACTCATTCTTCCCACACGCCTTCGCGAATGGGACAGGGAAAGGGGAACAGATAGTGATGCCAGAAGCACTCTCCGCTATATACCATCAAGTGGCTTGCGGAGAAAAGATGTACGAGGGGTGCCGATAAGTCCTTGGCTTTTCCTTGTTAAGACTATTGTATCTTAATTCTGGTATTTTGGCATTAAACCTTGTTGCTGGAACTGACGGCCATCAACCTCAATTCAAGCATGATATCGGCGAACAAGATTCTATCGTACCCTGACGAATCACATCACACGCAGCTACAATTCTGGCAACTAATTACATCTCCATATCCACTGGAGCCTCATACACAAGTGACTTCAGATATCCCCTTAGGAACTAATGAAGGGGATTCAGGTCAGATGATCTCACAGGCCTTGGAATAGGACCACGTTTTCCAATACAGCGACAAGGAAATATAGCACTGAGATCTCTGTACGTCCATCTTTTCAGAGAGAGTTGCGGGACTCGGTTGTTCGGTACAGGATGTCAAACGAACACCTTCCAGCCGTCTAATTTCCAAACTTACTTTATTTGGCTACCAGTTTCGGCGATTTACTGCGCCATCTTCAGGCCCCTCACCGACGTGTAGAAAGATATCACCTCGGTTCTGGTCAAAACGGGGGCCAGCATTCGAATACAGGTATCTGTAGATTTCTGCTTGCTATACGGATCACTTCAAATTGGTTCAAATGGCTCTAAGCACTGTGTGACTTAACATCTGAGGTCATCAGTCCTCTAGACTTAGAACTACTTAAACCTAACTAACCTAAGGACATCAGACACATCCACGCCCGAGGCAGGATTCGAACCTGCGACGGTAGCAGCAGCTCGGTTCCGGACTGAAGCGCCTAGAACCGATCACTTCCACCGTCATCCGACGGAAGATGATCGTTGAAGTGATCCGTATAGCAAGTAGACTTCAGTGGTGTCAAGCGAGAGCTCATTGGAAGGCAGGGAGGAGGTCGGTCGTGTTTTCTCATCTGGTTCGGCCTCGGTGCTTGTGACGGCCGTGTGTTGGTTAAAAGGAGCCAGCTGAGGGACTCCAACCAACCTGCCTACCTGCTACACACACTGGACCTACACCTGGAGTTATGGTCTGGAATGCTACTTAGTATGACAGCGGCAGCACTGTCATGGTGATCCCGCTCACCCTGACTGAAAATTTGGACATCAGTCTGGTGATTCGACCTTTTGTCCTGCCAATCATGAACAGCATTCCAGGGGAGGGGGGTGGGTTCCAGCAGGATAATGCATCGCCACATACAGCTTTTGCAAGCCAACATGCTCTACAGACTGTCGACATGTTGCCTTGGCCTGCTCGATCACCAGACCTATCTCCATCCAAGAACACGTGGGACATCATCGGAGGACAACTCCAGTGTCATCCACAAACAACATTAACACTTGCTGTACTGACCGAACACGTGCGAAAGGCATGGAACTCCAGCCCAAAAACTGTACAGCACAATGCATCCACGTACGCAGGCTTGCATTCAGCATTCTGGCGATTACACCGGTTATGAATGCACCAGCATTTCACATTTGCAATGGTTCATATCACGTTTACATGAACTTAAGTTGTGATCTTCCAAAGTTAATAACTCAAATATGTTACCTAGAGACATGTATTCCAGAAATTTCGTTAATCTACAGGGTTATTACAAATGATTGAAGTGATTTCACAGCTCTACAATAACTTTATTATTTGAGATATTTTCACAATGCTTTGCACACACATACAAAAGCTCAAAAAGTTTTTTTAGGCATTCACAAATGTTCGATATGTGCCCCTTTAGTGATTCGGCAGACATCAAGCCGATAATCAAGTTCCTCCCACGCTCGGCGCAGCATGTCCCCATCAATGAGTTCGAAAGCATCGTTGATGCGAGCTCGCAGTTCTGGCACGTTTCTTGGTAGAGGAGGTTTCAACACTGAATCATTCACATAACCCCACAGAAAGAAATCGCATAGGGTTAAGTCGGGAGAGCGTGGAGGCCATGACATGAATTGCTGATCATGATCTCCACCACGACCGATCCATCGGTTTTCCAATCTCCTGTTTAAGAAATGCCGAACATTATGATGGAAGTGCGGTGGAGCACCATCCTGTGGTACGTTTAGCTCCCTGCTTGCTTTATTCGTCGACTTCCGCGGGCTACACGTGAAACTTGCCCGCACGCGTTCAACCGTTTCTTCGCTCACTGCAGGCCGACCCGTTGATTTCCCCTTACAGAGGCATCCAGAAGCTTTAAACTGCGCATACCATCGCCGAATGGAGTTAGCAGTTGGCGGATCTTTGTTGAACTTCGTCCTGAAGTGTCGTTGCACTGTTATGACTGACTGATGTGAGTGCATTTCAAGCACGACATACGCTTTCTCGGCTCCTGTCGCCATTTTGTCTCACTGCGCTCTCGAGCGCTCTGGCGGCAGAAACCTGAAGTGCGGCTTCAGCCGAACAAAACTTTATGAGTTTTTCTACGTATCTGTAGTGTGTCGTGACCATATGTCAATGAATGGAGCAACAGTGAATTTATGAAATCGCTTCAATCATTTGTAATAGCCCTGTACATTAATCACTTTTTGGTTTTGCGATTTTTTCCGTCATTGTGTATGTGATACTCAAGTTCGACCTTCAAGGGGTGGCCAAAATAAGGAAACACCAAAAATATAACACTTCAGCAAGTTGGCATTCAAAGCAGCTTCCGGAATCAATAAATACATGTCCTCTATGGTTTTCGAGGGAATCCTACACAATTCTTCCTGTAAAATACTGGCAAGTTTAGGTAACGATGGCGGAGGTCATTAGCGATCTGGCACCATTCTCTCTGAAGTAGACCCCAAAGGCTCAATAATCCTGAAATATGGTGACTGTGGTGCTCACAAAATAAGTCCTGGACGATGCAAGCAGTGTGAATAGGGGCACTGTTGTCTTGGAACCTAGCATCACTATTCGCTAACAAACATTGTATCCTAGGATGGACTGTGTTGTGTCGATTCCCTAAGGTCTCGACACAATGAGTGGCTAGGTGCACGCGAAACTAACGCAGACGGGCGTAAATTCTGAAACAGGAGACTGGATGAAAACTATAAAGAAAAGAAGAGAGATTTTAATATACTTAACTTTAATGTAGTCTTGTTCTTGTTGAAATACATCTCTTGCATAGTAGTAAGCAATTAGCAATGATACACATGGCGCCTTGCTAGGTAGTAGCGATGGACTAGCTGAAGGCTATTTAATCTGTCTCTCGGCAAATGAGAGGAAGACGTGATACGTCTTGTCGCAAGCTATGTCGTCCGTACAACTGGGGCGAGGTCAAGTCCGTGTCTTGTGACCTGCCCTGTGGTGGCGCTACGTTTGCGAATACACAGTGGCGACACGCGGGTCCGACATGTACTACAGGACCGCGGCCGATTTAAGTTACCACCTAGCAAGTGTGGTGTCTAGCGGTGACACCACAGACTGATCAGCCAAAATGGTCACGTAATACTAGTAGTAATGCAGCCTTGCAGAGCAACTATGGGGCCCATGGAATACCGGAAAATGGCTGCCCAAATGATTACCGAATACCAGCCACAGTTCATTACTGGGACGTAAACTCGCTTAGAATTTGGAAACAGTGTGAAACAATACACATCCGACCAAATGACATCCTTCCATTGCTCCATAGTCCAGGATGTAAGACTTCAGTATCAAATTTTCCTGTTACGAGCACTTCCATAACTGTTGAATGGTTTTGCAATTCCAGCTCGCTCTGCCGTTCCCAGATTACGGAGCTCACTTTGTGTTGTTCTGGTTCTGACAAGGTTCTCAAGTGCGACATTCAGTTCCGCAATGACTCTTTCAGTTGTCGTCCTCTAATTTTTCGTCACAATTCTGTTCAATGACCGTCTGTCACGATCGCTCAACACTCTCTTTCGTCTGTGTTGTGACATAGTGAATGATGTTTTGCCACTTTCCCCTTACGCGCTAAAAATCTTCGATACGGTCTATTTGATTCACCGAACACTTCAGCTTCCTTTTCCACAGAAGCACCCACCATACGAGCACCATATTCCCATGCTCGAATTGACTTAGCTCCAACATAATGCTCTCGCAGCTGCAGAGAACATCGTACACTTGAAAACTATATTGAGGATACGAGATGCGAAAATAAAGTAGTAAGACTGATTTTCTTTGCAAGATGTGGCAACCCTGCAGGCTGGCGTAGGCACAATATCTTTGACCTTGGTCTATAAGCTGCTTCTAGTCCAAGCGGCACATCGATGCAACTGCTCAGTCGCGAGTTGTGCTGTAATAAGTTAACCCATGATTGTATCTCTCATCACGGAAATGGAACCGCATAATATTGCGCAACAGTATGCCACTTCTTTTTGCGTTAAATTGGGTGACAACGCGACGACAACTTACGATAAGCTTCAGAAGGCTTTTGGAGAGGAGGCTATCTCATGGGCTCAAGTTTTTCGTTTGACATAAAATGTTTAGTGAAGGCAGAACGAGTGTTGAAGATGAAGACCGCAGTGGACGACCATCAACCTCACGGACAAATGTCAACTTGACCAGGGTGCGTGAACTCGTACAATCTGAGCGAAGATTATCCACGAAAATGATAGCAGAAGAACTGAACATCAATCGAGAAACAGCTCGTCTAATAACTGAAGATCCTGGTATGAGAAAGATTTGTGCAAAAATGGTCCCCAAAAATCTCACACCACAACACCGAGAAACACAGAAAAATGTGGCAGCCGATCTGTTAGAGCAAACGGAAATCAATCAAGAATTGTTGAGCCGTGTGATGAAAGTTGGTTTTTTTCAATACGATCCATAGACAAAACGCCAAAGTTCGCAATGGTGCTCAAAGGGATCATGCAGACCAAAAAACGCTCGCATGTCACAGTCAGAAGTAAATGCATGCTTGTGTGCTTCTTTGATTCCAAGGGAATTGTTCATAAAGAGTGGGTGGCTCCTGGACAAACAGTTAACCAATATTACAATAAAGAAATTTTAGAAAGACTTCGTAAAAGAGTTCCTTGTGACTGTGAAACATTGCTGATAAATGGATTCTGAATCACGATAATGCGCCATCCCATACTGCTCTGTCAATACAGCAATTTTTAACCTCAAAACAAATTCCAGTACTACCACAGCCACCTTATTCACCAGATATCGCTCTGTGCGACTTTTTTCTATTTCCAAGAGCCAAAACGACGGTCAAGGGACACCATTTTCAAACAACACAAGATATCCAAAAAGCTGTGACGAGGGTCTCGGAGGATATTACAGAAGATGAGTTCCAGAAATGTTACCATCAATGGCAGAAGCGCTGGAAAAAAGTGTGTGCAATCAGAAGAGAACTACTTTGAAGGAGACAACACTAAACTTGCCTAAAACGGTTAGCAATTTTTTTTCACGTCAGTCTCATTACTTTATTGTCGCACCTTGTATTTCCCAGATGTCATTCGTGGTCAAATAGAACAACGTGATCTTCTGGCAGCTGCACTTATGCTCAAGCATTCATATGACCCAGTGTTTTTTTTATTTTTGGTCCAGTCCATGTATACATGTTCGGGTGTGGCTCTGTCAGTGTCCACCAGCAATGGCGAGGAACACTGATGTTCCTTTCCGACATTAGCGGTGTGTTGGCAAGCATTGCTGTGGGCCCAGCTTCGACCAAGTAAGGGCGGGATTTGTTCACTATTCTGCTTGCTGATGGATCAAAATGGTTCAAATGGCTCTAAACAATATCGGACTTAACATCAGAGGTCATCAGTCCCCTAAACTTAGAACTACTTAAGCCTAACTAACCTAAGGACATCACTCACATCCATGCCCGAGGCAGGATTCGAACCTGCGACCGCAGCAGGCGCGTGGTTCCGGACTGAGTCGCCTAGAACCGCTCGGCCACAACGGCCGGCGCTGATGGATCAATTTACGATAACGTACTCCTGTGACTATGAAATTGTCTGTAATGTTAATCATTTGTTTTACATTGAACTGAACTATTAAAGATTTTTAGGCTGTGGGAAATATCGACTTCACCTTTTTTTTTTTAACTCTGATTTCAAGTCCAGCTCAATCGAACTCCTATTCCATTAACAGCCACTGACATAAGAAAGTTTGACCAAGCTCAGACCTCTGACTCACCACAATTGCAGTGACTAGGCATTTGTACATCAGCTTTCAAGCATTGGGTAGAAACTTTTCTCTGGCTCAACTCAGTTGCTAGAATACTAAATTGTGATGTTGCCATGTTTCTAGAATTCCTGTGTATCGTCTAGAAGAGCATTGTAAGGTGGCGTGGTCTCCTGACCTTCATTTCTTACATATCCCATCCTCACGATCGTATTCTGCACATCAAGACGCTTCATTCTAACCCAAACTCGATAAGGTAGAGTCAATTTTGTATGAATTCATGTAAGCAATATGCAAAACTAATAAGTAAATCGCAAGTGCACACTGAGATTGAAAAAAGTCGAGGCTGCCATACACAACATGACAGCCACAGGAATTTTCGTTCTAAAGAGGAAACCAGCCCGCTGGGAAGACTGTAGCTTCAGAGACCTGGGTCAACAACATACCTACTTCGGCCGAAGCGACCGCCCCGAGAGAAGACAGCTTTTGCTGGAGCAAAGGGATAACGACCCCCGTGTTCGACTTAAAAGCAAATATTGCTACATTGTATGGGAGTGCGCAGAAGGAGCATTCTTTCACGGACCGATTGTGTAGTTACAGAGTTCTCACAGGAGGACAGTATATGCCTAACGGAGATGCTACAGATTTCTGCATTGGTCGACTCAAACGGAACGTCATTCTCCCGTTTTAAAGAGCAACACTGATTGGCGGAATATTTCTGACGCAAGCATCCAGAGTAGTGAAGGAAGACAGCGAATGATATACCCTTGCAACTTTTCCAAAAAAAAGAGGCCGTCTGTTGTCGCTCTTGGAGCGGGAACACGTAACGAGAGCGAGTGCGCTCTTATGTGTAAGCAAAGAGCAAGGAACAATGTCTCTCCTCAGTACTTCACTGGGAGAGAACCTCTGTCGTTAGCGAATCGGAGTGATACTCTATATTGAGTCGCTCGCGATTAATCATTGTTCCCTGTGTTGGCTGCCACACTTATTGTGTAGTGTGAACACGGATAGCGTACTAGTTAAACGCGTGCGAGCGAGTATTGAGTTGCATCATGGTGGACTGGTTATCTGACCGGTGTACCACACCAGGAGTTAGAGTACGGGCAGTTAGGAGGCATTGACTTCATCAAGGCATAGGGAGAGTTTGATTGGCGAATGTCAATCCAGACAGAAAGAGATAGTTGTGTTATTTGTCAGCAGTGAGCAATGCAGGCAGCAGCCGTCACGGGTCACGGTATCATGCGCTACAGCGTATGCGAGCCCCATCTGTCCTCCAAAATAGTACACTCCATTACATTTCTCATGCGACAGCCTTGACCGTACCTAGAAACGTTATTCAAGTTCTGTAGGCGTGGCTCTCAGCCATTCTGCCGAGTAAATAACATTCTTAAAGAAAAGAGAGAAAAGAACCTTTCCATACTTCGTAAAATAATAGCATTCCTATCCATAAGAGGCTATCTACTGTTCCAAAAAGAACCCGGAAATTTATTATTTTATAACTAAAGGTTTCACTTGATTTCTCAGAATTTTTTGCAATAAAAATAATTTTCGTTCGTTTAATGTTTTTCTTACACTAACTAGCAATACTCCAGTACCCAACTATTCCACTAGTTACATAAGAATATAGAATATTTTTGTGTCTTTTCGGTAGCGTTCTCGCTTCCCAAGCCCGGGTTCCCGGGTTCGATTCCCGGCAGGGTCACGGATTTTCTCTGCCTCTTGATAACTGGGTGTTGTGTGATGTCCTTAGGTTAGTTAGGTTTAAGTAGTTCTAAGTTCTAGGGGACTGATGACCATAGATGTTAGTCCCATAATGCTCAGAGCCATCTGAACCATTTTTGTGTCTTTTCAAAAAATGGTTCAAATGGCTCTGAGCACTATGCGACTTAACTTCTGAGGTCATCAGTCGCCTAGAACTTAGAACTAATTAAACCTAACTAACCTAAGGACATCACATACATCCATGCCTGAGGCAGGATTCGAACCTGCGACCGTAGCGGTCGCCCGGTTCCAGACTGTAGCGCCTAGAACTGCCACGGCCACTCCGGCCGGCTGTGTCTTTTCCTTACAGAGGGCGACTCCAGAAAATATTTGTTGCTGAATGTGAAACGTCCCCTTTGAACAATTATACATGACTATCCTTAACCTGACACACAATATTTTCAGCGCAACGCAATCTGACTTTCAAAAATCCCTACAAAAGAATGGCCCTGACTAACATTAACCTATACCTTTCACAAATCACTTACCTCACCAAAAATCTTCGTTACTCGAACTACTGCAAAACAGCGAGCGCCACTACTGCCAGCTAAATAAAAGATTCAAACTACGGAAGGCACTAACTACTGATAGGCATAGTAGAGAACAAACAATGTATTTACCTTAATAGAGTTGAAAAATCATAATATACATAACAGATCATGACATCCACTCTTACAAATTTCCAAACTCCGCCATTTCTCTCCCCACATCCACCACTGCTGGCGGCTCACCTCCAACTGCGCAATGCTATGCGCTGTTAACATCCAGCTGCCGCTGCCCAACACTACAATGGCAGACAACAATGCAAACTAGCCACAGACTGCACACAGCACAGCCAGTGATTTTCATACAGAGCGCTACGTAACGTTGCCAATAAGAAAACATAAACAGCCTACTTACATAGCCCCCATGCTCCCCACAAAAAATTTTACAAATTGTTTTGGGCACTGGCCAATACAGATTTGAAAAAAATTTTCATAATTACAGTAAGAAAGATATCAAATGCACACACTTCTTGATACAATGTTGGTCAAAAGCTAAAATTTTCTCACAGTCCACAAAGACAGTCCTGATCATTCATCACAGTAAAACTGCCGTTTCTTTTCTCAAAATCTGAGCAGTAAAAGACAATGCACACGGATGTAGTGGATTTCCATGCAGTCTTGAAGAAGTAGTGTTGTCCTTCCAACAGAAAGACAATGCTGACTCTTGACATGCTGACAGGTAATGGGCCACAACAGAGCAAACCCACAGCAGAGTCATTCGACGTTTTGAAGAATATTGGTAGGTTGGTCATCACAGAGAGTAGACCCACTGTAGTCCTGGTAGGGAGTATGGTATTGGTGGGCCACCAGAGGTGCAGACCCACTGCAGTCCTTGTAGAAATAATGGCATTGGTGGGTCATCAAAGATGCAGTCCCACTGTAGTCCTTGTAGAGATGGCCAGCAGCCATCTGTTGTGACTGTGCAGGTGCACAATCACCATTGAAGAGTCTTGCGGATAATATAGCAAGTCCATTACCCACCACTTCTCCACTCACAAAAATTTGTTTGAAATGTCCTTAGAACCAGCAATGCTGTTATCCAGTCCCTTCCTGAATTATTAACACACGTGCAAACACTATCAGTCCCTACTTCTCACATATTGTCCATATACTATGACCAACAGTAACATGTGCAGTGAAATGTAACTTACAAGTTACTTAATTTGTTGAACTGGTGTCAATTACAATTTTATAACATAAGAATACAATAACAAAGGTACAAATACATAATTAAAGAACATAACAATACAGATAAGATTTGTAGTAAAACAGGCTTTACAAAAGAATAGAAATAAACATGTACATCAGTGTTACAAGAATTATGACATAAGTACATACATAAAAGATCAGAATAACTTTTGAAACATCAACTTCACACATGAGCATTAAAACAAAACAGAATAAATAATGTCTAAACATCTTTACAAAGTAAATAACATATTATTAATGCCAATTATATTTGAGGATAACAGTATTCCTCATCATAGTGAATGTAGCTTAGTATTAGAAGAGAAAAATTTCTATGAAACAGTACACAGAGACAGGAAGAAAACAAATACACAAGGGTACACAAACACATAGGGGGATAACACAATGGAAAGAACAGGGTTCGTTTTCAGTGTAGCATTTGGTACTGCAGTATTTTGCGAACAAAACCTTTTTTTTTCTTGGAGATCTCCCTTCGTTCATCATTATTCCAAAAAAGTCCTATCTATACCTCTTTTCTGTATTCTAACCATATTTCTTTCAAAATAATTATGGATCATTGTACAATACTCATTTTGGCCCAAATCGTTTTCATATAACTTCTCAATGCATTTCTTCTAATTTATCACAACTCGTTCTCACATATAGCCTACCCCATCTTAAGCTAACTTAAATCTACTGAGCGCAGATGCTAAACTAAGGAACGAGGCAATGCAGCAGCACAAAACAATTAACACAAACAGAAATGATAAAAAATACAAATGGCAAAGCAAGCAGCATAAATTAACAAAGCAAATGAAATATTACAACTAATATAAGGCAATGCGCAGCAAACAAGAAAAATAAATTCGTAGTAAAACTGGCTTAACAGAGTAATACAAAGTGAAATTTAGTAGCACTATGCCTGGCAAACAGCAGAAGCAACTGAAATAACTTATATCTAAACATGACATAGCTCAAGCAGAAAAAAATATTACACTAAAGACAACAATGCAGCCAAGGGAAATGTATATTCACATCATAATGTCTATGTAACTAAAGTGGTGCACCACAACTAAGTCTACCATAAAAATTACCAAGTACTTGAAAAGAAAATTATATATGCAGTTACTGTTATTAGTCCCTTCTTATTGTTCTTTCCATTCCAAGAGCTCCTTTTTCGAAGAATGTGGGTTATAAAATAATTATTTAATAGATCTGTTGACAGAAAGTGTTCACATTAGCAAATGCAATTAATTTTATTTTATAAAACCAATGCTGCAACATAGCTGGAAACCAGATATCAAATGAAATAAGCAATTACGCAAACCAAAGCATAAAAATATCATTCAATAGTCATGTGGCATTTCATAAGTTAGTAGAAATTCTCTCAATTCTCGAAAGACAGTAGTCATATACAGGTGTATAGACATAAAAATATTTCTCGTCATTTCATTAGGCATTTCAGTAAATATCATAAATTAAGAGCTCCACAGTATTATCATATGTTTTCAAGTTTGAGCGTGTCGTATTTGCGATGCTTTCTACAAAGGAATGTCAATAGCGAGGATAATGGCCTCCCTTTTTTTTTTTTTTTACCTAATGGCTTTCTTTTGTCAGACGACTATCTCTCAGCTGGGCGCCCAAAACGCATTACGTCATGGTCACTTACCTTTCTTACTGAAATATTTACGACAGCAGTTTCCGCTACAGTGGCAGTCTCATATAAAAAATTTCACAGGTTGAGAATTTGCGTTACAAATGTGTAGAAACAAAATCCTATTGATATAACAGTGTCCAAAAATTTTCGTCGGCATTGTAATACATTCACGCATTTACATACATTTCATAACTCTTAAAGTACAATTCTTGGTTTCCAACAACCTTTTTCACAAACCAGAGTCGCCAACCACTACTCATTACTCCTTACCTTATTCGTCGACACTTCTTCAATATTTCATCATAACAGATATGTAGCATACTCAAATAACTCATATAGCATCAGCTTATTGATCATAAACATACCACAACAGCATAATACACATAGTCATCGTAATAATAACATCATAACACCTCAGTCAACTCTCAAAATCGTCGTAGCTTACTCCAATAATTTCAAAACCTAAAAAAAATTCTCTGCTCATGTCAAAAGTGTCGTCTGCCTCAAACGTACTTTAAAAATCGTGATCCCATACCAAATATATCATTCAAAGCTCTCATAGCATCACAATGGTTCCCAAAAAATATGAACAGTTCACAAAGTACAGACAAAATACAATTTCATAAGTATGAAATTATCCAACTGTGTAATTGCGTAAACATGTGTCACTGATGTAGTAAAAAAAAGTTTATCTCTCAGTTAAATGATCAGATAGCTGTGTAATTTGTGTGTTAGAGAAATATGGTACCGATGTGTAAAGTTGTATAAGCAAATACCATATTAGCTAGGGCTTGCCAAACACGTGGTACACAAAGTAAGCGTGTACCCCCCTGAGGTTTAATGTAATTATACCCTCAGGTGTTACAGATTACAGCAATGGAATGAAATGTATCACGGAAAACCTTTGTATCGTTGTACTTCAAATATCTTTAAAAATAAATGATTTAAGTACAAAATTAATCACTCAAATACGTGTCCTGTAGCGCTAAATGTGCGTCTTGCTGTAAGATAATCTCTGTGGAAGTGTCGTAGTTATCGTCCTCCGAAAGCTAAGTTCTGCAGAAGCCAATGTACTTACCACATGATAAACAAAAGTGAAATGCTTTGCGTATAGATATCTTAGTTATTACGCTTATTGCCATGATGAAGAAAGTACTGTACAGTAACGTATTGTTGTGACACGAAAAAGGCTGCCTCATTGTTGCTATACCACAAAAGTTACTACTAAAACATGTTTTACTTTCCAGAACAATGCAGAAAAACTGTGCAGATATAAAACAGAAACACCGCAAAAGCAACATTGTAAATTGTCACTCATTAGTAGCGTCGTGATAAAACCGTGTAGTTGTCACATAAACTAACCACTGTGTCGTCTGGTATCTCACAGAAAGTACTTTAAATCCAGAATGTATTTTCAAGTAAACCAAAATGTTGCATTAAAATCTCATTAGCAGTACTGGTAAAAGTTCTAAGTATGTGAGCCTTATAGTCGTTACGTAATCGTGCAACTAACAAGCAAGAATGTACAAATAACAACACTGTGTCGTCTGTTCACTATAACAATGCATTCGTAATTCCTGTTGAAATAAGTTCTCTTGGTTCTTGACTGGATATTTAACTTCAAACATTGTTGCATGTTAACAGTTTCTAAGTCTGACAATGCATACTGGGAATGTGAAGTGAAAAGTTTTATGGCAAAGACAAAGTTTAAAAAGCAGATTATCTTTCAATAAACGGTTTTACATGTGAAATGTGGTGCAATCCTTTACTCTTCATAGTACTCAGATTTTCAACTTGAACGCAACTTGCCTGCTTGTGCGAGTCATTGTCTGTCTGTTTGTTGGCGCGCGTCGTTATTGGGATTAGGAGACCTAACTTCTACAAATTCACCTTGACGAGAGGGCCCTGCCCTGTTTAAATCCCGCCAGTTCTGATGCAATTCAGGTCTGTCGTTACGATCATATCGTCTGTCGTCATGTCGGTAGATTCCATAGTTTCTTTCTTGTCGGTCATATGGTGGAGAATTTCTCCCGGAATCGTAACTGCGCGCTTAACTGTTGCGTCTGAAGTTATTCTGTCTCCCTTGATAATAATTGTTTTTGTTCCCATATTGTCTGTTTCTATGGTAATCTCTGTCATATTCATTACTACGGAAATGCGATCTTTCTCTGTAACTATTATTACTCTGCCAGTGGTTGTCATACGGATGGTGTCTGTTTTGGTCACGATTTGTGTTGTGAGAATAGCCTTGTCGTGTCCAGTTTTTATTTCTTTCGTCGCGGAATTGTGACGGATGTGACCTGTAATTGTTGTGTTCCTGTTTTCGCGTTCCGCGATTTCCGCGATTGTCAGTGTCAATTTCCAGTTCTTGTAAGAGTCCCTGAAAAGCTTCAATGTCTTCTTTGCTACGTCCTGCTAAAATAATATGTCGTAAATGTTCAGGCAGTTTCATTAAGCAAATGCGGATGAGTTCTGAGGGGCTGTATGGGTTTGACAGGTACTGATTCTTGTGCAACATGTCTTCAAAATATTTCACAAGACTGGAAAATTCAGATTGTTCGAAATGTTTCATCATTATGATGCTATGTTTTACTGGGTCTTGTGTAGCTTGAGACCAATATGCTGAGAGGAAGGCATGATAAAAATCTCCATCACTGTGACAATCGTGAATGACCGGTCGCATTCTTACAAAAATGGTTCAAATGGCTCTGAGCACTATGGGACTCAACTGCTGAGGTCATTAGTCCCCTAGAACTTAGAACTAGTTAAACCTAACTAACCTAAGGACATCACAAACATCCATGCCCGAAGCAGGATTCGAACCTGCGACCGTAGCGGTCTTGCGGTTCCAGACTGCAGCGCCTTTAACCGCACGGCCACTTCGGCCGGCTGCATTCTTACAGCTGGTTCATTCTATAAGTAGCCACACATAAATTCTAACCTGTGCTCCAATGACCAGTTGGGAGGAAAACAATGAGAGAATTGATGGAGCCACGATTGTGGATGAATGTCGTTGGCAGAATTCTTAAACGTTTTGAATTTATGTGTAGTAATGAATAGCTTATAGTCAAAATCATCATGTCGGAAAGTCGCATATCGGTCATTGTTACGTCGTGTCGGCGGTTCCATCTCAAAGTTCGGGGCACCTTGCCAATTTCTTTCATAATTTCCGAAATGCCCTGTGTTATTATTTTGTGGCTTTTCCGTATTTCTAAGTTCCTCTTCCCATGTTGAAGCGCGAGTGTCCTCTGAAATATGAAATTTTTGTATTACTTGTGCCAACTGATCTTGTACTTCCCGGATTTCTCTTTTGTATTGCGTATTAATTTGATTCTGATTTTGTTTGAATTTCTTAATTTGTTCATACTCTTCTGTGTCAGTGATGGCTACAGGTCTTGTGTCATTCAGATCATCATCTACCTTTGCAGATAAGTTAGTGAACTGATCCGAAAGTTCGGCTACTTTCTCCGATAGTGTACTTATTTCCTCAGTGTGTTTTTCTGAACCAAGTTTCAGAGTGTCCATTTGTGTTGAAATCGTATCTACTGTGTCCTTTAAGTTTTCTTGAGTTTTTGCAAGTTGCGTAACCGAATCGGTAGATGCAACTGAGTCAATTTTAGCTTGCAAGGTGTCGTGATTTTCATGAACAATAGTTTGCATTTCTTTTATGGTTGCTTCGTGATTCTGTAATGCATTTTCATGACGCGAAAAAATAGGTTGGAAATGTTCACAAATTTGTGTTTTTACGTCATTATAGACTTTTTGACATTTCGATTCAATGTTATGTAACTCAGTAGTTAAATCTTCACGTGTTTGTTCAAGCGTGGTGTCTAACTTTTGAAGATTTTATTCCATTGTGTCTAACTTTTTAAGATTTTGTTCCATTGTGTCTAACTTTTGAAGCCTTTGTCCCATTTGTCTCTGATTTTGTTCCATTTGTTGCATTAATTGCAATAATAATGTATTAGTGTCTGGAATCAGTTTCTCTGTGCTTTTTGGCAGTGCATTTTCACCGGCAACATACACATTTTGACAAGCAGAAAATGTGTCTTGACTCATTTGAGACAACGGTGAGGACCCAAAACCTAAGTCTACAGTATTTGCAATATTGTGTTCTGTCATTTCGGATTCCTGAGGCGAGCTGTTGCCGACCGATCGATCGATAATGCTTCCTTGTTCACTACATGTTTCACTGTCTACACCATTATTTGCCGCCCGCTCCATTTCCCTATGCACAGTTACTAAATTACTACTTTGAATGTCTGTTAATTCACTACACAGTGGTGCTGATAAGCTACGCTCGTTGTCACTATTATTTCTCAGTTTACTTTGAAACCTAGTGTTACGTTTTTCACACGCCATTATTGTCACAATATTTCACACGATAACACAGAAAAGCACAATTTGAAGAGCAAAAATAAGAGAACACATTAACATAGCACTGAAAATAATATGTAGTTAATTGCAAGCGCAGCTGCGAAATACTTGGTGCAAATCTACATGCATGCCACAACTGTTTTACTGTACAACAATGAAAGGCTGCAGCTACAAAGGAGATTCTCTCTACAATTACGCGCTAGCAATAAACAATAGCTACACTAATTACACAAACTACAAGAAAAAAATCAGAAGATACCAGTGAGGTATCCTCGGCTAAGGGTCGACATATGAAACGTCCCCTTTGAACAATTATACATGACTATCCTTAACCTGACACACAATATTTTCAGCGCAACGCAATCTGACTTTCAAAAATCCCTACAAAAGAATGGCCCTGACTAACATTAACCTATACCTTTCACAAATCACTTACCTCACCAAAAATCTTCGTTACTCGAACTACTGCAAAACAGCGAGCGCCACTACTGCCAGCTAAATAAAAGATTCAAACTACGGAAGGCACTAACTACTGATAGGCATAGTTAGGAAATGAAAGATTTTAGTAGAGAACAAACAATGTATTTACCTTAATAGTGTTGAAAAATTATAATATACATAACAGATCATGACATTCAGTCTTACAAATTTCCAAACTCCGCCATTTCTCTCCCCACATCCACCACTGCTGGCGGCTCACCTCCAACTGCGCAACGCTACGCGCTGTTAACATTCAGCTGCCGCTGCCCAACTCTACAATGGCAGACAACAATGCAAACTAGCCACAGACTGCACACAGCACAGCAAGTGATTTTCATACAGAGCGCTACGTAACGTTGCCAATAAGAAAATATAAACAGCCTACTTACAAATGTTTTTCAAGCAGTTCTTGTTGGTACATTAGGAGAGTCTGTCTGACTTCTGTAGTAGTGTGAGGTGGAACTTCCGTTGCACAACTTGACAGAATAAAACCCACACACTCACAGAGCATCTGCCACAAGTTTCGTGTTTCGTCCATTGTTGTTATCGATCTTCCTGATTACACTTCCAGTCAACTTGCCACGGAGCGACAGATAGTGGAACGCATATCAAGTCAAGAGTGTGGGAAGCATAGTGAGCCGTGCTGCGAGTGCTTCTCCCCCCGCCCCCCCCCCCCCTTCTGTCCCGCTCAAGATCGGGGCTTCCCCTGGCCGTGCACGGATGGATGGGCCAATTAGGTGGCGGCCGCGCGGCTCCACTAATGGCCTTCATTTACTTACCGACCTGCTCCCGCCTCCCTCGCGCTTCCCCCACCTCCTCCCACAAATTCCGTACCATCCCGCCACAGCCCTCCAGACGTTCTCTCAGCACGCCGCACGAATCTCGTTCCAGACCAGTAACAACACAGACCAGATTACACCACTTACAATTTTATCTGTATACCAATTAGGTCCCCCCCATGAACCATGGACCTTGCCGTTGGTGAGGAGGCTTGCGTGCCTCAGCGATACAGATGGCCGTACCGTAGGTGCAACCACAACGGAGGGGTATCTGTTGAGAGGCCAGACAAACATGTGGTTCTTGAAGAGGGGCAGCAGCCTTTTCAGTAGTTGCAGGGGCAACAGTCTGCATGATTAACTAATCTGGCCTTGTAAGACTAACCAAAACGGCCTTGCTGTGCTGGTACTGCGAACGGCTAAAAGCAAGGGAAAACTACAGCCGTAATTTTTCCCGGGGCATGCAGATTTACTGTATGGTTAAATGAATAGAATTGGGGAGAAGAGGAGTTTGTGGCCCAACTTGACAAGAAGAAGGGACCAGTTGGTAGGACATGTTCTGAGGCATCAAGGGATCACAAATTTAGCATTGGAGGGCAGCGTGGAGGGTGAAAATCGTAGAGGGAGACCAAGAGATGAATACACTAAACAGATTTAGAAGGATATAGGTTGCAGTAAGTACTGCGAGATGAAGCTTGCACAGGATAGAGTAGCATGCAGAGCTGCATCAAACCAGTCTCAGGACTGAGACCACAACAGCAACAACCAAGTAGGTTCCTTTCGGAGTATGCTGCTGCGTAAGCTCCATACTTAGCAATCGAATCCAACCGTTCGCTCGACGAAAGATCCGTACCCAGAGACTGGAAAGTTGCACAGGCCACACCAATATTCAAGAAAGGTAGCATGAGTAATCCACTAAATTACAGGCCAATATCGTAAACGTCAATATGCAGCAGGATTTTGTAATATATATTGTGTTCGAACATCATGAATTACCTCGAAGAAAACGGTCTATTGACACACAGTCAACATGGGTTTAGAAAACATCGCTCCTGTGAAACACAACTAGCTCTTTATTCACATGAAGTGTTGAGTGCTATTGACAAGTGATTTCAGATCGATTCCGTATTTTTGGATTTCCGGGAGGCTTTTGAAACTGTACCACACAAGCGGCTTGTAGTGAAATTGCGTGCTTATGGAATAGCGTCTCCGTTATGTGACTGGATTTGTGATTTCCTGTCAGGGAGGTCACAGTTCGTAGTAACTGACGGAAAGTCATCGAGTAAAACAGAAGTGATTTGTGGCGTTCCCACAAGGTAGTGTTATAGGCCCTTTGCTGTTTCTTATCTATATAAACGATTTGGGAGACAATCTGAGCAGCCGTCTTCGTTTGTTGCAGATGACGCTGTCGTTTATCGACTAATAAAGTCATCAGAAGATCAAAAGAAACTACAAAACGATTTAGAAAAGATATCTGAATGGTGCGAGAAAGTGGCAGTTGACCCTACATAACGAAAATAATGAGGTCATCCACATGAATGCTAAAAGGGTCTCGTTAAACTTCGGTTACACTATAAATCAGTCTAATCTAAAAGCCGTAAATTCAACTAAATTCCTAGGTATTACAATTACGAACAATTTAAATTGGAAGGAATACATAGAAAATGTTGTGGGGAAGGCTAACCAAAGACTGCGTTTTATTGGCAGAACACTTAGAAAATGTAAGAGACCTACTAAGGAGACTGCCTACACTACAGTTGTCCGTCCTCTTTTAGAATACTGCTGCGCGGTGTGCGATCCTTACCAGACAGGATTGACGGAGTTTATCGAAAAAGTTCAGAGAAAGGCAGCACGTTTTGTATTATCGCGAAATATGGGAGAGAGTGTCACAGAAATGATACAGGATTTGGGCTGGACATCATTAAAAGAAAGGCGTTTTTCGTTGCCGCAGAATCTCCTCACGAAATTCCAATCACCCACTTTCTCCTGCGAATGCGAAAATATTTTGTTGACACTGACCTACATAGGGAGGACACGATCACCACGATAAAATAAGGGAAATCAGAGCTCGTGCGGAAAGATATAGGTGTTGATTCTTTCCGTGCGCTATACGACATTGGAGTAATAGAGAATTGTGAAGGTGGTACGATGAACCCTCTGCCAGGCACTTAAATGTGATTTGCAGAGTATCCATGTAGATGTAGATGTATCTTGTACACAAATACCCAAATGTTAAGCGTGATGGACCAACGACAGCATTTTTTCCCAAGCAGGATTTTGGTAGGGTAACAGAACACCTGCAAACAGCATAGTAAGCGTGCGACGGTTAAGACTCTTTTTTGAAAAGTCTGTAACTAAAATTGTAGTAATAAGAGTTGCCTGCAAGCATTGGCATACACATAGTCCACATAACAGAAAGAGAAATTGTAAAACAGACACCTTTCAGATGTGGTGTTGGAGAAAACTCCATAGAGCGCATGAACCGCAAAGAGAACGAATAGGTCAGCATTACAGCAAATAAAACCAGATTGTTCCTTAGAAGGTCTGATACCGAAAAAAAATCTGACATTCTTCGTGGACATCATGGGAAGACATGATTACCTGGGAAAGAAGTCAGTTCTTGGAAAGATCGAAGGCACGAAGAGAAGAGGGCAGCAAAGGATGGCATCACAGAAGTTATGGATTCCAACCTGGAAAGTCTGCGATAGAAAGTACAAGGGAGAGGACATTTGTGTGCTTGAGCTCAAGAAGTCACGCAAAGCTGGAACCGACTAAATGACTAGAAAGAGAGAATAACTGTGCGGAGCTGTCGTCACAACTTTTGTGTCAAAATGAAACGTATCTGTGGAATAGTGACACACTTTCACGTCTATGTTACTGCTCAAAAGGGCACACTACGAGATGCGGCTAGAAAAAAACCGGACTGATGCTGGAAAAAACATTTATTTACAATTATTTACAATTTCATGTTATCTCCTTCAATGTACTCTCCTCCTCGGTCTCTACACCGCTCCATACGAATTTTCCACTGTTCATAGCAATGCTGCAGATCATTTTCGGTAAGTCCATACATTACTTCCGTCGTTTTTTCTTTTACTGCTTCAACAGTCTCAAATCTAGTTCCTTTCAAAGCTGACTTGACTTTAGGGAAAAGAAAAAAGTCACAGGGGGCCAAATCAGGTGAGTAGGGTGGATGATCTAAGATGGGAATGTTGTGTTTTGCCAAAAACGTCTTCACTGACAACGCAGAGCTCCTGTGAGCTGGGGCATTGTCTTGGTGAAGGATCCATGACTTTTTTCTCCACAAATCGTTCCGTTTTCTCCGTACTCGCTCACGTAGGGTAGCCAGGACGCTAATGTGGTAATGCTGATTCACTGTTTGTCCCTCTGGTACCCAATCAATGTGCACAATCCCTTTGATGTCAAAAAAAAAAAAAAAACAATCATCAATGTCTTGAATTTCGATTTTGACATTCGTGCTTTTTTTTGTCGTGGAGAACCAGGAGTTTTCCAATGCATCGATTGGCGTTTAGTTTCGGGATCGTAAGTAAAAAACCACGATTCATCGCAAGTAATAACATTTTGTAAGAAGGTGGGATCACTTTCAATGTTTTCCAGGATGTCAGAACAAATCATTCTTCGGCGTTCCTTCTGTTCAATTGTGAGACACTTTGGAACCATTTTTGAACACACTTTGTTCATGTTGAAACTTTCATGAAGAATCTGCCTAACACTTTCCTTGTCAACTCCTGTTAACTCAGACACTGCTCTGATTGTTAAACGGCGATCTTGTCGAACAAGTTTACCGATTTTTTCAATGTTTGCATCAGTTTTTGCTGACAATGGTCTGCCAGTGCGAGTGTCATCACTGGTGTCTTCGCGGCCATCTTTAAATCGTTTAAACCACTCAAACACTTGTGTTCGCAATAAACAATCATCGCCGTACACTTGTTGTAACATTACAAACGTTTCACTTGCAGATTTTCCTAGTTTGAAACAAAATTTGATGTTAACACGCTGTTCTTTCTGTACACTCAACATTTTCCGACGCACAGACAAAACGTCAACTACTTAAAACAGACGCCACGGGCAGACTGAGTGCAGGAGGCAGATGAAACTCGAGCAGTAGGCGGAGCGAGAGTCACGTGACAGGCCACGCGACTTTCAGCCTTATTGCATTCGTTTTATTGTTTCACCAGTACTAGTCCGGTTTTTTTCTAGCCACACCTCGTATTATTAATAATTGAATATACGACTGGTTGCAGGGAGGATCAACCAAATAAGGTGCATGAAATGTATGGAGCAGAATGAACACCAGTGGCAGCTCACATATAATTATGCCATTCTGTTAAATGCCTATAGCCTCTTGACTTACCATGGTAGTAATCGTAACTAAATTGAATATATTAGTTTTATTTATATAAATTTAACTGTTTAAATATATTTAAACTTTGTAATTAATACTTTAACATTGTAAGGAATAAAATGAAATGGAAAAGAATGTTTGTATCAGAGGGAATCGAATCTGTGTCCGCAAATTATCAGTCGGCGTTTTACACCACTTGCCTACAGTGTTGTCGTTGCAATCTTTCTTTAAAAATCTGTCATACTTCACATTTGCACAATCTGCAACTCGCAGTTTCGAAGGATCTGGTGCTGTGTGCCATGTAGCACTCGTAGTGGTGGAAGCAATGACGTCACAAAACAGCATGTGCAATAAAAACAAACAGCTGTGTCCCTTCTCTGAGTTGAACAGAGCATGTGCAGTAGAAAACAAACAGCTGTGTCCCTTCTCTGAGTTGAACAGAGCATGTGCAGTAGAAAACAAACAGCTGTGTCCCTTCTCTGAGTTGAACAGAGCATATGCAGTAGAAAACAAACAGCTGTGTCCCTTCTCTGAGTTGAACACAGCATGTGCAGTAGAAAACAAACAGCTGTGTCCCTTCTCTGAGTTGAACAGAGCATGTGCAGTAGAAAACAAACAGCTGTGTCCCTTCTCTGAGTTGAACAGAGCATGTGCAGTAGAAAACAAACAGCTGTGTCCCTTCTCTGAGTTGAACAGAGCATGTGCAGTAGAAAACAAACAGCTGTGTCCCTTCTCTGAGTTGAACAGAGCATGTGTAATAGAAAACATACAGCTGTGTCCCTTCTCTGAGTTGAACAGAGCATGTGCAGTAGAAAACAAACAGCTGTGTCCCTTCTCTGAGTTGAACAGAGCATGTGCAGTAGAAAACAAACAGCTGTGTCCCTTCTATGAGTTGAACAGAGCATGTGCAGTAGAAAACAAACAGCTGTGTCCCTTCTCTGAGTTGAACACAGCATGTGCAGTAGAAAACAAACAGCTGTGTCCCTTCTCTGAGTTGAACACAGCATGTGCAGTAGAAAACAAACAGCTGTGTCCCTTCTCTGAGTTGAACAGAGCATGTGCAGTAGAAAACAAACAGCTGTGCCCCTTCTCTGAGTTGAACAGAGCATGTGCAGTAGAAAACAAACAGCTGTGCCCCTTCTCTGAGTTGAACAGAGCATGTGCAGTAGAAAACAAACAGCTGTGTCCCTTCTCTGAGTTGAACAGAGCATGTGCAATAGAAAACAAACAGCTGTGTCCCTTCTCTGAGTTGAACAGAGCATGTGCAGTAGAAAACAAACAGCTGTGTCCCTTCTCTGAGTTGAACAGAGCATATGCAGTAGAAAACAAACAGCTGTGTCCCTTCTCTGAGTTGAACAGAGCATGTGCAGTAGAAAACAAACAGCTGTGTCCCTTCTCTGAGTTGAACAGAGCATGTGCAGTAGAAAACAAACAGCTGTGTCCCTTCTCTGAGTTGAACAGAGCATGTGTAGTAGAAAACAAACAGCTGTGTCCCTTCTCTGAGTTGAACAGAGCATGTGCAGTAGAAAACAAACAGCTGTGTCCCTTCTCTGAGTTGAACAGAGCATGTGCAGTAGAAAACAAACAGCTGTGTCCCTTCTCTGAGTTGAACAGAGCATGTGCAGTAGAAAACAAACAGCTGTGTCCCTTCTATGAGTTGAACAGAGCATGTGCAGTAGAAAACAAACAGCTGTGTCCCTTCTCTGAGTTGAACACAGCATGTGCAGTAGAAAACAAACAGCTGTGTCCCTTCTCTGAGTTGAACACAGCATGTGCAGTAGAAAACAAACAGCTGTGTCCCTTCTCTGAGTTGAACAGAGCATATGCAGTAGAAAACAAACAGCTGTGTCCCTTCTCTGAGTTGAACAGAGCATGTGCAGTAGAAAACAAACAGCTGTGTCCCTTCTCTGAGTTGAACAGAGCATGTGCAGTAGAAAACAAACAGCTGTGTCCCTTCTCTGAGTTGAACAGAGCATGTGCAGTAGAAAACAAACAGCTGTGTCCCTTCTCTGAGTTGAACAGAGCATGTGCAGTAGAAAACAAACAGCTGTGTCCCTTCTCTGAGTTGAGCAGAGCATGTGCAGTAGAAAACAAACAGCTGTGCCCCTTCTCTGAGTTGAACAGAGCATGTGCAGTAGAAAACAAACAGCTGTGTCCCTTCTCTGAGTTGAACAGAGCATGTGCAGTAGAAAACAAACAGCTGTGTCCCTTCTCTGAGTTGAACAGAGCATGTGCAGTAGAAAACAAACAGCTGTGTCCCTTCTCTGAGTTGAACAGAGCATGTGCAATAGAAAACAAACAGCTGTGTCCCTTCTCTGAGTTGAACAGAGCATGTGCAGTAGAAAACAAACAGCTGTGTCCCTTCTCTGAGTTGAACAGAGCATGTGCAATAGAAAACAAACAGCTGTGTCCCTTCTCTGAGTTGATCAGAGCATGTGCAGTAGAAAACAGACAACTTTGTCCCTTCTCTGGGTTGAACCTACAGCGGTTAATCGTCATTTCAGCTCTCGACACTGTTTTCTAGTGACTGTGGAAAGAGCGCTACAAAACACTTTTTCATCCATTTCATTTGGTTACCGGCACGCGTTGGAAGAGAAATAACGTAATTTTAGTGTCATTTCCAGCTCGCATTCAAAGCGAAATGTTATAATTTTAGTGTAATTTCAGCCTGTCATTTCAAAAGAAATGGCATACTTTTTGTGCGATATTTACTGTCAGCTATAGCACATTAGCACACGATAACCGGTAGCCACTGGTTAACGCACAGCTAAAATTAAATCCCCCCTTCCCAAAGTAACATAAAAAAACTGGGGACACTACAATTAAAACTTTTACGGATAGGAATGTACGAGGGTTATTCGGAAGGTAAGGAACGATCGGTGGCGAAATGGAAATCACAGTGAAAATCCAATGAAGTTTTGCACAGGTGTGTTGGGCAGTGTCTCTACCCGTCGATCGCGTTACGTCGTTCTTTTTAATTCTGAGCACACAGGGAGGACATAAAGATACCTAGAAGAATAGTGTCTCCCGCCAAGTACGAGGGCCTGGTGAGAGATTTCGCCTGAATCTATGCAGCCAACATTACATAACTGTCGTGCGTTTTCTTCTTCAGGACAATTCTCAGCCGCATGCTGCAGGGGCAATTAAAATGCTCCTGCATCGTTTTCATTTCGAAATGTTTGATTACCCACAATACAGCCCTAATTGTTTCGCTCCGAGTTTCATCTCTGCTCACATGAACCGCTGGCTATGAAGACAAAATTTTGGCACTGACAGCGAGCTGTAGGCCAGCGTAGAGAATTGGCAGAAAGCACTGGCGGCTGTCTGCTATAACGAGGGTATTGGAAAGTTGGTGCAACGCTACAACAAACGTCTAAGTCTGATCGGCGACTATGGAGATAAGTAGCTGGAAGTTGTAGCAAACTGTTGCAAATAAAACAGTTTTGATTTTCACTGTGGTTTCCATTTCGCGACCCATCGTTCCTTACTTTCCGAACAGCCCTCGTACAACATACTTAATCTAAATGTGAACGCTGCTCGCAACAACGGATATCGGAGCAAAGCTGTTGAAACCACTGAGAACTGAGCACTAAATCCAAACAATAGAATTGGCTATAATAGAAAAACTGAACTCATCACTTACACATTAGTGTCAGTACAGCCATTCATGACCTCACACATACGGCAAGTAGAAAACCAATCAATTTCGTACACGTATTTCAGTAATTATCATTAGGAGCGACAGAGCAGTGCCGTATTTTTTTTATCTAAATGGCTCCTCTGGTTAATTCAGCGCAAAATATCATGAGAAATTTTATAAATTTTAGTGATGTGTGTGTGTGTGCACTCAGTCTGCAGGCCACAAGTGGCCAATCGGTACCTTCCGACCGCCGTGTCATCCTCAGTTAAGGATGCAGATAGGAGGGGCGTGTGGTCAGCACATCGCTCTCCCGGTCGTTACGATGGTGTTCTTTGACCGGAGCCGCTATTATTCGCTCGAGTAGCTCCTCAATTGGCATCGCGAGGCTGAGTGCACCCCGAAAAATGGCAACAGCGCATGGCGGCCCGGATGGTCACCCATCCAAGTGCCGACCACGCCCGACAGCGCTTAACTTCGCTGATCTCACGGGAACCGGTGCATCCACTGCGGCAAGGCCGTTGTCGAAATTTTATTAATACAATTTTAAAAATTAGGTTTTGTTTTTAGTACGATATTGGAGTGCCTGTGTTATTCTGGATCATGGTGTAAAGTTCATGCACGAATGCCAAGGGAACCTTGCATCGTAGTTCAGAATAACACGGGCACAGCAATATCGTATTTACGTGCCGACGCTGGGAAAGCGACTTTCAAGTAAAATGTCTCACCTGTACAGGAATACAAATAATGGGTGTACGAGTAGGTAAGGCGACTGCTCGCGATAAGCTGGAAATCTGGGTTCCAGTTCCAGTCCTACACCAATTCTCATTGTCGTCATTCTATTCGACAGCTAAGAGTTGTTCATATTCGTACTTCCGAATAGAGTCGATGTATTTCATAACAGCTGCAGTCGCCGCAGTGCGTGTTCCTTTGGGCATGCGTGCATGTGCATAGGAACTTTGCATCGTAAGTCAGAATAATACAGGCACTGTAATATCGTATTTATCTGCCGACATCGGGCAGAAGCAATTAAAACTTGAAAGTTGGACGATTGCATTACAATTTTGTCATACAATACAACGGATTGGAAAATCAGTTGACTGAAATTGGATTGTGTCTTGCAAAGATGTTTTGGGATGAATATATACAAAAGTAAGTCAAAGACTATTGAGTGATTAGAATTAAATCAGATAATGCAGAGATTAGGAAATGAGACACTGTTACGAGCATACAATGAAAAGCAGCGATCACTAGATTGCCGACAGGTATCATAGCTCGAATCAGATTACGCTTCCATACACAACATAGACGAAAGAGGCCTACATAATTGGAGAAACGACTAGCATTTGGTGGACATGAAAGCTTGTTTCCCATAGCTGAGACCCTAGCTGGCTCTCTGTAGTGGAAACGTGAATTATTATTAAGTGCGTGGTCAACGTGACTTGTCGGCAGAGGGACGCCGGAGAGAGATGGCCCTTAGCCACACCACTTGAGTGAAGATATACGCGTTCTGAGACAACCCTGTAGAAGCTAGTAACGTCTTGATGTTGCCTGGATGCGTAATCAAATAATATTATTTAAATTATTTTATGAAGTAGTCTTGTGATAATTTCGAATACTATTGACGACAGATCGCGAAGGGGCCCTTCAAGCAAGGTGCTGATTAAATATGTTATTTATTACTGCTTAAATTGCAGGAATGTGTATCTCACTTGCGCTGTTTTGATGTTGATTCTGTGATCTGCAAAGTTTACTGCGGTAAGTAAAGAGAGTCTGGAAGGTGATTTTCTTTCACTGGCCATAAACTGCCACAATATTATCACTTACAGATGTAATGCATTGTACAGAAGTGTTCTTCGTAATTTGCGTTTCCTTTATATATATCTTTTGTGAGAATAAGTGATAAACTGGGTTTAGCTTGCTATTGTCGTATTAACTGGTTAATTTTGGGATATTTGCTTTGTGTGGAGTGCCTATTGTTGGAGCTACAGTTATATACGATCCACAAAAAATAAATGCTTTAATTTATTTACATTTTTAATCCATCTCCCACGCCCATGGATGTGAAACTCTTTATTTACAGACAGTTGGAGACACGCAAAGGCGTTTCCCAATTGGGAATGTGCTCTAAATCAAATGAATGCCTTTCCTTGCTTGCTGTCCTGGGGGCCACTGTAAGGGTATGTTAAAGCTGCGTTGCCGTTAAATATCTGTTTATACGTGAGTATCAATGTAAGAAACGATGCCCTTGAAATACAACTTGCAGTTTTCATTATAACATCTCGCCTTCCAAAACCAGCGCGAGATTTTCATATTCTCTCGCTCGCTACGTGCGATATATTGGTCCTACATTTTTGTAGGAAATTTAATGCAGTTAAATTAAAAAAAAACACCTAGAAGAAATGCAGATGATAAACGGGTATTCATTGGACAAATATATTATACTAGAACTGACATGTGATTACATTTTCACGCAATTAGGGTGCATAGATCCTGAACAATCAGTACCCAGAACAACTACCTCTGGCCGTAATAACGCCCTTGATACGCCTGGGCATTGAGTCAAACAGAGCTTGGATGGCGTGTACAAGTACAGCTGCCCATGCAGCTTCAACACGATACCAGAGTTCATCAAGAGTAGTGACTGACATATTGTGACGAGCCAGTTGCTCGGCCACCATTGACCAGACGTTTTCAGTTGGTGAGATATCTGGAGAATGTGTTGGCCAGGGCAGCACTCGAGCGTTATCTGTATCCAGAAGGGCCCTACAGGACCTGCAACATGCGGTCGTGCATTATCCTGCTGAAATGTAGGGTTTCGCAGGGATTGAATGTGGGGTAGAGCCACGGGCCGTAACACATCGGAAATGTAACGTCCACTGTTCAAAGTGCCGTCAATGCGAACAAGAGGTGACCGAGACTTGCAACCAATGGCACCCCACACCATCACGCCGCGTGATACGCCAGTATGGCGATGACGATACACGCTTCGAATGTGCGTTCACCGCGATGTCGCCAAACACGGATGCGACCATCATGATGCTGTAAACGGAACCTGGATTCATCCGAAAAAACGACGTTTTGCCATTCGTGCACCTAGGTTCGTCGTTGAGTACACCATCGCAGGCGCTCCTGTCTCTGATGCAGTGACAAGAGTAACCGAGGCCACGGTCTCCGAGCTGATAGTCCATGCTGCTGCAAACGTCGTCGAACTGTTTGTGCAGATGGTTGTTGTCTTGCAGACGTCCCTATCTGTTGACTCAGGGAACGAGACGTGGCTGCACGATCCGTTACAGCCACACGGATAAGACGCCTGTCATCTCGACTGCTAGTGATAGGAGGCCGTTGGGATCCAGCACGGCGTTCCGTATTACCCTCCTGAACCCACCGATTCCATATTCTGCTAACAGTCATTGGATCTCGACCAACGCGAGCAGCAATGTCGCGATGCGATAAACCGCAATCGCGATGGGCTACAATCCGACCTTTATCAAAGTCGGAAACTTGATGGTACGCATTTCTCCTCCTTACACGAGGCATCACAACAACGTTTCACCAGGCAACGCCGGTCAGCTGCAGTTTGTGTATGAGAAATCGGTTGGAAACTTTCCTCATGTCATCACGTTGTAGGTGTCACCACCGGCGCCAACCTTGTGTGAATGCTCTGAAAAGCTAATCATTTGGATATCACAGCATCTTCTTCCTGTCGGTTAAATTTCGCGTCTGTAGCACGTCATCTTCGTGGTGTAGCAATTTTAATGGCCAGTAGTGTATTTAAGTACTGATTTATTATTAGATATTCTGTATGTATCAAGCTAGCAGCGTGCACATCTCACTTAGAGCTTGGTTTGGAAGGAAAACGAAGCACGTTCATGCTTGGCAATAACCACTTTGCTGACAATGGTAACTGCACGTGTTACCCAATAAAAGGTGCCTGATGGATTCGTCGTTCGGTTTCGTAATATACTGGATTTGTCCGAAACACTTCATGTCGACTTCCCTGTTTTTTCAAACGCCAGCGACCTAGCAGTTGTAGTGTCAAAATTGTGTGGTGAAGCTAAACGTTGGAGTTTCTGTTGGTGGCGCCGAGCACCAATTGCGTCAGCATTTCCCCTCACGCGTCTCCACCCACAGCAAAGGCCAGTCTTGTCATTTAGATTTTTGTTCATCAACTGTTTTTGAAGAATGCCGATGTGAAGAAATATCACACTAGTTGCGTTAAAAATTGTTTCTTAACGAAACAGGTTAGCTCTGTCGTCACGTCGGAATTCTTTTCATTCCATTCACACACCGCCCCCCCCCCCCCCAGTACAATCGCACTTCTTCTTTTTCTTTTGTGCAACTTATACTTGCTTCACACAATCGAAGAGAAAGATTGGACGTGATGAAAGCTCAAAAAGTAGTTAGACTCCTTCACCTAGTGACAGTAAAATTGTGTTCTACTGCAATTTCAAAAGAACAACTTCAAATATTTACCGAGAATTGGAAAAAATATAACATAAAATAGAAATATTGGCACTTGATAATGCCTTTCTGATATCGATATATCGGTGGCCATAAATGTATCGCAGGTGTATATCGATATTTTCAAGTCAAAAAATCGCAATATCGATATACAGATATTCTACCGACAGCACTACTGCAAAGACGAGCGCAGTAGTCCATCCAAAAGCGAGAACGACACGTGGAACTCTTCCTTTAACAGCTACGAGTTTACATAGACTCACGGGCCACGAATCCCCTGCATTAGTAATTGTCGATGTCGTTGGGTCAACATGGGAACGATGAAGAGGTAGTCTATAGCAAAGCCCTACTTTCGACACTGTGCACTAACTAGCGTGCTCCGAAACACTTGCGCCGGCGCCAGCATTGTACCCTGTCTTCAGATTTACCGGAAATTGTGAAAAAGTACAATATAAAATTAAAAAATCGGCACTCGATATTTCCATTTTGGTATCGATATATCGACTTGTCGAGGCAGATAATGTCACCGAATCGTATCTATACTTTTTGGAAAATAGGATATATCGATATTTTATCAACACCCCTACCTCAGATGGAGAGTCACATGGCTTCCTGGTGCCAGTTTTCCACCCTCTACAGCGCACAAAGCGACCAGTGCGCTCTTTTAAGGGGGATACAAATATTTTGCCCGGTGAGATTATCTTTTGAGACTTGCCAACCCTCGAGCAGTAGTCGAGCGTGGGTGACAGAGGACCTCGCACGCAGTCCGCCCGCGCTCGGACTTTTGGAGTGGCGAGCCTGCAACGGTCCGCTGTCGGGCCGGACAGAACGGCCGCTGTTTGGGGAAAGTCGCGATAATATTTACCCTGAGCGGCGCTCGTTAGCCGCCAGCAAACACGCGCCACTGGCCGCCGGCGCCCCGCCCAATCAGCGGCCGCCAAAAAAAAGAAAAAAAAGCGAAACGGCGACACAGCGCAGCGCCGCGACACAGCCAATTAGCCAGCGGGCGTCCACCTGCAGAGAGCCGGGCGCGGGGCACAGCTGCTGCTTCTGGCGAGGTTCGCGCTACACACGCCTTGTGGCCCACGAACAAATGTTGAAATGTTCAAATGTGTGTGAGATCTTATGGGACTTGACTGCTAAGGTCATCAGTCCCTAAATTACACACTAATTAACCTAAATTATCCTAAGGACAAACACACACACCCATACCCGAGGGAGGACTCGAACCTCCGCCGGGACCAGCCGCAAAGTCCATGACTGCAGCGCCCCCAGACCGCTCGGCTAATCCCGCGCCGCGGTCCACGAACGGTCCTCTTCGATGTGAGCGAAGTGTGTGCTCGGAAGAGGGTCGTACCGAAGGGGTGGCCCGATTTGCCCCTGCCGAGAGCGCGCGCACATAAGGACGCAAATACAGACCGAAAAAATAACAACACAGGATGAGGGTTTAAAAATTAAGCTGAGGATAAGAGAGAGTTATCGAAACAGTTTAGAGGATATTTACGACAATACCACTGACTGACGCATTTTGTGACAGCAGCTTCAGCAAACAAAATATGGTGAAAAACTACTGGGTGGTCGTAAAGTCTCGACCCATTTCTAGGAATTAATGGATGCGTTTACGTAATACACATGTACCCTTAAGGGGAGGCTTACTCGAATGCAGAACGGAAATGTTTGTTATTCGCGGTTGAACAAAAAAATGCACCTGCCTGAAATCGGCCTTTCTTCACGCGCCAGCTTTTTTCGGGAATTTCGACTCTGTAGTCTCGAAAAATTATTTCATGTGCTTGCCCATGACTAAAACTGAGCTTATAACGTACTACGGCTTGGCAATCCGACGGCATTCTATTTCGGTGAAACAGATGAAGAATGCAATTTGGGCAACGTATTTTCACAAGTGTTCGACGGATGACTACCCACAACGACAAAATTGTCCGGCTGGGGAAACTAGTTGGTGCAAGTGGAGCATTGCAGGGGCTACCGGACATCTGGACGAATATCAACACGACCAGACGCTCTCCAAAGAAGTTCAAAAAGTGATTCATCCGATCTACGAGGCCCTTTAGGTGGACGAGTTATTGTACCGGTGCTTGGGAGGAAACACAAAAAATTGAAATTAAAGTTTGAACGCGTGTGTTTGGAAGGTGGCCCCCAAGCATTTGCATTCTGGTGCGAAGACTGTGGACATTGCGACTTTCCTGGCAGTGAGCAGCTTCAACGAAGGGTATTCAGCAATTCTGAAGACCGCCCCAAGCAATCGGACGACCACCGGATTCAAGAGGCCGAAAACCGCCTGTCACCGGCTGTACGAGCGGCTCTGGAGCACCGCAGGATGGCCCAGATCGAGCAGAACGCCCTCTATGAGGAAGAGGAAGGACTAGTTTATGGACCCGGAATGGCAGATTGAACGTAAGTTGCATAATACTGCATTTATATGTACTCAAAACTTCAAACGCGTTTTTCTCGAAATGACTTTTTTTTATCGCGCGGGTTCGTAACTTCAAATCTACTGAACCGATTGGCATGATTCTGTTTCCGACGAAGCTAACTAAACTGTCTAGGAGTTGTGCCACGTTTATTCCGATCCATCAACTATAAATATTTTTACTTGGCCGATGAAGTCGAAAAATCGATGAAAAAACGCTATTTTTTTCTAATGGGCGCCATTTTGTTTCCTATGGTCCAAATAACTTAAGGGGGGTACAACTCCTAAAGAATCTTATATATTCGCTAACGTCAATTCAATTTTGATTTCAGACGAGCCGGCTGACCTGTGACACACCGCGCGTGGAGGTCGACATCGAAATTTTGTTTCGTTCCGACGGCACTTCCGCCTTTGCTCTTCGACATTTCCGGTCGAAAAAATTCTAGTTTGTAGTGGAAATATCAATAAACGTTTTGATCAAATTTGACACTGATGTCTATAGCAGATCCCGAGCAAAAATTCTCAAAGAACATGCTTTTTTCGGGCCAAAGACAGTAAACCTCCACTTAATGTTAATCTATGTCTACATTTTCACCGCACTTCATCATGGCATCCACCCATTTCGAAGTCTTGCTCCCATCGCTCAAGAACAGACCTGAATACATTCTGAAGAATATCTTGTCGACGCTGCATGCCGGAATCGCGTTCTTAGATCCTTGAGACTGCTTTAGTTTGCTTTTTATCCCCTTGACGTCTTGTACTCCAAAAGCGAAGAAATCCAAGGGCACGAATGTTCGATTTATGTGCTCCCTTATTCTGAGAGCAAAGTGCTCTATCCCATTGGAACACAACAGTGTCAAGAATCATCTTGCTCAATTTGGAAGCTCCTCTTGTCTTTTTCCTCATTTGAAATTGGGCCTTTTGTGAAGCCTACATTGTGCAAAACCTATTTATTTCTTTTCATTCGCGGGAACAAGTTTCGACACCTATGTGTTATCTTCCGTGGATCAAATTTATTCCTGTAAAGTAGGCTATAACACAAAGTTTTGTAGTGGTTTCTCTGTTGGAGGCGTGACAGTTATAACATGTGCATTCTGTTCGGTTTGTTTCGATTGCTCAACTGAAGATTATATTGCTAATGAAAACGTATTTTTAAAGATCGGTTTTTGTGCACTTTTTTATCGGTTTGACAGCATGTCATCTGCAAAATAGTTAGGAAGAAAATTTGTGCATTTTAATTACTTTTTCGTGGACAGTGTTTACCTATGTTACTGTGCTTATATTTTCCGTCATTTTGTGCAAAGCCATCCCTATTGAGGGTCTCTAAAACTGTGGTCTCACAATGGTCAATGAAAGAATCGTGATGAAGAGAGGAACTCGCCGTTTGACTGTGAACGAACTTCATGTAACGCGTCCAGAAGTTGGCCAAACTTTGTTTTATGAAACGATAACAGACCAATATAATTTCCTAAAATTCTGTGATTGGTGGCTGTCGAAACGCAATTTTTCTTATGGATCTTGTGTAATTGTTGCAGTCACCAGTGTTTAAGATGAGGGAGGAAGCGCTGCAGTCGGCGTTGGACGTATAATCTGCTGGCTCTGTAGCATCGTTGGATAAGAACACGGGTACCTATATCGGATTTGTAGCCCGCATCTCGTGGTCGTGCGGTAGCGTTCTCGCTTCCCACGCCCGGGTTCCCGGGTTCGATTCCCGGCGGGGTCAGGGATTTTCTCTGCCTCGTGATGGCTGGGTGTTGTGTGCTGTCCTTAGGTTAGTTAGGTTTAAGTAGTTCTAAGTTCTGGGGGACTGATGACCATAAATGTTAAGTCCCATAGTGCTCAGAGCCATTTGAACCATATATCGGATTTGTTCCTCCGGGCACGGGACCGCAGTAAACTGTAACATGTAACGTGCTGAAGTGGCTGTGTGAGAAAGCCCAGTCTACAGGAAACAAATCCAGGTTAGACCTAGTGCAGCTTTGGAGAGCTGCTAGGGCGTATTTACTCGGTTTGAATCCAAAAGAGATTTAAACTAAACGCGGTTTGATCACAGTTCGTAGGTGGTGGTGTGGAAAGTTTGATTGGTAGTTATTTGGAGTCGGACTTGGTTTCCGAGTCTTCTCCACGTTTCAGTGCTAGTGTACTGCGGCGAACACTCTCGCAGGGAGAGCTGTTTCGATTTATTGGTGATTGTGGTATACGACAGCCTTGAGATCGAAAGACAACTCACTGTGCTGAATTAGACAGGCACCAGATAAATCGTACTGGAACCATTTGGATGCGTGATACGGCATTGTTAGCTTATTAGCAAGGAAGATCTAAACCCATTTGCAGAGTAATATTGGGCTTAGAGGAACCATTTATTATTCTCGAATCAGAAACATACAAATTTACAGTAGCCATACACATCAATAAATATGTACATATATATACACAAATTGTATTTATATTACATGTGCCCAGTACTTTGCAACCTCCAAGACGCTTGGAGTGGCTTGCAGGAGATCAATCTTCGCGCAGGATGTCGGGCACAAAAGGCACCGGAGAATGTGGCTTGTGGTTTGTTCTTGTCCACAATCACAGGACGTATCTTCTGTTATGAAGCCCCATCTCTTCAGGTTGTCTCAGGATCGTCCAACTGAGGAACCATTAACCCGCGTGACGAATAGTGCTTGTACTCATTGCCCGGCGAGTGTCCATATGAACGCCCGCATCTCGTGGTCGTGCGGTAGCGTTCTCGCTTCCCACGCCCGGGTTCCCGGGTTCGATTCCCGGCGGGGTCAGGGATTTTCTCTGCCTCGTGATGGCTGGGTGTTGTGTGCTGTCCTTAGGTTAGTTAGGTTTAAGTAGTTCTAAGTTCTAGGGGACTGATGACCATAGCTGTTAAGTCCCATAGTGCTCAGAGCCATTTGAACCATTCCATATGAACATAACATCCGGGAAAAGTACGAGGGTTGTCCAGAAAGTATGTTCCGATCGGTCGCGAAATGGAAACCACGGGAAAATCCGGTAAAGTTTTGCACGGATGTGTTGGGCAGTGTCTCTAGTATGCCCGTGGATCGTGTCGCGTCGCTCTTTTCAGTTTTGAGTGAACAGAGAGCACGTAAAGAGTAGGGCATAGCGTCTCCCGCCAAGTATGAGGGCCTGGTTAGAGATTTCGCCTGTGTCATGCAGCCCACGTAACACAACCGTCGAGCAGTTCCTTCTTCATGCCAATTCTCGGCCGCACACTGCAGGGGCAATAAAGACGTGTTTGATCACCCACAATACAGTCCGTAATTGGTTCCCTCTGAGTCTCATCTCTGCTCACAAGAAACGCTGGCTATGAATTTTTCCACAGACAACGAGCTACAGACCAGAGCAGATAACTAGCCGAAAGCACAGGCGGCTGCTTTCTATGACGAGGATATTTTCCAAAGTTGATACAACACTACGACAAAACATGAAGTTGGAGCGGCGACTAAGTAGAGGAGTAGGTGGAAGGTGTACCTAACTGTTGCAAATAAAACGTTTCTGGTCTTCACTGTGGTTTCCATCTCGCGACCGATGGGAACTTGCTTTCTGGACAACCCTTGTGTTATACAGGGTGAAAAGTATTTAAACCGACAAACTCTGGGATGTTGTAGGGGACATCAAAACAAATATTTTTCCCTAATGTCATTCTTTCCTATGAGGAGTATTTAAACCGGTAGAGGAAGATTTCTCTGGTCGCAAATTAATTAAACCAACAAACACTTTTCCATTTTTTTATGACCAAGAGACAACACATTAACACAACCCAATTTCATTTACATTAGATTTTCAAAAATGCCTCCATTGACATGTAAACGAAGGTTACACTGTCGGATCATGTTCTGTCTGACACGGGCAAAAACTGCAGGAGTATCTTGAATTGTTCATGCCGCTGATACTATCCGGGCAACCAGATCCTCTTCTGATGCAACAGGAGTTGTGTAAACAGGGTTGTGCATCTAGCCCCACACAAAAAAGTCCAGAGGGGACATATCTGGGGATTGAACAGACCATGGTACAGGACCACCTCTGCCAATCCACGTTTCTGGGAACCGTTGGTCGACGCACAGGACGACCGAAATGTGCCGGCGCCCCGTTATGTTGGAACCACATCCGTTGTCTTGTATGGAGCGGGACGTCTTCCAGCAATTCTGGCAATGCTCTGGCGAGAAAACTGTAATAGTGCCTGCCCTTTAATGGCCTAGGTAGCGGATACGGCCCAATTAAACAGTCCCCAACAACACCGACCCACACATTAACGAAGAACCGCACTGATTGAAGGATCCAACTCCACATGCTGCAAGACAGCTTCCTCAAATTGCAGCGTTCTTACCGTGCGACGGCGTCCCTGTCCAGGAAATCTGCTAAATGACCCGGTCTCACGCAGATGTTCGTACACTGCAGCAAAGGTCGTATGATGCGGGATACGGCGATTAGGATATTGTTGTTGATAAACCCGCTGTGCAGCTCGTCCGTTGTGGTGCGCTACGTAGTAAGCACCAAACATATCAGTGTACTCACTCCAGGTGTATCGCTCCATTAGTAAACACAGACAATGCACTACTACACTGGTGGACAGCAGTTGCCTACAGCTCAAGAGCATAATACGCCCTCTAACAACTGAAGATCGTAATACGGCGTCTAACAACTGACGAGCGTAATACGGCCTCCACCGATTTAAATAATCCTCATAGGAAAAAATGACATTAGGGAAAAATACTTGTTTTGATGTCCCCTACTACCTCCCAGAGTTTGTCGGTTTAAATACTTTTCACCCTGTAGACACTGACGAAGATTACTTTTGATTGATCCTGTTTCATTTAGGGTCAAAGTGACTGTAATAAATTAGAACTTATTTTTTATTATTATTTTTCTTGTTGATTAACAGGTCAGTTCAGTGGTAGGTTTGGGGAGACTGGGACATTTGTGCACAGAGACGTATTAAATGTATGTGACTACTTTTTAAAATAAACCACATTTAATGTGGGCGTTTGAAAAGCAAAATGAGGACCTGTACTTGTTATTTCAGTTTCCCTAAATAAATAAATAATTCAATAACACATTCCAATTTGAAATAAAAAGCAAAAAGAAATAAGAAAGAAATAGAAAAGAAATGTTTTGTAGAATGCTTTATTACTCACGATTTAACTCGCTTCCGCGATAGTATATGGAATAATCGCAAAACAGAATTCGTAGATACTAATTTTTAGAAAGAAATTAAAGTGATATTTATTATATAATCAGAGATTTACATTAATCACTGGTATAATTCTATGGTTTGTGTTTAAAAGAATAAAAAATGCACATTAAAAAAAGAGAAACACGAAAAAGTTATTCAGCTGGTTATGTTCAAAGAATTACTGAGAGGCTTAATACTATATCGCTCATGATCGACAGTTGAAATTTTGTTTACGAGAGATGTTAAGCTTGGACAAAGGATTTTGAAGCACTTGTGTTTTTTTAAACGTTATTAAAGAGGAGATAGTAAACAAGTTTTCAAGTCGATTTACTTGCTTTTCACTATAAAATCAATTTTGGATTTTTCGTCTGTGATAGCATTTAACGTTGTAGTGTTACGTATTTGTTTTGGAAGAGCTGCAGCCATCGATATCGTATTTTTCAATCCCGCGTTTTGTGGAAAGTCTAGCAATACTAAATATACAGGGCGTCACACACAGAACTGGTACGCATCACCCCCAAAATCCAAGTAACAATGAACTAACTAAAAGTAAACGTTAAAAACATATAGTTACGTGTACAGTCAGGCATCGCTGACTGCGTGTGACGACGTTACTAGCAACGCACTGTAATTTTGCAGGCTTGATGTTGTTAATTTTTCTGGTAACATTCCATTTAAGATCGTCTATTGTGCCCGGATTCTCAGTATACACTTTGCTTTTTAGCGTTTCCCGTAAATAAAAATCACACGGTGTTACGGCCTCAATTGATAAGTCTGTCTTCAGAGAATACGTTGGTGGTGTGGGCCGTACTTTGGTAGGATGTGTGAGCGGTTGTTCCATATTGTTGGAATACTGCGTACAGCTTCTTCGCGTTTCTTAATTGTGCATAGAAAGAGTCAGAAATCCCTAGACATTTGGCACGGTTTAAGATGTACGTAATTGAAAAACATGGGGCCAATAGTGCGCATTTCACACAACTCAAACCAAACACCTATCTTCTCTGAGGGGAGAGGTTCTTCATGCAGAATACATGGGTCGTCTTGCGACCAGTATCTGCAATTCTGGGAGTTTACATAACCTGAAAAATGAAACCAGCCCTCATCTAGCATGAACTAGAGCAAGCGGTCCCAGTAACCGTTAACAACTGATGTTAATAATGAATTATTTTTCTCCTGATCCTCAAATTTCAACTCTTGCACCGCACTCACACGCTAGGTTTTTAATTTCATATCTTTTAGTACACGATGAAACGATGTACGAGAGACACCAACTTGCCGCTATAACCTCCTTACCGACTGGCGGGGCCTTCTCGTAATGTCCATGAGAAGTCTGTTTATAGTTTTAGAGATCCTCACTGTCGTTCCGCTATTCCTCTACACACTCTGGATTCATCCTACAGCCCTGTGAACAGATGTTGAATAACGCTGGTCGTGGGGAGTTGTCTTCCAGGATACTTCGCTTAAAAGATTTCTTTACATTCCTTGCTGGAGCCTGTCCTTACGTAACACTCCACAATATCAGTTCGCAGTTTTAATGCAAATTGACTCGTTTCACTAACAAGTCAACAATACTAGTTTCTCACAACAACTGAGCCACGAACACACAGCAGCACTCAACCATCTGATAAAATGCAGTGTAGACAACTTTCGAGACAGTGACAGCTTATACACTGAAGCACCAAAGAAACTGATATAGGCATGCGTATTCAAACACAGAGATATGTAAACGGGCAGAATATGGTGCTGCTGTCGGCAACGCCTATATAGAGGTTCCACAAGGTAGCATATTAGGACCAGTACTGTTCCTGATATACATCAATGACTTTCCCAGTAGTGTTTCTCATGGTAAAAAAAATCCTCTTCGCTGATGACAGCAGTATTATAGTCACTGAGAAAACAAGAGAACTCCTTGCCGAGGAAGCAAATGAAACTCTCAAGGAAGTTTATGATTGGTTAATAAGTAATAGAGTGACATTGAACATAAAAAAACTAATACCATTAATTTCAGTTTGAAGAGGAAAAATGACAATGTTAAGGGGCTCCGGAAAGGCTCAAAATCATGAAAAGTTCAATTTTTACTTTTTTGCGTTTTCTGAATCTGCAGACTATTACCTTTTAATAGATATATAATTTATTCAATTCCGAAGACTACAACTATTTTTAAATTTTTTTTAAATGTGTTCTACATGGGCGTGACCCACTGTGGCGCTGTTAAACTGCTGTCAAATGGTGTTATTATTAACGTCCGTGTTCATCAGGTACATTTTAGTGATGTGAGATAAAGTATGTGTTGTGGCTAACCTGTGATGGTTCAATATATATCGCTGGTGTGATTGTCGATTGTTTCATGTTTATTTACTCTGTCGTTATCTCGAAAATATTCGTAATTAATTCTGTTTCTTGAGTCTCTGTCTTGTTGAAGTATAATAATGAGTAAAAGTAAAGTTATTAGAAATCCTCTGAAGGCTTTTAAGAAAAGGAAAAATGTTGGAAAGCCAAAGGTATGTGTTATTACTGTAAACAATAAAGACGATAACCAAGTGAGTGTCCCAAAGAAGAAGACAGTTGGTGTAAATATAACAAAGGATTGCTAACTGGTGAAGTGTACACTCATAAGCATAGTCTGCCTCATGCAATAATGGAGGTGATAAAACCTATTTTCAGAGACTTAGCAGCACCTGAACTGTTGAAAAAGTGTATTCACAGAAAAACTCAAAACCCCAATGAAAGTGTAAATAGTGTTATATGGTCGAGAATCCCCAAGACTGTATTTGTTGGAATAGAAACACTTCACTTTGGTGTGTATGATGCTGTTGCGACTTTCAATGATGGCAATATTGTAAGGTGCAAGGTATTTAGAAATATGGGAATGAAGATAGGTTCTAACATGGTACGAGCGATGCTTGCTTTAGACAAGGAACGCCTTCGGGCTGCAGACAGGGCTGCAAAGAGTCTAGAAATACAAGCAAGAGTAAACAGGAGGAGGAACAAGAGGAAGCTGGAGGAGGAGTTTGCAGAGGATGAAGATAATCCATCCTATGGACCTTTAATGCACTAAAAAGTTAATCCAATCTTTGTGGCTCGATTCCCAAAACATTTATTTTCTCATACTAATTACATGTTTTCTAAGGATCTTCCAAACATATTTGTTTCAAACTTTCAGTAAATGTTACACAGTACCTTCTGCATAATTTAACACAGCCTTTATCCAAAAAACTGTATATTTTTGAATATATAAATAAAAAATTGCAAAAAAATGTTGTGAATTTTCATTACAATTGAAAAAAAATCATCTTTAATAACTGAACTAAAATTTTGTAAAATCCCTGTGTTAAGTTGTAGCCCATATTCCAATAAATAATCTGTAAAAAGTTCAACTTCCTACCTCAAATACTTTGTGAGGAAAGATGTAATTTATAAGCGTTATTTTAACATTGCAAGTATAGGGCGTTCCGGAGCCCCTTAAATTAAATGTAGATGGCACCTCTATAGACTGTGTAACAAATGCAAAATTTCTAGAAATGAATATTGATTCTCAGTTGAAGTGGTGTGAACACACAAAGGTACTTGCAAACAGAATGTCATCAGTATGTTATTCCCTTAGCATCCTATCATCAGTGTGTAACATGCAGTGTCTTTTAGTTACATATTATACATATGTTCACTCAATTCTTAGCTATGGCATTCGTTTTTGGGGAACAAATGCACAAAATATGAACACAATTTTCAAATTACAGAAAAGAGCCATAATAATAACCAAAAATACTAGTCGAGCCCATTGTAAAGATCTGTTCAAAACACTGGGGATTTTACATACTCCATGTGAATACATTTACCAATCGTGACCATCAATCCTGATGTTAAGTTTCTCGCTGTTCTCATTTCTACTACTTCTCATTACCTTCGTCTTTCTCCGATTTACTCTCAAACCATACTGTGTACTCATTAGACTGTTCATTCCGTTCAGCAGATCATTTAATTCTTCTTCACTTTCACTCAGGATAGCAACGTCATCAGCGAATCGTATCATTGATATCCTTTCACCTTGTATTTTAATTCCACTCCTGAACCTATCTTTTATTTCCATCATTGCTTCCTCGATGTACAGATTGAAGAGTAGGGGCGAAAGGCTACAGCCTTGTCTTACACCCTTCTTAATACGAGCACTTCGTTCTTGATCGTCCACTCTTATTATTCCCTCTTGGTTGTTGTACATATTGTATATGACCCGTCTCTCCCTATAGCTTACCCCTACTTTTTTCAGAATTTCGAACAGCTTGCACCATTTTATATTGTCGAACGCTTTTTCCAGGTCGACAAATCCTATGAAAGTGTCTTGATTTTTCTTTAGCCTTGCTTCCATTATTAGCCGTAACGTCAGAATTGCCTCTCTCGTCCCTTTACTTTTCCTAAAGCCAAACTGATCGTACCTAGCGCATTCTCAATTGTCTTTTGCATTCTTCTGTATATTATTCTTGTAAGCAGCTTCGATGCATGAGCTGTTAAGCTGATTGTGCGATAATTCTGGCACTTGTCAGCTCTTGCCGTCTTCGGAACTGTGTGGATGATGCTTTTCCGAAAGTCAGATGGTATGTCGCCAGACTCATATATTCTACACACCAACGTGAATAGTCGTTTTGTTGCCACTTCCCCCAATGATTTTAGAAATTCTGATGGAATGTTATCTATCCCTTCTGCCTTATTTGACCGTAAGTCCTCCAAAGCTCTTTTAAATTCCGATTCTAATACTGGATCCCCTATCTCTTCTAAATCGACTACTGTTTCTTCTTCTATCACATCAGACAAATCTTCACCCTCATAGAGGCTTTCTATGTATTCTTTCCACCTATCTGCTCTCTCCTCTGCATTTAACAGTGGAATTCCCGTTGCACTCTTAATGTTAACGACCGTTGCTTTTAATGTCACCAAAGGTTGTTTTGACTTTCCTGTATGCTGAGTCTGTCCTTCCGACAATCATATCTTTTTCGATGTCTTCACATTTTTCCTGCAGCCATTTCGTCTTAGCTTCCCTACACTTCCTATTTATTTCGTTCCTCAGCGACTTGTATTTCTGTATTCCTGATTTTCCCGTAACATGTTTGTACTTCCTCCTTTCATCAATCAACTGAAGTATTTCTTCTGTTACCCATGGTTTCTTCGCAGCTACCTGCCTTGTACCTATGTTTTCCTTCCCAACTTCTGTGATGACCCTTTTTAGAGATGTCCATTCCTCTTCAACTGTACTGCCTACTGCGCTATTCCTTATTACTGTATCTATAGCGTTGGAGAGCTTCAAACTTATCTCGTCATTCCTTAGTACTTCCGTATCCCACTTTTTTGCGTATTGATTCTTCCTGACTAATGTCTTGAACTTCAGCCTACTCTTCATCACTACTATATTGTGATCTGAGTCTATATCTGCTCCTGGGTACGCCTTACAATCCAGTATCTGATTTCGGAATCTCTGTCTGACCATGATGTAATCTAATTGAAATCTTCCAGTATCTCCCGGCCTTTTCCAAGTATACCTCCTCCTCTTGTGATTCTTGAACAGGGTATTCGCTATTACTAGCTGAAACTTGTTACAGAACTCAATTAGTCTTTCTCCTCTTTCATTCCTTGTCCCAAGCCCATATTCTCCTGTAACCTTTTCTTCTACTCCTTCCCCTTCAACTGCATTCCAGTCGCCCATGACTATCAGATTTTCGTTCCCCTTTACATACTGCATTACCCTTTTAATATCCTCATACACTTTCTCTATCTGTTCATCTTCAGCTTGCGACGTCGGCATGTATACCTGAACTATCGTTGTCGGTGTTGGTTTGCTGTCGATTCTGATTAGAACAACCCGGTCACTGAACTGTTCACAGTAACACACCCTCTGCCCTACCTTCCTATTCATAACGAATCCTACACCTGTTATACCATTTTCTGCTGCTGTTGATATTACCCGATACTCATCTGACCAGAAATCCTTGTCTTCCTTCCACTTCACTTCACTGACCCCTACAACATCTAGATTGAGCCTTTGCATTTCCCCTTTCAGATTTTCTAGCTTCCCTACCACGTTCAAGCTTCTGACATTCCACGCCCCGACTCGTAGAACGTTATCCTTTCGTTGATTATTCAATCTTTTTCTCATGGTAACCTCCCCCTTGGCAGTCCCCTCCCGGAGATCAGATCTAACTAGAAGTCTGTAAATATATATGTACACGAATTAGCTTATTTTAAAGTGATCTAAATTTGTAAATACTTTGACATGTCCTATATCCTTCTAAAAAGAGATCTATGGATGAATAAAGCTACTACTACTACAAGGACAACAAGTGTCTGCCACCGTTGTTCGATCGGTTACTGCTGCTACAAAACAGGATATCAAGATTTAAATGAGTTTGAACGTGGTGTTACGGTCGGCGCACGAGCGATGGGACACTGCATCTCTGAGGTAGCGATGAAGTGGGGATTTTCCCGTACGACCATTCCATGAGTGTAGCGCGAATATCAGGAATCCGGTAAAACTTCAAATCTCCGACGTCGTTGCGGCCGGAGAAAAATCCTGCAACAACGGGACCAACGATGACTGAAGAGAATCGTTCAGCGTGACAGAAGTGCAACCATTCCGCAAATTGCTGCAGATTTCACTGCTCGGCCATCAACAAGTGTCAGCGTGAGAACCATTCAACGAAACATCGTCGATATGGGCTTTCGGAGCCGAAGGCCCACTCGTGTGCCCTTGACGACTGAACTACACAAAGCTTTACGCCTCGCCTGGGCCCGTCAACACAGATATCGGACTGTTGATGACTGGAAACATATCGCCCGGTCGGACGAGACTCGTTACAAATTGCATGGAACGGATGGCCGTGTATTGCTATGGAGACAATCTCATGAATCCATGGACCCTGCATGTCAGCAGGGGACTGTTCAAGCTGGTGGAGGCTCTGTAATGGTGTGGGGCGTGTGCAGTCGGAGTAATATGGGACCTCTGATTCTTCTAGATACGACTCTGACGGGTGACACGTAAGGCTAGGCGCGCACTGGCGATTTTCCGTCGCACGATTTATTTGTCGCAAGAATGAAACACAGTGGCTCGAATAGGAGCGCGCGCACGTGCGACAAAAAAGTAGCGGCGATTTAAAAGACGCAACCGGCCCTATTTCACGCGCGACGCGATTGTCGCAGGTGTGGAATGATTCACAGGCAGTGGCATGGGCCCGCGCGCACTAGCGACGCGATTTCTCAGTCGGTCGCTCTCGCTCTGTGTGGCATACACACAAGTTCAGTGCGCCAGCAGCATGTCTGATAACGGGAGTTGCGCTACGGATGACACTGTTGTGTTGTCGATTCAGAAAGACTAATTGCAGAAGTAGAAAGCGACCAGCTCTCTACAACAGGAAATGAAAAGAATACAGTGATCGCAATTTGAAAGAGAAACTATGGGGAGAAGTATGCTGCAGCCTAATTCGGAACTGGACTGAACTGCCTGGACCAGAAAATACTAACAAAGGTATTTCATGGTTCACTTATTTTATTCATTCATGTAGACATCACAGTTACAACAATTTAAATTTTTTCATATTGCCAAGATACTGATCCTTATGGAGTCACAAACTAGTTTGCAAAATAATCCCTTATCTGCATACCACATGCATCAGCTCTTATTCCTATAGGCTCACAGCCTTGCAGAAGGCATTCGTACGACTCGTCCTCAGTTCGTGCACCGTCATTTCGTCTTACGAAATTATGCAGAATACATGCTTTTATGATTATGTTTTTGCAGTTTTCTCATGAAACAAGTTCGCCAGTTTCGACTTGCAGTAGTGATTTTCTTGATGTATCTGATCAGTAATGTAAAATGGCAACAGCAATTGTTGAATGAAATGATTCTCTTGATGTATCTAATCAATAATGTAAAAGGGCAATAAAAACTGTCAAATGAAACAATGTCACTGATAAGCGCTCCTCATGTGGTATACACTTCCTCCATGTCGTATCTTGTTTTGTTACATTCGGTCCTACTGTCTGAAGCAGTGCGTCAAAACTATTCTTACTCATTCGATAGTATTGAAAGAATTTATTTTCGTGATTTTGTAACTCTTCGTGTAAGTTGTAAAACTGCCCTTTCACTAGTCTTTGACTTACAATCGGATGCACCCAGTAACGACATTTGCGCTGCTTTCTCGCTCTTCTTCGTAGTAAAAGCGCCACCAAACAAGCTGTTTCGATGAAATCCATGCTGGTACTGAGAGGAGTTGCGTTTTTCATGTCGCTGTGTGCGCACCACAATGTACTTCCGCGACAGCGATTGTTAAGTCGCGCCGACTGAAAAATCGCCTGTGCGCGCCTAGCCTAAGTAAGCATCCTGTCTGATCACATGCATCCATTGATGTTCATTGTGCATTCCGACGGACTTGGTCAATTCCAGCTGGACAATGCGACATCCCGCAGATCAGAATTGCTCCAGGAACACTCTTCTGAGTTTAAAAACTTCTGCTGGCCACCAAGCTCCACAGACACGAACATTATTGAACATATCTTGAATGCCTGGCAACGTGCTGTTCAGAAGAGATCTCCAACCCGTCATACTCTTACGGATTTATGGACAGCACAGCAGGATTCATGGTGTCAGTTTCCTCCAGCACTACTTCAGAGATTAGTCGAGTCCATGCCACGTCGTGTTGCGGCACTTCCGTGTGCTCGCGGAGGCCTTACACGATGTTAGGCAGGTGTACCAGTTTCTTTAGGTCTTCAGTGTAGTTAACGTTATAGAACTTTGGTTTTATTATATAATCAGTGCACAACTAACTACACTCCCGGAAATTGAAATAAGAACACCGTGAATTCATTGTCCCAGGAAGGGGAAACTTTATTGACACATTCCTGGGGTCAGATACATCACATGATCACACTGACAGAACCACAGGCACATAGACACAGGCAACAGAGCATGCACAATGAGTACAGTGTATATCCACCTTTCGCAGCAATGCAGGCTGCTATTCTCCCATGGAGACGATCGTAGAGATGCTGGATGTAGTCCTGTGGAACGGCTTGCCATGCCATTTCCACCTGGCGCCTCAGTTGGACCAGCGTTCGTGCTGGACGTGCAGACCGCGTGAGACGACGCTTCATCCAGTCCCAAACATGCTCAATGGGGGACAGATCCGGAGATCTTGCTGGCCAGGGTAGTTGACTTACACCTTCTAGAGCACGTTGGGTGGCACGGAATACATGCGGACGTGCATTGTCCTGTTGGAACAGCAAGTTCCCTTGCCGGTCTAGGAATGGTAGAACGATGGGTTCGATGACGGTTTGGATGTACCGTGCACTATTCAGTGTCCCCTCGACGATCACCAGTGGTTTACGGCCAGTGAAGGAGATCGCTCCCCACACCATGATGCCGGGTGTTGGCCCTGTGTGCCTCGGTCGTATGCAGTCCTGATTGTGGCGCTCACCTGCACGGCGCCAAACACGCATACGACCATCATTGGCGCCAAGGCAGAAGCGACTCTCATCGCTGAAGACGACACGTCTCCATTCGTCCCTCCATTCACGCCTGTCGCGACACCACTGGAGGCGGGCTGCACGATGTTGGGGCGTGAGCGGAAGACGGCCTAACGGTGTGCGGGACCGTAGCCCAGCTTCATGGAGACGGTTGCGAATGGTCCTCGCCGATACCCCAGGAGCAACAGTGTCCCTAATTTGCTGGGAAGTGGCGGTGCGGTCCCCTACGGCACTGCGTAGGATCCTACGGTCTTGGCGTGCATCCGTGCGTCGCTGCGGTCCGGTCCCAGGTCGACGGGCACGTGCACCTTCCGCCGACCACTGGCGACAACATCGATGTACTGTGGAGACCTCACGCCCCACGTGTTGAGCAATTCGGCGGTACGTCCACCCGGCCTCCCGCATGCCCACTATACGCTCTCGCTCAAAGTCCGTCAACTGCACATACGGTTCACGTCCACGCTGTCGCGGCATGCTACCAGTGTTAAAGACTGCGATGGAGCTCCGTATGCCACGGCAAAATGGCTGACACTGACGGCGGTGGTGCACAAATGCTGCGCAGCTAGCGCCATTCGACGGCCAACACCGCGGTTCCTGGTGTGTTCGCTGTGCCGTGCGTGTGATCATTGCTTGTACAGCCCTCTCGCAGTGTCCGGAGCAAGTATGGTGGGTCTGACACACCGGTGTCAATGCGTTCTTTTTTCCATTTCCAGGAGTGTATTTATACTTTAAAATAGAAGCTTATTGATACAGACATATAATACTAAAGCGCATTCATCTAGTGCTTAGGCGCAGTGGTATGTGGACTAATAAAAGGATGCACTAGTATATAAAGCTACCCAAGTGGCAGTATACCTCCCATAATTTCGGACAAATAGTGTCAATTTATAAATAAGAAACACCATTGCAAGGTAATGATGAGATTTCCTTTCTATTTACATTATTTCATAAGAGAACAAGTAGTTGACTCCGGGAAAACATAACAGTATACTTAGCTTATAGAAATATGGGATTCTGAAAGTATATCTTTGTCAGATGTGTTGTTCTGTTAGCTTATTATTGCCTAGAGTGAATGTACTGTAACGGTGAAGGGGGACTGATTCAAGATCAAAATCTTTAAATTTTTATGTGTGTTACGAGAAGTACAGTGCTTGGTCAATGTCAGTTTAATTATTCATCTGTTGGTGTCTAATGGCTTTCTTATAACCGTTCACAGTCGCTGCATTATACTAAACCATCAGAAAATCTCAGGTTACTTAATCTCTTTCCCGGAACTTGGATTCCCTACTTTTTCAATTCAATTTAGACATTGCCTTTCCTAGGACTACTGAAAACGGTTTTGGAGGTAGAAAGTCACCTTGCTTTACAAATGGCTCTGAGCACTATGGGACTCAACTGCTGAGGTCATTAGTCCCCTAGAACTTAGAACTAGTTAAACCTAACTAACCTAAGGACATCACAAACATCCATGCCCGAGGCAGGATTCGAACCTGCGACCGTAGCGGTCTTGCGGTTCCAGACTGCAGCGCCTTTAACCGCACGGCCACTTCGGCCGGCGTCCTTGCTTTACACCATTGTCAATGAGAAATTCATTGGTTTCTTCAGCAACACTCTCAAAAGTCGTGGAGGTTTTGTGTATGTTATAGAAGATTTTAATATAACCATCTTCTACTCCTTGTTCTCCTAGAGCCTCAAACATAGTTGGGAAATTGATCCTACAGTATGTCCTTTTAAAAATCAAAAAGTTATGCCAAAGAGGTAGATCATGACACTCATTTGTACCACTAACTGTTTCTCGTAGGGTGAATGTTTGGTCAGTTGTACTAAATCCTGTGTGAAAGCGAGCATGCTTCGTGGGTTGAGCTAGGTCATGTGTAGTGCTTATTATGGCAGACATAATTCTACTGAAAACTTTTTACATTATGGAAAGAAGCTTTGTAGGGTAATAGTTTCCTATATACAGGGTGGCAGGGGTAAAATACAGGGAGCGAAAGGCTATTTACAATTTGTACAGAAACCAGATGGCAGTTATAAAGAGTCTAGGAACATGAAAGGGAAGCAGTGGTTGGGAACGGAGTGAGACAGGGTTGTAGCCTCTCCCCGATGTTATTCAATCTGTGTATTGAGAAAGCAGTAAAGGAAACAAAGGAAATATTCGGAGTAGGCATTAAAATCCATGGAGAAGAAATAAAAACTTTAAGGTTCGCCAATGACATTGTAATTTTGTCAGAGACAGCAAAGGACTTGGAAGAGCAGTTGAACGCAACGGACAGTGTCTTGAAAGGAGGATATAAGATGAACATCAACAAAAGCAAAACGAGGATAATGGAATGTAGTCGAGTTAACTCGGGTGATGCTGAGGGAATTAGATTAGGAAATGAGACACTTAAAGTAGTAAAGGAGTTTTGCTATTTGGGGACCAAAATAACTGATGATGGTCGAAGTAGAGAGGATATAAAATGTAGACTGGCGATGGCAAGGAAAGCGTTTTTGAAGAAGAGAAATTTGTTAACATCGAGTATTGATTTAAGTGTCAGGAAGTCGTTTTTAAAAGTATTTGTATGGAGTGTAGCCATGTATGGCAGTGAAACATAGACGATAAATAGTTCGGACAAGAAGACAATAGAAGCTTTCGAAATGTGGTGCTACAGAAGAACGCTGAAGCTTAGTTGGGTATATCACATAACTAATGAGGAGGTACTGAACAGAATTGGGGAGAAGAGGAGTTTGCGGCACAACTTGACTAGAAGAAGGGATCGGTTGGTAGCACATGTTCTGAGGCATCAAGGGATCACCAATTTAGTATTGGAGGGCAGCGTGGAGGGTAAAAATGGTAGAGGGAGACCAAGAGATGAATACACTAAACAGATTCAGAAGGATGTAGGTTGCAGCACGTACTGGGAGATGAAGAATCTTGCACAGGATAGAGTAGCATGGAGAGCTGCATCAAACCAGTCTCAGGACTGAAGACCACAGCAACATATACAGGGTGTACATAAAGTCAGGGATCACATTCAATTATTTAACGCACAAGAACGAAACATTGTATAGACATCATACATGTGTCGTTTTGAAGATAAACCCTGAAAGTTTTTTTGTCATGTATACCGCCACATCGTAGTTTGGTAATTGCCGATAGTCAGCGCTAGTCGCAAACATGGTGAGTTCAGGTGCGGAGCGAGCTGTTTCATAAAATGGCCGGCCGCCCTGATCACCAGATCTCACTCCGTGTGACTTTTTCTGTGGGGACACATTAAAGATCTGGTGTATGTACCGCCTCTACCACGTGATGTAGCAGAGCCCTGAGGGGGAATACGGGAAGCGACTGCCACAGTCGACGATGCCATGCTGGGACGAGTATGGCAAGAATTCGATTACCATATTGATGTCTGCTGCGTTACTCATGGTTGGCATATCGAATGTTTGTAAAAAAAAAAGAAAAAAAGAAAAAGACTTTCAGAGTTTCTCTTCAAAATGCAATATGTATGACATCTGTACAATGTTTAGCTCTTGTGCAATAAATAATTGAATGTGTTCCCCGACTTTACGTACACTCTGTACTTAGCACTACCTTTGTTATGGATTAGGACTGTTTTGGCTTTATTTCAATCTCTTTTTAATGCCTCACTGTGCCAATTACTTGAAAATGTTTTAGCCAAATGCTTTATACATACTTCATCCATCAGCTTTAAAATATCGGCTGAAAATTCATCACTCCCTGCAGCACTTCCTTTTTTCATTTTGTCTATAGAATGTTTAACTTTTGATGAGAGTATTTCTGTCATCTTGGAGACGGAAACATCCATTTCATCTAGGATTAACGTATTATCATTGTTTTTACTGTACAGGTTACTATAAAAATTTCCAATATAGTCGAGTATTTCTCCATTATCTGTAATTCGGCGTTGATCTGTAGCTAACGCCATTAGCTGACGCTTTCGAATAATTATATTTGAAATTAGTTGTTCTTGCTTTCTGACCTGAAGACTTATTACCTACCTCACCATAGTCAATAAACTGAAGGAAAGTTAATATCTAACAAAACCGTAATGACTGGGATTATGGGGAAATCCATAAATTTGATGCCAGGAGCCTGGTCGGTGCGTCTGCCATTATATCCGGCGCAGGCACTATTGTCAGTTTATACAACCCTGAAACCAATACCGTTCTGTCACTCACCTCAAGCAATTCATCTTCGTCATGAAACACGCTCGTAATTCCAGCTCATTTCCGTCCCCTATTGCCACACGAAGAGTTTCGCAAGTTAGAAAGAGGTATCAAGGAATCTAGCACGGAGGAAGTTAATGTAAAAATCTCGATCGATTTATATAGCTGTGCTAATTTTAATAGTAATCTTAGAGGATGTGATACGATGACTAGAAATCATATTATCTATAAAAATGAATGTAATATGCGTAGTAATTAGAGTTCGAACCATTAGGAATAATTGTATTTACCAGGAGCAACATACCTCCTAAAAATACTACAAATCAATTAAAACTGTGTGCCCGACCGAGACTCGAACTCCCGAGTTCGAGTCTCGGTCGGGCACACAGTTTTAATCTGCCAGGAAGTTTCATATCAGCGCACACTCCGCTGCAGAGTGAAAATCTCATTCTGACTGCAAATCAACATCGCATATAGGGTTACCACATTCTGGAACCCCAAAATGAGGACACCCTTAACGGGGTTGATCTGTACGCTTTTAGGCTAGTTCTAGTCCGGATGTCGATAGGAAGTTAGAATAAGGTAACCTTTGCTAATCTCTTATCAGACTGTTTTCGTTTGAAATAAAAAGGTATGACTGCCGTATCTCTCATCTGTAGTGTAGCCTATATAATCGGTATTAGGTTGCTATGTTTTTAGTTTTAAATAAGAAAGTACGATTACCGTAAAACAGTGACTGTCATGTTCCTAATCCCTTTCGATTAACTGTATGAAATTTTACTAGTCCAAACTTATGTCGTCAAATGGCTATATTACTTAATGAAACAAATACGCAAAAATATTAGACACATACGTACATTACCTTAGAGCCCGTATCCCAGGCATATTTTCCACTGGACTGAATCTTGCGTGAAAGTTCCTTTTGTTGACACAAATTTTTCAAAATATTTTTGGGTTCCAAATATCTAAAATAAAATTTGGCACTGCGATCACTTTTACAGATCTATTTCTCTCCTTTGTCCACTGTGGCTGTATTAAGAGCAACGTCTAAACACAAGCGTTTGGGATGTCGCTGCCAAGGAACGTAGACATCACAGCTATGTCTAAGCAATAAAATGAATTAAAAATGTTCTTCATTCGTAATCTAGAGCTGAAGCGGATTTCTAATTCAATTAATATGGTTATCAGTTGCGTATGTTCTCCAAATCAGATTTTGTGTCTAAGCAATATAATTCGATAGCCTCTGTTTTACTAACTTAAGCAAATAACAAACGATATATTTCAGTAATCGAAGTAAAAATTATGTAATTGTTGTCGATGCGAGATTGAAACAATAACCAAATGATGTTAATACTCAAAAATAAAAAATGCGGACATTAGCAGAAATCGTATAAAAATGTGTGCAGACACTACATTAAACGTCGAAAACGAGAACATGTCCACATAAATGAGGACGTGTGGTAACCCTAATCATATAGAAATGTCAACAAAGGCAATGAAAAGAATGATATGCGACAAAAGACATATGAACCAAGAACAGACGAGAAAATCGCAAGGCCAAATTAATTGAGATTTATTAGTCAGGATATCCCTACATACACTAGCAGTGTTAACCAGACTTCTTACGTACAAAACAGGCTGCATCATTAAAAAATTATTAATAGTGCATTGCGCCCATCGACGTGACAAGGGAAAATTCTCAAATACAATGATCTATCAATGGATTCTTATTCGCAAAGAACGAAACGCAGCGAATGGGGAACTTGTTGTATTTGTATCCGAATATTGCAGCCTCTCGCATTTTATTTCACCTCTGACTGTTGTGTATACTAATGAACACCAAAGGTCCAAGAAACGCAACACACTACAAATAAAATTCACAGCGGCCCATCTTGTGCCATGGCACAGATGACAGCGCCATCTCTTCGCCGCACTTCAGCTTACTCGTAGTGTTCGCGTGATTCCAGCAGATGGCAGCATCATGCAACAACCCAGTCTCGCAGCGCCAAAATTTGTAGCGCCAGGTCTCATTATCGTCTGATTCGCGTTGTTGCTCATATGTGTTCGTATCGACTGCCATGTATTCATTGGCAGTACGTTTACGTATATAGCGTTGCTTCATCGGGGAAAAAGTATTAGCTCTTGCTAGGTGCATCGTCATGTTGGACTAAACGCGATGGCACAACTACGTTTTTGTTTGTGAATGTCGTGCGCCTTAGGCTACAGATTAAACACTTAAGTTTAATAAAAACAATTAAAACGCTTTTTGTATAAATGGTTTTACTGTTTCTCAACATTTTCGACTTTAAATTTTATACACTCTTGAATCCATTAGAAAAAATTCTGAAATATTGTTTTCCGCTCTGATGTTGGTACTTCGAGTACATGGTTTTGAAGATTCAAATCGTTTTTGAGTTGATGAATCGCTGTCCTTGCATTTTTTGTTTGATATAACGGAATAAACGGAAATCTTTAGGGAATAAATCAGGCGAATGCGGGCAATGAGACATTAATTCAATGTTATTCTCCGTCAAGTAAACATCAACTTGATGTAGTAATGGTAGTAGCATTTTCATTAATCCGTTAATGGACAAGTCATACTATTACAGTTTGATGACAAAAACATAATTCATTAACACAGGCATTCATGTACTACAGATCCAGTTCGACAAGGGTAGGACAGTTATTCAGCCGTGGCGTTATACACTACTGGCCATTAAAATTGCTACACCACGAAGATGACGTGCTACAGACGCGAAATTTAACCGACAGGAAGAAGATGCTGTGATATGCAAATGATTATCTTTTCAGAGCATTCACACAAGGTTGGCGCCGGTGGCGACACCTACAACGTGAGGAAAGTTTCCAACCGATTTCTCATACACAAACTGCAATTGACCGGCGTTGCCTGGTGAAACGTTGTTGTGATGCCTCGTGTAAGGAGGAGAAATGCGTACCATCACGTTTTCGACTTTGATAAAGGTCGGATTGTAGCCTATGGCGATTGCGGTTTATCGTATCGCGACATTGCTGCTCGCGTTCGTCGAGAGCCAATGACTGTTAGCAGAATATGGAACTGATGGGTTCAGGAGGGTAATACGGAACGCCGTGCTGGATCCCAACGGCCTCGTATCACTAGCAGTCGAGATGACAGGTATCTTATCTGAATGGCTGTAACGGATCGTGCAGCCACGTCTCGAACCCCGAGTCAACAAAATGGGGACGTTTGCAAGACAACAACCATCTGCACGAACAGTTCGACGACGTTTGCAGCAGCATGGACTATCAGCTCGGAGACCATGGTTGCGGTTACCCTTGACGCTGCATCACAGACAGGAGCGCCTGCGATGGTGTACTCACAGACGAACCTGGGCGCACGAATGGCATAACGTCATTTTTTCGGATGAATCCAGGTTCTGTTTACAGCATCATGATGGTCGCATCCGTGTTTGGCGACATCGCGGTGAACGCACAATGGAATCGTGTTTCGTCATCGCCATACTGGCGTATCACCCGGCGTGAGGGTAGGGGGTGCCGTTGGTTACACGTCTCGGTCACCTCTTCTTCGCGTTGACGGCACTTTGAACAGTGGACGTTACATTTCAGATGTATTACGACCCGTGGCTCTACCCTTCATTCGATCCCTGCGGAACTCTACGTTTCAGCAGGATAATGCCTGACCGCATGTTGCAGGTCCTGTACGGGCCTTTCTGGATACAGAAAATGTTCGACTGCTGCCCTGGCCAGCACATTCTCCAGATCTCTCACCAATTGAAAACGTCTGGTCAATGGTGGCCGAGCAACCGGCTCGTCACAATACGCCAATCACTACTCTAGATGAACTGTGGTATCGTGCTGAAGCTGCGCGGGCAGCTGTACCTGTACACGCCATCCAAGCTCCGTTTGACTCAATGCCCAGGCGTATCAAGGCAGTTATTACGGCCAGAGATGGTTGTTCTGGGTACTGATTTCTCGGGATACCCGTTTATCATCTGCATTTCTTTTTGGTGTAGCATTTTTAATGGCCAGTAGTGGAGTAGGATCCACCTAGCCACTTGCCTGAAGCTGCCGCAAACGTAAACCATGGTAGCTGGATGGGGATTACTGTGTCCATACTCTCGAATACAAGGCCGATTTATATAGTTAAGACAGCGCAATCTCATTCGGTTTATCCCCCGTGCATTACACTGTTTAGTTGTCAGACTCCTGCAAAGACGCGTTTTAATGAAGGAAAACGGTAACTTTACTCTTTTCATTCCTTTCTCGACAGCAGTCACTGCACACACCATACACACTATAGCCAATCAGCTGACTTCGAGGTCACTATGATGAAGTTTACTTTCCATTCTGTGTACTACAATTGTTTATTCGCTTCCCTGAAAAGCTTACTCATTGTTCCTTCTTAAAGGAGACGTTGAGCTCAGGAAGACAATAAAATATTGAAAGTATCCATCACACACACACACACACACACACACACACATATACACGCACATACGCGGACAGAGAGAGAGAGAGAGAGAGAGAGAGAGAGAGAGAGAGAAAGGGGGGAGGTGGGTGACATACAGGGTGTAAATTTAAGTTGACAAACCAGAATAACTCGAAAAATAAGCTTCAGACGAAAAAATGTGTAGAATACAAAGTTGATTATTTTCGATGGGGACATCTGCTGGTGCTAAAATTAGCCCCCTGTGGGTGTGGCGGGAGCCAACTTTAGAATTTCAAACGGGAACCCCCATTTTTTATTGCAGAATCAGATTCTACATAAAAACTACGTACATTTTGTCTTAAACAGTTGTTTTGATTCTTGGTAGTTGGCGCTGTAATCCAAGAAAATCCATGTTCTCATTTTTGCGTGGAAAGTGGTTACGGATAAATAAAAAAAAATCTTATTAACTTCGTAAATGCCGGCTGCTGTGGTCGATCGGTTCTAAGCGCTTCAGTCCGGAACCACGCGGCTGCTACGGTCGCAGGTTCGAATCCTGACTCAGGCATGGACGTGTGTGATGTCCTTAGGTTAGTTAGGTTTAAGTAGTACTAACTTCTAGGGGACTGATGACCTCAGATGTTAAGTGAGAACCATTTGAACTAACTGAGGAAAAGACTAAACCACTCGCTAACTAAAGATGAACGTATTTCTGTGTAAGATTTGGTGGTCCTGAAAAATAAAAGTGTGAACAATGTGAGTTAAGTCAATAAATTTATAAATGTCGTTTTCTACGTTTTTCCACCCGAAACTAAAAGACTCAAATTAAGCAAGCACCCCAGTTGTGAGACTTCTCGACAAACAGGAGTAATTACTCAGAATCTAATACAAAATTAGGTTCGTGAATCAGTTAGTTTTTAGTTAATAAGTTCACTCGTTAGTAAGTAGGATGTTTGGTTAGTTAGTTAGCTAATCAGATGATTTGTTTCATATTAAAAGTTGGATAGCCTCATGACCACGAAAGAAACAAAACTTATCCGAATCTGCAGAAAAAATTAATATTTGGGTCAACATTTGCAAAACTAATTCCTCTCTCTCAAACCCCACCCTATGGGGTGAGAGGGAGAATTTTAGTTTCAGCGAATCAAAATTTACGTAGTAAATGCGTTTTTTTTATTTATCCGTAACCACTTTCCACGCAAAAATGAGAATATGGATTTTCTTGAATTACAGCGCCAACTACCAACAATCAAAACAAATGTTTAAGACAAAATGTACGTAGTTTTTGTGTAGAATCTGATTCTGCAATAAAAAATGGGGGTTTGTAAGATGTCAGGCAAATCCAACACCTTCCATGAAAACCCTGACATGATAGCAAATCCGGCAGTATGTCACATAGCTCCGAATAAATCCTGACATTAAATTAACCAAAGTAGCAAACATTAAAAACATTGCCCCACCACGAAAAGTATAATGTTTCTCATTGGATAGACAGAATTTTTGTAGGTGGAGCTTAAGGTTAACATTGAGACCCTGATTGGTCAGTTGAAAACACAGCCAGATAGCTTTTCTTAAACCAACTTCGGTAAATTGTGGTAAGGAGAAGTTAGAAGGAGTTGCTTCGGAGACGGCGAGGTGTGTGGAGCTGCGCCGCCTGCCGCCCCCTGACGCTGCCCAACCAACGACGAGGTAATGAACGCACGCGATGCTGAATAAGACTTCACTCAGAACTGCAGAAGTCTTTTCTGTTACACCCCCTTTTCATGTAATACTAGTGTCGATCGTCAATTAAACTTCGTGGTATTCACATTTGCTATTAGAAGTTAAAAATCTGAAAGGCGATGATTTTTCTGTTATATAATTATTGAGAAGCCACATCAGCCACTGTAATTTACGACAAGTTACAAAAGTAATTAAAGATAATTGAGGGTCACTGTAGACCATTTTTGATAGTTTTCTCTTTTATGAAACTTCATTTAAACCTAGATTATAGATGTGATATGGCATAGGTCATCCTTCGATCCATTATAGAACTTGGAAACCCATTCAGGGAATATTCGTTCACATTTTTGTTGAACGCAGTTGGTTTTTATCATCCTGTATTAAAATATTTCCTTTTATCAATAGTGCAATTTATAAACAATGTTTTGTGAGTAGAATAAAAATTCCAATGGTAAACTTAACTACTTTCTCGACGTTATTTTACCAGCTAACTAAAAATAGGAAAGCTTTGAACTCCTTCCACTAAATTCAGTTAGTATTAAGATTCTTTTACAGGGAGTGCAGTGGAGCTGACGCTGAAATCATTAAGTATTTGATTATATCATCGCTAGTCTCACTGAACTCTTCTGAACTCTACATGTCATGTGTGGTCTGGCGTCTCCTTACCTGCAACAGGTCCCAGGTTCAACTTAGTCAATTCCCTAAAAAAACACGCTCAGAGCGTCGTTGCGCGAAAGTGGTAGGGAGACACGACTTAGAACAAACAGACACCACGCAGAATGTTAGAGGTTGACATTTGAAATATTTAAGTTGCCTCACGCCCCACCCTCAGGGGGCTGGGGAGGCGGGCTAATTTTAGCACCAGCAGATGTCCCCCTCGAAAATAATCAACTTTGGATTCTACACATTTTTTCGTTTGAAGCTTATTTTTCAAGTTATTCTGGTTTGTCAACTTAAAATTTACACCCTGTATATCACAAGATATCACAAACACATATTCGATGGTTATCAATAACATTCAACAGCAGACGACCGACTCGAGTGCCTTCGCTAACAGCACGACATCGTCTGCAGCTCCTCTCCTGGGTTCGTGCCCATATCGGTTGGACTCTAGACGGTTGGAAAACCGTGGCCACGTCAGATGAGTCCCGATTTCAGTTGGTAAGAGCTGATGGTAGGATTCGAGTGTGGAGCAGACCCCACGAACCCATGGACCCAAGCTGTCAACAAGACACTGTGTAAGTTAGTGTGGCTCCATAATGGTGGAGGTTGTGTTTACATGGAATGGGCTAGGTCCTCTGCATTATCATCTACTTGGAGACCATTTGCAGCCATTCATGAAATTTATGTTCCCAAACAACGATGGAATATTTATGGATGACAATGCGCTATGTCACCGGGTCACAATTGCTAGCGATTAGTTTGAAGAACTATCTGGACTGTTCGAGGGAATGAATTGGCCACGCAGATCGCCCGACATGAATCCAATCGAACACTTACGACATATGAGCGAGAGATTAGTTAGTGTACAAAATCCTGTACCGGCAATACCTTCGCAATTATGGACGGCTATGGAGGCAGCATGGCTCAATATTTATGCAGGGGTCTTCCAACGACTTGATGAGTCCATGCTACGTCGAGTTACTTACGCCGGGCAAAAGGAGGTCCAACATCCTATTAGGATGTATTCCGCAGATTTTGTCACCTCAATGTAGGTATATGCTTCCCTGGTGCTGAAAGGCAATTGAAAAAGTTGAGCCGGCCGGGGTGGCCGAGCGGTTCTAGGCGCTTCAGTCTGGAACCGCGCGACCGCAACGGTCGCAGGTTCGAATCCTGCCTCGGGCATGGATGTGTGTGATGTCCTTAGGTTAGTTAGGTTTAAGTAGTTCTATGTCTAGGGAACTGATGACCTCAGATGTTAAGTCCCATAGTGCTCAGAGCCATTGAAACATTTGAAAGAGTTGAAAACAAATAAGTCGCCAGGTCCAGACTGAAAAACAATGGCTCTGAGCACTATGGGACTTAACATCTGAGGTCATCAGTCCCCTAGAACTTAGAACTACTTAAACCTAACTAACCTAAGGACATCTATTAAAACTTCCGGGCTGAGTTGCCGTGGTCCATATATAAAACTTCTTCTCCTTCCTGACGTTTCGTTGCCAACTGCGGGCAACATCTTCTGAGGTGAGTCGGCGACTAGCTGCTAGGCGCTGGAGGTCCCACTTATATAGAGCGCTTAGATGGCGCCAACACTCGTCGTGTGCTTTCGACTTTAAAACTATCTCTGGCTAGTGCCACCTCTCTCGATTACAGGTAATCGATTGTCACTTCGTTGGTACAAAATCGACCGCCATATCTTGCTAGTTTTAATCCTTCTTCTTTTCTATTAAAATTATTTCCGTGCTTGTAGATCTCTATAGCTTCTCTATACATGCGAGTATAATAATGTGAGGTCCTACTAGGGAGATCACAGTTAGTGCAAGTGACATCCTTGTCAGTTTCGATGTAATATTACTGTTCACCATGGTCCCTATTGACGAAGCTCTTTCTTACATAGCTAATATGTTTCCTACTGATATAATAGCTTTGTTTCGACATTATCTATCCTCGACTTATTTTCAACATAACAACGAGTTTTATGAACAAATCGATGGGTGGCCATGGGTAGCCCTCTAAGCCCTGCTATTGCTAATCTATTCATGGCATTTTTCGAACAACAGGTGCTGCAGTCGGCCAAAAAAAGCACTTTGAAATGGTTTTTTTTTTCATCAGTCTACTGACTGGTTTGATGTGGCCCGCCACGAATTCCTTTCCTGTGCTAACCTCTTCATCTCAGAGTAGCACTTGCAACCTACGTCCTCAATTATTTGCTTGACGTATCCAATCTCTGTCTTCCTCTACAGTTTTTGCCCTCTACAGCTCCCTCTAGTACCATGGAAGTCATTCCCTTATGTCTTAGCAGATGTCCTATCATCCTGTCCCCTCTCCTTATCAGTGTTTTCCACATATTCCTTTCCTCTTCGATTCTGCGTAGAACCTCCTCATTCCTTACCTTATCAGTCCACCTAATTTTCAACATTCGTCTATAGCACCACATCTCAAATGCTTCGATTCTCTTCTGTTCCGGTTTTCCCACAGTCCATGTTTCACTACCATACAATGCTGTACTCCAGACGTACATCCTTAGAAATTTCTTCCTCAAATAAGGCCGGTATTTGATATTAGTAGACTTCTCTTGGCCAGAAATGCCTTTTTTGCCATAGCGAGTCTGCTTTTGATGTCCTCCTTGCTCCGTCCGTCATTGGTTATTTTACTGCCTAGGTAGCAGAATTCCTTAACTTCATTGACATCGTGACCATCAATCCTGATGTTAAGTTTCTCGCTGTTCTCATTTCTACTACTTCTCATTACCTTCGTCTTTCTCCGATTTACTCTCAAACCATACTGTGTACTCATTAGACTGTTCATTCCGTTCAGCAGCCTTTAGCCTTGCTTCCATTATTAGCCGTAACGTCAGAATCGCCTCTCTCGTCCCTTTACTTTTCCTAAAGCCAAACTGATCGTCACCTAGCGCATTCTCAATTTTCTTTTCCATTCTTCTGTATATTATTCTTGTAAGCAGCTTCGATGCATGAGCTGTTAAGCTGATTGTGCGATATTTCTCGCACTAGTCAGCTCTTGCCGACTTCGGAATTGTGTGGATGATGCTTTTCCGAAAGTCAGATGGTACGTCGCCAGACTCATATATTCTACACACCAACGTGAATAGTCGTTTTGTTGCCACTTCCCCCAATGATTTTAGAAATTCTGATGGAATGTTATCCATCCCTTCTGCCTTATTTGACCGTAAGTCCTCCAAAGCTCTTTTAAATTCCGATTCTAATACTGGATCCCCTATCTCTTCTAAATCGACTCCTGTTTCTTCTTCTATCACATCAGACAAATCTTCACCCTCATAGAGGCTTTCAATGTATTCTTTCCACCTATCTGCTCTCTCCTCTGCATTTAACAATGGAATTCCCGTTACACTCTTAATGTTACCCCCGTTACTTTTAATGTCATCAAAGGTTGTTTTGACTTTCCTGTATCCTGAGTCTGTCCTTCCGACAATCATATCTTTTTCGATGTCTTCACATTTTTCCTGCAGCCATTTCGTCTTACCTTCCCTGCACTTCCTAGTTATTTCATTCCTCAGCGACTTGTATTTCTGTATTCCTGATTTTCCCGGTACATGTTTGTACTTCCTCCGTTCATCAATCAACTGAAGTATTTCTTCTGTTACCCATGGTTTTCGCAGCTACCTTCTTTGTACCTATGTTTTCCTTCCCAACTTCTGTGATGGCCCTTTTTAGAGATGTCCATTCCTCTTCAACTGTACTGCCGACTGCGCTATTCCTTATTGCTGTATCTATAGCGTTAGAGAACTTCAAACGTATCTCGTCATTCGTTAGTACTTCCGTATCCCACTTCTTTGCGTATTGATTCTTCCTGACTAATGTCTTGAACTTCAGCCTACTCTTCATCACTACTATATTGTGATCTGAGTCTATATCTGCTCCTGGGTACGCCTTACAATCCAGTATCTGATTTCGGAATCTCTGTCTGACCATGATGTAATCTAGTTGAAATCTTCCTGTATCTCCCGGCCTTTTCCAAGTATACCTCCTCCTCTTGTGATTCTTGAACAGGGTATTCGCTATTACTAGCTGAAACTTGTTACAGAACTCAATTAGTCTTTCTCCTCTTTCATTCCTTGTCCCAAGCCCATATTCTCCTGTAACCTTTTCTTCTACTCCTTCCCCTACAACTGCATTCCAGTCGCCCATGACTATTAGATTTTCGTCCCCCTTTACATACTGCATTACCCTTTTAATATCCTCATACACTTTCTCTATCTGTTCACCTTCAGCTTGCGACGTCGGCATGTATACCTGAACTATCGTTGTCGGTGTTGGTCTGCTGTCGATTCTGATTAGAACAAACCGGTCACTGAACTGTTCACAGTAACACACCCTCTGCCCTACCTTCCTATTCATAACGAATCCTACACCTGTTATACCATTTTCTGCTGCTGTTGATATTACCCGATACTCATCTGACCAGAAATCCTTGTCTTCCTTCCACTTCACTTCACTGACCCCAACTACATCTAGATTGAGCCTTTGCATTTCCCTTTTCAGATTTTCTAGTTTCGCTACCACGTTCAAGCTTCTGACATTCCACGCCCCGACTCGTAGAACGTTATCCTTTCGTTGATTATTCAATCTTTTTCTCATGGTAACCTCCCCCTTGGCAGTCCCATCCCGGAGATCTGAATGGGGGACTATTCCGGAATCTTTTGCCAATGGAGAGATCATCATGACACTTCTTCAATTACAGGCCATGTGTCCTGTGGATACACATTACGTGTCTTTAATGCAGTGGTTTCCATTGCCTTCTGCATCCTCATGTCGTTGATCATTGCTGATTCTTCCGCCTTTAGGGGCAATTTCCCACCACTAGGACAAGAGAGTGCCCTGAACCTCTATCCGCTCCTCTGCCCTCTTTGACAAGGCCGTTGGCAGAATGAGGCTGACTTCTTATGCCGGAAGTCTTCGGCCGCCAGTGCTGATCATTTATCAAAATGTAGGCAGTGGCGGGGATCGAACCCGGGACCGAAGACGTTTTGATTATGAATCAAAGACGCTACCCCTAGACCACGGGTACATTGAAATGCTATCAATCTGTGAATGACACCTTTGTGGTATTGAATCATGCTGAAGAGGAATTGAGTGATTTTTTGGTGCACATAAACAGTTTCAATACAAAGATACAGTTGACTATGGAGAAAGAGAGTAATGGACAACTAAATTTTTGGATGTATTGGTTATTAAACGGGCAAATCGGACTTTAGGGCACAAGGTATATAGGAAAGACACACACATCGATCGTTACCTACATAAGAATTCGAATCATCGTCCTAGGCAGAAGAGAGGAGTCATAAAAACTTAAATGGGCAGAGCTAATAACATCTGTGAGCCAATTTACTTGAGAGATGAATTAAGCCATTTGTGAACAGCTTTCAAGAGAAATGGGTACACTGACAAGGAAATACAGGGTGATTCAAAAAGAATACCACAACTTTAAAAATGTGTATTTAATGAAAGAAACATAATATAACCTTCTGTTATACATCATTACAAAGAGTGACAAACCCGTCTCGGGTTCTTCGGCCGACGTTCATCTAATGATTTTTCTGACGTTTCGCCAGCACGAGTGGCTGGCATTGTCAAAGCTTCACCCTCCATTGCCGGTGGTGAACTGGAGCCGAGCTCGCGGGCGCAGGCTATATGTACCTGGCGCGCCAACGTCCGAGGGCTTCTCCGCGGTCATTTCCGGTGCGGTTCTCCTCTTGCTACCTGCGACGGTCGTTCGCTGCAGTACGGGAAGCCAGGATCCGTTGACCTTAAGGCTTTCCTCTTTCTTGTTCAAACTGTTCGCGTGTTTTTGTATTTCTACAGCTTCTCTGAACAAGCGCGTGTGATAGTGCTTCTCTACAGCCAGAACTTCCGTGTCGGCGAATTTTATTACATGGTCGGTCTCATTCAGTGCGTGCTCTGCCACGGCCGATTTCTCCACCTGCCCCAACCTGCAATGTCGCTTATGCTCTTTGATCCTGGTGTTAATGGATCGTCCAGTCATTCCGACATAAACTTTTCCGCATGTGCATGGTATGCGGTATATTCCCGACATTGCAAGTGGGTCTCTTTTCTCCTTCGCCGATCTAAGACACTCTTTGATCTTCCTTGTCGGTTTGAAAATCGTCTTTACGCCATGTTTGCGCAATATACGGCCGATTCTGTCCGTCACTCTGGGAATGTATGGCAGAAAGGCCGTACCCGACAATTCTTTTTCCGGTTCCTTACTTCGCCGAGGGTTGGGCTCTGTTACACTTCTAATATAATTTGTGGAGTAACCATTGCTCCTCAGGACAGTTTCCAGGTGTTGCATTTCTCGTTTGAGGTGTTGCGGCTCACATATTCGTCCTGCTCTCGTTACGAGCGTACTAATCATGCCTCTTTTCTGGCTCGGGTGGTGGTTTGACAGTTTGTGCAGGTATCGGTCCGTGTGAGTCGGTTTTCGATACACGCTGTGTCCCAGATCTTCGCCGTCCCTTGTGACCAGAACATCTAGAAATGGCAGTTTCTTGTCCTTTTCTACTTCCATGGTAAATGTTATGTTGGCATGGAGGCTGTTCAAGTGTCTTAGGAGGAGGAGCAATGGTTACTCCACAAATTATATTAGAAGTGTAACAGAGCCCAACCCTCGGCGAAGTAAGGAACCGGAAAAAGAATTGTCGGGTACGGCCTTTCTGCCATACATTCCCAGAGTGACGGACAGAATCGGCCGTATATTGCGCAAACATGGCGTAAAGACGATTTTCAAACCGACAAGGAAGATCAAAGAGTGTCTTAGATCGGCGAAGGAGAAAAGAGACTCACTTGCAATGTCGGGAATATACCGCATACCATGCACATGCGGAAAAGTTTATGTCGGAATGACTGGACGATCCATTAACACCAGGATCAAAGAGCATAAGCGACATTGCAGGTTGGGGCAGGTGGAGAAATCGGCCGTGGCAGAGCACGCACTGAATGAGACCGACCATGTAATAAAATTCGCCGACACGGAAGTTCTGGCTGTAGAGAAGCACTATCACACGCGCTTGTTCAGAGAAGCTGTAGAAATACAAAAACACGCGAACAGTTTGAACAAGAAAGAGGAAAGCCTTAAGGTCAACGGATCCTGGCTTCCCGTACTGCAGCGAACGACCGTCGCAGGTAGCATGAGGAGAACCGCACCGGAAATGACCGCGGAGAAGCCCTCGGACGTTGGCGCGCCAGGTACATATAGCCTGCGCCCGCGAGCTCGGCTCCAGTTCACCACCGGCAAGGAGGGTGAAGCTTTGACAATGCCAGCCACTCGTGCTGGCGAAACGTCAGAAAAATCATTAGATGAACGTCGGCCGAAGAACCCGAGACAGAAGCCAATAGGCAGTTTGTCAACAAGTGGCCACGAAAGCCTCAACAATTTTGTATTACAAAGAGTATTTAAAAAGGTTTTTTTTCACTCAAAAACAAGTTCAGAGATGTTCAATATGGCCCCCTCCAGACACACGAGCAATATCAACCCGATACTCCAACTCGTTCCACTCTGTAGCATATCAGGCGTAACAGTTTGGATAGCTGCTGTTATTTCTCGTTTCAAATCATCAATGGTGGCTGGGAAAGGTGGCCGAAACACCATATCCTTAACATACCTCCATAAGAAAAAATCGCAGGGGGTAAGATCAGGGCTTCTTGGAGGCCAGTGATGAAGTGCTCTGTCACGGGCTGCCTGGCGGCCGATCCATCGCCTCGGGTAGTTGACGTTCAGGTTTCATAACTAACCTTTTTCGTAGGACTCTCCATACAGTTGATTGTGGAATTTGCAGCTCTCTGCTAGCTCTGCGAGTCGATTTTCCTGGGCTGCGAACAAATGCTTGCTGGATGCGTGCTACATTTTCATCACTCGTTCTCGGCCGTCCAGAACTTTTCCCTTTGCACAAACACCCATTCTCTGTAAACTGTTTATACCAACGTTTAATACACCACGTATCAGGAGGTTTAACACCATACTTCGTTCGAAATGCACGCTGAACAACTGTCGTCGATTCACTTCTGCCGTACTCAATAACATAAAAAGCTTTCTGTTGAGCGGTCGCCATCTTAGCATCAACTGACGCTGACGCCTAGTCAACAGCGCCTCAAGCGAACAAATGTACAACTAAATGAAACTTTATAGCTCCCTTAATTCGCCGACAGATAGTGCTTAGCTCTGCCTTTTGTCGTTGCAGAGTTTTAAATTCCTAAAGTTGTGGTATTCTTTTTGAATCACCCTGTAGATCGAGCACTCGCCCCTAGAAGAAAAGTGTCCGAAAATACACGACAACAACAACCGTCGGCTGGAAAAGTTTTTCTTCCATTTATTCATAACAACACGGACCGTATTGGTAAAGTTCTGGCCAAGTTTCAAGTGGAGACAATCTTTCGACGTACCAAGAAAATTAGTGAAAGTTTAAGATCGGTGAAAGATGCACGACACCCCTTAGCTACCCCAGGTGTGCATAAAATTCTGTGTAGCTGTGGCATGGTTTATATTGGAACAACTAAAAGGAGTGTTAATACCCGCCTAACGGAACACAAAAGGAACTGTAGATTGGGACAGATTGACAAATCAGCTCTAGCGGAACACGTTTTCAAAGACGGTGATCACGAAATAAAATTTAGTGAGACAAACGTGATAGCTAGGACCTCATATTATTATACTCGCATGTATAGAGAAGCTATAGAGATCTACAAGCACGGAAATAATTTTAATAGAAAAGAAGAAGGATTAAAACTAGCAAGATATGGCGATCGACTTTGTACCAACGAAGTGACAATCGATTACCTGTAATCGAGAGAGATGGCACTAGCCAGAGATAGTTTTAAAGTCGAAAGCACGTGATGAGTGGTGGAGCCATCTAAGCGCTCTATATAAGCGGGACCTCCAGTGCCCAGCAGCTAGTCGCCGACTCACCTCAGAAGATGTTGCCCGCAGTTGGCAACGAAACGTCAGGAAGGAGAAGAAGTTTTATATATGGATCACGGCAACTCAGCCCGGAAGTTTTAATAAATGAAGACGCCGGCCGTGAAAGCTTACATGTTATGATTAACCTAAGGACATCACACACATCCATGCCCGAGGCAGGATTCGAACCTGCGACTGTAGCAATCGCGCGGTTCCAGACTGAAGCGCCTAGAACCGCTCGGCCACGTCGGCCGGCTCCAGATTGAATTCCAACTCTGTTTTACGGGTAATACTCTTCGGTATTGACCTCTTACTTAGGTTGCATTTACCACGAATCACTCGCCCAGCGCGAAGTCCCAATCGACTGGATAAAACGCATGTTACTGCCGTATGGGAGAAGTCTAAAATGTCGGACCTGCAATGTTTAGACCAATACACTTACATTCGGTTTTTTCCATAATTGCTAAGCATATTCCAAGGTGGATAAAATAAAATTTCTTGAGAGAGAGAAGATTGTGTCCACTAATCAGCTTGGGCTTAGAGAGCATCGTCCGTGCTGTACTAGGCTTGCCATTATCTCGCATGATATCCTACGAACCATGGGTGAAAGGCGCGAGGCAGATTACATTATCCTAGGTTTCCGGAAGGCGTTTCACAGTGTGTCACACTTACACTGTTAACGAAGGTCCGAGCATACGGAATAGATTCTCAGATATGGGAGAGGCTTCAAGACATCTGGACGGCGAACATTCATCAGAGACATATGAGGTGCTGTCCAAAATTTTCGGAACTGATGCTGCCATCTGTTGAAAACCTTACCTTTGGACTAATGGTCACCTTCACCTTCGAAGTAGTTCCCATCCGCATGTACACACCAGTCCCAGCGCTTCTGCCACTGGTCAAACGTTTTCTGGAAGTCCTGTTCTTTGAGGGTGTTTATCACCGCCAGCGATGCTTCTTGAATCCTCTCTAGAGTGTAGAACCGACGGCCTTTCACTTGAGTTTCTGTTTTGGTAATAGCGCGAAGCTGCAAGGTGCCAAGTCTGGCGAGTGCAGTGGGCGGGGTACAACCGACATGTTGTTTTTTGCCAAAAAGGTCCTGGTGAGCAAGGACATGTGACAGGGCGCGTTGTCGTGGTGCAGCAGCCAGTTCACTTGTCGGTAAAGTTCGGGCCGTCGTCGCCGCACGTTTCCACAGAGCCGTCGCAAAACTTCACAGTAGTACCCGGAATTCACTGTTTCGTTGAGTGGGACGAATTCTTTCTGCACAACTCCCTTGGTATCAAAGAAAACGATGATCATGCTCTTCACTTTGCTCTTTACCTGTCTCGCTTTTTTGGTTATTGGAGAGCCCAGGCTCTTCCACTGGGACGATTGTTGCTTTGTCTCTGGGACATAACCGTAAATGCAGCTCTCGTCGCCAGTGATAACCCATGTCAAGAAGGTTGGATCATCAGATGCGGTCTGACGAAAGTCCGCGCACACTTCAATACACTGTGCCTTCTGATCGGCAGTCAAGATCCTTGGCACAAACTTTGCGGCGACACGATGCATGCCCAATTCATCAGTCAACATTCGTTGACATGTCCCACAACCAATACCCACTTCATCCAAAAAATGGTTCAAATGGCTCTAAGCACTATGGGACTTAACATCTGAGGTCTTCAGTCCCGTCTGGAACCGAGCGACCGCTACCGTCGCAGGTTCGAATCCTGCCTTGGGAATGGATGTGTGTGTGATGTCCTTAGGTTACTTAAGTTTTATTAGTTCAAAGTTCTAGGCGACTGATGACCTCAGACGTTAAGTCGCATAGTGCTCAGAGCCATTTGAACAATTTTTTTCTTCAGTCCCCTAGACTTAGAACTACGTAAACCTAACTAACCTAAAGACATCACACACATCCATGCCTGAGGCAGGATTCGAACCTGCGACCGTAGCAGCTGCGTGGTTCCGGAATGAAGCGCCTAGAATCGCTCGGCCACAGCGACCGGCCCCCACTTCATCCGCAAGGTCTTGAATGGTTCGACGTCGATGCGCACGAACCGTTGAAGTTTGGCAACAACGTCTGGCGTTGTGCAGCTAACGGGCCTTCCAGTGTGAGCATCATCTTCGACGTCTGTACGGCCGGCCTGAACTGAGCATGCCACTCAAACACACGGGTACGGCTCATGCTCTGCCCCCCAAACACTTGTTGAATCATTACAAGGGTCTCCGTAGCACTTTTCCCGAGATTCGCACAGAATTTGATACACACGCGCTGTTCTGTTCACGGATCCATCGTAAAATCGCCACACACCAAACATAGAGTATTACGGAAATCACTGTGGACAAGCAACACGTCCTCCCAGCTGAATGCCACTCCGCACGCTGACTCATCAGATATGCAGCTCTCGCCACCTAGGGGAGCAAAGATCTACTACTCCTACTTCCCAGATGGCAGCAACAGTCCCGAAAATGTTGGATTCCACCTCGTAGGTTGCATGGGGGCTTAATTAAACTGACTGCAAATAATTTCAATTTTTGTAGCTGACTGTCCGGTTACGCAACCTCGTAAACGGTTGGCCCTGTCTAGTATTTGTACGCAATCTGACTGCATAGAGCAACAACAAAGAATGAAATGAAAATTTTCGTTAACACAATTAATTAATTAAGTCCCCAGCAACTATAAAACCTACGAAACCAAAACACAAGTGTAATTGTTCTGTGTGTGGGAGTGTGATTCAACGTACACATCTGGCACGGTTCTTCTTCAACAAGACAAGAAATTTTAAATACCATTTATACTGAAGTAATTAAAATTAATTAAAAAAATAGAAATACTATAAGTACGCAAGAAAACCAGAATTACACTCTAATACAAGAACACGAGCCAGATGCTTTGTTGACTGAACCTGTAATGACACATTATTCAAGATATTGAAATAATGAGAAAAAAAAGCGAGTTTTGTTACCTTCATATATATTGATGAAAAGCACTCTAATCATTACAATATCTCCATTAGAACAACATCTGCTGTCTAGCCCATCAAACAACTGCATAAAACATGGAACAAGCACTCACTACTGCAACATCTCCACACCGACTCGCTACTACCACATCTCAACAAGCACTCCCCACAACGACCTCTCGACAAGCACTGCCCACCGCTACTTCTCAATAATCACTGCCAGTGGAGGCGGCGGAACAAAACTCTCTAGCGCGATCTCTGGCGCTGTGGCTCAGTGTAGCCACCTTTCAAGGTATCGTCAGAAGTGCCCTAGGGAAGCGTGATAGGACAGCTCTCTCTACACATAAATGATCTGACGGAGAGGGTGAGCTGCGATCAGCGACTGTTTGCTGAATTTGTCGTCTTCGAGTGATTGTAGGAGGATACAAGATGACTTACACAGAATTTCTACTTGGTGTAATGAACGGCAGCTAGCTCTAAATGTAGAAAAATGTAAGTAAATGCAGATGAGTAGGAGTAACAATCTCGTAATTTTGGCATACAGCATTAGCAGTACGCTGCTTCACACAGTCACATTAAAGGGTGTGTGTATATAATTTTCCAGGTAATTTTCTTGTTTTTGAGTGGCGCATGTAATATCTGTATCGTTTGGGTATGCAGGTGCAGCCTCGTCGGAGACTCTGCGCTGCCCAGAGACTGGTTAGGTCGTGTTTGCTCTGCGAAAACGCGCAGGTGTTAAGTGTTGATTACGAGAAGTGGAGAGGTTGACTTGTAGTGGGGTGTCGTGGAAGTGAGCTCGTACAGGAAGGACGCAGAAGACTGCAATTATTTTATTGATCTCATGGAAGATTTTATTATTACAAAAGGTTCAAATGGTTCTGAGCACTATGGGACTTAACATCTGACGTCATCAGTCCCCTAGAACTTAGAACTACTTAAACCTAACTAACCTAAGGACATCACACACATCCATGCCCGAGGCAGGATTCGAACCTGCGACCGTAGTGGTCGCGCGGTTCCAGACTGAAGCGCCTAGTATCGTTCGGCCACAGCGGCCAGCTACTACAGAAGGAATATTATCATTACGCACTGAATGAGATGGTTTGAAAAGTCGGTGCAAAGTCCGAGAGATGGCATGTTTAGTTAGTAGCATCTTTGGAAAATGTGAAATGTTCAAATGTGTGTGAAATCTTATGGGACTTAACTGCTAAGGTCATCAGTCCCTAAACTTACACACTACTTAATCTGAATTATCCTAAGGACAAACACACACACCCATGCCCGAGGAAGGACTCGAACCTCCGCCGGCACCAGCCGCACAGTCCATGACTGCAGCGCCCTAGACCGCTCGGCTAATCCCGCATCTTTGGGAAGAACGCACACCATGTTTCAGCCATATTGGTCTAATCCTTTGTATTTGGCATTCGCGTGAATCAAGGAAGTCGAGTGATTGTCAAAAAATGGACGAAAAATAATTTCGTGTGGTGATTAAACATTACTTTATGAAAGGCAATACGCCTCAGGAGACTAAAGAGAAGCTTGATAAACATTACGGCAACTCTGCACCTACGATTAGAACAGTTTGTAAGTGGTTTCAAAATTTTCGGAGTGGCCATGCAGCCACAAGTGATGCTGAACGTTCTGGACGCCCTGTGGAGGTTACTACTCCAGAAATCATTGTGATGGAGAGAGAAGAGTTAAGGTGCGTGACATTGCTTCTGCTGTGGGCATCTCGAATGAACGGGTACATAATATTTTGCATAAACATTTGGATATGGGAAAGCTATTCGCAAGATGGGTTCCGCGATTGCTCACGCTTGACCATAAACGAAATCGTGTGAAGTGTTGCAAGGATGGTTTGCAGCTGTTCGGGAAGAATCCGCAGGACTTTAAGCGTCGTTTCGTCACTGTGGATGAAACATGGATACATTACTATACTCCTGAGACCAAACAACAATCTAAACAATAGGTTACCAAGGGAGAATCTGTTCCAAAAAAGGCGAAGACCATTCCTTCGGCCGGAAAGGTTATGGCTGCTGTCTTTTGGGATTCGCAAGGGATAATCCTCATTGATTATCTGGAAAAGGTAAGACTATTACAGGTGAATATTATTCATCGTTATTGGATCGTTTGAAAACCAAGCTGCAAGAAAAACGACGGCGATTGAACCGCAAAAAAGTCCTTATCCATCACGACAATGCACCAGCACACATCTCAGCAGTTGTGATCGCAAAATTAATGGAAATAGGATTCCAACTCGTTTCACATCCCCCCTGTTCTCCAGACTTGGCTCCCTCGGACTACTATACGTTCCCAAATGTGAAGAAATAGCTGGCGGGACAAAGATTTTATTCAAACGAGGAGGTGATCGCAGCAACAAATAGCTATTTTGCAGACTTGGACAATTTCTATTATTCGGAAGGGATCAACAAATTAGAACAGCATTGGACGAAGTGTATAAGTCTAAAAGGAGACTATGTCTAAAAATAAAAAAGGTTGACCCCAAACACGTAAGTAGTTTTTGTTTTTGCATGGTCTTTTCAAACGCCCCTTGTACTCATATAGATGCTATTTGGAGAAGACTGGCATTTAAGATAACGAATGAACATACCCTACTTTTAGTGTGGCAGCATTTAGTTAGACATTCTTGATTCAACACAGACATCCAAACTAGAAACTTCTTACTGTTTTATGAAGTACTGTCATATTAACGTCAAATCAATGTTGTTGTTGTTGTGGTCTTCAGTCCTGAGACTGGTTTGATGCAGCTCTCCATGCTACTCTATCCTGTGCAAGCTTCTTCATCTCCCAGTACCTACTGCAACCTACATCCTTCTGAATCTGCTTAGTGTATTCATCTCTTGGTCTCCCTCTACGATTTTTACCCTCCACGCTGCCCTCCAATGCTAAATTTGTGATCCCTTGATGCCTCAAAACATGTCCTACCAACCGATCCCTTCTTCTAGTCAAGTTGTGCCACAAACTTCTCTTCTCCCCAATCCTATTCAATACCTCCTCATTAGTTACGTGATCTACCCATCTTATCTTCAGCATTCTTCTGTAGCACCACATTTCGAAAGCTTCTATTCTCTTCTTGTCCAAACTAGTTATCGTCCATGTCTCACTTCCATACATGGCTACACTCCATACAAATACTTTCAGAAACGACTTCCTGACACCTAAATCTATACTCGATGTTAACAAATTTCTCTTCTTGAGAAACGCTTTCCTTGCCATTGCCAGTCTACATTTTATATCCTCTCTACTTCGACCATCATCGGTTATTTTACTCCCTAAATAGCAAAACTCCTTTACTACTTTAAGTGTCTCATTTCCTAATCTAATTCCCTCAGCATCACCCGACTTAATTCGACCACATTCCATTATCCTTGTTTTGCTTTTGTTGATGTTCATCTTATATCCTCCTTTCAAGACACTGTCCATTCCGTTCAACTGCTCTTCCAAGTCCTTTGCTGTCTCTGACAGAATTACAATGTCATCGGCGAACCTCAAAGTTTTTACTTCTTCTCCATGAATTTTAATACCTACTCCGAATTTTTCTTTTGTTTCCTTTACTGCTTGCTCGATATACAGATTGAATAACATCGGGGAGAGGCTACAACCCTGTCTCACTCCTTTCCCAACCACTGCTTCCCTTTCATGCCCCTTGACTCTTATAACTGCCATCTGGTTTCTGTACAAATTGTAAATAGCCTTTCGCTCCCTGTATTTTACCCCTGCCACCTTCAGAATTTGAAAGAGAGTATTCCAGTCAACATTGTCAAAAGCTTTCTCTAAGTCTACAAATGCTAGAAACGTAGGTTTGCCTTTTCTTAATCTTTCTTCCAAGATAAGTCGTAAGGTCAGTATTGCCTCACGTGTTCCAACATTTCTACGGAATCCAAACTGATCTTCCCCGAGGTCCGCTTCTACCAGTTTTTCCATTCGTCTGTAAAGAATTCGCGTTAGTATTTTGCAGCTGTGACTTATTAAACTGATAGTTCGGTAATTTTCACATCTGTCAACACCTGCTTTCTTTGGGATTGGAATTATTATATTCTTCTTGAAGTCTGAGGGTATTTCGCCTGTCTCATACATCGTGCTCACCAGATGGTAGAGTTTTGTCATGACTGGCTCTCCCGAGGCTATCAGTAGTTCTAATGGAATGTTGTCTACTCCCGGGGCCTTGTTTCGACTCAGGTCTTTCAGTGCTCTGTCAAACTCTTCACGCAGTATCTTATCTCCCATTTCGTCTACATCTACATCCTCTTCCATTTCCATAATATTGTCCTCAAGTACATCGCCCTTGTATAAACCCTCTATATACTCCTTCCACCTTTCTGCCTTCCCTTCTTTGCTTAGAACTGGGTTGCCATCTGAGCTCTTGATATTCATACAAGTGGTTCTCTTCTCTCCAAAGGTCTCTTTAATTTTCCTGTAGGCAGTATCTATCTTACCCCTAGTGAGACAAGCCTCTACATCCTTACATTTGTCCTCTAGCCATCCCTGCTTAGCCATTTTGCACTTCCTGTCGATTTCATTTTTGAGACGTTTGTATTCCTTTTTGCCTGCTTCATTTACTGCATTTTTATATTTTCTCCTTTCATCAATTAAATTCAATATTTCTTCTGTTACCCAAGGATTTCTATTAGCCCTCGTCTTTTTACCTACTTGATCATCTGCTGCCTTCACCACTTCATCCCTCAGAGCTACCCATTCTTCCTCTACTGTATTTCTTTCCCCCATTCCTGTCAATTGTTCCCTTATGCTCTCCCTGAAACTCTCTACAACCTCTGGTTCTTTCAGTTTATCCAGATCCCATCTCCTCAAATTCCCACCTTTTTGCAGTTTCTTCAGTTTCAATCTGCAGTTCATAACCAATAGATTGTGGTCAGAATCCACATCTGCCCCAGGAAATGTCTTACAATTTAAAACCTGGTTCCTAAATCTCTGTCTTACCATTATATAATCTATCTGAAACCTGTCAGTATCTCCAGGCTTCTTCCATGTATACAGCCTCCTTTCATGATTCTTGAACCAAGTGTTAGCTATGATTAAGCTATGCTCTGTGCAAAATTCTACAAGGCGGCTTCCTCTTTCATTTCTTCCCCCCAATCCATATTCACCTACTATGTTTCCCTCTCTCCCTTTTCCTACTGATGAATTCCAGTCACCCATGACTATTAAATTTTCGTCTCCCTTCACTACCTGAATAATTTCTTTTATCTCGTCATACATTTCATCTATTTCTTCATCATCTGCAGAGCTAGTTGGCATATAAACTTGTACTACTGTAGTAGGCGTCGGCTTTGTGTCTATCTTGGCCACAATAATGCGTTCACTATGCTGTTTGTAGTAGCTAACCCGCACTCCTATTTTTTTATTCATTATTAAACCTACTCCTGCGTTACCCCTATTTGATTTTGTATTTATAACCCTGTAATCACCAGACCAAAAGTCTTGTTCCTCCTGCCACCGAACTTCACTAATTCCCACTATATCTAACTTTAACCTATCCATTTCCCTTTTCAAATTTTCTAACCTACCTGCCCGATTAAGTGATCTGACATTCCACGCTCCGATCCGTAGAACGCCAGTTTTCTTTCTCCTGATAACGACGTCCTCTTGAGTAGTCCCCGCCCGGAGATCCGAATGGGGGACTATTTTACCTCCGGAATATTTTACCCAAGAGGACGCCATCATCATTTAATCATACAGTAGAGCTGCATGTCCTCGGGAAAAATTACGGCTGTAGTTTCCCCTTGCTTTCAGCCGTTCGCAGTACCAGCACAGCAAGGCCGTTTTGGTTAATGTTACAAGGCCAGATCAGTCAATCATCCAGACTGTTAATGGGAGAATATAAGAATGTTAATGGATTTGGAAAGACGAAAAGAATGTAAACATTAGTATGAGGACTTTTGTGTTAGGATAAGTTTCCGTGTTTTACATTTTTGTAGTTCTCCAGTGTTGATCTTATGTAATTGTAGTATGTAATGAAATATTTTCCTATTGGTTGCTATGATTTAATGGTGAACATTTGTAAATAAAATAATGTCAAAAATTGTTTTGAGATGATTTTTTTAGATACAGTTCCTTGAGAAGAATGTTTATCTAGAGTGTAGCTCCGATTAACCCATGTCATTAACCATCTTGCATGGACATTCTTTTTTGTGAAAGATAAATTTTATGAGAACCAAGTTTGCGTTGCTTGTGTTTCAGAGATCGAATTGAGCTACCGCGATACTTAGTAACGCCTCCCGCACAGGCCATGAAGGTCCAAGGTACCGACCGGCCACCGTGTCATCCTCACCCACAGGCATCACTGGATGCGGATATGGAGGGGCATGTGGTCAGCACACCGCTCTCCCGGCATTATGTCAGTTTCCGAGACCGGAGCCGCTGCTTCTCAATCAAGTAGCTGCTCAGTTTGCCTCACAAGGGCTGAGTGCACACCGCTGGCCAGCAGAGCTCGGCAGAAGGTGGGTCACCCATCCAAGTGTTAGCCCAGCCCGACAGCGCTTAACTTCGGTGATCTGACGGGAATCGGTGTTACCGCTGTGGCAAGGTCGTTGGCTGCGATACTTATTAGCAGCTCGGAAATGGAAATGCCCCTTTTCTTTTTCTGCCAGAGGAGCTGCACTTAGTTTTCCATTGCGACACAGGTAAGTCAAATACGGTTAAAAAAACTGTGTTGGTTCAGACAGAGCGTACTTCATTTACACTGTTGCAGTCAGATTTTCTTCCCATTCTCGCAGGCAGATTTAGTTCCGTACTTTTACGGTTAAGCTAGCTTATGTGCATATTTGTTTTCTACGAATGGAATCTTTTGCTATGCAACCGTTTGAATTCAGAAAAAGACAATCCAGAAGTAAAGCAAACACGTGCACATACACATAATCTCCTTTATCTTTTTTATTTATTAAGATAACTTTCAACGTCGCTTACGTTGTTGTTTGTTGATCTGGTCTTCAGTCCTGAGACTGGTTTGATGCAGCTCTCCATGCTACTCTATCCTGTGCAAGCTTCTTCATCTCCCAGTACGTACTGCAACTTACATCCTTCTGAATCTGTTTAGTGTATTCATCTCTTGGTCTCCCTCTACGATTTTTACGCTCCACGCTGCCCTCCAATACTAAATTGGTGATCCCTTGATGCCTCAGAACATGTCCTACCAACCGATCCCTTCTTCTAGTCAAGTTGGGCACCAAACTCCTCTTCTCCCCAATCCTATTCAATGCCTCCTCATTACTCGTAGTTATGCGATCTACCCATCTAATCTTCAGCATTCTTCTGTTGCACCACATTTCGAAAGCTTCTATTCTCTTCTTGTCCAAACTATTTATCGTCCACGTTTCACTTCCATACATGGCTACACTCCATATAAATATTTTCAGAAACGATTTCCTGACACTTAAATCTATACTCGATGTTAACAAATTCCTCTTCTTCAGGTACGCTTTCCTTGCCTTTGCCAGTCTACATTTTATATCCTCTCTACTTCGACCATCATCAGTTATTTCGCTCCCCAAATAGCAAAACTCCTTTACTATTTTAAGTGTCTCAATTCCTAATGGTGTTTGCTTTCTGCTGTTTCAGACAGTACACGTCAACGGCCATATGTCTGATGGACCATGAAAAAGGTTGCGATTCTTCAGTTTCTCCCGGCGTATTTCTTGCTCGAACAGTCCACGGGTGCACTGCCGCTCCATAGTGTCCAACGTGCACAATATTTCGGCGATCAGACATGTCGCCATCGTCAGGTGCGCTGACGAACTGAGCTCCTGAGGGCGGGCGACCGTCTTAAATCCCCTCCCCTCGCGAGGCGTTCTCTCCGCGGTCCGCTCCCGCGCGTCAGCGGTCGGTGAGACGCTGGCGTCGGCGTCTGTGGTGGTATCTGTGTAATTGCCTCGTCCACCCTAGTCGCCCGTTCGTTTCCTTAGGTGAGCGTCTTCTTAATTAGACCCAGTGCTGGTTCCCATGCCCTGCTGAGCTTGTAGCCGCATACACGATTGATGAGTCCGTCCCTGGTACGAATTTCGATAGCCTCTCTAACGACGCTGTCGCAGTACTTAGATGTCTGTGCCAGGTCTGATATGTTGGTAGTCCATTTCGTGATTTTCGGACAAACAGTGCTCTGCGACCGCCGACTTGTATGGGTACCCAAGTTGAGTGTGCTTCTGATGTTCTCGGCAACGATCTTCGATAGTGCACATTGTCTGTCCAATATAAGTCTTGCCACATTGACACGGAATCTGGTATATGGCGGCCTTTCGCAAACCGAGATCGTCTTTGACACGTCCCAATAATACTCGCGTTTTATTTCGTGGGCAAAAGACAGTTCCTACTCGGTGATTCCTCCATATTCGTCCTATTTTTCCCGATAGTGCGCCAGTATACGGTATATAGGCGGTGGCTATCTCTTTCTCCGTGACTTCTTCCGTCTCCACACGCTGTACTGTAGACGTGGGGCGGAGAGCGCGTCTGATCTGCCGTTCCGAGTACCCGTTTTTCCGGATTCCGATGCGGGCACTCAACAACACACCAGCTGCTGAGACTGGTAGAAGAAGCCCTGGACGCCAGAGAACGCAGGGAATACTTCGCCGCGATATTCCTAGATATATCGCGCGCATTTGACTCAGTGTGGCACGAGGGCCCTCTGTACAAACTACTAGTGCAGGGGGTACCCGTGTCACACGTCAAACTACTCAAGAGCTACCTAGAAGGCAGAAGCTTTCACGTGACAGCACAAGAGGGAACGTCAACCATCAGACGAATAAACGCAGGCGTGCCACAAGGGAGCGTGCTTGGTCCACTACTGTATATAATGTATACAGCAGACACACCAACAATCGACAAGGTACACCTCGCCCCATACGCCGACGACACGGCTTTGTACTCTCGCAGTACAAACCCAGACCACCTACAACAAAGACTGCAAAGAGCCTGTGACGAACTAATAAGATGGGCAACAAAATGGCGCCTATCATTCAATGCAACAAAAACCCAAGCCATTCCCATCTGCCGCAGACCATGCGAGGTGCCGGGGCTAGCAGTGTATTTATCACTAAATTCCACTAGAATCCACATATGTAAATCATGCTCTAAGCCCCCCCTATTCTAACTCCGACTTTTGCTGTTGCACAAGGATAAAAAAATACGCGAACTGACTCTAATCAACCCTGCCAGTGGAGTAGAAGAGAGTTTGGCACCTGCAATAATTTAATTTGATAAATAAATTAAATAAACAAAGGTTTCATTAGCATAGTGAGGAATGATAGGGTTGCTCTATCGATTAACAGAATGAAAGTTCTGTCCAAAATAACAATATGATTTATTAAGACTAAACACAAATTAATAAACAAAAACACATGAATTCTAATTTATGATACATTAAATTGGCTCGAATTGGAGACTCATACAAACACTGTAAAGGTGAAGTTGTCCCTAAACTAGATCGTGAGGTTTAAGACGAAGTGGTATGTGGAGCCAATTCCTTGCCACTCAAATCTCAAGAGAGACACACCGCTAACCCAACAGTAATTGCTGCTACTCAAGACAGAACAAAGTTAGAAAAAGACGAACAGGCGCGCTCTGCTGAGCTCTGATTATCACCTAGGAAAATCCCTATCTGCCAGTGCTGCGGACATACATTACCAAAACTGTCTTCTTGACTGCCAGAACACGATCTGGCGTACCGCAGGCGAGGGCTGGTTGCTTCGACGTCCTCGACCGAAAGGCGACTGCCGACTCCCAGAGCACCCGTACAGGCCGAACACACAACATTCCCGCCCCCACGACAGTGGCCGTGGTTACGTTCCAATCAGCAACTCGAAAAACGGCGGAAATTCCACTCCATTGCCGGGGCACTAACATTCCACCAATGGAGATTCTTGGCGCCAATTTCTGTGCTGATTTTGCTCCGTCACGGAGCTATGCCCTGAGCAAGCCAATCACAGTTCCTATTTTGCAGAAAGCGCGGGAATTTTCCCGCCACAGCTGCCTGGGTACATAAGTCATTCCCACGCCTCGCTGGTAGCCCGCCAGAAAGTGTTTTCGCTAAGCTTCTGCGAAGCAACGGAACCTCCAGCCCAGCCGCCACTTCCGGCTCCAAACGGGCGCGTCTCCTGACAATGCCGGCGTCCGGAAAGCATTCACTCGACCCCCCACGCCTGTCGGCCTACCCTTTCAAAGTCAGAAGAGCCCGCCTGTCACTGGACCACCCGGGTGACGAGAGACGCTGCATGGGAAGTCCGCGTGTGAAGGAATAGCAGCTCTCCACCGCATGCAAATAGAGAGGAGAGTCGTAAGATAGAAATATGAGAGGGGGCTCATGCCACCTCTCATAGCCCCTACGCCATTTTAGATTGTAATTGGTGAGCGGTTGGCTCACTTAGGAGCAAGGTAGTGAGTCAATCGCCCAAGAACAATCTCGCAAACTGGCTCCACATGCCGCACTCTATAAAGAAAATCACTGCAACTGAAAAATGCAGCTCATAGAGGGAGGATTATTTATGATGTAGCCAACTTCACCTTCTTAATATGGAACACTAACACTCACATCACACATCCATACCCAGGGAGCCCCTTCCAAACACCGATTCACACAGATATTCACTCTCTAAATATGGCCCGGGCATGTGAGCCAAATATGGAGCAATTTATTCTTTACAATCAAAGTTGTAGTGCTCCGCAATTGAATGCCCAAGATTTTACAACAATTTGAATCATGAAACTAACCTGAACTCACTCTCACATGATACTATTTAAGTTAACAATCTCTTTGTGAGCTTTCAGAATCTAATTACAACCTCCGATTCTTTCTGTCTCCCTGCAGCAAGAATAACCTTTACAAAATGTTCCCTGAACTGATGGTCCATTCATAATGACAGTGGTGGTATCTGCTTCAGTTTATGGGGACTTCAGGCACACTGTTCGCATACACACAACAATAAATACAAAATACAAAAAAACATGGTGTGGAGAACAATACAGTAATTTGTAATAAGAATTACAGTGTAAAAACACAAACACATACAAGGTATAACATACATTACAAAACCAACATTAGAGAAAGAAATTTAAGAAAGAAAAGAAAAAAAACAAGGTTCATGGGGCATCAAGTTGTGCGTGCACATTGCACAATGTTCACGACTGTGCTGAGAATGAGGCACTAAATCACATTGCTAGAAATATTCGAAGCACTTCACACATTACACAGTACTGACATCACATAAGGCTAAACGTCGGGTGTTGTTGCTACGTTGTGGCAACAGCAATAGGGAGTTCTGGAGTGTCTGCAGTTCGCTGTTGAGATTGTAGTCAGACCCACGCATATGATCACGGCAGTACGGTAGGAAGACACAGTGATAGGCTCTCCTCACATCGATTAATTGTCTCTGAGGTCTACTCGTTGGGATACATCACTAGTCTAGGTCTCTTCTCTCGCTGGACAGAACTTTACGTTTCGCAATATTGCAGTTCGACGAGGGATGATGGCACGTGGAGTGACTCCACAAGTGTGTGAGGTCATCCATACAGGATCGAACTAGGAGCGACTATTGTTAAAACTGCTCTCTAATAGAGAGGAGAAATAAGAAATGAGACCACACATTTGTTAGTGTGGCACGATACTGCTTTGTGTATGCAGATCGGCCAATGCTAGTGAGTTGTAAAAACCCAAACAGGTGAGTATATAGCGTCCCTTTCTGTCCTGAGGCACATGAGGCGCAGATTCTGACACGATATGTGATCTTCTTCCGGTACTCACGACAACGTGGTCTGCCGCAGGGAATCCCTCCAAACGGCTGCCGCGTCCGGAGAGCTAGCAGGCTGTCGCGTGTGGGTCGCTTGTCAGTGTCAACGGCCAGCCCCACTTTCGCTTGTGGCCCGGCGAGGGCTGTCTGCCGCCTAATCCCTCAGGTACACGGCCGGGTGACTGTCAGCCTGTACGACCGGATGCTCTCGCCCTTCACGTCAGGTGGGGTGCTGACGCTCTTTTCTTGCAGGTAGCCGCAGACCTCTTGTTCCCGCTCCGGCCGGCCTCCGCATTGCCACGATCCCCGTCATCTGCACAATTCTTACAAAAATCTTATGCCTAACTTTTTCCCATGACCTTCCATGTTATAATAAATTTACATAATGAAACATTGATGGTCTGTCATTTCAGACACTCTTATTTTACTTTTATAGTTATTTATCTGTAGCTATCATAACAAAAATCATGGAACTAATTTATCTTGATATTTGTGTAGAGACCGATCTCACTATTGTACATGGTGTGTGACGCTATATAGGATGAAGAACTAAATGTGCGGGCCCGCACTAATATTACTATTAATTATATAGATCGACAGTAGACATGCTCAAGAGTTAACTACCATATGCCAACGATCTACATTCTATGTCTTCTAAATAAATTATATTATTATGCAGGCTGAAGTTTTACTGAGCTATAAAGAACATGCAACTATTGTACGTTCGAACATGCAACTATTGTACGTTCGCTCGCCGGTCGTCCCTCCATCTCGGGTCTGTGGTTTCATGACCTGAAAAATAACATCCCAACAGGCGCGCGCCAAACACAACACTTGTGGTAGAAAACCCCCACAATATTAATCTAGTTATTGTAAAAATCCTAAAGTTTAATTTATCCTAGAATATGGTACTCTATTATTATTATTATTACTTTTTTTTTATACAATACTCTTACATAATTCCTGTTACGTTGAGATGTCTCGCTGCTCGCCGCTATTGACGACAGTGATGTGCGCGCCGTACGACATGGCCTCCGAGTTCTCACTACGCCTCACTGAAACTCCAGAGACTGGGTTAGCCATGGCTATACACGACAATAAATTTATAGTTGCAACTTCCTTCTCTATCTGATGCGGTTTTCGGGATCAAAGCACACCTTTCCAGGAGCAATGTAATATGACCAAGCCAGGGGTGGTTCCTGTTGAGGATTCAGTCGCCCAACACACGCCAGCTACACAGTATGTCACGAACATCCAAGTATAAGTCCCTGGTTATTCATCTGTGACAGTCACGAGCAGCACGCTAAATCCCCAACCAGCACATTGGCATGGTAGGCTTTATGCTCGCATTTCTCTCGTCTAGGGCACCATTGGAGTCAAACGCTCACAGGATCACCCCGACTTGCAAGACAACGATGCTGGCGCAGCTCTGCAAAAAAAAACTATACTGCCCATATTCATCCTCGAAATCACGCAATATACCACAATCTTGCCGTGCACTGACGCGTGCCTGCAAGCATTGGTATGAACGTTTCACGAACTGGTTGTGGCCGCTATTGAGCGTATCACGACTTCTCAGAACGCTTCTAAGAGCACGTTCTTGTATGCGCCCGTTTGTGCGACATCTCGTCACTCATCATTATCCCACAACATGGACACCAGATAGGAAAGGACAAAAACATTGCTCATGGAAAGGTAGTCCCTCTTATCGCAACGACAGAGGAGATCCCGAACATAGACAAAAAGTTAACAGCAGTAAATTCTTAAGCGAGAAAACGCAGCGTGTTAATACTTTAGCAATCTTAATCTATTAATGCAACGATTATTGTTCTCCGAAGAAAGGTTCATATCTTTGCCTATTCTACTATGTACACCACTTACACTACTACTATTCCACGAACTCCTTTATGTGAGAGATGTGGTGAAGTCCTATGGACTTCTTTCCTTTCAGCGTCTCCAATTCATAAGCATTGTGGTGAGCTGCTCTCCTTATACGGTACGGGCCGTTGTAAACAGAATAGAATTTTTGGCATTTCATTTTTTGTTTGTTCGAAAGTCGGAAAGACTTAACGAGCACCTTTTGTCCAATTTGGAAGTGTCGTAGACGGGCTCCCCTGTCGGCACGTCTCTTCCTGACCTCTGCTGCAGCCCGTATCCTCTTGCGAGCCAAATCCACTATGGCTTGGTGCTGCGTTCGCCCCCTTGGTGGGAAGTTTACGACCTTGGTTATCAAGTCCTTAGGAATCCGGTTTTTCAGTACTGTAATGGGTGCCAATTTTGTTATCCCATGGGGTGCCTCACTGATCACCTCCTGGAAGTCTTTAAGGAAAACGTCCCATGTCGTGTGCTGTTTGTTACAGTACAACCGGCACAAGTTTCCGAGTTCTTTAATAACCCATTCTGCAGCATTCGAGCTCGGATGGTGTGAAGATATAAAAATGGGATCAATTTTACATCGACGCAACGTCTCCTTCCATGTTTTTGACTTAAACTGTGGCCCGTTATCAGAAATAATTCTACTCACATGACCAACCTGTGGTAGGAAATCCCGGATTAGGGCTCGTGATACAGTTCGTCCTGTCGCCCTCTTCAGTGGCGTAAAGGTAACGTATTTGGACGTTAGGTCAACAAACACTAATACGTAAGTATATCCTCTTCTTGTTCTTGGCAAAGGTCCCATCAAATCTGTTGCTGCTAATTGTCTTAATTTGGTCGGTACGATTGGGTATAATGGTGCCTGCATGCTCACAGTGGTGTGCTTAGCCTTTTGGCAGTCTTTACACACCGACAGTACCCTCCGAATTCGACGCTCCATGTTTCGAAAGTAACACATGGTCCTTAGCTTGAGATTGCACTTGCGTGGTCCGAAGTGTCCATAGCTGAGGTGAGTATGTCATATAACCTTGTTTATTAGGTGTTCAGGGATGCATACCCCCCATTCAGTGTCATTGGCATAATTTCGGTGGAAAATTATGCCTTTCCGCAAGAGGTAGAACTGCCTGATGGTGGCGTGTCTTCTGTCTATCCATTTCTGTTTCAATAACACTAGGGCAGGGTCCTTGTCTTGCTCCTTCTTGATGTCCTGCATACTACAGGTAATAAAATTTTCAAAGGCTACTTTCTGCATATAGTAAAGGCAGTAGTGATTTTCCTCCAGATCTTCTTCCATGTTGTGCTCAAATCCGATCGGTGACCGTGATAAGGCGTCTGCAATGATGTTCTGACTGCCGGGGATATATTCTATCGAAAAGTTGTACTGCTGCAGATATGATGCCCACCTAATGAGCCGCCTGTGATTAAGCTTTGCAGTCATCAAGAACTCGAGTGCCTTGTGGTCTGTGTAGACCCTCGTCTTGCGACCAAACAGAAGGTATCTGAATTTTTCAAACGCCCATACAATAGCCAGCGCCTCTAACTCGGTTACTGAGTAATTCCTCTCACTCTTGGCTAGTACTCTGCTAGCAAACGCAATTGTCTTCCACACCCTGTTTCCTTCATGTACATAGTCTTGGAACACCATGACACCCAGACCGGAGTATGAACTGTCCGTTACTATGCAAAGCTCTTCTGCTAAATTAGGGTGCGATAGGATGGGTGCTTGTAATAATGCGAATTTTAATGCTTTCCATTCGGATTCTGCCGCCTCATCCCATTCCCAAGGAATCTTCTTTCCTGTAAGTTGATGCAACCGAGGACTGCTCTGAGTTTTGACATGTATAAAGCGGTTGTAAAAATTTATGATCCCCAAGAACCCCCTTAACTGCTTCTTTGTCGTAGGAATGGGAAACTTTTCAATCGCTTCGATCTTTTCGGGATTTGGCGCAATGCCCTCACCCGTGATGATATGTCCTAGAAATTTGACAGAGGACGTCCCAAAATTCGATTTTTCGATATTGATAGTCACTCCGTATTCCTTGAATGTCGCAAGAAGTTCACCGAGGACCGCATTGTGCTCTCCCCAAGATTTCTCCGCGATCAGCAAATCGTCCACATAGCTGGTGACATGACGTTTCAAATTATTGCTTAGTATGCCGTCCAGCCCCCCAATGAATGCGGCAGACGAAATGTTCAAACCAAATGGGAGACGACGAAACCGGTAACATCTTCCAAATGCTAAAAAGGCTGTGTACTGTCTGCAATTTGGATGGAGCTCGATCTGCCAGAAACTCGATTTTAGATCAACTGATGAGAAGATTGATATTCCATGGAAGTTTTGTAAGAGTTCCTCTAATCGTTCCGGTCTGTCTGTTTCGGGTTCTATTATGGTATTAATTTGTCGCGAGTCCAAGACTAAACGAATACTACCATATGCCTTCTCGACTACTCTTAACGGGTTATTATAGGCTGAAGCCGTAGGTTCTATTATTCCTTCACTCAGCATTCGCGTAATTTCAGCTGCTACTTTCTGTCGATATGCCAAGGGGATTGGATAGGGTGGCACACGAAACTGGTTGTGCGGACGAACACGAAATTCATATTGGAAGTTCTTTATTGATCCTGTCTTGGGAAGAAAGACCTCCGCATGTTCTACTAGTAATTTATGAAGTTCTTTGCGGTGGTCACTCCTTATATTCTTTATTGCTTCCACTTTTTCTCCTATTTTCTCCTTTATTTCTCCCATTATTCCGACTTCATTCTCATCCGTGTCCTCTCCCTTACCCGCAACGTCGACCTGTTCTTCCTTTCTGTCTTTCAGACACGCATAGTTTATCCGTACACAGTTAGACGGTAGTTGAGCTGGGATCAGCTGGTCGTCGAACTTAATGTGGACGGAATTCCCTTTCCTCAAAACCACTTCACCTCGTCCTAGATCAACTATCGCTTCATGTTCATTTAGGAAGTCCGTTCCTATTATAATGTCGATCGCCAGATTTGGCACGATCCAGAAGTTAGACTCTATTTTGTGTCCTTGGCAGGAGAATTCCAGTCTTGTTTGTTGGGTGACCTCCGTACATTTACCCGATAATGCCCCTTTTATTTTGGTTTTCTTAACCGATAGAACAGGCCAGTCCATCTCCTGAGAGCACCTCTTGTATGCTGCCTCAGATATTGCTGTTATGTAGCTTCCACTATCTATTATCGCATTCATACTCTTTTCAGCTATTGTTACTGTGATAAGAGGCTGCCGATCTTGTCGAGGAGTTGCTTTATGTTCCTCGAGCAGGATTTCTGATAAATCTTCGTAATGTATCATCCGTAGTTGGCCAGGTCCGAGATTACGTGCGAAATTCCGGCGGCCTGTGTTCGCACTAGTCTGGCGTCAATCCCTTGTTAAGCTCCCCCTCCTCTGACGTGCATTAGGATTTGCGGGTCTAGTTTCAATCTCCTGGTTCCACTGTTGTCCTTGGTTTCGCTCTCTCCAATTACGGTCGCTTTGGCGTTCGTTATTCCTCCTATCCCAGATTCCTTGTCTAGATTGACCCTGCTCCCTGACGTTCTGGTTTCCGTGTCTTTGGTTTCCATAACCTTGAATAGCGTAACCTTGACTTCCGTAACCCTGGTTTCCTAACTGACCAGTGCGATTATGCGATCTGTTGTCGTCTTCCCTTCCTGGCCCGTGGTATTTGTTACTTTGCCCCTTCTTCCTGTCCTTTGCGTCTTGTTTATCAAAGACTACTTCGAGTTCGCGCAATAGACTCTTGAATGCTTCTATGTCAGATCCACACTTGCCGACAAGTGTCTGTTGGTACCTAACTGGCAATTTGGAAAAGCAAAATTTAATGATTTCTCCGTTACTATATGGACTATCTAAAAATTGATTCTTCTTGAGTAACTCATCAAGAAATTTGGTTGCGCTCCTATGCCCGGACACTTCCAGTTCAGGACAAAATATTATTTCCTCTTTAATCCTGTCTTGCGTTTGCTTTGACCAGTAGGTCCGCAGGAATGCACCAACAAATTCCTGATAAGTCCGACACGTCACTGCCACACCCCGCATCTTTTCCGCGGCTTGGCCTTCGATGTGTCCACACATGAATTCTAATTTTGCCTGGGTTGGCCATGATGAATTTGTGAACTGCATCACCCAGCTCTTCGGATGCATCGACCCTCCATTTTCTTTGAACTTCTGGAATTTTAGTATCGACAGGAAGTGATTGTGATCAAAATCCTGTCTGATCCTCGCACTGGTGTTGTCACTCGTTTCCGATACTTGCACGTCTGCTGAGTGTCCTGCTCTATCTTGCTGATAACTGTGATGTGCTACCTCTGTATCACAGTGGAAGTGGCTCTCAGAATTCACTCTCCTAGGTGGGCTATAATTATTGGAGCTATTACTCGCTGTTTCTGCGTGTGCATTGTTAGTTCCGCACTCTGTCACTGGGCTAGAGCACGGCGGGCTTTTCCTCGGAGACACAATTCTGTGTATTCCATCATTGGTATCCGAACGCGCAGTGCTCGTGTGCCCGTTTTGCTCTAGTTTTGCTATCCGACTCTCTACTTCTTCCATTCGTTTCGTGGTGTTTGCAACCGCGATATTACCTTGAGTTTTTAAGAATGCTAGGGATTTTGAGTGGGATTGTGTTGTACGTCGCAAGCGCCCTGCGAGTTTAGAAGTTGCTTCCGCGACTTTCATTGCCCCTATTGCTGCCGTTTTGGCCAGGCCTGCTACTTTTTGTGCAGCCATTGACATTTGTTTTGCTTCTCCACATTCTTTCTTTATTGTTAGTAATTCCCCACGAATTTCCCCTATATGCGAAATTATAGTCTGAGTGTCCTTACGCTGTTTCTCATCTTCTTCTTTCATTGATCGTAGGAAGCTCAGTATTGGGTTTACGTCATCTTTTTGATCCTCTTCAAACATGGGAGATGTAACTCTGGACACCTGGGCGCTAGAGCTCTGACGTGGCCGAGCTAGCCCCTGTCTGCTCTCGTTCGTTTGATTATAAACTTCTGCTACCGTCTCGACCTGTGTGCCTGTCTCTGTTTCATCCTCTACCTCACTATCATAATCACGGCCGCGACGTTGCTCTAAGATCGCGTCCAAATCACCGTCCTCATCAATGACCCTGTCGTCCTGTCTTGCTAAAAATGTGCCCATCTCACCTCCAAACCTATCCCTGTCAGTAACGTGCCCCTTATCCATTATAGTATCCACTTTTGTTTTAGCTTCGCTCACTAATAGTCGTGCCTTACTTCTCGTGATCATTCATGAGAGACAAAATTTATCTAAAATACACAATAAAATAATCTACTCCCTGTATTTTTTTTACACATAGACATAAAATTTCAACAACGCTGTTCCAACGCTGTAATTACAAGCACAATTTTATGTGGTACAGAAACCGCACACAAATCCGACAAAGTGCGATGTGGTACGGACACCACATCAACGAAACACAAAAAACAATGAACAAAAAATATATACACTGAAAACAAAAACTGTAATCATGCGCCGCTACTTAAAACTAAACGCGGAACTACCAGAAAAAAACTTGGGTATTAATCAATAAAAAAATTAGAGAAAAAAATTTGAATATTCGTACTAAGAATACTGTTTGTTAATCAGTGATTCTCAGGAAAGATCCGAGGCTAAGGGTCGCCATATTATGCGAGGTGCCGGGGCTAGCAGTGTATTTATCACTAAATTCCACTAGAATCCACATATGTAAATCATGCTCTAAGCCCCCCCTATTCTAACTCCGACTTTTGCTGTTGCACAAGGATAAAAAAATACGCGAACTGACTCTAATCAACCCTGCCAGTGGAGTAGAAGAGAGTTTGGCACCTGCAATAATTTAATTTGATAAATAAGTTAAATAAACAAAGGTTTCATTAGCATAGTGAGGAATGATAGGGTTGCTCTATCGATTAACAGAATGAAAGTTCTGTCCAAAATAACAATATGATTTATTAAGACTAAACACAAATTAATAAACAAAAACACATGAATTCTAATTTATGATACATTAAATTGGCTCGAATTGGAGACTCATACAAACACTGTAAAGGTGAAGTTGTCCCTAAACTAGATCGTGAGGTTTAAGACGAAGTGGTATGTGGAGCCAATTCCTTGCCACTCAGATCTCAAGAGAGACACACCGCTAACCCAACAGTAATTGCTGCTACTCAAGACAGAACAAAGTTAGAAAAAGACGAACAGGCGCGCTCTGCTGAGCTCTGTTTATCACCTAGGAAAATCCCTATCTGCCGGTGCTGCGGACATACATTACCAAAACTGTCTTCTTGACTGCCAGAACACGATCTGGCGTACCGCAGGCGAGGGCTGGTTGCTTCGACGTCCTCGACCGAAAGGCGACTGCCGACTCCCAGAGCACCCGTACAGGCCGAACACACAACATTCCCGCCCCCACGACAGTGGCCGTGGTTACGTTCCAATCAGCAACTCGAAAAACGGCGGAAATTCCACTCCATTGCCGGGGCACTAACATTCCACCAATGGAGATTCTTGGCGCCAATTTCTGTGCTGATTTTGCTCCGTCACGGAGCTATGCCCTGAGCAAGCCAATCACAGTTCCTATTTTGCAGAAAGCGCGGGAATTTTCCCGCCACAGCTGCCTGGGTACATAAGTCATTCCCACGCCTCGCTGGTAGCCCGCCAGAAAGTGTTTTCGCTAAGCTTCTGCGAAGCAACGGAACCTCCAGCCCAGCCGCCACTTCCGGCTCCAAACGGGCGCGTCTCCTGACAATGCCGGCGTCCGGAAAGCATTCACTCGACCCCCCACGCCTGTCGGCCTACCCTTTCAAAGTCAGAAGAGCCCGCCTGTCACTGGACCACCCGGGTGACGAGAGACGCTGCATGGGAAGTCCGCGTGTGAAGGAATAGCAGCTCTCCACCGCATGCAAATAGAGAGGAGAGTCGTAAGATAGAAATATGAGAGGGGGCTCATGCCACCTCTCAACCAGTACCAAGAAACTACCGGATGATACAAATAAGAGGAACCCCAGTACCATGGACAACAACAGCCTAGTATCTGGGTGTAACACTGGACAGGTACTTAACGTGGAAACCACACATCGAGGATATAAGACAAAAAGGCTACGCCAGGCTGAAGGAGCTATATCCTCTTATCAACCCGACGTCGTCACTACCACCACGACTCGCAGTCATCCTATACCTCGCACTAGTGCGGCCGGCCCTTGAATATGCCGCAGTAATGTGGGGAAACGCAGCGCCCACACACCTGAAGAGGCTTCAGGCGGTGCAAAGCTGCGCTCTAAAGAGGGCTCTGCACCTTCAGCGCCGATTCCCGACGGCCGAAGTACACCAGGTGGCGGACGTCCCACTCCTACCAATAAAGATAAGACAGTCTGCAACCGTCCTCTACCAGCAGACCAGAGAGTCATCCAACCCACTGATACAAGAAGTAGGACAAAGAGTCCATCGACTGGCGACAACCAGATGGCCAGACCTACTGCGTGAGTGAGAGAGAGTGAATGAGATCAAGCACAGATGAATGAATGTGAGACCCCATCACTGTAAATACTACCCCCCCCCCCATTAGAAATAGTGAACAAAAGTATTCCCCTGGAACTGTAAATACAGCCCCCCCCGCCCCCCTTAGGAATAATGAAAGAGATACGCCCCACATCTAAATACAACCCTCCCTAGACTTAGTCAAACAAATAAACTGCCAACCATAGGAAAATTTAAGATCAAATAGAGAGCCCAGTCACTCCCTCCCCCCTTTAGCATACAAGTCACCCCCTTCACAATACTTAGCAAGAGGTAAAGAAAAACCTACAGCCAAGAAAGAGTTATAAGCAATTCATACCCATCATACCGGACGCTCGACCGACCCACACGTCCCTCATTGTGCAAAATTGTCCAGGGCACAAAATCTCATAACCATCATACCCAATGTCACCCCCACACTTCCACTTAGCATGTAAGACTACAAAACCAAATCTCATAGTAATAAGTTCACCCATAACTATTCCACCAGACTATCATACACTCCAGGAAATGGAAAAAAGAACACATTGACACCGGTGTGTCAGACCCACCATACTTGCTCCGGACACTGCGAGAGGGCTGTACAAGCAATGATCACACGCACGGCACAGCGGACACACCAGGAACCGCGGTGTCGGCCGTCGAATGGCGCTAGCTGCGCAGCATTTGTGCACCGCCGCCGTCAGTGTCAGCCAGTTTGCCGTGGCATACGGAGCTCCATCGCAGTCTTTAACACTGGTAGCATGCCGCGACAGCGTGGACGTGAACCGTATGTGCAGTTGACGGACTTTGAGCGAGGGCGTATAGTGGGCATGCGGGAGGCCGGGTGGACGTACCGCCCAATTGCTCAACACGTGGGGCGTGAGGTCTCCACAGTACATCGATGTTGTCGCCAGTGGTCGGCGGAAGGTGCACGTGCCCGTCGACCTGGGACCGGACCGCAGCGACGCACGGATGCACGCCAAGACCGTAGGATCCTACGCAGCGCCGTAGGGGACCGCACCGCCACTTCCCAGCAAATTAGGGACACTGTTGCTCCTGGGGTATCGGCGAGGACCATTCGCAACCGTCTCCATGAAGCTGGGCTACGGTCCCGCACACCGTTAGGCCGTCTTCCGCTCACGCCCCAACATCGTGCAGCCCGCCTCCAGTGGTGTCGCGACAGGCGTGAATGGAGGGACGAATGGAGACGTGTCGTCTTCAGCGATGAGAGTCGCTTCTGCCTTGGTGCCAATGATGGTCGTATGCGTGTTTGGCGCCGTGCAGGTGAGCGCCACAATCAGGACTGCATACGACCGAGGCACACAGGGCCAACACCCGGCATCATGGTGTGGGGAGCGATCTCCTACACTGTGGCCGTACACCACTGGTGATCGTCGAGGGGACACTGAGTAGTGCGCGGTACATCCAAACCGTCATCGAACCCATCGTTCTACCATTCCTAGACCGGCAAGGGAACTTGCTGTTCCAACAGGACAATGCACGTCCGCATGTATCCCGTGCCACACAACGTGCTCTAGAAGGTGTAAGTCAACTACCCTGGCCAGCAAGATCTCCGGATCTGTCCCCCATTGAGCATGTTTGGGACTGGATGAAGCGTCGTCTCACGCGGTCTGCACGTCCAGCACGAACGCTGGTCCAACTGAGGCGCCAGGTGGAAATGGCATGGCAAGCCGTTCCACAGGACTACATCCAGCATCTCTACGATCGTCTCCATGGGAGAATAGCAGCCTGCATTGCTGCGAAAGGTGGATATACACTGTACTAGTGCCGACATTGTGCATGCTCTGTTGCCTGTGTCTATGTGCCTGTGGTTCTGTCAGTGTGATCATGTGATGTATCTGACCCCAGGAATGTGTCAATAAAGTTTCCCCTTCCTGGGACAATGAATTCACGGTGTTCTTATTTCAATTTCCAGGAGTGTATGTCCACAAGCCCATCACAGTAGCAAACTGTCGTAAGGACACCCGCAAATCATCATCATCATAGAATTAAGGATCACAGCCATCAAATCACCAAACCACACTTATCAGCATCATCAAAAATCTCTGACTATTTGCTCTATCTTTCTCTTCTCTCACTACTCATACTATAAAAAAAAACCTGACAAAAGTCAATCCTAAGATACTCTATCCACTGTCCAACAGTAAACCCTATTCCTCTCATGCAGCAAGATATCCTGTGAATCCAAAACTCCCTTGTATACAACAACCCCAACACAATTCTAGGCAGAAGACGATGCAGAAATGCAAATACTTCTACACCACCGAGGTACCGAAGATATCTCCCTGAAGAGCTGCAGCGACAGGAGCTCAGTTCGACAGCGCACCTGACGATGGCGACATGTCTGATCGCCGAAATATTCTGCCTGTTGGACACTATGGACCGGCACTACACCCGTGGACTGTTCGATCATGAAAAAGGTTCTTCCCACGTCCAGCGCAGCGTGTCCCTATTAATCTGTTCACGGTTCTTGTAGGTTTGTTGATAGAAGGGGTGTAAACGCTCGGTCTTTCACATAACGCCACACAAAAAAATCGCAAGGGATTAGGCTGTTGAGGTCATGACATGAATTTATAATCATCAACCCCACCAGAACTGGTACATCGTTTTCCCAGTTTCCTGTTTAAGAATTCACGAACGTCATGATGGATGTGTGGTGGATCATTATCCTGTTGGTAGTTGAAATCCACGCTGTCGTTCTCCGGTTGTGGCATAAGCTAATTTTCAGACTACCGAGATACACGTGCCCTAGAACTGTCTTTTCACAGGAGAAAAAGAGACCGTAAACTTTAAACCGCGAGACTACCCAAAACCTATCAACGCTTGGTTAATCTCGAATGTACGAGGGTAATCCTAAAAGTAAGGTCTCCTATTTTTTTATAAGCACATAGGCCTCTATATTTCTACAGTGGCTTACATCAGTTTACAGCTTGAACATTTAGCTGTTTTTCGACATAATCACTATTTCTGTCGATGCATTATTGTAGACGCTGTGCCAATTTTTGTATGCCCATGTCATACAAGCTCGCCGCCATGCTGTTCAGAAAGTTATGAACCTCTTCTTTCACCTCGTCGTCGGAGCTGAATCGCTTCCCGATCAAATGTTCTTTTAACCTAGGGAACAGGTGATAGTCACTGGGCGGCAAGTCAGGACTGTAGTGTGGGTGGGTTATTATGTGCCACTGAAACTGTTGCAGGAGAGTAACGATTTGCCGAGCGATGAGTGGGCGAGCGTTGTCATGGAGAATGTGTACCCCTTGCTCAACATTACTCTTCTCCGGTTCTGAATTGCCCGTTTGAGTTTTTTCAGAGCCTCACAGTACCTGTCAGCGTTAATTGTGGTCCCGGCGATTCAGCTCCGACTACGAGGTGAAAGAAGAGGTTCATAACTTTCTGAACAGCATGGCGGCGAGCTGGTATGACATGGGCATACAAAAACTGCCACAGCGTCTACAAAAATGCATTGACAGAAATGGTGAGTATGCTGAAAAATAGCTAAATGTGCAAGCTGTAAACTGATGTAAACTATGGTAGAAATAAACAGGTCTATGTACTTAAAAAATATAGGAGATCTTACTTTTGGAATTACCCTCGTACTTGCACAATAGCACGGCTATTCTCCATCCACCAGATTCGCACATTGTGCCTGTTCGCTGTACCTTTCACAACAAATATTGCTTCGTCACTGAAGATAAATTTCTAAAAAAAAAAAGCCTCCTCTTCCATAAGCTGTTGCAACTGTGCCGAAAATTCAAAGTGTCTGGTTTTGTCATTCCGAATCAGGAATTGTAACAATTGCAAGTGGTAAGGCTCTAGGTTCAGCCGTTCCCTTAAGATTATGATGAAAACAACTTTGTTATTATTTTCAGGAGCAACAACATCAAACCATTTATAAGCGTAACCCCATACAAAAAATATGTGAGTATTAACAATTATAACACTATTTTGTTTAATTTGTTCTACTGACTTCCACAACTGAAATGGAGTTGATTGTGTAGAACTGGTTCCATTAGTTGAAGTATTATTACTGTTGTTACTACCTTGCTGATGCAACCATTTGAACAAATGTCGATTTGAAAGAAGTTGGTTCTCCTATCAAATTTAAAAATTTTTTTTTCCATTACTTCGATTAAGCACATGGAATAATGTAATAATAAAATGTCTTATAGCTTCCTCATCATCTTGAAATTGATATCGTAACAAATCTTTTACAATTTTTCCACTGACATTTTCATCATAATAAAAGTCATTAAAATTTGAAACATATGATTCAAAATAAACATATTGAGCATTACATATATATTCATACAACTGAATTACATTCAAATGACTTGTTTCAATTTGAATGTGTTTAACAATATTTGATAATACTTTATCACTAAGTGTACAAAGTGTTGTATTATATCTCCACGTAGATGTTTCTATTACTTTATTAATAGGTACAGTTAAATTATTTTTTACTATACATATGAGTTCCTCAAAGGAATATGTTATGTAAAAACGTGCTCATTTGTATAACTAATGTTCTTTTGTGTGCAGATGTGAATCGGATATATAAGGAGTAGCTTTGTTTCGATTGAGTACGTTTCAGTCAGTACCTAGTGAACAAGTGCTACTGCAGTCATAGGTCTGAACAGTGAAACAGTGCGTAAAATCGTGGCTTTCAAAGAAGAAAGGTATTTATAATATTATTTTAATTAATTTGTGTTAACTCGGAGCGATACAATGAGTTCGTCCGACTCCAACGAGAGTTCTTCCAATAGTCTCTCTTTATTGAGTAACGAATCGTTTCCTCCGAGACGCAATATTAATAGTAGTACGATTCGACGCTTAGTTTTTGAAAGTGACAGTGAAGGTGAGAATGAAGAATTACTCATTCGAAGCCGAGAATCTGATGATCGATTTGTCCAACGTTGTGCAGATTGGGCAGCATGTATCGATGAGAAGGTACCTGTGTCAACTAAAGACTTACTCTATGGAGGACAGACAAAGGCACGAAGTAGCACTATGTGTCGGCCGTGACGTCATGGCCGAGGGTCGGCGGGTGGCTGGGGGTCGTTGGCAAGTAATCAGTTATGTAAAAACGTGCTCATTTGTATTACTTACAAAGTGTTGTATTACATCTCCACATAGGTACAGTTCAATTATTTTTTACTATACATACGAGTTCCTCAAAGGATTTTTTTTTTGTGACCTCCTGTCCATTTTTTGTAAGTCTGTCCAGATGTTGTTGGGATATTACTATAAGGTTCCTTACAGCTTGATTCAAGGGAGAATGGCTTGAATCTGGATTCACAAATAATTTCATTTCCCTCTTTTTGTGTCTCCACCATTGAGATCTGTTGATATGTTTTATTGTCTGTGTTGGATAAAATTGAACAATCATATAAAATGGTTGTTCGTCCTCGATCCATGAAGAGGATGTAATGGCATTGTTGTTTTGCACTGAAATACTGGAATAAATTTCTTCGGCCTTGTTCGTTGGATGTGTTAAAGACTGATGTAAATTCTGGCTTCCCAATTCTATTAGTGATGTATGTTCTGAAGTAACATCTGCACCATCCATTTCTTCTATTGCAACAGTGGATGGCGTGGATGTGATCTGAGTTAGTTTCTGATTTTTCGGCAAGGATGAAGAGAAATCTGTTTCTTTGACTTTGTTTACAAAAGAATCTAATGCAATTTGTAATGTCTTTATAACACTTCGAGTATTGGCTTTGGATGAACACAGAGTGTGTCCAATCCAATTCTCTAAATTGGAAACACAAGTAATTAATGATGTTGTTTGAGGTGATTTCTCCCATTCTCCCTTCAATTTGCTGTAAATTTTGTAAATGTTCAATTTGACATTTTTTTTCAAAGTGAGTACGTAACCATAGAATGAATTTAGACATTCTTCTGGATCGTCAAATAAATCAATTATCTTTACAAGTAAACTTACAATTTCTATCACATCTATTGTTATTCCGTCAGTATCGTCGTTGTCGCTTGTCACAGTTATTGACTTTGGCTTTTTTATTTGACTTACTTCTTTATGTTCTTCCGTATCAGAATTTTTTCGTTTACGTCTAGAGTCTATGTCTTTTCCAGGTGTAGTCGGTCTTCTATCGTCTTCGTCTGAATAATCAGATGAATCAGATGAGATGTCCTTTTTAGACATATTAAAAAATGAATCTATGTCCTTTTGTGATGGCGTGAAATAATGAAATGGATATCTGCCAGTCGTAATAATAGATCTGAAAATAGAATTAAAATTTTATAAGTCACACTGATTTACAGATCTTATTAAATCTTTAGTGAAAATACTTTCGATTCTTTCAGCAAACGTTGCTTTCAAACATATTCTACAAAATAAAATATCGCTCATCTGTAATAAAGTTTCAAAGTAATGAGCCTTGGATGTACATAGTATTTCTTGTGTTGTAAATCCGTAATGATCCTGTGTCGGTTGTTCAGTCAGATATAATACATTAGATGGTCTATTTACAAAATGATTATTGGTTAGTATACGTAATTTACCTTCGTCATGAGTATTAACAATAACATTCAAATAACAATCTGAACATAAAACATTATATAAAACTGGCTTTCTCATATGATCATAGTGCCTGAGACAATAATTATGTGTTTGGCTAAGTGATATTAATTTATAATTGACATTGACAATTTTAATCCTGTATCGTAACTTACGCATCGTATCAAATCTTGTCCATGTTATCAAATCTCTATCTTTTAGAGAACAAATACGCATAAAGTGATCATATCTCCTAAATGCTACAACACTCCAATTAAAATGTCTCTCAAATTCTTCATTACGAGTAAATATTTTGTATGTCGTGTTTGGCACTGCTTTCATTACTGCGTTATCATATAAACAACTTGGCCAACCCAAACCTTTGAGAACTATTGTCTGTCCTCCATAGAGTAAGTCTTTAGTTGACACAGGTACCTTCTCATCGATACATGCTGCCCAATCTGCACAACGTTGGACAAATCGATCATCAGATTCTCGGCTTCGATTGAGTAATTCTTCATTCTCACCTTCACTGTCACTTTCAAAAACTAAGCGTCGAATCGTACTACTATTAATATTGCGTCTCGGAGGAAACGATTCGTTACTCAATAAAGAGAGACTATTGGAAGAACTCTCGTTGGAGTCGGACGAACTCATTGTATCGCTCCGAGTTAACACAAATTAATTAAAATAATATTATAAATACCTTTCTTCTTTGAAAGCCACGATTTTACGCACTGTTTCACTGTTCAGACCTATGACTGCAGTAGCACTTGTTCACTAGGTACTGACTGAAACGTACTCAATCGAAACAAAGCTACTCCTTATATATCCGATTCACATCTGCACACAAAAGAACATTGGTAATACAAATGAGCACGTTTTTACATAACTGATTACTTGCCAACGACCCCCAGCCACCCACCGACCCTCAGCCGTGACGTCACGGCCGACGCTGCCAAAGGCACGAAGTAGCACTGTGTGTCGGCCGTGACGTCACTGCCGAGGGTCGGCGGGTGGCTGGGGGTCGTTGTAGTATGTTCAGCTCTGTATTTACTTTGCTCATCGACGTCTGAGGGCTACGTGCGAAATTCGCCCTCACGCGCTCAACTGTTCCTGCACTCACTGCAGGTCGGCCCGTTGATTTCGCCTTGCAGAGGCATCCTGAAACTTTTAACTGCGCACACCATCGCTGAATGCAGCCGACAATTGGTCGATCTTTGTTGAAGTTTGTTCTGATGTGACGTTGCACTGATATGGCAGACTGATGTGAACGCGTTTCAAGAACAATATACTATACACGCGAACAAAATTGACACTCGGCGTGGTGGCTGATGGGAGCGACCGTAAAGGCATTTTCCATTTACAGTGGCTCCCATCAGCGACCGCGCCGGGTGTCAACTTTGCGCGAGTATTACACTTTCTCGGTGCCTGTCGCCATGTTGCCCCACTGCTGCGCTCTCGTGGCAGAAAGCTGAAGTGCGGCGGCAACAGTACAATTTTTATTTTTTTTATTTTTCCTATACGAGTGTCCAGTTTTGTGAGAATATGTCAGTTACTGTAGCTACAGTGAATTTATGAAATCGATCCAATCATTTATAATAACAATGTACGTATTGTTGAGCTTTGAACAGCTGAGATAGTTTTCAGCAGCTTCGTGCGTGTCAGTAACGACTTTCGGCTTCCTGTCGGCGACACGTGCGGAGGTAATTTATTACACATCACACACATACAATGCATACTTATCAGAACTGCCATCTTGCTCGCCTTCCGCTGAGCTCGTGGTCAACTGCACAAGTAGCAAACCCCTAACTCACATCCTGTGCGGCCATTGCTGCGCCTTTGTGCAACATTCTGTGTTACAGGCTGTCTCCCACTGCATGCGTGAAAAGAATGCCTTCAGCACGGCGATATTAGTTTAAGGCGGTTTCAGAACAATCTCTATGCTACACCTCGTGATAATGAACTATGCGACCTCCATCTTCAAACAACTTTCATTAACGAAAGGAGGTAGTTGTCAAGATCTACTTCTTTATTTTTTCCCATGTCTCAAGGAACCATCTTAAGCAAGATTCTCGCTCGCGGAATTAGTCGATACATAGTTCTTAGAAATCAGATTAAAAAATAGAACCAGAATGCAAAAGATTTCCAGCACTCAAACAGACAGTTTTCGATGTTTGATCACTTATAACTGCTATAATAACAACAATAAGATGGAACTCACATTAAATAAGACAGGGCTGCAGTCTTTCACCCCAGCTGCTCACTTTATACAGGATGAAAAATTAATTTAAACCGACAAACTCTGGGAGACTGAACGGGACACCGTAACAAATATTTTTCTCTAATGTCATATTTTCCTGTGACGATTTCTTAAACCGGTAGAGGATGAAAATTAATTAAAGTAACAAACTCTGGGAGGTTGCATGGTACACTGAAAACGCTTTTTCTAATGTGTTTTCCTGTGAGGACAAGTAACACAAACAAGTTTTAATCCTTTACTACCAAGGGACAACAACATCAACACAGGCACAGTTAGTACAATTATAGTAGGGGTTCAAATATGCCTCCATTGACTTGTAAACAGAGGTTACACCGGTAGGCGATGTTCTTCTAACGCGGTCAAAGACTGCAGGAGTGTCCTGAATTTCTGCTGCTGCTGTTGCTACTATCCGGGCAACCAGATCCTCTTCCGATTGAATACAGATTTTGTAAACAAGGTTGCACATCCCTGACCACACAAAAATACAGAGAGGTCAAATCAGAGAATCGAATAGGCCCTGGTACAGGACCACCACTGCCAATCCACTTTTCTGGAAACTGTCAGTTCAAGAATCGATATACAGGTCGACTGAAATGCGCTGGCACTCCGTCATGCTACGGGGTGTTCAAAAAGTCTCTCCGCAGTGTCATATGATTGTTAGCCACGCGTGCCGTATGCCGCAGTGAATATACCGACATCAAATTCAGTGAAATACAAATTATTAATGTGTTGAATATTAATTTTTACTTATAAATTTTCACATTAGATGTTGAAAGTGTCCCCCCTGTTGTTGAATACGCAATTCAATTCGTCTAATCATGTTTCCAAACACAAGCTGTAAGATTTCGTCTATAACAGAAACAGTGAAAGCGGATATTGTAGTTTTCAGTTCATCGCTGGATTTTGGACGTTTTTTTATTGACAACACCCCCGATGAAAAAGTCAGGTGGTGTTAGGTCAGGCGATCGTGGAAGCCAAAGTCCCTGTGCAATTATGCGATCACCAAAGACATCAGCAAGCAGTGACATTGAAACGCGAGCTGTGTGCGCGGTTGCACCATCTTGTTGAAAATAACCGTTCAGTATTTCACATAACACAAGTTCTCCTATGAATGGGTACAGAATATCACTGCAGTATCGTTGTGCGTTTATTGTTTCGTTGAAAAATATGGGACCCACAATACGACGTCTAGAAATTGCAATCCAAAGTCCTATTTTCACAGAATGAAGTGGTTCCTCATGAATACGCAATGGATCTGCAGTACTCCACATAGGAGAATTTTGCGAGTTCATGTACCCGGATAAATGAAACCACGCCTCATCAGTGAAAAGCTTTTCATTAAGAATATCCTTTCCATTTTGTTGAACGAAATTTTTGAACCATTGACAATAATGCAGTCTCTTGTCATGATCAGTATTTTTCAGTTCTTGCACGACTGTCATTTTGTACGGGAAAAGTTCTAATTTTTTCCTTACAGCTATGTGGGCCGTTCCGACACTAACATCGATTTCCTGAACGAGTTTTCTTACTGACTTGTTCGGACTCATGAACATTTTATCGGAAATATAGAGTAGTTTATCCTCAGACAAAACGCTAGGACGACCACTTCTCGGTGCATCTGTCACTGAACCCGTACTTCGAAATTTGTTAATCAAATCTCGCACAGTATCGCGATGTGGGAGTGTTGTCTCCGGGAAAACTGAATTAAATGTTTGACGAAGTGAAAATGTGTATTTACCGCCAGCTTTGAACACTTGTTCGAATAAAAACACACATTCTTCAATGGTTAGCATTTTGACAGTGACAAAAACGAAACAAACGAACCAACTTGAACGTTCACGTCAACACGTAACGACACACACCAACGATACTACTGACGCTGGCTGAGATAAACAAAACAGTGGAATGTTGGGAGAGTCCACTTGAAGGGAAGTAACCCAGGCAGGCGAACAATCATACGGCACGCGCGGCCAACAATCATACGGCACTGTGGAGAGACTTTTTGAACACCCCGTAGAACCACATGCGCTGTCTTGTAACGACTGACACGTCACTCAGAAACTGTGGTAATGCTCTGGCGAGCAAGTTGTAATAATGTTTGTCTTTTAATAGCCTAGGTAGGAGATATGGTCCAGCCAAACAGGAGATATGGTCCAGTCAGTCACCATCAATATCCGTCCACACGTTCACGTGGAACCACAGCTGATGTGCGAGAGTAAATGTGATTTGTGGATTGAGCTCACTCAAAACTTGCAAATTGTGGTTGTTGAACACCCCATCATGCCCGAACCTTGCTTCATCTGTAAACAGTGCAGAAGACGGAAATGTAGGATGCATTTCATACTGTTCCAGGTAGTACTACGGTAACTGTGCTCTGACTGAATATTCACCTGGTTCCAGGCTGTGCACACGCCGCAAGTAAAATGGATTAACAATTGATCGAGAAGGACGTTTCTTACATTCGTCTGATTCGGCCCCTTGCTATTGGCAGTTGGACCAGTGCTGAGAAAGATTACGCCCTCTACCGGATTAAAAAAATTCTCAAAAGTAATTATGAGATTAAAGAAAAATGTTTGTTTTGGTTTCCCGTGCACCCTCCCAGAGTTACTCCGTTGCAGTAATTTTCACCTTGAACGAGGTCTGCTCAAAAAATTCATGAACTTTGTCCACAAAATTCTTCTATTCCTATCTTATACTTATTGAGCATGGACTCCTTCGAAATACTCTCCTCCACAATTGATACACTCCTTCCCACGCCGTTTCCACTTCCGGAAGCGGTCTTGGTACGCCTTTTGCTGGTTCGTGGGAAGCGCCGTCTGTGAATTTTCTTTCATCCCGTCTGTCATTGCCAGTCTTCGTCCTTTCAAAGTCGCAACATCATAACTGTAGTAGACCCACGTCTCATCACCAGTTATGATTCTCTTAAGGAACATCTCGTTCTCATTTGGGCGATCCAAAAGCCCTTTACAGACTGCGAGCCGTGGGACGAACTTGGCGCCAACACGATGCATTCCACGATGCTGTGGCAGGATGTCATGATATGGTCCAACTGAAATGTTACATTCTTCTGCAATGTCTCAAACAACCAGACTTATGTTGCCACGCACAATTTCATTGACGTTTCTGGCATGAGCGTCGTAGGTAGACGTCGAAGAGCGTCCTGAACGAGGGTCAGCCTTAACATCCGTCCAGCCACTTTTAAACCGTGTGAACCATTCGTAACACCGTGTACGGCTTAAACACTCATTACCGTAGGCTTCCTGCATCATTTGGTGTGTCTCTAAATGTTTTCTTGAGTTTCGTGCACTCTGCCATCTCGAAAATCGCAAACTGTGCGACACAACATTCTATTCAATACATGACTGAACAATAAGTAACATACAGGGTGTCCGAAAAGTCTTTCCCTGATTACGTAAATTGATAACTCAGGCTAGAAGTAAGATACAAATATGAAACTTGTGTCGAATTGTTTACAACTATCAAAGTTTTTTTCTGTTTTAGGTTCGCAGTACGTAAGTAGTGGATGAGGTGCAGTGCCCAAGAAGCCTTGTTAACCAATCAGGAGAAGGCACAGTGTGTCCTGTGGTACCATGTGACACGATCACCAACCACAGTGCAGAGACACTTCCAGACAACATTTGGAAGGAATCCACCTGATGTCAAGAGCATTAAAGCCTGGTATGAGAGGTTCAAGAACACAGGATCGATTGCTGACCTTCCGAGGTCTGGTCGACCAAGAACCTCAGCAGACAGGGTGGAAGCTGTAAGGCATCCTTTCTGCGAAGTCCGAAGAAATCGGTGCGCAGGGCCTCACGTAAATTACAGATGCCAAAAAGCTCTCTCCATGACATTTTACACAAACGTTTATTGTTTCGTGCATACAAAGTGCAAATCGTTCAGGCCTTGTTGCCCAATGACAGTACACGTCGCTATGACTTTGCGGTCGAAATGCTATCACGTATTGAGGACGATGATGGTTATCTCAGACGAATTGCCTTTTCCGACGAAGCGACCTTTTTTGTCAGTGGAGTAGTGAATCGCCATAATGTGCTCATTTGGGGTTCACAACCCCCTGGCGAGGTCATGGAGTGCACCAGAGGCAGTCCAAAGGTGAATGTTTGGCGCACGCTATTGCACGATCGAATTATCGGGCCATTCTTCTTCGCGGAGGCTACCACCACATCTGCAGTGTATCTGGACATGTTGCAACTGTATGCTGTGCACCGCCTCATTGGGGTTTTGACGTCCGTGCCTATCTCGATATGACCTTTCCTGGGCGATGAATTGGTGGCGATGGGCCAACGGTTTGGCCTCCACGCTCTCCTGACATAACCCCATTAGACTTCTTTTTATGGGGTTACGTCAAGGACGAGGTCTACCGAACACGTGTACCAGATCTTGAAACCCTGAGGCAACGGATAACCACAGTCGTTGAATCGATCCCTCCAGTGATGTTGGCTAATGTGTGGACAGAAATTGAATATCACCTAGATGTGCTATGTGCTACCAAGGCTGCTCATGTGGAAGTTTACTGATGTGTGAAAAAAACTTTGATAGTTTGTAAACAATTAGACACCAGTTTCATATTTGTATCTTACTTCTAGCCTGAGTTATCAATTTATGCAATCAGGGAAGGACTTTATGGACACCCTGTACATACTACAGTGAAACGTCCTGCACCTACACATTAAACACAGGGACGTGTAGGGATGCCAACTGCATTTCATTCCAACACACCATTCGCACGAAATTACGAATGTTCCGGAATTTTTTGAACAGACCTCGTATATCGAGGAAGCAACAACGGAAATTAATGTTTCAAGAGTGGGATTAAAATTCAGGGTGAAAGGGTATCGATTCGTCGGGACATTGGTATGGTTCAAATGGCTTTGAGTACTATGGTACTTAACTTCTGAGGTCATCAGTCCCCTAGACTTAGAACTACTTAAACCTAACTAAGGACATCACACACGTCCATGCCCGAGGCAGGATTCGAACCTGCGACCGTAGCAGCAGCGCGGTTCCTGACTGAAGCGCCTAGAACCGCTCGCCCACAGCGGCCGGGGACATTGGTATCCTCAGGGGAAGTGAGAAAGAAGTGCTGGACCTGTTGAATAGAATGAACACTCCAATGAGCACAAATTATGCACTAACAGTAAACTGAAGAAAATTAAAAGTAATGAGAAGTGACAGATATGAGATTACCGATAAAACTAACGTCAAAAGTGGGGATCACGAAGCGGGCAACGTGAAGGAATTCTACTACTTGGGAAGGAAGCAAAATAACTCTTGATGTGCGAAGCAAAGAGGGTATAAAAAGCTGACCACCACAGACAAAGACGGCATTTCTGGCCAAAATAAGTCTGCTAGTATCAAACATAAGACACAATTTGAGGAAGACACTTTGGGATATGTACGATTGCGGCACAGCATTGTATGGAAGAGAATCATGAACAGTGGGAAAAGCGATTGAGATGTTGCCCACGTTAAAAATTAGGTTGGTCTCCACAGGATCTGCGGGGAGAAGAATGTGGGGACAACACTGACAATAAGAAGGAACAGGACGATAGGAAATGTGTTAAGGCATCAGGGAATAACTTCCATGGCATTTAACAGAGCTGTAGAGGGTAAAAACGGTACTGGAAGACAGAGATTGGAAATAATGGAGGACGTCAGATGTTGTGCTACTCTCGAAGAAGATGTTGGCACAGGAGAGGAACCAGTGGTGAGGCGCATGAAGCGAGCCACAATGCTGATGACCCCCAAAACAACTGCTATTGAGATCTGACACTCATTCCGAATGAAGACATTTGATGGAGATGTCTTACAATAAAATTGTGCAACTAATTACGTTCTTAGTTCATTTTTCTCTCAATAATGGAAAACATTTAAAAATCGCTTAAAGCTTTGATATAGACAAATGATGGTTGAGCCGTGCTGCAGCTCGCGTTGGTGCTGTTTGTAGGTTCCCGCCCTCTGTTGGAGGCCAGACCGTATCCTTTAGTTGGCATGGTTGCGGTTGTTTGTCTTCTTCTCGTCTTGACTGGCACCACTCGTTTTGCAAGCGTTGCCTGTCCGCTACTGGCAGCAGCGGCGGTTATGGATATGCAGTAACTGTTGCCCTATCCTTGGGGCGACGTCGTCGTTTTTCCGTGTCGTGTGTGTGCAGTTCAGTTGGGGACTCAGGAGGAGCCAGGTCTGCGCAGTGCGAGAATACGCTGGGACTGCTGGCGGCGTGCATGGACTGCCGGATGGAAGGGTTGTTGTCACGAGGGTGCAAGACCTCGTCGTAAACCATATCCTGCAAGCTTTAAGATGAGTGCATTTCAATTCAAGTAGAGAAAATGATTGGCTCTGAGCACTATCGGACTTAACATCAGAGGTCATCAGTCCCCTAGAACTTAGAACTACTTAAACGTAACCTACGGACATCACACACGTCCATATCCGAGGCAGGATTCGAACGTGCGACCGTAGCGGCCGCGCGGTTCCAGACTGAAGCGCCTAGAACCGCTCGGCCACTGTGGCTGGCTTGGAAGAAACCGCAGGAAATGTAGTCGATCGACAAAGGAGATAGCTTACAAAACACTCATTTGACCAACATTTGAATATTACTCATCAGTATGAGTACCGTACCAGAGAGGAGCGATAGAGGAAATAGAGAAGATCGGAAGAAAAGCAGCACATTTCTTTGCAGATTCATTTAGTAAGAAGCTAACCGTCACAAAGATGATCAGCCAACTTCAGTGTGTCGCGCGGGGAAGCCGCATGCTGTAGGTGCCTTACCATGGTTCGCGCGACTCTCCCCCGTCGGAGGTTCGAGTCCTCCCTCGGGCATGGGTGTGTGTGTTGTCCTTAGCGTAAGTTAGTTTAACTTAGATTAAGTGTAAGCCTAGGGACCGATGACCTCAGCAGTTTGATCCCATGCGAACATACGTCAAATTTCCAAAATTTCCGCCGGCCGCTGTGGTCGTGAGGTTCTAGGCGCTTCAGTCTGTAGCCGCTTTGCTGCTACGGTCGCAGGTTCGAATCCTGCCTCGGGCATGGATGTGTGTGATGTTCTTAGGTTAGTTAGGTTTAAGTAGTTCTAAGTTCTAGGGGACTGATGACCACAGATGTTAAGTTCCATAGTGCTCAGAGCCATTTGAACCATTTTTGAACCAAAATTTCCAACTCCAGTGGCAGATGCTGCGAGCAAGAGAGGTGATCTGGATGACGGGGTTGTTTACTGGTAAAGGTGGTGGTGGTTAGTGTTTAACGTCCCGTCGACAACGAGGTCATCAGAGACGGAGCGCAAGCTCGGGTTAGGGAAGGATTGGGAAGGAAATCGGCCGTGCCCTTTCAAAGGAACCATCCCGGCATTTGCCTGAAACGATTTAGGGAAATCACGGAAAACCTAAATCAGGATGGCTGGAGACGGGATCGAACCGTCGTCCTCCCGAATGCGAGTCCAGTGTGCTAACCACTGCGCCACCTCGCTCGGTTTTACTGGTAAAGTTCGAGTGCTTACGTTCCTAGAAGAGTCAACAAATATAATGTTTCCTTCTACATATATGTCGCGAAAAGATCACGAAGATAAAATTAGAGAGATTCGAGCCGACACAGAGGATTACTGGCAATCATTTTTCTGCAAACTATTTGAGACTGAAACAAGGCAGGGTGAGATATGGGGAGGGGGGGTCGGGAAGCGCGACAGTGCTACACAAACTATCCTCCGCCAACAAATGGCAAGGTGGATTGCGTAGTATAGACGTAGACGTAGAAATATTTGCCCCATTCTCTGAAACGGTTGAGAAATGGATCTGATTGGAAGCAGAAGTGAATGGATCTCCCATCGCCTCTTCAAACACACTATAGCAGGAGTTTTACCTGAGTGTGCACATTTCCTTCCAAGCTCAGATCTTGTTCCTTTTCACTCTTTATCCAATTTGCAGCTTGTAAAAATAAAACTGAATCGGTATTTGAAAATAACAGTCGTATTAATAAACTACTGCACTGTTCTGCACGTAAATGAGCATCTACAACTTTCGAACAACAAAGAGTTTCAATAACATCGATGTACATCTGATCATAACTCAATAAGATCACAGTAATCACTTTCCTAAACCAGAGAACAATAAAATGGAAAATAATAGACTTCCAGTTCTTACAACGAGAGGAACATCTGAGAACAATAATATCACGAGCGCTTCTTCAAGGAGCGATGGCCTTCGACACATTTGCTGCTGATGGCCAGGCACCCGGTGCAGCTCGGCGTCGGATGCGTTACTTATTTTCCCGGTGATCGCCCATTATATGAAAAAAAACACAACACTATTTTAGTAACAAAACAAACATACATCTATTTTGAAACATAGTAAATCTACTTAAAATATGGATCATACATGCATACATTTGGTCGGCTCTTGCAAAGAAGAGTGTAAAAAATTTGTTTGTCACACTTCAGTTCGTAGTGAAAAACAAAACAGGGCAGGCAGGTAAAATTCAGTGTTGTGCACAACGCCTGTTGACATTCTCAGTCCATTCAGTCAGTGGAAATACAGGTAAATAACTTATAGAGTATGTGTGTAGAAACGCAGCAGATACAAACAATTTCAATGAAGCTAATTGATAGTTAGGCATGTTAAGTAACTCGTCTTATATTTTGAAATTTCATTAGTATTCTTAAGAAATGCAGTTAGATAATTCTTAACTACTGTATATCCATGTTCCTTCATATTTAACTCTTTTACACAAGGTTGTTTTGTGTCAAGGATTCTTTGAGAACGAGATTATGAGTCATAGACGTCAGAACATAAATGAAAAATCCAAGTTTGCTTTGTGCAAAATGTTTCTTGTTACCTTCGCTCGACGCCGCTGATTCCGCTTAACGCCCCGCTGCAGCTGACGTCAGTGAATCACATTCCATTTTTTGTTACCAGCCAATAGGTGCAATTGCGATGTACAGAAAATGCTTTTGAGTACATTAGTGACCAATTTTGTCCATAATATATTGCAAGAAAATCCTTATCTAATGACTGAAAATTTTCATGCTTTGTTTGCGTCCATACTTACAAGTCCTTGTCACACCGATTTTTTAAACCACTAGACCGTAAGTCCCGATTTTCTGCAAATTGTGTCTGGGAGTACTGGGACAGCGACACTTGTGGGCAATGACTAGATGGTAGGTGGATCCGAGAAAATTCTTCGCTGGATTCAGAGAGGGAAGAAAAGGCCAAGACTATTACCTAACACGAGTTGGGTAGATGACATTAAAAATACGTGTACGGCAAAATGGTCGACTGTAGCTTAACGCTGCAATACATAGTAAAGTGCTTTCGGGTGTGTATTGAGGAGTGTTACAGGGGGCCCTTGCCCCTTCCTGGAATTTTGGGGTATTTTCTTTCTTTTCGTTATAAAGTTCTTAGTCGTTGCTAGCAGTGATTGTTTGCGACTCTAGCAAACTGCATTTCGGAAATGTGAAATGTTATTGCTTTAGCAGTCATTATATAATCTGAATTTGTTTTTTTTCAGTCTGTTGGCGGGATATTGCAGTTTACTTGGAGCGCTGGCGGGTTCCGAGCTATACTGGCGTCCACACACATTGACGAAAATTAATGTGGTAGGGTAATTTTGCAGTTTTTACGGATGATATTTTTTCCTATTCAACATGATTTAATCAGTCCACACACACACACACACACACACACACACAAACATATATATGGTGTTACAAAAAGGTACGGCCAAACTTTCAGGAAACATTCCTCACACACAAATAAATAAAAGATGTTATGTGGACAAGTGTCCGGAAACGCTTAATTTCCATGTTAGAGCTCATTTTAGTTTCGTCAGTATGCACTGTACTTCCTCGATTCACCGCCATGATTTCATACGGGATACTCTACCTGTGCTGCTAGAACATGTGCCTTTACAAGTACGACACAACATGTGGTTCATGCACGATGGAGCTCCTGCACATTTCAGTAGAAGTGTTCGTACGTTTCTCAACAACAGATTCGGTTACCGATGGATTGGTAGAGGCGGACCAATTCCATGGCCTCCATGCTCTCCTGACCTCAACCCTCTTGACTTTCATTTATGGGGGCATTTGAAAGCTCTTGTCTACGCAACCCCGGTACCAAATGTAGAGACTCTTCGTGCTCATATTGTGGACGGCTGTGATACAATACGCCATTCTCCAGGGCTGCATCAGCGCATCAGGGATTCCATGCGACGCAGGGTGGATGCATGTATCCTATCTAACGGAGGACATTTTGAACATTTCCTGTAAGAAAGTGTTTGAAGTCACGCTGGTACGTTCTGTTGCTGTGTGTTTGCATTCCATGGTTAATGTGATTTGAAGAGAAGTAATAAAATGAGCTCTAACATGGAAAGTAAGCGTTTCCGGACACATGTCCACATAACATATTTTCTTTCTTTGTGTGTGAGGAATGTTTCCTGAAAGTTTGGCCGTACCTTTTTGTAACACCCTATATATATATATATATATATATATATATATATATATATATATATATATATATATGTGTGTGTGTGTGTTCAATCAATCTTCCTAATTTTATTTTATATGCTTTTATAGTTTGTATATATTGTATATTTGTTTTATATTTGTTTCCTAGGAAGATTGATTAAATCACGTCAAAGAAGAAAAAAATAATCTGTAAAAACTGCAACATTACCTTCCACATTAATGTTGTCAACATATATATCCAAGCTACACTGGCGACAACACACACACACACATTCTTGTTCGACATGTTTAATCAATCTGCCTAATTTTGTTTTATATATATCCGAGGTACCCTGGCGTCCACATTGACGAACATTAATGAGGCAGGGTAATGTTACAGTTTTTACGGATTATTTTTTTCTCTTCAACATGATTTAATCAATCTTCCTAGGAAACAAATATAAAAACAAATATACAATATACATAAAAATTTCCAAAACAAATATAAAACAAAATTATGAAGACCGATATATATATGTTAATTTCCAGTGTCAAACTAATAGCAAAAGTCTTTTGTCGTTAACTCATTGGAGACCCTCGATTTTATCGTAAGTAGTATGTCATTCCAAATTGCTTGGTCAAACGGATGTCGTTCGTATTCATATCTATAACGTAAATCCATGTACTTTGCATAAACTAACGAAATATTTGTATACTTACAAACATGGAGGTTATAGTAATCAAACAACTTCTGTGTGCTTTCTATTAAATTTAATTGTTTGGGGACCGATATGTTCTCAAAATCACAGAATCCGTTATATCAAAAACGCAATTTTAGGATATTTCCTCCTCTTGGATAGGTTTCCGCGGACGCCTGTGAGAAACAGCAGAGGAGGTCTGTGTTTGGATGTGAAATAGCTGATGACGAAGATAATAATAATGATCGTAACATCGATAAATGTCTATGGGACAATTTAAAGTACTCTTTGCTTCACATTTTACAGTAGGTAATACAATTATCTTGCGATCCGTTCACTTTCTTGGCTGTTAAACCCCATTGTGACTCATACGACACAGCCTCCTTCTACATCTGTCTATACCTGTATACATACTCTGCAGAATGGCTGACTAAATGCACGTTTCATAATTAATTTCGTCTTGACTTCTCGGTCCCATAAGGAGCGACGTGTATCGGGCTGAAACATATCTCTGGATTCTTCACTTAACACTGTTTCTTGAAATTTTTTAAGCAAGCTTTAGTAGGATGATTGTCGTCTGTCTCAGAGCGTCTAGGAAGGAAAGTGAGTGCTAATTTATGTCAGATTGATTTTTATTTCTTTTATCGCATTTCCTATGTCGAACCACATTCGCTTCTACTTATTTTCGTATGGGTGCTGATAACCTCGTCGTTGAGAGCTCCAACGCTCAAACACACACACACACACACACACACACACACACACACACACGAACACACACAAACACAATCCTGGTTTTTTAGGATTTCCGTAACTCTGTGTCGTTGACATAAAACCTTATGCAAGAAAAAACCTGTAACGTTAACTCTACAAAAGTGTCACGTAAGAAATAACTCCCCCCCCCATGAACCATAGACCTTGCCGTTGGTGGGGAGGCTTGCGTGCCTCAGTGACACAGATAGCCGTACCGTAGGTGCAACCACAACGGAGGGGTATCTGTTGAGCGGACAGCCTTTTCAGTAGTTGCAGGGGCAACAGTCTGGATGATTGACTGATCTGGCCTTGTAACATTAACCAAAACGGCCTTGCTGTGCTGGTACTGCGAACGGCTGAAAGCAAGGGGAAACTACGGCCGCAATTTTTCCTGAGGGCGTGCAGCTTTACTGTATGATTAAATGATGATGGCGTCCTCTTGGGTAAAATATTCCGGAGGTAAAGTAGTCACCCATTCGGATCTCCGGGGGGGACTACTCAGGAGGACGTCGTTATCAGGAGAAAGAAAACTGGCGTTCTTCGGATCGGAGCGTGGAATGTCAGATCCCTTAATCAGGCAGGTAGGTTAGAAAATTTAAAAAGGGAAATGGATAGGTTAAAGTTAGATATAGTGGGAATTAGTGAAGTTCGGTGGCAGGAGGAACAAGACTTTTGGTCAGGCGAATACAGGATCATAAATACAAAATCAAATAGGGGTAATGCAGGAGTAGGTTTAATAATGAATAAAAAAATTGGAGTTCGGGTAAGCTACTACAAACAACATAGTGAACGCATTATTGTGGCCAAGATAGACACGAAGCCCACGCCTACAACAGTAGTACAAGTTTATATGCCAACTAGCTCTGCAGATAATGAAGAAATTGATGAAATGTATGATGAGATAAAAGTAATTATTCAGGTAGTGAAGGGAGACGAAAATTTAACAGTCATGGGTGATTGGAATTCGAGTGTAGGAAAAGGGAGAGAAGGAAACGTAGTAGGTGAATATCGATTGGGACTAAGAAATGAAAGAGGAAGCCACCTGACAGACTTCTGCGCAGAGCGTAACTTAATCATAGCTAACACTTGGTTCAAGAATCATGAAAGAAGGTTGTATACCTGGAAGAACCCTGGAGATACTAGAAGATATCAGATAGATTATATAATGGTAAGACAGAGATTTAGGAACCAGGTTTTAAATTGTAAGACATTTCCAGGAACAGATGTGGACTCTGACCACAATCTATTGGTTATGAACTGTAGATTAAAACTGAAGAAACTGCAAAAAAGTGGGAATTTGCGGAGATGGGACCTGGATAAACTGAAGGAACCAGAGGTTGTAGAGTGTTCCAGGAAGAGCATAAAGGAACAATTGAAAAGAATGGGGGAAAGAAATACAGTATAAGAAGAATGCATAGCTTTGAGGGATGAAGTGGTGAAGGCAGCAGAGGATCAAGTAGGTAAAAAGACGAGGTCTAGTAGAAATCCTTGGGTGACAGAGGAAATACTGAATTTAATCGATGAAAGGAGAAAATATAAAAATGCAGTAAATGAAGCAGGCAAAAAGGAATACAAAGGTCTCAAAAATGAGATCGACAGGGAGTGCAAAATGGCTAAGCAGGCATGGCTAGAGGACAAATGTAAGGATGTAGAGGCTTACCTCACTAGGGGTAAGATAGATACTGCCTACAGGAAAATTAAAGAGACCTTTGGAGAAAAGAGAACCACCTGTATGAATATCAAGGGCTCAGATGGAAACCGAGTTCTAAGCAAAGAAGGGAAAGCAGAAAGGTGGAAGGAGTATGTCGAGGGACTATACAAGGGCGATGTTCTTGAGGACAATATTATGGAAATGGAAGAGGATGTAGATGAAGATGAAATGGGAGATATGATACTGCGTGAAGAATTTGATAGAGCACTGAAAGACCTAAGTCTAAACAAGGCCCCGGGAGCAGACAACATTCCATTAGAACTACTGACAGCCTTGGGAGAGCCAGTCCTGCCAAAACTCTACCATCTGGTGAGCAAAATGTATGAGGCAGGCGAAATACCCTCAGACTTCAAGAAGAATATAATAATTCCAATCCCAAAGGAAGCAGGCGTTGACAGATGTGAAAATTACCGAACTGTCAGTTTAATAAGTCACGGCTGCAAAATACTAACGCGAATTCTTTACAGACGAATGGAAAAACTGGTAGAAGCCGACCTCGGGGAAGATCAGTTTGGATTCCGTAGAAATATGGGAACACGTGAGGCAGTACTGACCCTACGACGTATCTTAGAAGCTAGATTAAGGAAAGGCAAACCTACGTTTCTAGCATTTGTAGACTTGGAGAAAGCTTTTGACAATGTTGACTGGAATAATCTCTTTCAAATTCTGGAGGTGGCAGGGGTAAAATACAGGGAGCGAAAAGCTATTTACAATTTGTACAGAAACCAGATAGCAGTCATAAGAGTCGAGGGACATGAAAGGGAAGCAGTGGTTGGGAAGGGAGTGAGACAGGGTTGTAGCCTCTCCTCGATGTTATTCAATCTGTATATTGAGCAAGCAGTAAAGGAAACAAAAGAAAAATTTGGAGTAGGTATTAAAATCCATCGACAAGAAATAAAACCTTTGAGGTTCGCCGATGACATTGTAATTCTGCCAGAGACAGCAAAGGACTTGGAAGAGCGGTTGAACGGAATGGACAGTGTCTTGAAAGGAGGGTATAACATGAACATCAACAAAAGCAAAACGAGGATAATGGAATGTAGTCGAATTAAGTCGGGCGATGCTGAGGGAGTTAGATTAGGAAATGAGACACTTAAAGTAGTAAAGGAGTTTTGCTATTTGGGGAGCAAAGTAACTGATGATGGTCGAAGTAGAGAGGATATAAAATGTAGACTGGCAATGGCAAGGAAAGCGTTTCTGAAGAAGAGAAATTTGTTAACATCGAGCATAGATTTAAATGTCAGGAAGTCGTTTCTGAAAGTATTTGTGTGGAGTGTAGCCATGTATGGAAGTGAAACATGGACGATAAATAGTTTGGACAAGAAGAGAATAGAAGCCTTTGAAATGTGGTGCTACAGAAGAATGCTTTAGATTAGATGGGTAGATCACGTAACTAATCAGGAAGTACTGAATAGTATTGGGGAGAAGAGGAGTTTGTGGCACAACTTGACAAGAAGAAGGGATCGGTTGGTAGGACAGGTTCTGAGGCATCAAGGGATCACCAATTTAGTATTGGAGGGCAGCGTGGAGGGTAAAAATTGTAGAGGGAGACCAAGAGATGAATACACTAAGCAGATTCAGAAGGATGTAGGCTGCAGTACGTATTGGGAGATGAAGAAGCTTGCACAGGATAGAGTAGCATGGAGAGCTGCATCAAACCAGCCTCAGGACTGAAGACCACAACAACAACAACAAGAAATAATTCAATGGACAGTTTCTTTCAGTTCTTTGCCGATTTCTTTGATATTTTGACTCAATGTTGCATTACAATACGCGAGTGTTTTTGTGGTGTCACTGCCAGACACCACACTTGCTAGGTGGTAGCTTAAATCGGCCGCGGTCCATTAGTACATGTCGGACCCGCGTGTCGCCACTGTGTGATCGCAGACCGAGCGCCACCACACGGCAGGTCTCGAGAGACGTACGAGAACTCGCCCCAGTTGTACGACGACGTTGCTACCGACTATACTGACGAAGCCTTTGCTCTCATTTGCCGAGAGACAGTTAGAATAGGCTTCAGCTAAGTTAATGGCTACGACTTAGCAAGGCGCCAATTGTATGAGTGCATGTATCTTACGAGTCTCATTTGTATAGTCAAGAGAGATGTACCAAAGGAAGCATTAAAAGTTAAGTATATTCCAAAGCTACGTATTTTCTTTATAGTATTCAATACGTATCCTGTTCCAGACTTGACGCCAGTCGGCGTGTGTGTACGCGTGCCTTTCGGCTTCCTTCTCAGTGTGGCGTAGCTACCTTGTTACGCCACAACAGTTTTTATACACCTACTGGTATGCCATGTATAAAAATGTAATTATTTAATATATGTATCATATGGCTTGTTGGAATGCAACTTTGTATCAAAACTTCAAAGGAACTGGTCAAGAAATTCCAGAGATGTAAGATCTTGAACAAACAAACATTTACTTCTGTATACACAAAAATGTAAATGTTCGTTTATTCAGAATCGTAAACCTCCGAAAGTTCTTCACGAGTGCTTTGAAATTTTGACACGGCATTGAGTTCGAACACACGTATGTGTAATAACTATATGTGTAACTATAAGTGGTCGCTAGATGGGTATTGAGTTACAGAAGGGGCCACTCCCAGGATAAACAAGCATATAGAGGTCCTGCTCCAATAAAAAAGAAGAAACTTAGCAATGTAAACAAAATTCTACAATACATAACTCATGAGCAAAAATTAATTTTATCATAGTATCTGCCAGTGGCCAGCGAAGAACGGACAACATAAAAATGAAGCATACCCACTGTCGTCTGCTTTGCTGTATTTTGATTGTGATTGTATCTTGGGTACATTATAAATAAACCATTGTGCTCATGACTGACAACATTCGATACCTCAAGTATATTGTAATCGTATAAACTGTTTATTCCTGGGGCATTTCCTGCACAGAAACCTTCCGACCACATGTTTAAACCCGTTGTGTAGTAAGACAGTTTTTTGTGTCTGCTAAAAAATTTACTTTCTAGGACATGACCCCTTTTGCAACTCACCATTTCAGTTCTTAAAACTGTTATTATTTTGGGCATGATGGGTAGTTATATGCAGCTCTCCAGGCTACTCCATCCAGTGCAAAGCCTCCTCACCTATTGAGACCTACGTCCATTTGCAATTGCTTACTGTATTCATCCCCTCACACTTCCCTCAACTAGTAACTGGCGAGTCGTTCACGCCTCTGGGTGAGCCCTGCCAAACTATCCCTTTTTTGAGTCACGTTTTGTCATAAATTGAAGGATCTAAGTGCCATAGTAAGGAATTTTGAGGTTTTGTGTGAGATGAGATCTGTGCGCCATCCCAGTAACCTATAAAGGGTTCAAACTGCCACGAATGAAAATATAGTACTAAATGGAATCAAAAGATGATATGCGTTTTAACAGCCACTGCTGTTAACATATGAAAGGCTGTAACGTCCAGTGCTCTTATTCCTCGGTGTTAGACAAAATGACGGAGGCAGTAGACGTTTGTAATAGTTTGAGTGGAAAGGAACGACGAATTAAAGGAGAAGGTACTGTGGTAGGAAGGACGAAAAAGATGAAAAAATGGAGGGAATCAATATATAAATTCAAGTAATAAATGTATTCCAGCAAAACCTCGTTCAATACAAGACGTCTCATTACTGAACGCTATTTGAGTTACAGAATGCATTGCTCCAGAAGATACAAAGGGCATGACACAGCAATCAAAACAAAGCCACTTATCGTCAGTAGTATGAATGCATATGACTACGTAGATTTTAAGAAAGCAACAGATTGTAATGTCAACACCGCAAATCCAAACATATTCATTGTACAGTGGCTGTTGTTGGCAAAAGTAAATCTCATGCAGTTAAGACTAGGAGAAGCTTAAATGAAACTTTGGCCAGGAAATGCATCCTTATTTTGAGGAAAGGTTTACGACTAGAGGACACCAAGAAAATGGAACTACCAGTCCTGGTTACTAAAAGTTACATCTGCGAAGAAAAGAAGAAAGATTTAATGAAATGGTGCAGTACCTGACAGGCAATGACCACTTACAGTTTTACAAAACCAGAATGATCTTTTACTATATTTTTGTTGAGAACTGAACAATGACGTTTAGAGTTTTTCATACTTTTCTGTAAGTTTTTCATACTACTACAAAAAGATGTTTATAATTTCCCTTGGAAAGTAGGTCCGTCGTGGGACAGCGAAGGCACATACACTGAGACATGTTGGGCTCAAGTTGTGCGTTCGTTTAAACCTTGGTTCCTATTCTGTGTTTGGTATCCCATGGTTATTGCGATTATGCTGTTGTCTGCTCTCTCCATGAGGGGCAGTATGTACCAATATTCGCACATTGTACTATTTTTAGGCTGGTGCTTTTAATTTCTGGCTGTGCTGTGTGCGAGGAGTCGGTCGGTTGGCGTGGAGCAGTGAGGAAACCTCCGTGGGGCGTAGTTTGTCCAGGCCCGCTGGCGGTCTCTACGCAGTGTCGGAGTGTGCGCGGCTGTTCCTATCGCTACGAGGTCCGTGGCTCACCGACCCTGGACACGAAAGTTGAGTTTCCATTTAATTTATCAGCAAGTCAAGACTGTTCACATTGTGCAGTCTGGTTCTCGTTGTTGGCTGTTGGGACATTCCTGCCAGCAACAACATGTGTGTTCGAGTTGGTGAAGGATTTGCCACCGTCTAGTGGAGTCTAACTATATTTGTTAATCTGGAATAGAAGTGCACCAGCAGAATTTTCTGCCTTGTGGTCGTTAACATTCCGGTTACCTGTTCTGGCCAATGACGTAAATTCAGGCAGTATCCTTTCCTCACCATGTTGTCACTGTTCAGCATGGTGTGTAGTTCGACAGCTTAATGTATGCTTGGTTGTGGGCGTCCATGCCTTTTACGTTTGCAATGAACTCCCAGTTGGGTTCTGGTCGAGTGGAGCACAAGTTACCTTGTCGGTGGGTCCGTTGACTGCTGTTGGTTGGGTTGTCGTCGGATCGAGAATGGTTGTGCTGACTGCCTGTCTCACCTAAGTGAACGTTAGTATTTCAAGTGCTGAGAGCCATTAGCAGCACTGCCTTTTCCTATTTTCTGTTGTGTGTATTTGTATGGCTCATAGCCAACGGTTTTGAATTAAAGTTGAATTGTTTTTAGTGGTGTTTTGTCATGGGCCTTTAGCCGCTTTAAAATTAACAGCTTGTCAAGTGTTAGATTGTTTGGGCCTTCAGCCTCATGAATATATTGTTTAAAGATAAGGCCTTGGGCCATCTGTCTACTAAAAATTATTTTAGTTGTGTTTTAAGTTATGGGCCTTCAGCCATTTTAAAATTAAAGTTCCTTGCTTGTAAAGTGTTAGAGTGTTTGGGTCTTCAGCCTGATTAATATAGTGTTTAACGGTAAAGCCTTGGGCCTTCTGTCTACTAAAGATTATTTTAGTTATGTTTTAAGTCATGGGCCTTCAGCCATTTTAAAATTAAAGTTCCATGCTTGTCAATTATTAGATTGTTTGGGACCTTCAGCCTAATTGAAGATAAGGCCTTCTGCCTTGTGTTTTTTTTTATTTAATTTTGCCTTGAGTCTTAAATCATGGGCCTTGAGCCGTCTTTAAATTAAGGTTGTTGCCTTTCAAGTGTTAGATTTTGGGCCTTCAGCCAAATTATAGAATTTACTTAACGTGAGGCCTTCTGCCCTCTAAATATTCTCTTTGGCGTCTGAATTTTGAGTTAATGGCTTTTACTCATTTTTTAAAATTAAAGTGATTGTGCCCTTAAGACATATGATAGTGTGGTGATTTAGCCGATAACTAAGTTCAAGAATTTGTACTGTAATGTTTGGTCAATTAAATAAAGTTATATGTGTGAGTGTAACTGACAGCCGCTCATTTTGGCCCCTTTCCACAATTCCAACTACCTATCCTGTCCTGCGGGTTTAGCAGGAGGTTTCACACAGGTGTCGGTAGTTTCACGTACACGAGGTACAAAAGAGCATTTCATTGGCGAAGCTGTCAGTTGCACACAGATGAATCATGTGGAAAGGATTCCGCAGTGGCTGTGGGCACACGATGGGAATTAAAAGACACTCAACCCATAATGATAGTTGGAGTTAGGCATAGGACATTCTACTCTGGAACTGTTATGGAATTCAATATTTCGAGATTCGCAGTTTCAAGAGTGTGCCGAGAATACCATATTTCAGACATCATCTCTCACCACGGACATTGTAGTGACCGACGGTCGTCGTTTAAAGAACGAGAGCACGGGCGTTTGCATAGAGTTGCCAGTGCTAACAGGCAAGCCACACTGCATGACGTAACCATACGAATCAATGTGGAACGCACGTCGAATGTATCCGTTAGGTAAGTGCGGCGACATTTGGCGTTCATGGGCTTGCTAACAGCACGACATTGCCTGCAGCGCCTCTCCCAGGCTCATGAACATAGCTGTTGGACACTAGAGGAGTGGGAAACCGTGGCCTGGTCACATGAGTCGCTGCTTTAGTTGAGAGATCTGATGGTAAGTTGGAGTGTGGCGCAGACCCCACAAAGCCATGGGCACAAGTTATCAGCAAGGCACTGGGAAACTTGGTGGTGGCTTCATAATGGTGTGGGCTGTGTTTCAACATCAACATCTACATCTACATGGTTACTCTGCAATTCACACTTAAGTGCCTGGCAGAGGGTTCATCGAACCATTTTCATGCTACTTCTCTACCATTCCACTCCCGAATGGCGCGTGGGAACAAGGAACACCTAAATCTTTCCGTTCCAGCTCTGATTTCTCTTATTTTATTATGATGATCATTTCTCCCTACGTAGGTGGGTGTCAACAAAATATTTTCGCATTCGAAAAAGAAAGTTGGTGATTTAAATTGTGTAAATAGAGCTCGGGTATGTACCCGTAGTGTAGGGGTAGCGTCTTTGATTCATAATCAAAACGTCATCGGTCCCGGGTTCGATCCCCGCCACTGTCTAAATTTTGATAAATAATCAGCATTGGCGGCCGAAGACTTCCGGCATAAGAAGTCAGCCTCATTCTGCCAACGGCCTTGTCAAAGAGGGCGGAGGAGCGGATAGAGGTTCAGGGCACTCTCTTGTCCTAGTGGTGGGAAATTGCCCCTAAAGGCGGAAGAATCAGCAATGATCAACGACATGAGGATACAGAAGGCAATGGAAACCACTGCATTAAAGACACGTAACGTGTATCCACAGGACATGTGGCCTGTAATTGAAGAAGTGTCATGATGATCTCTCCATTGGCAAAAGATTCCGGAATAGTCCCCCATTCGGATCTCCGGGAGGGGACTGCCAAGGGGGAGGTTACCATGAGAAACAGGTTGAATAATCAACGAAAGGATAACGTTCTACGAGTCGGGGCGTGGAATGTCAGAAGCTTGAACGTGGTAGGGAAACTAGAAAACCTGAAAAGGGAAATGCAAAGGCTCAATCTAGATATAGTAGGGGTCAGTGAAGTGAAGTGGAAGGAAGACGAGGATTTCTGGTCAGATGAGTATCGGGTAATATCAACAGCAGCAGAAAATGGTATAACAGGTGTAAGATTCGTTATGAATAGGAAGGTAGGGCAGAGGGTGTGTTACTGTGAACAGTTCAGCGACCGGGTTGTTCTAATCAGAATCGACAGCAGACCAACACCGACAACGATAGTTCAGGTATACATGCCGACGTCACAAGCTGAAGGTGAACAGATAGAGAAAGTGTATGAGGATATTGAAAGGGTAATGCAGTATGTAAAGGGGGACGAAAATCTAATAGTCATGGGCGACTGGAATGCAATTGTAGGGGAAGGAGTAGAAGAAAAGGTTACAGGAGAATATGGGCTTGGGACAAGGAATGAAAGAGGAGAAAGACTAATTGAGTTCTGTAACAAGTTTCAGCTAGTAATAGCTAATACCCTGTTCAAGAATCACAAGAGGAGGAAGTATACTTGGAAAAGGCCGGGAGATACGGGAAGATTTAAATTAGATTACATCATGGTCAGACAGAGATTCCGAAATCAGATACTGGACTGTAAGGCGTACCCAGGAGCAGATATAGACTCAGATCACAATATAGTAGTGATGAAGAGTAGGCTGAAGTTCAAGACATTAGTCAGGAAGAATCAATACGCAAATAAGTGGGATACGGAAGTACTAAGGAATGACGAGATACGTTTCAAGTTCTCTAACGCTATGGATACAGCAATAAGGAATAGCGCAGTAGGCAGTACAGTTGAAGAGGAATGGACATGTCTAAAAAGGGCCATCACAGAAATGGGAAGGAAAACATAGGTACAAAGAAGGTAGCTGCGAAGAAACCATGGGTAACAGAAGAAATACTTCAGTTGATTGATGAAAGGAGGAAGTACAAACATGTTCCGGGAAAATCAGGAGTACAGAAATACAAGTCGCTGAGGAATGAAATAAATAGGAAGTGCAGGGAAGGTAAGAAGAAATGGCTGCAGGAAAAATGTGAAGACATCGAAAAAGATATGATTGTCGAAAGGACAGACTCAGCATACAGGAAAGTCAAAACAACCTTTGGTGACGTTAAAAGCAACGGTGGTAACATTAAGAGTGCAACGGGAATTCCACTGTTAAATGCAGAAGAGAGAGCAGATAGGTGGAAAGAATACATTGAAAGCCTCTATGAGGGTGAAGATTTGTCTGATGTGATAGAAGAAGAAACAGGAGTCGATTTAGAAGAGATAGGGGATCCAGTATAGGAATCGGAATTTAAAAGAGCTTTGGAGGACTTACGGTCAAATAAGGCAGAAGGGATAGATGACATTCCAGCAGAATTTCTAAAATCATTAGGGGAAGTGGCAACAAAACGACTATTCAGGTTGGTGTGTAGAATATACACTCCTGGAAATGGAAAAAAGAACACATTGACACCGGTGTGTCAGACCCACCATACTTGCTCCGGACACTGCGAGAGGGCTGTACAAGCAATGATCACACGCACGGCACAGCGGACACACCAGGAACCGCGGTGTTGGCCGTCGAATGGCGCTAGCTGCGCAGCATTTGTGCACCGCCGCCGTCAGTGTCAGCCAGTTTGCCGTGGCATACGGAGCTCCATCGCAGTCTTTAACACTGGTAGCATGCCGCGACAGCGTGGACGTGAACCGTATGTGCAGTTGACGGACTTTGAGCGAGGGCGTATAGTGGGCATGCGGGAGGCCGGGTGGACGTACCGCCGAATTGCTCAACACGTGGGGCGTGAGGTCTCCACAGTACATCGATGTTGTCGCCAGTGGTCGGCGGAAGGTGCACGTGCCCGTCGACCTGGGACCGGACCGCAGCGACGCACGGATGCACGCCAAGACCGTAGGATCCTACGCAGTGCCGTAAGGGACCGCACCGCCACTTCCCAACAAATTAGGGACACTGTTGCTCCTGGGGTATCGGCGAGGACCATTCGCAACCGTCTCCATGAAGCTGGGCTACGGTCCCGCACACCGTTAGGCCGTCTTCCGCTCACGCCCCAACATCGTGCAGCCCGCCTCCAGTGGTGTCGCGACAGGCGTGAATGGAGGGACGAATGGAGACGTGTCGTCTTCAGCGATGAGAGTCGCTTCTGCCTTGGTGCCAATGATGGTCGTATGCGTGTTTGGCGCCGTGCAGGTGAGCGCCACAATCAGGACTGCATACGACCGAGGCACACAGGGCCAACACCCGGCATCATGGTGTGGGGAGCGATCTCCTACACTGGCCGTACACCACTGGTGATCGTCGAGGGGACACTGAATAGCGCACGGTACATCCAAACCGTCATCGAACCCATCGTTCTACCATTCCTAGACCGGCAAGGGAACTTGCTGTTCCAACAGGACAATGCACGTCCGCATGTATCCCGTGCCACCCAACGTGCTCTAGAAGGTGTAAGTCAACTACCCTGGCCAGCAAGATCTCCGGATCTGTCCCCCATTGAGCATGTTTGGGACTGGATGAAGCGTCGTCTCACGCGGTCTGCACGTCCAGCACGAACGCTGGTCCAACTGAGGCGCCAGGTGGAAATGGCATGGCAAGCCGTTCCACAGGACTACATCCAGCATCTCTACGATCGTCTCCATGGGAGAATAGCAGCCTGCATTGCTGCGAAAGGTGGATATACACTGTACTAGTGCCGACATTGTGCATGCTCTGTTGCCTGTGTCTATGTGCCTGTTGTTCTGTCAGTGTGATCATGTGATGTATCTGACCCCAGGAATGTGTCAATAAAGTTTCCCCTTCCTGGGACAATGAATACATGGTGTTCTTATTTCAATTTCCAGGAGTGTATGTGTCTGGCGACATACCATCTGACTTTCGGAAAAGCATCATCCACACAATTCCGAAGACGGCAAGAGCTGACAAGTGCGAGAATTATCGCCCAATCAGCATCGAAGCTGCTCATGCATCGAAGCTGCTTACAAGAATAATATACAGAAGAATGGAAAAGAGAATGCGCTGGGTGACGATCAGTTTGGCTTTAGGAAAAGTAAAGGGACGAGAGAGGCAATTCTGACGTTACGGCTAATAATGGAAGCAAGGCTAAAGAAAAATCAAGACACTTTCATAGGATTTGTCGACCTGGAAAAAGCGTTCGACAGTATAAAATGGTGCAAGCTGTTCGAGATTCTGAAAAAAGTAGGGGTAAGCTATAGGGAGAGACGGGTCATATACAAAATGTACAACAACCTAGAGGGAATAATAAGAGTGGACGATCAAGAACGAAGTGCTCGTATTAAGAAGGGTGTAAGACAAGGCTGTAGCCTTTCGCCCCTACTCTTCAATCTGTACATCGAGGAAGCAATGATGCAAATAAAAGAAAGGTTCAGGAGTGGAATAAAAATACAAGGTGAAAGGATATCAATGATACGATTCGCTGATGACATTGCTATCCTGAGTGAAAGTGAAGAAGAATTAAATGATCTGCTGAACGGAATGGACAGTCTAATGAGTACAGAGTATGGTTTGAGGGTAAATCGGAGAAAGACGAAGGTAATGAGAAGTAGTAGAAATGAGAACAGCGAGAATCTTAACATCAGGGTTGATGGTCACGAAATCAATGAAGTTCAGGAATTCTGCTACCTAGGCAGTAAAATAACCAATGACGGACGGAGCAAGGAGGACATCAAAAGCATACTCGCTATGGCAAAAAAGGCATTTCTGGCCAAGAGAAGTCTACTAATATCAAATACCGGTCTTAATTTGAGGAAGAAATTTCTGAGGACGTACGTCTGGAGTACAGCATTGTATGGTAGTGAAACATGGACTGTGGGAAAACCGGAACAGAAGAGAATCGAAGTATTTGAGATGTTGTGGTATAGACGAATGTTGAAAATTAGGTGGACTGATAAGGTAAGGAATGAGGAGGTTCTATGCAGAAGCGGAGAGGAAAGGAATATGTGGAAAACACTGATAAGGAGAAGGGACAGGATGATAGGACATCTGCTAAGACATGAGGGAATGACTTCCATGGTACTAGAGGGAGCTGTAGAGGGCAAAAACTGTAGAGGAAGACAGAGATTGGAATACGTCAAGCAAATAATTGAGGACGTAGGTTGCACAAGTGCTACTCTGAGATGAAGAGGTTAGCACAGGAACGGAATTCGTGGCGGGTCGCATCAAACCAGTCAGTAGACTGATGAAAAAAAAAAAAAAAAAAAAAAAAAAAAAAAAAAAAAAAACCTCGTCGCAAAGAAAACCGCCTTTGTTTCAGTGACTGCCACCCCAACTCGCGTATCATATCAGTGACATTCTCACCCCTATTGCGCGATGACACGAAACAAACTGTCCTCCCTTGCACTTTTTCGATGTCCTCCGTCAATCCTACTTGGTAAGGATCCCACAGCGCGCAGAAGTATTCCAGCAGAGGACGGACAAGTGTAATGTAGGCTGTGTCTTTAGTGGGTATGTCGCATCTTCTAAGTGTTCTGTCAACAAAGCGCAATCTTTGTTTGCCTTCTCCACAAAATTATCTATGTGGTCTTTCCAATTTAAGTTGCTCGTAATTGTAATTCCTAGGTATTTAGTCGAATTGACAGCCCTTAGATTTGTGCGATTTATCGTATACCCAAAATTTATCGGATTTCTTTTAGTACCCATGTGGATGACCTCGCACTTTTCTTTGTTTAGTGCCAATTGACACTTATCGCACCATACAGAAATTTTCTCTAGATCATTTTGTAATTGGAACTGATCGTCTGATGATTTTACTAGACGGTAAATTACAGCGTCGTCTGCAAACAATCTAAGGGGGCTGCTCAGATTATCACCTAGATCATTTATGTAATTCAGGAACAGCAGAGGGCCTATGACACTACCTTGCCGAACGCCAGATATCACTTCTGTTCTACTCGATGATTTACCGTCCATCACTACGAACTGTGACCTCTCTGAGAGGAAATCACGAATCGAGTCACACAAGTGAGACGATACTCCATATGCACGCAATTTTATTAATAGTCGCTTGTAAGGAACAGTATAAAAAGCCTCCTGGAAATCTAGGAATATGGAAACGACCTGAGATCCCTTGTCGACAGCACTCATTACTTCATGGGAATAAAGAGCTAGCTGTGTTGCACAAGAACGATATTTTCTGAATCCGTGTTGGTTATGTATCAATAAGTAATTTTCTTCAAGGTGATCATAATGTTCGAGGACAGTATATGCTCCAAAATCCTACTGCAAATTGAGGTCAGTGATTTGGGTCTATAATTCAATGGTTTACTCCATGTTTACAGGGAATAGACTGGACCCTTTGGTCCAAGTGAACTACTTGGAGGCCATTTGCAGCCTGTCGTGTACTACATGTTCCCAAACAACGATGGAATTTTTGTGCGCATCATGTGATCGGGTCAAAATTGTTCAAGATTGGTTTGAAGAACATTCTGGACAGTTCGAGCGAATGATTTTGCCATCGAGATCGGCCAACGTGCATCCCATCGAACATTGATGGGACGTAATCGAGAGGTCAGTTCGCGCACCAAATCCTGCACCGGCAACACTTCCGCAATTAATGTAACGTTATAGAGACAGTAAGGCTCAATATTTCTGTACGGGACTTGCAACGACTTACTGAGTTCGTGCCACGTAAAGCTGCTGCAGCACGCCAGACAAAAGAAGATCCGACAGGGTATCAGGAGGTATCCCATGACTTGTCACCTCAGTGTATGCATAACTATCAGATAAAACATATTAATAGTGCAACTACGACCATGAATACCTAGTATAGTTAAAACTCATTTTCCTCAAACTCATGCTTTTGGCACTTACAAGGGAACCTCCCCATCGCACCCCCCTCAGATTTAGTTATAAGTTGGCACAGTGGACAGACCTTGAAAAACTGAACACAGATCAATCGAGAAAACAGGAAGAAGTTGTGTGGAACTTTGGAAAAAATAAGTAAAATATACAAACTGAGTAGTCCATGTTCAAGATAAGCAACATCAAACATCGTGTCAGTTCAGGAGCGCCCTGGTCTCGTGGTTAGTGTGAACGACTGCGGAACGAGAGGTCCTTGGTTCAAATCTACCTGCGGGTGATAATTTTACTTTATTTCTTTTCGCAAAGTTATGATCTGTCAGTTCGTTCATTGACGTCTCTGTTCACTGTAATAAGTTTAGTGTCTGTGTTTTGCGACAGCACCGCAAAACCGTGCGATTAGTAGACGAAAGTACGTTCCTCTCCAATGGGAACCGAAAACATTTGATCGCAAGGTCATAGGTCAACCGATTCCTCCACAGAAAAACACGTCTGATATATTCTATACGACACTGGTGACGGCATGTGCGTCACATGACAGGAATACGTTGACGACCCACCTAACTTGTACACTTGATGGTTCAAATGGTTCAAATGGCTCTGAGCACTATGGGACTTAACATCTGAGGTCATCAGTCCCCTAGAACTTAGAACTACTTAAACCTAACTAACCTAAGGACATCACACACATCCATGCCCGAGGCAGGATTCGAACCTGCGACCGTAGCGCTCGCGCGGTTCCAGACTGAAGCGCCTAGAACCGCTCGGCCACAATGGCCGGCGGTACACTTGATGAATGGGTAAAAATATTCTTCTACCTTGCCCGATTTAGGTTTTCTTGTGGATGTGATAATAACTCCCAAAAAAGTGATGAAAACATAAGAGTTTATCACATAAACTGCAACAAATGAATGCAACAGTTTCACAGTCACACAGTTTTCCCTGTGCTCTGTCAAAACATATGTTTTTAACGTTTTCCAATTTTTTCCGTGTGTCAAATCCTGCACATGTCCAAGCAAATCAGAACATATCCTGGAATTTTCGAGAGCGAAGTTGATTGTCTGAGTGCCTGAACTTTGATAATTGACACACGTCAATTGCTAGAAAATAAAAAAGTTAAAATTTTGACTCGAGGGAAGACTTGAACCGAGGTCCTCTCGTATCGCAGTTTCTTACGCTAACCACGAGACCACGGCGCTCCTAAGATCACATTGTCCTTGATGTGGCTTATGTTACACATCGACTACTCAATTTGTATATTTTGCTTATTTTTTTCATAGTTCGACAAAACTTCTTCCTGTTTTCTCGATTGATCTGTGTTCAGTTTTTCAAGGCCTATCCACTGTGCCAACTTATAACTAAATCTGAGGGGGGTGCGATGGGGAGGTTCCCTTGTTAGAGTCTTTCTTATTTCAAGTCTTCAGTTTCCTTTTACCGAACTCGATTCAGTAACTCCAGACTGGTTACTCAATCTACAGATCTAACCTTCAGCATTCTTCTGCAGCACCACGTTTCAGATGTTTTTGTTCACTATGGAACTTTAGCTGTGGGAGTAACGTCAATCTACACTCATGCTCATAAATTAATGATAATGCTGATACATGGTAAAACAACGCTCTGGTGGGCGGTTTGCGGTTTTAAATCACCTCGGGGTATGACCACGCGGTGCATCTGACCTGCGGTCGTCGCACGGTGGCGCTGGCAGCAGTCCACATACGCAGAGCTGTGTTGGTGCATGTCAGAGTACGGTACAGCGAGTAAGTGTGCAGACGTTTTCAGACCTGCTAATGGTGACTGTGTGTTGAAAATGGCTCAAAGAACATATATTAATGACGTTATGAGGGGTAGGATACTAGGGCGACTAGAGGCTGGGAAACACAGAAAGTTGTAGTACGGGCCCTCCGTGTGCCACAACGTTATGGCAACGATTCCAGTAGACAGGAAACGTGTCCAGGCGCTACAGTATGGGACGTCCACAATGTACAACACCACAAGAAGACCGATATCTCACCATCAGTGCCTGCACACGGCCATGGAGTACTGCAGGTAGCCTTGCTCGGGACCTTACCGCAGCTACTGAAACAGTTGTCTCCAGACACAGAGTCTACAGACGACTGAACAGACATGGTTTATTCGCCCGGAGACCTGAAAGGTGCATTCCACTGACCCCTGGTCACAGGAGAGCGCGTCAAGCCTGGTGTCAAGAACACACTACATGGTCACTGGAACACTGGTCCCAGGTTATGTTCACCGACGAGTCCAGGTATTGTCTCAACAGTGATTCTCGCCGGGCTTTCATCTGGCGTGAACCAGGAACCAGATACCACCCCTTAATGTTCTTGAAAGGCACCTGTATGGAGGTTGTGGTTTGATGGTGTGGGGTTCAGTGGGTCCCACCTTCCTCCTGATGGATGATAACGCACGGCCCCACCGAGCTGCCATCGTGTAGGAGTACCTTGAAACCGAAGATATCAGACGAATGGAGTGGCCTGCCTGTTCTCCAGTCCTAAGCCCCATCGAACAAGTTTGGGATGCTCTCGGTCTACATATCGCTGCACGTCTTCAAAAGCCGGCCGGAATGGTCGTGCGGTTCTGGGCGCTACAGTCTGGAACCGAGCGACCGCTACGGTCGCAGGTTCGAATCCTGCCTCGGGCATGGATGTGTGTGATGTCCTTAGGTTAGTTAGGTTTAATTAGTTCTAAGTTCTAGGTGGCTGATGACCTGAGAAGTTAAGTCGCATAGTGCTCAGAGCCACGTCTTCAAACCCCTACGACACTTCAGAAACTCCGACAGGGACTGGTGCAAGAATGGGAGGCTATACCCCAGCAGCTGCTCGACCACCTGATTCAGAGCGTGCGAACCCATTGTGCGGCCTGTGTACGTGTGTATGGTGATCATATCCCGTATTGATGTCGGGGTACATGCGCAGGAAACTGTTTCCTTTAGTAGCATATGTGTTTCGGGACGGTTTTTTCAACGTATCAGCAATATCGTGGAGTTACAGATCTGTGTTGTGTGTGTACTTTGTGTACCTCTGCTGTTAGCTCCAGATTTGTGTAGTGCCACGTTGTGTGGCACCACATTCAGCAATTATCCTTAATTTATGAGCATGAGTGTATATTTGCGGGAAGAGAGGGGGGGGGGGGGGGAGAGCGAGAAAGAGAAGTAACCAATTGTGAGCCTCCCCAGAATAACGGAGCATATACAGTGGTTCGAGAATGAGACTGGTGCCGCACCACTGTCGGGCAGCTAGCAAAGACCGTGGGCTCTGTGTTCATTAGTGACTATGCAAAATGAATGTGAATGTAGCGGACGGCAGAATGCGGCGTCGGCCTTGGGCAGCTGTGACGGGGCCAGTGATAGCATCTGGTCGCACGCGAGCGTCCGGATGCGCTGGACTACAAGAGCGGTCCGGCGTCCGCTCCGCTCAGAGCCAGTTGTGCCGCTGGACCGCCATGGCAGCTACCGGAGCCACCGTCGCCTTCATCGCCGCCGCCGTGGCAGCCCTCGCTGGCACCGCCCACGCCTGTGTGAGTGTCGCGGCATGCGCGCTCTGTACACTAAGCAGGCCTTCCCCTGCACCCTGTGGCCACGTGTCCCCGGAGAGATACCGACGTTACGTCCTAACATGCCCATTGAAGATGTTCAAGGAATGACACGTGTCTGCTCCAAAGGGAAGTGACTCGATGCGGTAGACGCCATATTTCTTTCATCTACATCTACATTTATACTCCGCAAGCAACCCAACGGCGTGTGGCGGAGGGCACTTTACCGGCCTATGGCATTACCTCCATTTCCTGTTTCAGTCGCGTATGGTTCGCGGGAAGAACGACTGCCGGAAAGCCTCCGGCATTCGTGATCTCCTCGGCAGGTATAAGTAAGGTGAAGCAATATATTCGATACCTCATCCAGAAACGCACCCTCTCGAAACCTGGCGAGCAAGCTACACCGCGATGCAGAGCGCCTCTCTTGCAGAGTCTGCCACTCGAGTTTGCTAAACATCTCCGTAACGCTATCACGCTTACCAAATAACCCTGTGACGAAACGCTCCGCTCTTCTTTGGATCTTCTCTATCTCCTCCGTCAACCTGATCTGGTACGGATCCCACACTGATGAGCAATACTCAAGTATACGTCGAACGAGTGTTTTGTAAGCCACCTCCTTTGTTGATGGACCACATTTTCCAAGGATTCTCCAAATGAATCTCAACTTGGCACCCGCCTTACCAACAATTAATTTTATATGATCATTCCGCTTCAAATCGTTCCGTACGCATACTCCCAGATATTTTACAGAAGTAACTGCTACCAGTGTTTGTTCTGCTATCATATAATCATACAATAAAGGATCCTTCTTTCTATGTATTCGCAATACATCACATTTGTCTATGTTAAGGGTCAGTTGCCACTCCCTGCACCAAGTGCCTATCCGCTGCAGATCTTCCTGCATTTCGCTGCAACTTTCTAATGTTGCAACTTCTCTGTATACTACAGCATCATCCGCGAAAAGCCGCATGGAACTTCCGACACTATCTACTATATATATATTGTGAAAAGCAATGGTCCCATAACACTCCCCTGTGGCACGCCACAGGTTACTTTAACGTCTGTAGACGTCTCCCCATTGAGAACAACATGCTGTGTTCTGTTTGCTAAAAACTCTTCAATCCAGCCACACAGTTAGTCTGATATTCCGTAGGTTCTTACTTTGTTTATCAGGTGACAGTGTGGAGCTGTATCGAACGCCTTCAGGAAATCAAGGAAAATGGCATCTACCTGGGAGCCTGTATCTAATATTTGGCATATTTACCTAGTTTGTAACACAGCTCGCAGTTTACGGTTTCAAGCTAACGGCATATTGAAGATTTATCAAAAACACGTCATCCTTGTCGTAAAATGTCAGTTAATGACGCATCGGCAATGTAAACCTTCATGAGACACTATGATACTCAAGACAAAATACCGAAGTCATATCATTGAGAAGTGGTGTAATGGGTAACTTAGTTGAGTACAGTGCTAAAGGAAGTAGTTCCCTAGGTTTGCGCCTCACAAAGAACTGATACTTTTTTTTTCATCTTAGCGTTCTCAACATATTCCGGGAATTACTTATTACTGTAATACGAATGGCGATCAATAAGTAATGCGACACACTTTTCTGTGAAAGCTGGTTGGTTGTATTCAGGATTCCAATACACAATATTATTCTCCACTCATTTTTGCATCTCGCCTGGAAGGCGGCGCGTGGGTCTGCTACTGAAAACTGAAGGGTAGGTCGAATGTAGGAAGCTAGGAGGAGCAGATGAGGTAGAACTCTTGGTACTGCAATTAAAGTAAAAGTGTTTTTACTATATCACAACACAATAATAACTTGAATACATAAACTGTTACCTAACTTTGACTGAGATGCACGTAGGTGTGAAGCCGGATGTATCAAAGCTAACATAAGTTACACAGGCAAAATCTGTAGTGGCTCGCCCACTACGAAAATTAAACGATGTTGGTTGGTCGTCTGCTCGTGATGAAATGGGGTGAGTCTGGAGCGGCGCTCGTAGAGCTGCACAGCGCCGGCTAGAGGGCGCTGTCGTCGGCGAAGATCTTCCGCTCTCGCAGTGCCAACCTAAGAACGGGCACCTACGCTGTGGCATCGTAGCTGTCGATACCACACTCTTTTCGCTACAGAACCATATATTTCAACATAATCTTGGTTCAGGGCGACGCCCTTAAGCCACCTTACCGAAAGGCCCTTTATACCAGCCTGGTACCACTCTATTGGTCGAAGTGGGAGCCAGCGGTTTGCTGCATCGACAACCTCCTTAACACCCACGCACTGATTCCCACAGAGAGCATCCTTCATTGGACCAAACAGATGGGAATCGAAAGATCCAAGATCTGGGCTGCAGGATGAACGAGGAAGAGCAGTCCTTTCCTATCAAGAAAGGTCACAGTTCGTAGTAATAGACAGAAAGTCATCGAGTAAAACGAAGTAATATCCGGCGTTCTCCAAGGAAGTGTTATAGGCCCACTGTTGTTCCTTATCTATGTTAACGACATAGGAGACAATCTGGGAAGCCGTCTTAGATTGTTTGCAGATGATGCTGTCATTTACCGTCTTGTAAAGTCATCAGATGATCAAAACGACTTGCAAAATGATTTAGAGAAGATATCTCTATGGTGTGAAAAGTGACCCTGAATAAAGAAAAGTGTGAAGTTGTTCACATGAGTACTAAAATAAATCAGCTACATTTCGATTACCCGATAAGTCACACAAATGTGAAGGCTGTAAATTCAACTAAATACTTAGGGATTACAATTACAAATAACCTAAATGGGAAAGATCACATAGATAATATTGTGGGTAGAGCAAACCAAAGACTGCGATTCATTGCCAGAACACTTAGAAGTTGCAACAGGCATACTAAAGAGACTGCTTACACCACGCTTGTCCGCCCTATTCTGGAGTATTGCTATGAGGTGTGGGATCCGTAACGGGTGGAACTGACGGATGACATCGAAAAAGTACAAAGAAGAGCAGCTCGTTTTGTATTATCGCGAAATAGGGGAGATAGTGTCACAGACATGATACGTGAATTGGAGTGGCAACATTAAAACAAAAGCGTTTTTCGTTGCGACGGGATCTACTCATGAAAGTTCAATCACCAGTTTTCTCCTCGTATTGCCAAAAATTCTTTTGGAACCCACCTACCTAGGGAAAAATGATCATCATGATAAAATAAGAGAAATCAGGGCTCGCACAGAAAAATTTAAGTGCTCGTTTTTCCCGCGTGCCGTTCGAGAGTGGAACGGTAGAGAGACAGCACGAAGGCGGTTCATTGAACCCTCTGCCAGGCACTTTATTGTGAATAGCAGAGTAATCACGTAGATGTAGATGTAGATGTAGAAGGAAGGTTTCTGAGCTGCGCTCGGGTGCACAGACTTGTGTGCGACCTTACGTTGTCATTGAGAAGGAGAAGTTCGTTAGCATTTTCATAGCAACGAACGCGCTGAAGTCGTTTCTTCAATGTTCTGACGGTACCGCAATACACTTTCCAGTTCATCATTGGGAGGGAGGACGTCAAACAGATTAACTCCTTCAAAGTCCCAGGAGACCGTCGCCTTGAATGTACTGGCTGAGGGTGCCGCTTTGAACTTTTTCTTCGGAGGAGAGGTAATGGAAATGAGCGTTTGGCGTCATTGGCCGGGAGGCCCCTTGCAGGGCAGGTCCGGCCGCCTTGGTGCAGGTCTTATTACATTCGACGCCACATTGGCGACCTGCGCGCCGGATGGGGATGAAATGATGATGAGACAGCACAACACCCAGTCCCTGAGCGGAGTAAAATCCCCGACTCAGCCGGGAATCGAACCTGGGCCCGCAGAACGTCAATTCGTCACGCTGACGACTCAGCTGTCGGGGCGGACGGAGGAGAGGTTTGCCATTTTGTTTCCGGCTCGAAGTGATGCACCCATGTTTCATCGCCTGTGACGATGTTCGACAAGAAACTGGCACGATCAGCCTCGTAACGCGCAAGCAATTCCGCACAGGTGGTCCATCGTTGCTCTTTATAGTCTTTTGATAGGCGGCGGGGAACCCAGTGGGAACACCACCTTTGAGTACCCCAACTGGTGGACGAGTGTGTCAGCGCTACCAACAGAGACTTCCAGTTGTGCAGTGAGGTGTTCCATTGTGATCCGCTGATCACCTCGAATGAGAGTGTCCGCACGTTCCAACACTGCAGGAGTCACAGCTGTGTACGGCCGGCCGGTACGAGAGACATTTTGCGCGACTTTCTTGTGATGATGACAGCCGTCTTGCCCAACGACACACCGTGCTTTTGTTTACTACCATGTCTCCGTAAATATTCTGCAAGCGCCTCTGGATATCTGCAACGCTCTGGTTTTCCCCCAAAAGAAACTCGGTGATAGCTCGCTGCCTCGAGCGCACCTCCGTCACAGAGACCATTTTGAAGACTACGTATAGCAACGCCGCCCATCGGAACTTCATGAAACTATAGGTGCTGAAGGGGGGATAATTTGCGATGTTCCACAAGAAATTCCGCATTTCTTCAAACAAAATTGGCCAAGGAAAAAATGTGTTGTGTTACTTATTGAACGCCTCTCCTATGTTCTGCAATATTCGTTGCTCATTGTATTTCTGCCTGATTAGAAAAGGAAAAGTGATATATATATATATATATATATATATATGTATGTATATATATATATATATATATACTCCTGGAAATTGAAATAAGAACACCGTGAATTCATTGTCCCAGGAAGGGGAAACTTTATTGACACATTCCTGGGGTCAGATACATCACATGATCACACTGACAGAACCACAGGCACATAGACACAGGCAACAGAGCATGCACAATGTCGGCACTAGTACAGTGTATATCCACCTTTCGCAGCAATGCAGGCTGCTATTCTCCCATGGAGACGATCGTAGAGATGCTGGATGTAGTCCTGTGGAACGGCTTGCCATGCCATTTCCACCTGGCGCCTCAGTTGGACCAGCGTTCGTGCTGGACGTGCAGACCGCGTGAGACGACGCTTCATCCAGTCCCAAACATGCTCAATGGGGGACAGATCCGGAGATCTTGCTGGCCAGGGTAGTTGACTTACACCTTCTAGAGCACGTTGGGTGGCACGGGATACATGCGGACGTGCATTGTCCTGTTGGAACAGCAAGTTCCCTTGCCGGTCTAGGAATGGTAGAACGATGGGTTCGATGACGGTTTGGATGTACCGTGCACTATTCAGTGTCCCCTCGACGATCACCAGTGGTGTACGGCCAGTGTAGGAGATCGCTCCCCACACCATGATGCCGGGTGTTGGCCCTGTGTGCCTCGGTCGTATGCAGTCCTGATTGTGGCGCTCACCTGCACGGCGCCAAACACGCATACGACCATCATTGGCACCAAGGCAGAAGCGACTCTCATCGCTGAAGACGACACGTCTCCATTCGTCCCTCCATTCACGCCTGTCGCGACACCACTGGAGGCGGGCTGCACGATGTTGGGGCGTGAGCGGAAGACGGCCTAACGGTGTGCGGGACCGTAGCCGAGCTTCATGGAGACGGTTGCGAATGGTCCTCGCCGATACCCCAGGAGCAACAGTGTCCCTAATTTGCTGGGAAGTGGCGGTGCGGTCCCCTACGGCACTGCGTAGGATCCTACGGTCTTGGCGTGCATCCGTGCGTCGCTGCGGTCCGGTCCCAGGTCGACGGGCACGTGCACCTTCCGCCGACCACTGGCGACAACATCGATGTACTGTGGAGACCTCACGCCCCACGTGTTGAGCAATTCGGCGGTACGTCCACCCGGCCTCCCGCATGCCCACTATACGCCCTCGCTCAAAGTCCGTCAACTGCACATACGGTTCACGTCCACGCTGTCGCGGCATGCTACCAGTGTTAAAGACTGCGATGGAGCTCCGTATGCCACGGCAAACTGGCTGACACTGACGGCGGCGGTGCACAAATGCTGCGCAGCTAGCGCCATTCGACGGCCAACACCGCGGTTCCTGGTGTGTCCGCTGTGCCGTGCGTGTGATCATTGCTTGTACAGCCCTCTCGCAGTGTCCGGAGCTAGTATGGTGGGTCTGACACACCGGTGTCAATTCAATGTGTTCTTTTTTCCATTTCCAGGAGTATATATATATATATATATATATATATATATATATATATATATATATATATATATATGGTGCTCCATTGATGGCGCTAAGGTTGGCCCGCTAGATGGCGCTGCCATAGGTCAAACGGATATCAAGTGCGTTTTTTGAAAATAGGAACCCCCATTCTTTATTACATATTCGTGTAGTACGGGAAGAAATATGAATGTTTTAGTTGGACCACTTTTTTCGCTTTGTGATTGATGGCGCTGTAATAGTCACAAACATATGGCTCACAATTTTAGACGAACAGTTGGTAGCAGGTAGGCTTTTTAAATTAAAATACAGAACGTAGGTACGTTTGAACATTTTATTTCGGTTGTTCCAATGTGATACATGTACCTTTGTGAACTTATCATTTCTGAGAACGCATGCTGTTACAGCGTGATTACCTGTAAATACCACATTAATGCAATAAATGCTCAAAGTGATGTCCGTCAACTTCAATGCTTTTGGCAATACGTGTAAAGACATTCCTCTCAACGACGACCAATCCACCTGTCATGAAATATGCTATTCAGTACCGCTTCAACCGCACGCGAGCTACTGTATGTGCCGCACATCCATCATGTTGGAATTACATCTCCATTCTGTTATGCAGTGAAACATTTTCTAGTAACATCGGTAAAACATTACGTAGGAAATCAGCATACATTGCACCATTTAGATTGCCATCGATAAAATGGGGGCCAATTATCCTTCCTCCCATAATGCCGCACCATACATTAACCCGCGAAGGTCTCTGATGTTCCACTTGTCGCAGCCATCGTGTATTTTCCGTTGCCCAATAGTGCATATTATGCCGGTTTACGTTACCGCTGTTGGTGAATGGCGCTTCGTCGCTAAATCGAACGCGTGCAAAAAATCTGTCATCATCCCGTAATTTCTCTTGTTCCCAGTCGCAGAACTGTATACGACGTGCATAGAAATAAGGTACGGGTGCAATCGATGTTGATGTAGCATTCTGAACACCGAGGTTTTTGAGATTCCCGACTCTCGCGCAATTTGTCTGCGACTGATGTCCGGATTAGCCGCGACAGCAGCTAAAACACCTACTTGGGCATCATCATTTGTTGCAGGTCGTGGTTGACGTTTCACATGTGGCTGAACACTTCCTGTTTCCTTAAATAACGTAACTATCCGGTGAACGGTCCGGACTCTTGGATGATGTCGTCCAGGATACCGAGCAGCATACATAGAACACGCCCCTTGGGTTCAAAAAATGGCTCTGAGCGCTTTGGGACTTAACATCTGAGGTCATCAGTCCCCTAGAACTCAGAACCACTTAAACCTAAGCTAAGGACATCACACACATCCATGCCCGAGACAGGATTCGAACCTGCGACCGTAGCGGTCGCGCGGTTCCAGACTGAAGGGCCTAGAACTGCTCGGCCACACCGGCCGGCACACGCCCCTCGGGCATTTTGATCACAATAGCCATACATCAACACGATATCGACCTTTTACGCAATTGGTAAACGGTCCATTTTAAGACGGGTAATGTATCACGAGGCAAATACCGTCCGCACTGGCGGAATGTTACGTGATACCACTTACTTATACTTTTGTGACTGTTACAGCGCCATCTATCACAAAACGAAAAAAGTGGTTCAACTAAAACATTTATATTTCTTTATGTACTACACGAATATGTAGTAAAAACTGCGGGTTCCTATTTACAAAACGCAGTTGATATCCGTTTGACCTTTGGTAGCGCCATCTAGTGGGCCAACCATAGCGCCATCAGGTTTCCCCCTTCGAGCTAGACAAGTTTCGTTCTTTGTAGTTTTTTCGTTTGATGCTTATTTCGTGAGATATTTGGCCCGGTCACTATCAATGTAACTGCCTGTATATAAATATTTACAAGTATGTGATAATTTCCCGGGTTGTTGTTGGGCAGGAACCTAAGAGGACAGATTAAATCGCGGAGACTGAAACGAGCTGCAGTAAAATTCCTTTGTCACAAATATTTGGCTGTTCATTTCCGAATATGTTGCTATACCAGAGGATGTGGTTAGGCAGAAACCTAAAGTACAGCTTAAATTGCTGCGGGTGATACGAGCAACAATGACATGTTTATTCTTCGATGTTATAAATATTTAGATGTTTGAGAAGAGCAGGGTGGAGTAGGCTTCGCGCATGGGCAGAGTGGGATGCCTCTTAGGTCACTTCCGTTTGGAGAAGATGCGTGTTGTAGGTTTAACGCCTTGTACACCCTGGCCATTCGGCGCTTCTATACCGCAGCAGCCAGTGTCGGTTTAATCGCCAAGCCTCACAAGGTGCTGCTTGGGGCGGCGGGGAGGCGGAGGGGGGGGGGGGGGGGGGCAAGCTGAGAGATGCGCAACGTGTGAAATTCGTACGGAGTGTGCTTCGTAATTAGCAATGCTGTGCTTGAGCGCGACTCGAAAACTGCTCGAGTACATTACGTCAGAGCCCCTCTCGCTTGTCCGGCAGTCTGGTGACATTTGTTAGTGTTATTTTCTCGACTAGGCTTCCCACTGTGATTTGTTTCCACTACAGCAGTAATGGACAGTTTTGATTGATTTACTTTGTTTAGTAGCACTCCGTCACGAGTGGCCTACCGGGACCATCCGACCGCCGTGTCATCCTCAGAGGAGGATGCAGATAGGAGGGGGGCGGGGTCAGCACACCTCTCTCACGGTTGATATGATGGTATTCTTGACCGAAGCCGCTACTATGCGGTCGAGTAGCTCCTGTTGAGCGAACAATCACGGAGTCACAGAGAGTTTATCCAGGTTGAGGCAAATAAAAGTGGCTTGGACATTCTGTATTCATTTGTGGCGGCATTAACAGCCGAGGAAAAGGCCTGCAGTTACTTCCAACGGTATGGAGCAGCTGCCCATACAGCCGGCCGAACCTTGGAGCACATTTACACAGTCTACACGCCTGTCGGGGTTGTTAGCAGAGGTCAGTCTGATTGTGGCCCTAGGTGGCCACCCGAGTCACTGTGCAGGTGTGGGGAGCCCTCAGGTCTAAGGTGTATCGCAGAAACCCTCACAGTCTTCAAAAACTGCAGCAGAACATTTCGGATGAGACTACACGAATTCCAGCAGTCCAGCTTCGATCCTCCTTCAGCAAATTTGCTGATCAGGGTCCAAAAGTCCAAAGAGATGATTGGTGGTCACTTTCTACAACTGTTTTAGTCGAGCTGTTACTGTATTTCCTTCCCTCTGCTGTGTTTCTTTGTACCCAGGTACTCTGTTCCACAGGCCACTTTTATTTTCCCCACCCTGCAGCTAAGAATAACCCCCGTCAGAATCTGAACCAAAAGAAAGGAGAAAAGAAAATGTAAATAAGATATTCAGAGTTACAGCTCCTTCGTGACTTTTGGTCCATCCTGTAGATTCATACTTACTGCACAGGAACTCTTATTGCATATTTGTTCGCACGCTATGGAGTAGTCACTCTTTTTTTTAGAAACTGCCATATTTTAAGCGAAGCTACAGCCTCTCCATGTAGATAATCCAGAGTTCTCGAGGTTAGTCTAGCAGGATCGATACAGTATCGAACACTGTGGTGTATCGAGATATCCTGAGGATGTCGGAGTGTCGTTTGCCCAGCTCTAACAATTTCCACAGAAAACTAACACAGATGAAAGTGTACAATAACAGAAGCAAAAACGTTCTTGTAAACGTGCTCCAAAACCTACCATTTGCGAGAGAATTGCAGATGTGTTGTTACAAATCACCGCTGACTTCAGTAGCAAATATTATCATAGACGAAATTTGAGCCCAGTTACGTGGGACTTGACAGAATAGTTTACATATCAAATAAATTTCTGGCAATTAGGACTATATTTCATAGTGAAGTCAGCTGGGGCTCATAGCCGGCCGCGGTGGGCGAGCGGTTCTCGGCGCTTCAGTCCGTAACCGCGCGACTGCTACGGTCGCAGGTTCGAATCCTGCCTCGGGCATGGATGTGTGTGATGTCCTTAGGTTAGTAAGGTTTAATTAGTTCTAAGTTCTAGGGGACTAATGACCTTAGATGTTACGTCCCATAGTGCTCAGGGCCATTTGAACCATTTGGGGCTCATACTCACACAATCGCAAGTATGCCGCCACGGGCGTGTTCGTGCACAAATGTTTACTGGAACGTTTTTGCTTCATTTATCGTATACTTTCAGACGTTTGTGTTTCTGCTATAATTTTCATCCTCTGTATATAAAGTAACAAATTTTTTTCTATAATATCCTGTGTGACTCAGAATTTGATGCAAATACTTTCGTTTCACGCCATTTCAGAGACGGGTGTGTCACTTTAAATTAGTGCTGTTGTAACTTCCTCTTTGTATGTAAAAGATAACAGTGCTGGAAAAAAGTCTTACATTATTTGATTTTCAAACAGCTGAGCAAAACTGAACATACTCAGACAGTTCTCTCTTTACTTACTCTGATCGTCACTAAACTCACACACAATATTTTTAGCGCAACGCAATCTGACTTTCAAAAATCCATACAAAAGAATGGCCCTGACTAACAATAACCTACATCTTTCATGAATCACTTATCTCACAAAAATCTTCGTTACTCGAACTACTGCAATACAGCGAGCGCCAATATTGCCATATAAATAAAAGTTTCTAACTCTGAACACACTAACTACTGATAGGCATAGTTAGCAAATGAAAGATTTTGATAGAGAACAAACAATGTATTTATATTAATAATGTTCAAAAGTCATCACATATATACACTCCTGGAAATTGAAATAAGAACACCGTGAATTCATTGTCCCAGGAAGGGGAAACTTTATTGACACATTCCTGGGGTCAGATACATCACATGATCACACTGACAGAACCACAGGCACATAGACACAGGCAACAGAGCATGCACAATGTCGGCACTAGTACAGTGTATATCCACCTTTCGCAGCAATGCAGGCTGCTATTCTCCCATGGAGACGATCGTAGAGATGCTGGATGTAGTCCTGTGGAACGGCTTGCCATGCCATTTCCACCTGGCGCCTCAGTTGGACCAGCGTTCGTGCTGGACGTGCAGACCGCGTGAGACGACGCTTCATCCAGTCCCAAACATGCTCAATGGGGGACAGATCCGGAGATCTTGCTGGCCAGGGTAGTTGACTTACACCTTCTAGAGCACGTTGGGTGGCACGGGATACATGCGGACGTGCATTGTCCTGTTGGAACAGCAAGTTCCCTTGCCGGTCTAGGAATGGTAGAACGATGGGTTCGATGACGGTTTGCATGTACCGTGCACTATTCAGTGTCCCCTCGACGATCACCAGTGGTGTACGGCCAGTGTAGGAGATCGCTCCCCACACCATGATGCCGGGTGTTGGCCCTGTGTGCCTCAGTCGTATGCAGTCCTGATTGTGGCGCTCACCTGCACGGCGCCAAACACGCATACGACCATCATTGGCAACAAGGCAGAAGCGACTCTCATCGCTGAAGACGACACGTCTCCATTCGTCCCTCCATTCACGCCTGTCGCGACACCACTGGAGGCGGGCTGCACGATGTTGGGGCGTGAGCGGGACGGCCTAACGGTGTGCGGGACCGCAGCCCAGCTTCATGGAGACGGTTGCGAATGGTCCTCGTCGATACCCCAGGAGCAACAGTGTCCCTAATGTGCTGGGAAGTGGCGGTGCGGTCCCCTACGGCACTGCGTAGGATCCTACGGTCTTGGCGTGCATCCGTGCGTCGCTGCGGTCCGGTCCCAGGTCGACGGGCACGTGCACCTTCCGCCGACCACTGGCGACAACATCGATGTACTGTGGAGACCTCACGCCCCACGTGTTGAGCAATTCGGCGGTACGTCCACCCGGCCTCCCGCATGCCCACTATACGCCCTCGCTCAAAGTCCGTCAACTGCACATACGGTTCACGTCCACGCTGTCGCGGCATGCTACCAGTGTTAAAGACTGCGATGGAGCTCCGTATGCCACGGCAAACTGGCTGACACTGACGGCGGCGGTGCACAAATGCTGCGCAGCTAGCGGCATTCGACGGCCAACACCGCGGTTCCTGGTGTGTTCGCTGTGCCGTGCGTGTGATCATTGCTTGTACAGCCCTCTCGCAGTGTCCGGAGCAAGTATGGTGGGTCTGACACACCGGTGTCAATGTGTTCTTTTTTCCATTTCCAGGAGTGTATATAACAGTTCATGACATCCAGTCTTACAAATTTCCTTTTACTGGTGGACACACGTCCAGATCGTCCGCTCATAGTAACCCCTGAAACTTCTGCTATCTCTCTCCCCACATCCACCACTGCTGGCGGCTCACCTCGAACTGCCCAACGCTACACGCTATTCACATCGAACTGTCCACCGCTACAATAGCGAATATTCCAACAATGAGTCCAACCAGCCACAGACTGCACACAGCACAGTCATCGATTTTCATACAGAGCACTACGTGGCGTTACCAACACAAAAACCTAAGCAGCCTCCTTACTCTGTCACTATCAGTCGAATTCAGGTCCACTGCCTGATTTCTCCTTCATATCATAGACGAATTTGTGTTATCCATAGCATACATAAAAGTGTTGATCGTGTTTATCAAATTTCAGCTACATTAACGGAAAATTTTCTAAAATTTAACTGTAAGGGGCAGTAAAAATTTTCTTGTTTGAGGACGTTGCTACAGTGTACATACAACTCGGCATAGCTCCGATGTGGGTGTGCTGTACAAGCACCAGCATGTGGGCAAGGGATTACTGTGGTATTCGTGTCTTTCTGACACGCATGTGGTAAATGCAGATACGTCAACTATGGCGACACTATTAGGAAACGTGGCTCCTCCCGTCGGAGGTTCGAGTTCTACCTAGGGTGAGTGTATGATGTTCTTAGCGTAAGATAGTTTAAATTGGATTAAGCAGTGTCTAAGCCTAGGGATCGATGACATCAGCAGTTTGGTCATAGGAAATTACCACAATTTTCCAAATTTCCTGTTAGGAAATGCTTCAAAACAAGACCAATGAGATGTTATTCCTTTATTGGCTGCCGAAGGACAAACACCAGTTGACATCCGTTGGAGAACAGAAGAATGTGTATAGGGTAGCATGACTGTCGAAAATGGTGTGCCAAGTTCCGTGCTGGTCGCGATTCGACACAAGTCGCAGAAGTTACGCCAACACAAGAGGGGGACATTCGAGCACCTAACCTATAGTTCTATTACGGCTTTGTTCGCTTAAAAAAATACATCAAAGGGTCAACGATTCCTGTCAGACGGGTGTGCAGCAAGCACTTACGGACTTCTTTACGTAGCAGCACAGCACATAGAGTTTTCCTGAAAGTGGAATCTTGAGGCTGGAGCGTCGGTAAAATGATTGCCTCAATGTCTGATTGCTTCATCGAGTCCAGACTGTACGGCCTTCAAGAGGGAATGTTAATGCGTCAGGATTGGCCAGGAGGGGAAAGCTGTAGGCACCCGTAAAGAAAACATACACTACTGGCCATTAATATTGCTACACCACGAAGATGACGTGCTACAGACGCGAAATTTAATCGATAGGAAGAAGATGCTGTGGTGATATGCAAATGATTAGCTTTTCAGAGCATTCACACAAGGTTGGCGCCGGTGGCGACACCTACAACGTGCTGACATGAGGAACGTTTCCTACAGATTTCTCATACACAAACAGCAGTTGACCGGCATTGCCTGGTGAAACGTTGTTGTGATGCCTCGTGTAAGGAGGAGAAATGCGTACCATCACGTTTCCGACTTTGATAAAGGTCGGATTGTAGCCTATCTCGATTGCGGTTTATCGTATCGCGACATTGCTGCTCGCGTTGGTCGAGATCCAATGACTTTTAGCAGAAAATGGAATCGGTGGGTTCATGAGGGTAATACGGAACGCCGTGCTGGATCCCAACGGCCTCGTCTCACTAGCAGTCGAGATGACAGGCATGTTATCCACACGGCTGTAAGGGATCGTGCAGCCACGTCTCGATCCCTGAGTCAACAGATGGGGACGTTTGCAAGACAACAACCATCTGCACGAACAGTTCGACGACGTCTGCAGCAGCATGGACTATCAGCTCGGAGACAATAGCTGCGATTACCCTTGACACCGCATCACAGATGCACCTGCGATGATGTACTCAACGACGAATGGCAAAACGTCATTTTTTCGGATGAATCCAGGTTCTGTTTACAGCATCATGATGGTCGCATCCGTGTTTGGCGACATCGTGGTGAACACACATTGGAAGCGAGTATTCATCATCGCCATACTGGCGTATCATCCGGCGTGATGGCATGGGGTGCCATTGGTTACACGTCTCGGTCAGCTCTTGTTCGCATTGACGGCACTTTGAGCAGTGGACGTTACATTTCAGATGTGTTACGACCCATGGCTCTACCCTTCATTCGATCTCTGGGAAACCCTACATTTCAGCAGGATAATGCACGGCCGCATGTTGCAGGTCCTGTATGGGCCTTTCTGGATACAGAGAATGTTCGACTGCTGCCCTGGCCAGCACATTCTCCAGATCTCCCACCAATTGAAAACGTCTGGTCAATGGTGGCCGAGCAAGTGGCTCGTCACAATACGCCAGTCACTACTCTTGATGAACTGTGGTATCGTGTTGAAGCTGCATGGGCAGCTGTACCTGTACACGCCATCCAAGCTCTGTTTGACTCAATGCCCACGCGTATCAGGGCCGTTATTACGGCCAGAGGTAGTTGTTGTGGGTACTGATTTCTCAATATCTATGCATCGAAATTGCGTGAAAATGTAATCACATGTCAGTTCTAGTATAATATATTTGTCCAATGAATACCCGTTTGTCATCTGCATTTCTTTTTGGTGTAGCAATTTTAATGGGCAGTAGTGTATTTTTATATGCATGAAAGTTTAAAGCTGTAAACAGGCAGGCTTGGAGAAGCCGCCGGGACTGAATGGGCTCCGCCCAAGAGAGCAGGAGAGGAGAGCGTCCGGTCGGAGAGGAAGCTGCCAGCAGAAGAGAGCCAATGGCGTGTCCGCTCCCAGCAGCTGGCCACAGTTCCAGCCCCACTTGACCACCTCCAGGCCTCCCTATTTGTCGGTCAGGTCGTCAGACGCGCAGTTCCGTAGCGTTACCTCGTCAGCAACACCTGAGTTTAGCTGCTGATGGTTCAACACGTGAGTTTCAGGGTGGTTCTATCCGGTTTTGGGCAACGTGACTGTGACGCTACAACTTACCGCCAGGCAGAAGGCATTGACGAACGTCAAGTGAAAAATAAAAATCAAATTTTTGTACTAGTGAACCCATTCAGTAACGGGCCCCACTGTACAGGGAACTTACTGATCGCCTCTTACAATTATTGCTACCTTTCCTTAATATGTAACATGTAGCTCACACAGTTAACCCGTGTCTTATGTTTAATATGTCAATACAGAATAATATCTTCTTTATTTATGTCCCACTTCTTCTGACGGAAAGTATAATAATTTTTAAATTATACGACTAAAAATTCCATTATTCAACTAAAAAGCAAATTTTATAATTACAGTAGTTCAAAAGAAAAACGGCTTTTGCTTGCTACACATCAAGTTTTTTTTTTATTTATTTATTTATCAGGTGCACCCGGGCGCATTTCGCCTTAGTTACAAGACTCTTGAGTGGGAATCCTGAAATATTACACGATTTTTTTCATTTGCACATATAGGTTATCGTTTGCACATAGAGGTTATAGCTTTCAAATAGTTCATTGGAAATTTTGTAATGAAATGGAAAAGTACTTACAGATCTGCGTCTAATTCATTATTTGTAAGCCAACCAGCTATCTCTCAATTGGCAAACTGGTTGAAAGTTGGCAGTTTTCTTTTGGTCACTGTTTGCGAAATATAGCATTTTAAGAGCCATTTTCTGTGTCTAAAGTGTCAGTTGTTTCTGTAAGTGTTGGCAACTTTCTTAGATTTTATTTGTTCCTTTCTTCTGTGATTATGTCTGCGCTAATGTGTGTGTGTGTGTGTGTGTGTGAGCTTATTTTTTTCCCGTACACTTTTATATGCCTGGGAGAGAAATGGAATTTGTGTTCGTATACTGGGATTACTGTCTGTTATATAACAGTGAGTAGTTACAAAATTGTTAAGGCTCTCGTGGCCACTTGTTGACAAACTGCCTGTTGGCTTCTGTCTCGGGTTCTTCGGCCGACGTTCATCTAATGATTTTACTGACGTTTCGCCAGCCCGAGTGGCTGGCATTGTCAAAGCTTCACCCTCCATTGCCGGTGGTGAACTGGAGCCGAGCTCGCGGCCGCAGACTATATGTACCTGGCGCGCCAACGTCCGAGGGCTTGTCCGCGGTCATTTCCGGTGCGGTTCTCCTCTTGCTACCTGCGACGGTCGTCGGAATGACTGGACAATCAATCAACACCAGGATCAAAGAACATAAGCGACATGGCAGGTTGGGGCAGGTGGAGAAATCGGCCGTGGCAGAGCACGTACTGAGTGAGACCGATCACGTAATAAAATTCGCCGACACGGAAGTTCTGGCTGTAGAGAAGCACTATCACACGCGCTTGTTCAGAGAAGCTGTAGAAATACAAAAACACGCGAACAGCTTCAACAAGAAAGAGGAAAGCCTTAAGGTAAACGGATCCTGGCTTCCCGTACTGCAGCGAACGACCGTCGCAGGTAGCAAGAGGAGAACCGCACCGGAAATGACCGCGGAGAAGCCCTCGGACGTTGGTGCGCCAGGTACATATAGTCTGCGGCCGCGAGCTCGGCTCCAGTTCACCACCGGCAATGGAGGGTGAAGCTTTGACAATGCCAGCTACTCGTGCTGGCGAAACGTCACTAAAATCATTAGATGAAAGTCGGCTGAAGCAACCGGCACAGAAGCGAATAGGAAGTTTGTCAGTGAGTAGTTAGTCAGATTCACTTGGTCGTCTAGTTGTATCTTCATTTCAGCCTTTGTTTTAGATATGTCGTAATTCTCTTGCAAGGTTAAGAGATGTCTTTCATTATTTATTGTAACTATATTCATGTCTTTCTCTCTTGTAGTAGGTTTGTGATTCTTTTCTTTTAAAAGTTCTGCAGAAGTTGATTGTCTTGTCCCGTATTTCCATGCTCTGATATATTTTTTCTACCAGCTGTCGAACGTTCTGCTGGTTTTTACAACATATCCTCCAACACACATGTTGCATTATAGTTGGTATATTCGTGCGTTCTACTAAATGTCTGTGTTCTTTTGTTATTTTTTAAATGCACTTTTGGTTTGAACTGTCTGTTTTGAATGCTACGATTATGCCTTATCTTTTGGTTGTTGTCAATTGACTAATGCAACCTTACTCTTAATTTACTCTTGATTTGGATTTGCAAGCCTTCTACACATCAGAGGACGCTGAAAGCATTATGGATAGTGCAGAAGCTCACGGTCTGCTAAAGTAAAAGTAGGCCACAACGCTGAGCCATTTTGTAGAAGTACGCCCAAGGGACGTACAGGTCAATAGCCCATGGGCTGGACAGGTCTTTGTATTGCTGCAATGGGTAGTCCAAAGCATCGTGGCCGAATACAGATAGGATCTCCTGTGGTGCAAGTGGTGCAAGCCCCCTGCTGCAAAACAGGTTACAACCTAGAGAGTGGAAAGAGGAGGAACGTTTCTAGCACTAAGGTGCAAGAAAGTAGAAAGCTGAGTTTTTCTCTGTAAATCAGGGGACTCCACAGATAAACATCTCAAAAATAAATTGGAGACCCTTAGTTTTTGGGCCTTTGAAGGCGTGAGATCGTTTTCAGGGTATAAAAATCACAGGGATTGGCTAAAATAAGTAAAAGAGAGGTTAAGGAGAGGACCTCTGCTGTGCTCCTGATGACTGCCTTATGACTGCCTTTTTGGTCACAGAAAGAGAGAGAGAGAGAGAGAGAGAGAGAGAGAGAGAGATGATTTTTTATGTGTAAAATGGTAGAACACACATGACCGATTAGCCGGGTAGACGATAGCCCAGGAAAGGAGACTAGCGTGTCCGATGCAGCATGTTTATTGTTCATTGCTCGGAAGAACCGAAGCCGAGGCAATCTTTATGCAATAAGAAATGTGTAACGTGGTAATGTAAGGTTTCCTTGTAGAAAACATTCGGTTAGAAATTACTGTTTTTTGTACTTTATCTTAGACTTGAAGGAAGATTTGTATTTTAATTCAGTGAAAAGTCTGGTTTCACCTCCAACCACTGGTGCGATGTGTTACATTCTGTAGTACTACTTGTCATTCAGTTAATATCATGACAATCACTGTGCACTTTGCGATTACAATTTATTCTCTTGCACGGTTACTAACATCCTTGCCCCCTGACACCCTTTGTCAGATGTGCCAGGGTCAAGTATATTAATACTACCATTGTTTTTCAACTGGTTTTTTTGTAAACCCTTGTAAAGGCCTCGTCGCTACCGCTGTGGAGGCCAAGTTGCCAGTGTTGTTACAGTAGGCCGAGCTTGTGGGTTCTTGAAACGACTTCTGGTGCAGTACATCGCTAAGACAACTTCTCCCCGCCACTATTACTCAGCTATGCCTCAGGGTCAGGTAACAGGATAGGAGAACGACGGTTCTACAACAGTCCAACAAGTTAGTAACAAAGTCACACAATAAAAGGTTTTCTTATGAAACTTCCTGGCAGATTAAAACTGTGTGCCGGACCGAGACTCGAACTCGGGACCTTTGCCTTTCGCTATCAAGTGCTCTACCATCTGAACTACCCAAGCACGACTCAATCCCGTCCCCACAGCTTTACTTCTGCCAGTACCTCGTCTTCTACCTTCCAAACTTTACAGAAGCTCTCCTGCGAACCTTGCAGAACTAGCACTCCTGAAAGAAAGGATATTGCGGAGACATGGCTTAACCACAGCCTGGGGGATGTTTCCAGAATGAGAATTTCCACTCTGCAGCGGAATGTGCGCTGATATGAAGGAGAGCTTCTGTAAAGTTTGGAAGGTAGGAGACGAAGTACTGGACGAAGTGAAGCTGTGGGGACGGTGCGTGAGTCCTGCTTGGGTAGCTCAAATGTAGAGCACTTTCCCGCGAAAGGCAAAGGTCCCGAGTTCGAGTCTCGGTCCGGCACACAGTTTTACTCTGCCAGGAAGTTTCATATCAGCGCACACTCCGCTGCAGAGTGAAAATTTTCATTAGGTTTTCTTATCTTTGTGACTTGTTGAATACTGAAGTCTGCGAAACTGCTTGTAATATAACACAGAAAGGGCCCTCAATGGCTAAGTGCAAATAATCGTAGGTAGACTTCACAGTATATAGCCAACGCAATGTACAACTGTCTGTCCACTTTTGAGAGTTCAGTAAACGACGTTCCCTGTCTAAGTCAGCCTTGGACGATGATCTATAGCCAAGTGGCCGAGAGCTGCTCTTCTGTCTTCCGAGCAGGCTTCTGTCCGTTGTCGTCCGATCATTGGCGGGTGGTACTCGGCCGGAAATTGACTGAGGCGAAGTCGATATCTTCATACTCAGCGCCGCCCGTGGCGCTGATGGAACTCGCGCAAGAGGCGAGTCTCTATAGCACTGGCACCAGCTCCCATCTTTGCGCCTTGGTGCTTTTGCCCTGGGCGTGTCTTGTTCCGATGACAGAGCTGATTTAAGAATAACTTTATCAAAATAACTCAAAGTAATTGTAATTCTCCTCTCAAATGGCTCTGAGCACTATGGGACTTAACATCTGTGGTCATCAGTCCCCTAGAACTTAGAACTACTTAAACCTAACTAACCTAAGGACATCACACACATCCATGCCCGAGGCAGGATTCGAACCTGCGACCGTAGCGGTAACATGGTTCCAGACTGAAGCGCCTAGAACCGCATGGGCACACCGGCCGGCATTTTCGTCTCATTTAGGAGTCATAGCGTTCCTAATCAATTACTTTGGAGGGAGATTAATTAATATATCTCAGATACAGGGCCCACTTTCATGTTTCTGTATAAATTATCAAACCTCAACCAGTGTTCACCACCAATCTGTTAGCACCACACTATGCCAGTCCCAAAAAGACAGTTTCCCCGCGTTTCTAGGTACTGCTGAATACGTCTGTTTCCACTTGAAGCTGCACGGGCCATAGCTAAGTTTACCATACGTCTCGGATTAGCCCGTAAAGGCCATGCTTTTTAGTGCTGTCTGGGGTAATGTCCGATGTTTCAGAAATGTTCGGGGTTTGAGAATCTTTACGACTGCCGAAGATTTTTTTTTTTTAATTTTAGAGCTATATGTTCGACATTGCGTTTTTAAACATTCATTTACCGCTGCCTCTCTCAGCCGACCATGGAGCAAGTGCTGACGTCGATGGGAAGCTATAGCTACCCGTTCCGCCTCAACTTTTCATTTAGGCAATTGTTAAACAACGAGGGCAATATGTTTGTGTTGCTTTTGTATGTCACGTAATTCATCTACTCAGTTTTGTTTATTTTATCTCTATTCATTTTTTTTGTCTCATCGTTTAGTAATGGGCAAAAGGAAGTGTGTTTTTTTATGTTAATCTGGAACAAAAATACAATGTTTTGAAACTGTGTAATAACGGTAACAATGAAAGTCTACAATGCGTATTATCTATTGGACAACTTTCTGTTGCACATAAAGGAAAGGATCATATTAAAGACCAAGTGAAAACATCTAAATACAGGAGTGCTATAAATGATACTGCTTCACCACAACTAAGAGATTCATTTAAAGATCATGATGGGAACTGTGATGTAGTGCGTGCTGCTGAAGAGGCTACATTTTCATCCCAGGCTGGTAGACACGAATTCAGTTTCAAAAGACCAGACTGCACATTTGAACTGGTAAGTAAGTAAGTGGTCGTGTGACTAGGGCCTCCGGTCGGGTAGACCGTTGGCCTGGTGCAATTCTTTCGACTTGACGCGACTTCGGCGACTTGCTCGTCGATGGGGATGATTAGAACAACACAGCACCCAGTCCCTGAGCGAAAAAAATCTCCGGCCCAGCCGTGAATCGAACCCGGACCCTTAGGATTGACAGTCTGCCGCGTTGACCACTTTTTCTTTTATTAATCTCATTTTGTTCGTTGTATCTGTTCGGGGCGGACGTCGCAAGACACCCGTTTCAGTTCGTTGTTGATCCATTAACTCAGTTTTTTTTTTATTACAGAGGGCAGCTAACCCTGTGACGGAACACGCTGAGTTACCGTGCCGGCGCAGTCAGCTATATTTGAACTGGTTAAAAAGCTATGTAACAAAAATTTTCCATCTGCTAGAACCAAAACCGAGACACTCATTCTTACCGTTATTTTGCCATTTATATTTGATAATGTGTTGTGTTCTGTAGAAGACATTGACTGCATAACAGCAACGACAATTCAAACAAGTGAAGTAAAAATTTTTCCAATTCATGTAAGATATTTCAGTCTGGAGAAGGGAATTCGGGATCAACTTTCAAATTCTGAGAAAGTGCCAGGCGAAACTGCTCAAATTTTCACTCAGCATCTTTTGCAATGTGCAAAAAATTCAAAACTTAAAGAAAACTTTGTTTGTTATACTGCTAATAGCACTAATTTTGATTGTGTCAAGAGAAAGGCGAATGAAAATCTGTTCATAAGAGATCAGACTGATTTAGATAGAGCTATTTTAGGAACTTGTCGTTCAGTCGACATTGTACAAACACCATTTCTGAAGGAAGTCATGGCTAGTGAAAAATACAACTGAATAAATAAAATTTAGTGTTTCAGTAAACTATAAACGAATTTTAAAAAAATATATGTCTTGTGTTTCAACCAAAAAATGTGGAAGTATATTCTGGGTTGGACCCAAAAAAAGGTAAGCCTAGTCATAGTGAGACATCCAGGGCTTGTCCATAGGGATTAGGCGACTAAAGAAGTCGTCTGGATTGACCTGACGTAGCTGCAACATTTCAGCTGTTACCTCGGTTTAGCGGTCGTTTTGATTGGTGTGAACAGTCGCGGAACCCGGCAAACACCGACCAAAATGTCGTGCAAGATGTTGAAAATTTATCCGTGACTGACGTCCTCGTTTCCCTCTATCGCCTTGATTGTTAAACGCTGCTTCTAGAGGACTAGTTCTCCACAGACAGATTACATCAACACAATTCTTATAAAACAGAGGTGGGCAAGAATTCAGCTCGCGAGCCGTACTCTGGCATGGCCACCATATCGCTCACCTTGGGTGCACATTTCCCTGACCGTCACATCACGCTGAGCGGTGGAAAGCGAAAGGCGGCAGTTGCACTGCACACGATAGTTTTTACGTTTCACATTTCTCAACGACATAGACGACAAACAAAACGAATTTTCAGTATCATTTGATTATTTTTGGTGCGCTGAAGATAATTTTTATCTGGCACAAACTGTCGGTATACGAATAGACACAGAAAATTTCAGAGATTTTCGCACTCAGATTTCCTCGTAATCGAGACTTATTTCGTTTCTTCATCGAAAAACAGTCTTTCACACGCATAAGTTGGTCGAAATATTGTAATACTTTCGCAACCTTAATATGGAGACATGGAAACTCTACCAGAGGAAAATAATGCAAACGCCCTGGACAGTTTTAACGCAAATGATTTGTGTTTATGTGTGTGTGTGAAATCGTATGGGACTTAACTGCTAAGGTCGTCAGTCCCTAAGCGTACACAGTACTTAACCTAAATTATCCTAAGGACAAACACGCACATCCATGCCCGAGAGAGGACCCGAACCTCCGCCGGGACCAGCCGCACAGTTCATGACTGCAGCGCCTCAGACCGCTCGGCTAATCCCACGCCGCATTTGTGTTTAAAACGGGGAATTACTCTATAGATCAGTCAGTTACATCTGGTCTTGCTTAGCGGCGCTTTCAGCTGAAATGACAAACGGTCACCAAAACAGCCCGAAAACGAGTTTAAGATTGACAGTGTCCTCAAAACGTTTAGAAAGCTATCTTTGTAATTTTATCAAGGCCGCAATGAATACTTCAAACCTCGCGTTTTCTTTAACGGCAGCGGACTTAGGGAACTGGACTGTGTTTGTCAAAATGTGTCGCTTCTTTAACGGTATTTTCTTTTTAAATGCCTTCTCATCAAATCAGAAATAAGTTTTTTTTAACCCTGCAATATCTTACTGTTGGTCGTGTGCAGTCAAGTGTTGTGTCGATTCCCTAAGGTCTCGACACAATGAGTGGCTAGGTGCACGCGAAACTAACGCAGACGGGCGTAAATTCTGAAACAGGAGACTGGATGAAAAACTATAAAGAAAAGAAGAGAGATTGTCATCTACTTAACTTTTAATGATGTTCTTCTTGTTGAAATACATCTCTTGCATAGTAGTAAGCAATTAGCAATGATACACATGGCGCCTTGCTAGGTAGTAGCGATGGACTAGCTGAAGGCTATTTAATCTGTCTCTCGGCAAATGAGAGGAATACTTGGTAGGTCTAGTCGCAAGCTATGTCGTCCGTACAACTGGGGCGAGGTCAAGTCCGTGTCTTGTGACCTGCCATGTGGTGGCGCTACGTTTGCGAATACACAGTGGCGACACGCGGGTCCGACATGTACTACAGGACCGCGGCCGATTTAAGTTACCACCTAGCAAGTGTGGTGTCTGGCGGTGACACCACATCAAGTCCAATTAAAATACGAGTTCTGCAATCCATATTGGATTTTTTCCTTCATAAATTCAACAGTGGCGAGTTTTGAATCGAAAAATCGTTTCTGGCATGCCCCTTGACTTAATAAACGTACTTTGCAGTAATACATAAAATTTCCATAGTCAATCAGTTCCATCGAAAACTGTTTTAAAGTGGCGTTCGAATAATGTGTAATACTTCAAAAATTTTACCATTTGCACCACAAATTTCTTGACGTGATTCATGTCTACAAATTTAGCAAAAAGTGATTCTTGATGTGCAAAACGATGAACATCATCTGTCGTTCGTTGTAATTTTTTGCTCTTTCATTGTCAACTAAATCTTTAAATTCTTTCTGCCTGGTATTGTAATGTCGTTTCACAGGAAATTTGCAATTATACAGCTGCTTAATATACTTTCAGAATTCTCATCCATGTCTTCTGTCATTCTCTTTCAGTTTTAAAGGCTTGTAGCGACACATTGACAGACTGCCTTATTTTATGCAAACAGCCAATGGACCTTTGAACGCCCTTGGTACCATCAACAAATCTTAACTTTGTGTTCTGCCTTACGGCAGGTCTTGTCATGGGGAAAGCCTCGTCAGAGAGGTCCACCGCCTGAGCGTCTAGTGAAGGATTCCAGTGGTGGTTTCCCGTTGCCTTTCACTGATGATGATGAAATGATAATAAGGACAGCACAACACCCAGTCCCTGAGCGGAGAAAATCTCCGACCCAGCCGGGAATCGAACCCGGGCCCCTTGGCGTGACAGATCGTCGCGCTGACTACTCAGCTATCTGAACGGACCCATAAACAAATAGCGAACGGTGAACCGCTTACACCACGATTCTGGTGAACTGAAGAGAGTTGCTCCACAATGTTAAATCAAGTGTCGCGCCCTACCGTATACTTCCTAGAAGGACTGAGCAAAGCCGAGATTGGCCGAGAGTCGACCCGTTCACAGCACATACCTCCGACTCATGTACAGTTCGGCACTCCCTGCCCGAATCTCTTATCAAACGTCACAACAAAGTACAACCTAATGCAGGTGTTAATCTGTCCTGTTCATCTGGCACTGTTCATATTCGAAAATTCTATTTAAGTTCCTTAAATTCGTATCAGACATTGGCCTGTATAACCAGTGATAGCTTTGCTCATCCCAAAAGTGGAAATCCAATGCTCCACTGGGCTGACGGTTTTTTGATGCACGCGGCACATACAAACTCGCCAACACTGGAAAGTTGCAAGCAGTAACAGCATTTAGTCTCTTTAGATTTTAATAAACTCAGCACGAAAGTTCAAATCCATAAAATGGAAACGTAATACTGATACAGCCTCGCTCGCTAATCATGAGCTTTTTTCCAAGTGCAGTCATATGGATCTCGCACTCACCGGCTATGAGGCAATGTGACTGTTTCACATTCACTTACCACAATCTGCCCCTCTTGCAGCCTCCGCCACGAACTGCCTACAACGACAGATTACTGCAGACTAATCCTCTACCCACACTGGTGCTGGTTTTGTCACTCGTTGCGGACGTTATTTGGAACATTCCACTTCTCACCTCTAATGCGTCACACTATCTGCTCTAAAAGCATCACCTATCGGCACAAAAATCTCAGTTAATCTTCACAAGCGGCATTCTACTGTAATAGTATTTTTTCTATTAGATAGCAGTGTGTATAATACAGTTATGAAATTTTGAGTCTCTGTTTAAAAAATTAAGGTCTCCCAAATTCTTTCATACAACTACTCGTAGCCCTTTTCCTCTGAACTTGCCAGTTCCACATTTCTAAACGAAACTATCTTACACTTACTATATTGAAATTTGGTATAACTGTCTATACTCCTCCGTATGACCCCTTATTACTCGTATATTTGTAATTCTTATGGGAATCGTATGTTGGGGAATGTATAATTTTTCTGCAGTCACTTCAAATAAGAATTCTCTAAATTTTCTCAATATTGTTTCTTGAAAAGAACGTCATCTTACCACCAAGGATTTCCATTTGAATTCCCGAAGCATTTCCGTAACACCTACGAGCTTCTCAGACCTCTTTGTAATAAATCTGGCAGCCCACTTCTGAATTGCTTCGATATTTTCCTTTAATCTGACGTGGTAGCGATCCCGAACACTTGAGAAGTAGTCGGGAATGGGTCGCTCTAGAGCTATGTACACGGTCTCCTTAAGAGATGAATTACACTTTCCCAAAATTCTCCCAATAAAACGAAGTCGACCATTCACCTTTCCTGCCACAGTTTTCACATGCTCATTCCACTTCAAACCCCTCTCTAAAGTTATGCCCAAATATTTAAAGACGTGACTGTCAAGCGGGATACTGCTAAAGCAGTAACCGAAAACTATGAGCTATTTCCTACTCCTCTGCACTGACTTACATTTTTCTACATTCAGAGCTAGCTGCTATTCACCATAGCAACTAGAAATTTTGTCTAAGTCATCTTGTATTACGCAACAGTCACTGAACTTGGAGACCCTCCCGGGAACACTACGTCATCATCAGCAAACAACTGCAGACTACTGCCCCCCCCCCCCCCCAGCCACCAGATGGTTTATGTATATAGAAAACAAAAGCGATCCTATCACATTGCCCTAGGGCACTCGTGACGATACGCTTGTCTATGATAAACACTTGCCTTTTAGGACAACATACTGGGTTATATATACTGTGTTCTATTACGTAAGAAGTCTTTGAGCCACATATCTGGGAACCTACCCCATGTACTGGAACCTTCGTTAACACTCTGGAGTGGGGAACCGTTTCAAATACTTTCCGGAAATCTAGAACTATGGACTATGCCTGTTGTCCTTCATCAATAGTTCGCAGTATATCTTGTCAGAAAAGCGCAAGCTGAGTGTCGCACGTGCAATGGTTTCTAAAAACATGCTGCTTCGTGAACATAAGCCTCTGGGTCTCAAGAAAATTTGTTATATTCGAACTGAGAATATGCAACAAACTTATGTTAGGGATACTGACCTGTAATTTTTCGTGTCCGTTCTTTTACCCTTCTTATATACTGGAACACCTGCGCCTTTTTCCAGTCGCTTGGAACATTTCTCTGGGCGAGAGATTCGCGATAAGTGAAAACTAAATAAGAGGCCAATGTCGTAGAATAATCTTTGTAAAACCAAACCGGTATTCCATCTGGACCTGGCGACTTATTTGTTTTCAAGTCTTTCAGCTGTTTCTCTGTGCCAGGGATGGCTATTACTATGTTGTCCATATGGAATCTGTTCGATGATCAAACGATGGTATGTTTATACCACTCTCATCCTTCTCCGCACTCTGTCCATTTCCTCCACTTTTTCTCTCTGTCCACCTCCCCCCCTCCACCCACCACTCTCTGTCCATCTCTTCCTGCCCTTCTCTGTCCATCACCTCCTTCCTCTCTCTCTGTACATGTGCTTCTCTCTGTCCTTCTGCTCCTTCCTCTTCTGTTCATCTTCTCCTTCGCTCTCTAATTCTATCTCCTCCTCCCCCCTCTGTCTATCTCCTCTTTCTTTTCTCCTTCAACCTCTCTCTGTCCATTCCACCCCCTCTCTCTCTGTCCATCTTCTCCTCTCCCTTATCTGTGCCCATCTCTTCCTTATCCCTCTTTCCATCTCCTCCTTCCCCTTCTCTCTACACTTTATCACCTGCACCCCTATAGGAGCCTGGTGATTCTTACCCCCACAGTATATCTTTCTAGACTAAGATCAATACCAAATTTTACTGAAACCTTTTTGGATGACTTTTTACCCATGACTTTGCATGCATTCGCACTTGTCAAATATGTTTCACATATATTTGAAATATTTCACTCATATCTGTACGCATATTTCACATGTATCTCTAGCGAATTGCGCCTTGTACTTTGATTTTCACACAGCTCAATGTTTATGACGTCATATCTCCTGAACTGTACGTCGTAAAAAGGGATAATTTTGCTGGTACATTCAGTAGCATATATGAACACTTTCTCCAAAATGTGCCGCGAATAGATTTAGTTGTAAAGGAGCAATACATTAGTCATGCTTCACGTACCAGTTTTGCTGCATGAATTTATTTTCTTTCATAATTATGTGGGAGCCGTCAGCGAAATAAAATTTCGTGGAGGTTTAAAGTTATGTGTAATGTTTGGTGCGTGGTCACTAAGTGTTCTCATTCTCAAATACTAATGAAATATTGGTATTCGCACTTCGCGGACTACACTGATTTCTCAACCTCGCCCCCATCCCTGTGACAGGGAGGTGGTTCTAACCCCATACCGATTCTTTGCTGACAGTAAGTGATATGAGTACCAAGTTTGGTTGAAATCGGTTGAGAGGTTTAGGAGGAGATGTGGAACACAAATACTTACACACATGCATACATACGTATATACAGGTTTACATACATATGTACATCATTTTTATAATATGTATGGATTATGATTTTTTGAACGTGTTGTTTCGCAATTTCTAGTTACACAGACAGTCATGCAGTTCACTTACTTAGCGCACCAGAGGAGAGGACGGGAAGAGGAATGCCCTACTCTCTGCCGCTTGTGCTACCTTGCGCACGTAGTAAGCGAATAAACTGGCTCGCTTCCCCACAGTGGAAGACATTTGTACAGAACACGAGTAAATAAACATCCAAGCACGATTGTAGTGATAATCAGTGGACTGCTGCGCCAAACAACACATCCTGTCCAGTCTTGATGATGTGTTATACACACTGAAGAGCCAAACTACTAGGTGCACCTCCCAAATATCGTGCAGGACCGCCGCAAGCACGCAGAAGTGCCGCAGCATGACGTGGCATGGACTCGACTAATGTCTGGAGTAGTGCTGGAGGAAATGGACACCATGTATCTACAGCTCGTTGCAAGGCATCCCAGATATGCTCAATAATGTTCACGTCTGAGGAGTTTGGTGGCCAGCGGAATGTTTAAACTCAGAAGAGTGTTCCTGGAGCACTGCGGCTGATTTCGGTTGGCAGTACGTGACACACTCAATGTAAAACAAAAGGAAAATAAAAGAAAAATCCATTATGGAAATCACAATTGTGGTGAAACATGTTTGGTTGTTAAAACAAAGTAATATTTTGCGTACTTGCAAAAACATGGACCCATCATTAATTCACTATTATGTTCTGCAGACACAGGAACTGAACACAAGTCTCCAAAATGATGATTTCGTAATCACTGCGGTACCTTCACATACCATGTCAATACGTAAAGTTTCATTCCGTTTCCTCCTCTCATTCTCGGTGTTTTTTTGCCAATCAGTAACATATAAAACACCAAGCTGTAGACATAAAGTATATCATTTACTCGAAATCAAAAGACTTTCTATACCATATGCTCGAACCGACTTTTTTAGCGGAAATATCCGTATCAGATGGCGAAGGGTAGTGCTGAGTCATTACATAAAGTAGCGGAACCAGTAAAAGGACTGAGGCCCAAAAACATCATGCCATTGGCTGTACGATAATACTAAAATAAACCAGACTCGTAAAACTTGGTAGAATATGTGGCGGTATAATGAAAGGACATGGTATTAAGCGGACTGTCATGTTCAGTTTTAGATGCGTTACCACCACCTCATAGATCGCAATGTATTCCGAAGAAAGCGCCAAACGTAGGTGGCAATAATGGTTGTTGCATTCCGGTTTCAATCTCGATCCCTCATGGCAATATTAGCTGTACTATGAGACCCTAATCCAATCACTGCGTAGGAAACGCAAAATATTTTGAATAAAGCTGCACGCTGCACACCACATGATAACGTTTTCCTGCAAGTGAAGGCCATTGCATTTATTATTATTATTGACATTATTATTGTGATTACTATTGACATTATTGCATTTGTATATGCAATACCATCCTAATAAATAATTTGTAATTGATAAATGTTTTGAACAATAACTAGATCTTTCAAATAACTTCCGGGAATTCAGCCAGGTAACACTTTCAGCGACCGCCGATATTTCGGCGGGAGAACACCCCGCCATTTTCAAGGCAAACTGCAACGGACAGGCGGCGTACGAGCAGACAGATGGAGTTGCGATGGGTAGTCCGTTGTCTCCTGTGATCGCAAATTTATTTATGGAAGACTTCGAAGAACGTGCATTGGAGTCGGCGCCTTTAAAACCCGCCTGTTTCTTTAGATACGTTGACGATACCTTCGTTGTTTGGCCTCACGGTAGGGAGAATTTGAATGTCTTTCTAGAACATCTGAACTCGATCCACCCGAACATTCGTTTTACGATGGAGGTGGAAGAGAATGGTTGCCTTCCCTTTCTCGACGTGTTGGTTAGGAGGAAGGATGATGGATCATTGGGACATGCAGTCTACAGGAAACGTACTCACACCGACTTGTACTTACAAGCTAATAGTTGTCACCATTCGGCTCAGCGTGAAGGGGTACTTCGTACCTTGGTACACAGGGCACATGTCGTTTCTGACGCTGAGACTTTGCCAGCTGAGCTGTCCCATCTTGAAGTTACATTTCGTCAAAACGGTTACAGTGATAGACAGATTGAACGTGCGTTGCGCTATCGACCAACTGTACATCGGGTGATTGATGATAATTCTGAGTCAACACCTAAGTCTACTGCCTTTTTGCCTTACGTAGGAAACACGTCCAATAAGATCGGTCGTATTTTACGGAAATACGATGTGAAATGTGTTTTCCGACCTCCATCTAAAATTAGAGCACTTTTGAGTTCCGTTAAGGATGATCTTGGACTGCGTAAGGCGGGTGTATATCGTATTCCCTGTAGCTGCGGCATGGCATATATTGGTCAAACTATCAGGACCGTGGAGGACAGATGTACTGAGCATAAACGGCACACACGATTACAGCAGCCAAATAGATCTGCAATTGCCGAACATTGCTTGGATACTGGTCACCCCATGTTATATAATAACACCGAGATATTGGCATGCACGTCCAGCTATTGGGATAGTGTCATTAGGGAGGCAGTTGAGATTAAATTAGCGAGCAACCTCGTTAACAGGGATGGAGGTTTCTGTTTAAACTCTGTTTGGAATCCGGCTCTCTCCCTTGTCAAAAAACAGAGGAACAGAGTCAATGCTGCCTCACCTGCGAATTCATAGTCTCACTATCGATAGCTCTGACTTTGGTCATCTTTGGTGGCACTAGTGTTCAGTGTGTGTGTGTGTTATCTTTCCTGCTTCTGTCGGAGAACCGAGGTATTAAATTTGCATGTACGCCGCCTGTCCGTTGCAGTTTGCCTTGAAAATGGCGGGGTGTTCTCCCGCCGAAATATCGGCGGTCGCTGAAAGTGTTACCTGGCTGAATTCCCGGAAGTTATTTGAAAGTTGTATACGCCAGGAGAAACTCAGGAATAACTAGATCTGTCACGGATCCGAACTAAATCGTATCTTATCCAGAACAGATGAAAGAGTCCGTGCACAGAATACCACGGCAGATAGATGCGCAGACGGGACGCATGAGGAAAGCGGTAGTGGTAGGGGCGGCAGGCAGGCGCTGTAGGGGAAATACGGAGCGCTGGAGGGGAAGTACCGTCCTAAACTAAAGCCTACACTCACTCCTTTTGTAAATATTTAGTGGGGCCCCTCCAGTTGCATGGCGACGAATCAAAAAAAAAAAAAAAATTTGTCACCTCCGCATTGGTTAATATCTCAAAAGAGTTCTGCTGAAAATGTAGCGATTTATTTTCGCCTGGTTTGTTAACCATTTATAACTTTCAGAGAAGCATAATGAGGGCCGAATTTCAGTAAAATCTACAAGTTTCTCTGGATTCCATGTTAAAATTTGCTTCTTTTCCCAAAACACAGGAAGTTCACGCAGTCTCACCTCACTAACTTCTTGTGCAGACACAATTGCGAGTGAATTCTGAAACAGTGGTTTATTAGGTGAGGAATTGAGGAAAAGTGAGGTCAGTAGCATATGAAAAATCACATTCTCTGTACAAAGAAGGGTAATGTCTCCATTTATGTTGTTCCAAAACCCTTAGAATTTCTTGCTTCACCAGGTATCGATGACGCTTAAAAGGTACATTCTTTCCCTGAAAAAAATTATAGTTAGTCGAATAACACTGTAGATAATGAAGCTCTGCACAATAACAATATGGAAAAATACTCTCTTCTTTCTGTGCTATCATCTGCCAAAATCTCATTTCGATACCTGAACCCTTTTATAAAATGTGAGGATAGTTGTGGGTATTACACTCTGGCTTTGTCACTGGCACGGCGCTATCGCAAATGAGTGTGCTACATCAGATCAGTTTTCTCGAGCCTGGTGACAAATAGATACATCTACCCAAGTCTAAAATAATTCGATGTATTAACTAAATTTCATACACAGTAACATATTATGTAGCAGTCCGCCCGCGGTAGCTGAGTGGTCAGTGCGACAGAATGTCAATCCCAAGGGCCCGGTTTCGATTCCTGGCTGGGAATTTTCTCCACTCAGGGACTGGGTGTTGTGTTGTCCTAATCATCATCATTTCATCCCCATCGACGTGCAAGTCGCCAAAGTGGCGTCAAATCGAAAGACTTGCACCTGGCGAACGGTTTACCTGACGGGAGGCCCTAGTCACATGACATTATGTAATATGCACCAAAAGCAAGATCATAATGACCTCTGTTCTCCATTGCAAAATTTCACACAGTGTCTTACTTCTATGCAAATGGCACATTAGCTATGACCATTAATGAAATGATGGGCATATCATCCTGAACCTGACATATGAAGCTATAAGTAACCAAAAATTAATTCTTTTACCGAATAGTTTCTGTAAAATCGTTTGAGCAAGATTGCAGGGCGTGCACTTAGATTCTGGCATCGCCGACCAGTTGAAAGGTGCCAAGCACTTGTCGGCCTCCACTTCCAAGCACACGAATGAACTCGCCCAGCACTTTGGACGGAAGCTGGTCACTGCGCATTGGCCACCGTATCTTGCATGGACTCTGTCACAGTTATTGGTTTTTGTTGCCAACTTTCTTTTCGTTCACATTGTTGAAGCACACTTCGCGTCTGCCCTCCCACCCCCACTTCCACTAACAAGTGGAAACTAAAGCAGCTGCTGCCATACCATCTGGCCTCGGAAGCATGTCACTTGAACCTTCTCACAGGCGTCAATCAAGCTATCAGTCTAGACATCGACTAATCATAAATTATCTTGAGGGTGTAGATGAACAGTATGAGCTGTGCCACAATCAAAACAATGGGAGAAGCCAAAAATTAACTCATTAATTGAAATGTATGCTGCAGTCAAGAATTACGAACAGGATAATGAATGTTAAGCACTGAAAACGGTAGGAAAAACTCCACTAGTATTCACACGTGATCCAGCATCAGTTAAAAATAAAAATTTGAAAATGATATCAAGGGAACCACTATAGGGTTGAGGCGAGCGACAAAGAAAAGTACTATCAATGAGGAGCAATGGCGTGTTGCTGTGCCTATGGTCTGCAGCATCTAGATGTGTTATACAGATGGTGGTAGGTGGTTGTCTCCTGATCGCGTGAATTATGTAGATCATTTGCGTCTTGCAAACAGTAAACGCCACAGTCACTTTCCAAGAATTGGTGGTTGTCTCCTGATCGCGTGAATTATGTAGATCATTTACGTCTTGCAAACAGTAAACGCCACAGTCACTTTCCAAGAATTGGTGGTTGTCTCCTGATCGCGTGAATTCTGTAGATCATTTACGTCTTGCAAACAGTAAACGCCACAGTCACTTTCCAAGAATTGGTGGTTGTCTCCTGATCGCGTGAATTATGTAGATCATTTACGTCTTGCAAACAGTAAACGCCACAGTCACTTTCCAAGAATTGGTGGTTGTCTCCTGATCGCGTGAATACTGTAGATCATTTACGTCTTGCAAACAGTAAACGCCACAGTCACTTTCCAAGAATTGGTGGTTGTCTCCTGATCGCGTGAATTATGTAGATCATTTACGTCTTGCAAACAGTAAACGCCACAGTCACTTTGTAATGTCCCCTTTGCAAAATTATACATGACTGTGCTTAAACTGACACACAATATTTTTAGCGAAACGCAATCTGACTTTCAACAATCCTACAAAAGATTGGCCCTGACTAACATTAACCTATACCTTTCACAAATCACTTACCTCACATAAATCTTCGTTACTCGAACTACTGCAATACAGCGAGCACCACTACCGCCAGCTAAATAAAAGATTCAAACTACTCAAGGCACTAACTACTGATAGACATAGTTAGCAAATGAAAGATTTTGATAGAGAACAAACAATGTATTTACCTTAATAGTGTTCAAAAGTCATAATATATATAGCAGTTCATGACATCCAGTCTTACAAATTTCAAAACTCCGCCATTTCTCTCCGCACATCCACCACCGCTGGCGGCTCACCTCCAACTGCGCAACACTATGCGCTGTTAACAGCCAACTGCCCAACGCTACAATGGCAGACAACAATGCAAACTAGCCACAGACTGCACACAGCACAGCCAGTGATTTTCATACAGAGCGCTACGTGCCGTTACCAATAAAAAATCCTAAACAGCCTACTTACATAGCCCCCATGCTTCCCACAAAAAATTTTACAAATTGTTTTGGGCAGTGGCCAATACAGATTTGAAAAAATTTTCCATAATTACAATAACAAAGAAATCAAGTGCACACACTTATTGATACAATGTTGGTCAAAGTCCATAAAGACAGTCCTGATCGTTCATCACAGTAAAATTGCAGTGTTTTTCTCAAAGTCTCAGCAGTAAAAGAAAATGCACATGGAAGTAGTGGATTTCCATGCTGTCTTGAAGAAGTAGTGTGGTCCTTCCAACGGAAAGACTGTGCTGACTCTTGACAGGCAGACAGGTAATGGGCCACAACAGAGCAAACCCACAGCAGAGTCATTCGAAGTTTTGAAGCATATTGGTAGGTAGGTCATCACAGAGTAGACCCACTGTAGTCCTGGTAGAGATTACGGTATTGGTGGGCCACCAGAGGTGCAGACCCACTGTAGACCTTGCAGAGACGGCCAACAGCCATCTGTTGCGACTATACAGGTGCACAATCACCATCGAAGAGTCTTTCGGAGAATATAGCAAGGCCATAAACCACCACTTGTGCACTCACAAAGTTTTTGAATTGTCCTTAGAACCAACAATGCTGTTAACCAGTCCCTTGCTGTATTATTAACACATGTGCAAACACTAACAGTCCCTACTTCTCACATATTGTCCATATACTGTGACCAACAGAAACGTGTGCAGTGAAATGGAACTTACAAGTTAATAATATGATGAACTTGTGTCAATTACAATTTTATAACATAAGAATACAATTACAAAGGTACAAAATACATCATTAAAGAACATAACAATACAGATAACATTTGTAGTACAGGCTTTACAAAAGAATCGAAATAACATATACATCAGTGTTACAGGAATTATGACATGAGTACATACATAAAAGATCAGAATAACTTTCGAAACATCAACTTCACACATGAGCATTAAAACAGAACAGAATAAATAATGTCTAAACATCTTTACAAAGAAAATAACATCTTATTAGGAAAATTCCACAACATAACTCATATCAGCTAAACACATAAAGACAGGAAAACACAAATACACAAGGGTACACAAACACATAGAGGGATGACACAAAAGGAAAGTACAGGGTTTGTTTTACTGCAGTATTTTGCATGGAGATCTCCCTTCGTTCATCATTATTCCCAAAAGTCCTATATGAGCCTGCTTTCTGTATTCTGTTCACATCCTCTTTCAAAAATAGTTTCTCTCCACTGTACACTACTTTTTTTTGCCAAACCATTTTCTTATAGCTTCTCAATGCATTTCTTCCAATTCATCATAGTTTCTTATATAGTCTACCCCCTCTTAAGCTAACTTAAATCTACTGAGCTCAGACATATATACCAAGGGACGAAGCAATGCAGCAGCACATAACAAATTAACACAAACAGCAATGACAAAAATTCAAATTGGCAAAGCAAGCAGCATAAATTAGCAAAGCAAATGCAATATTACAACTAATATAAGGCAATGCGCAGCAAACAAGAAAAATAAATCAGTAGTAAAACTAGCTTAATACAATGTAAAATTCAGTAGGACTATGCCTGGCAAACAGCAGCAGCAAATGCAATAACTTATACCTAAACATGACATAGCTCAAGCAGAAAAAATATTGCAGTAAAAATGGCCATTTTTAATACCTATGTCACATCTTAACACTAGAGTGATGCATCACGAGAAGTTACACTAGCAGATAAGTTACCAAATCGTAAAAAAATTATTTATGCAATTCCTGTGAAGGGAAATGTCTATTTATGTGCCCTCGTTTTCTTGGAAGTAGATCATAAATTTCTTATTGACTGGATCTGTAGGCATAAAATAACTATATTAGTACATCTATTAAATTTTATTTTAACCAATGCTGCAGTGCAGCTAGAAACTAGATATTAAAGAAAATGAGCAAATATGTACAAAGGAAGGCATGAAACATCATTCATTAGCCATATGGAATTTCATAAGGTAGTAAAAAAAATCTCTCAACTAGAAAGACAGTAGTCATAATCAGGTGTATAGACATAAAAATATTTCTCGTCATTTCATTAGGCATTTCAGTAAATATCATAAATTAAGAGCTCCACAGTGTTATCATATGTTTTCAAGTTTGAGCGTGTCGTATTTGCGATGCTTTCTACAAAGGAATGTCAATAGCGAGGATTATGGCCCCTTTTTTTCCACCTGTGCCTCTGAAAGGCACACGCTAATGGCTTTTTTCCAGGTGACTGTCACGCAGCTGGGTGCCTACGACTCATTACGTGAAGGTGGTCACTTAACTTTCTTACTGAAATATTTACGACACCAGTTTGCATTACAGTGACAGTCTCATATAAAAAATTTCACAGGTCGAGAATTTGCGTTGCAAATGTGTAGAAACAAAATCCTATGAATATAACAGTGTTCAAAAAATTTTCGGCGGAATTGTGATACATTCACGTATGTACACACATTTCATAACTCTTTGAAGTACGATTCTCAGCTTATTGATCATAAACGTACCTCAGCAGCATAATACACATCGTCATCGCAATAATAACATCATAACAGATCAATCACATCTCAGAATCGTCGCAGCTTCTTTCAATAATTTCAAAACCTAAAAAAAATTCTCTGCTCATGTCAAAAGTTTCATCTACCTCAAACGTACTTTAAAAATCATGATCTCATACCAAATACATCATTCAAAGCCCTCATAGTATCACAATGGTTCTGAAAAATATGAAGGGTTCACACAGTACAGACAAAAGACAATTTCATAAGTGTGAAGTTATCCACCTGTGTAATTGCGTAAACATCTGTCACTGACGTAGAAAAAAAATGTTTGTTTCTCTGTTAAATAATCAGGTAGCTGTGTATTTTGTGTTGGAGAAATATGGTACCGATGTGTAAAGTTGTATAAGCAAATACCATATTAGCTAGGGCTCCTTGTGCTTGCCACACACATGGTACACAAAGTAAGTGTGTACCCCCCTGAGGATTAATGTAATAATACCCGCAGGTGTCACAGATTACAGCAATGGAATGAAATGTATCACGGAAAAACTTTGTATCATTGTACTTCAAATATCTTTAAAAATAAATGTTTTAAGTACAAAAATTAATCACTCAAATACGTGTACTGTAGTGCTAAACTGTGCGCCTTGTTGTAAGATAATCTCTGTGGAAGTGTCGTAGTTATCGTCCTCCGAAAGCTAAGTTCTGCAGAAGTCAATGTACTTACCTCATGATAAACTAAAGTGAAATCCTTTGCATATAGATATCTTAGTTATTACGCTTATTGCCGTGATGAAGAAAGTACTGTGCTGTAAATATTGTTGTGCTACGAAAAAGGCTGTCTCATTGTAGCTATACCACAAAAGTTTCTACTAAAACATGTTTTACTTTCCAGAACAATGCAGAAAAACTGTGCAGATATAAAACAGAAACACCGCAAAAGCAACATTGTAAATTGTCACTCATTAGTAGCGTCGTGATAAAATCGTGTAGCTGTCACATAAACTAACCACTGTGTCACCTGGTATCTCACAGAAAGTACTTTAAATCCAGAATGTATTTTCAAGTAAACCAAAATGTTGCATTAAAATCTCATTAGCAGTACCAGTATATGTTCTAAGTATGTAAGCCTTATAGTCGTTACGTAATCATGCAACTAACAAGCAAGAATGTACACACACAATAACACTGTGTCGTCTGTTCACAATAACAATGCATTCGTAATTTCTGTTTAAATAAGTTCTCTTGGTTCTTGACTGGATATTTAACTTCAAACATTGTTGCATGTTAACAGATTCTAAGTCTGACAAAGCATACTAGTAATGTAAAGTGAAAAGTTATATGTCAATGACAAAGTTAAAAAGCAGATTATCTTTCAATAAACGGTTTTAAATGTGAAATGTGGTGTAAACCTTTACTCTTCCTAGTACGCAGAGTTTCAGCTTCAACGGAATCATCGTGTGGTATATGTCGGTAAAGATACTGGAATTTTTTTCAAGGTTACCATCTATGTTATTTTTCTCTGAGCCAGGCGACGCACGTGGCTGCCTGCGGTGCAAGTCATTGTCTGTCTCTTTGTTGGCGTGCGTCGTTATTGGGATTTGGGACCTAACTTCTACAAATTCACCTTGACGAGAAGGCCCTGCCCTGTTTGAAGCTCGTCAGTTCTGATGGAATTCAGGTCTGTCGTTTTGTCGGTAGTTTACATCGTTTCTTGTTCGTCGGTCATGTGGTGGAGAATTTCTCCCGGAATCGTAACTGCGTGGTGGACCGTTGTGTCTGAAGTTATTCTGTCTCCCTTGATAATAATAGATCTGGTTATCATATTGTCTGTATCTATAATTGTCTCTGTCATATTCATTACTACGGAAATGCGAACTTTCTCTGTAACTATTACTCTGCCAGTGGTTGTCATATGGGTGGTGTCTGTTTTGGTTGTAAGAATAGCCTTGACGTGTCCAGTTATTATTTCTTTCATCGCGGAATTGTGACAGATGTGACCTATAATTGTTGTGTTCCTGTTTCCGCATTCTGCGATTGTCAGTGTCAATTTCCAATTCTTGTAACAGTCCCTGAAAAGCTTCAATGTCATCTTTGCAACGTCCTGCTGAAATAATATGTCGTAAATGTTCAGGCATTTTCATTAAGCAAATGCGGATGAGTTCTGAGGGGCTGTATGGGTTTGACAGGTACTGATTCTTGTGCAACATGTCTTCAAAATATTTCACAAGACTGAAGAATTCAGATTGTTCGAAATGTTTCATCATTATGATGCTATGTTTTACTCGGTCTTGTGTAGCTTGAGACCAATATTCTGAGAGGAAGGCATGATAAAATTCTCCTTCACTGTGACAATCGTGAATGACCGATCGCATTCTTACAGCTGGTTCATTCTCTAAGTAGCCACACATAAATTCTAATCTGTGCTGCAATGACCAGTTGGGAGGAAAACAATGAGAGAATTGATGAAGCCATGCTCGTGGATGAATGTCGTTGCCAGAATCCTTAAATGTTTTGAATTTACATGTAGTAATGAACAGCTTATAGTCAAAATCATCGTATCGGTAAGTCACACATCGCTCATTGTTACTTCGTTTCGGTGGTTCCATCTCAAAATTCAATGCGCCTTGCAAATTTCTTTCATAATTTCCGAAGTGTCCTGTGTTATTATTTTGTGGTTGCTCCGTATTTCTATGTCCCTCTTCCCGTACTGGAGCGCGAGTGTCCCCTTAAATATGTAATTCTTGTATCACTTGTGCCAACTGATCTTGTACTTCCCGGATTTCTCTTTTGTACTGTGTATTTATTTGATTTTGATTTTGTTTGAATTTTCTAATTTATTCATACTCTTCAGTGTCAGTGAAAGCTAGAGGTCTTGTGTCATTCATATCATCATCTACCTTTGTAGATAAGTTAGTGAACTGATATGAAAGTTCAGCTACTTTATCCGATAGTGAAATTATTTCCTCTGTGTGTTTTTCTGAACAAAGTTTCAGAGTGTCCATTTGTGTTGAAATCGTATCTACTGTGTACTTTAAGTTTTCCTGAGTTTTTGCAAGTTGTGTAACCGAATCGGTAGATGCAACTGAGTCAATTTTAGCTTGCAAGGTCTCATGATTTTCATGAACAATAAATTACAGTTCTTTTATGGCTGCTTCGTGATTCTGTAATGCATTTTCATGCCGCGAAAAAATAGGTTGAAAATGCTCACAAATTTGTGTTTTTACGTCATTACAGGCTTTTTGACATTTTGATTCAATGTTATGTAACTCAGTAGTTAAATCTTCACGTGTTTGTTCAAGCGTGGTGTCTAACTTCCGAAGATTTTGTTCCATTGTATCTAACTTTTGAAGCTTTTGCTGTGTTTGTCTCTGATTTTGTTCCATTGTGTCTAACTGTTGCTGTGTTTGTCTCTGATTTTGTTCTATTGTGTCTAACTTTTGAAGCTTTTGCTGTGTTTGTCTCTGATTTTGTTCCATTGGTTGCATTAATTGCAATAATAATCTATTAGTGTCTGGAATGTGTTTCTCTATGCTTTTTGGCATGGCATTTTCACCGGCAACATTCGCGTTTTGACAAGCAGAAAATGTGTCTTGGCTCATTTGAGAAAACGGTGGGGACCCAAAACCTGAGTCTATAGTATTTGCAATATTGTGTTCTGTCATTTCGGATTCCTGAGGCGAGCTGTTGCCGACCGATCGATCGATAATGCTTCCCTGTTCACTAATTGTTTCACTGCCTACACCATTATTTGCAGCCCGCTCCATTTCCCTATGCATAATTACGAAATTACTACTTTGAACATTAGTTAATTCATTACTCTGCGGCGCTAACACACTGCTTTCGTCTTCACTGTCATTTCTCAGTTTACTTTGAAGCCTAGTATTACGTTTTTCACACGCCATTATTGTCACAATATTTCACACGACAACACAGAAAAGCACGATTTGAAGAGCAAAATAACAAAACACATGAACATAGCATTGAAAATAATATCTAGTTAATTGCAAGCGCAGCTGCGAAATACTTGGTGCAAATCTACATGCATGCCACAACTGTGTACGACAATGAAAAACTACAACTACAAAGGAATTTCTCTCTATAATTACGCGCTAGCAATAAACAAAATCTACACTAATTGCACAAACTACAAGAAAAAATCAGAAGATTCCAGTGAGGTATCCTCGGCTAAGGGTCGACATATGAAACGTCCCCTTTGAACAATTATACATGACTGTGCTTAAACTGACACACAATATTTTTTAGCGCAACGCAATCTGACTTTCAATAATCCCTACAAAAGAATGGCCATGACTAACATTAACCTATACCTTTCACAAATCACTTACCTCACAAAAATGTTCGTTACTCGAACTACTGCAATACAGCGAGCACCACTACTGCCAGCTAAATAAAAGATTCAAACTACTCAAGGCACTAACTACTGATAGTCATAGTTAGCAAATGAAAGATTTTGATAGAGAACAAACAAGGTACTTACCTTAATAGTGTTGAAAAATCACAATATACATAGCAGTTCATGACATCCAGTCTTACAAATTTAAAAACTCCGCCATTTCTCTCTGCACATCCACCACTGCTGGCGGCTCACCTCCAACTGCGTAACGCTACGCGCTGTTAACATCCAGCTGCCCAACACTACAATGGCAGACAACAATGCAAACTAGCCACAGACTGCACACAGTACAGCCAGTGATTTTCATACAGAGCGCTACGTGGCGTTACCAATAAGAAAACCTAAACAGCCTACTTACAACTTACTAATATTGAAAGATAACTGCCCGTCATTACACCACGCATTTATTTTCTGCAAATACTCATTGATTTGTTCACAACTTTCGTGTGATACTACTTTCCTGTAGACTACAGCATCATCGGCAAACAGTCTAAGGCTGCTGTCAAAACCATCAACCAGATCGTTTATGTAAATCGTAAAAAGCAGAGGACCTATTACGCTGCCCTGGGGCAGACCTGAAGCTACTCTTGTTTCTGTTGAAGTTACCCCGTTCAGGTCGTGGCTATTTGTTAGTAACAATTTAATTTTCTTGTAATTACACTAGGTCCAGTACTTGAGGTCGAGGATAAGGATGTATGTTACTAATGAATTAAGTTTAATATCATACAATTTTCGTCATCTGAGGCACCAGCAGAGACCATATCCAAACATATATACAAGTTATTATTTTTTTTATTTTTTGCTCAATCACTTTTATGAACAATCATAACCGGTTTCTACCTTCATAGGCCGTCCTCAGATGCTATAGGCGGCATATGATGAACAAGTCTTCATGTGTTGTCAATACACGGCAGTAAACTCCCATAGTGCTCAGAGCCATTTTTGAAGTTGAGCAAGGGCATCGTTTTGCTACAAGACAATGCCCGTCCGCATGTGGCAAATCAGACCAAAGATCTCATCACATTTTTTTCGATGGGGAACTTTCGATCATCCTCCGTACAGTCCTGATCTTGCGCCCAGTGACTACCATCTGTTCCTGCACTTGAAGAAACACCTGGGCGGTCAGCGTCTTCAAGACGATGATGAAGTAAAAACAGTGGTGATGCAGTGGTTAACAAATCAGGCGGCAGACTTCTATTAGGAGGGTATTCAAAAACTGGTACGTTATGACAAGTGCCTCAATATTGACGGAAATTATGTAGAAAAGTAGATTAAGGTACAGGCTTTCATGTAAAAATAAAATTATTGAGATATCTTAGCAAGTCTTTTTTTAATTTCAAAACCGTACTTAAAAAAGACACCTCGTATAAGCAATTCAGTGTAGAAACACCTTTCGATATTTACATTATTTTAACTATCTCCCATTTTCACGAGAAAATGGACGTAAATATTTGATTTAATACGTAACAGACATGAGAATAAATAAAACAAATGCAACTTATTTAGCGCTGGTGCCAGCCCCAGCAGCCACTGTCTCTTGCTCCCCACTGCAGCGACAACCATCTGAGAAGTCAATAATATCTATACCCTGCATATATGTTAACAGTCTACCTAGGGGGAAGACCAACAATGGCGTCAAAGACATACACAATGGCTAACACTAACCACGAGAGTGCTCTTGCTGATATACTACATCGCGCCCCAGACCATAACTCCAGCCGGCCGATGTAGCCGAGCGTTTCTAGGCGCTTCAGTCTGGAACCGCGCGATCGCTACGGTCGCAGGTTCAAATCCTGCCTCGGGCATGGATGTGTGTGATGTCCTTAGGCTAGTTAGGTTTAAGTAGTGCTAAGTTCTAAGGGACTGATGACCTCAGATGATAAGTCCCATAGTGCTCAGAGCCATTTGAGCCAACCATAACTCCAGACGTATGTCCATTGTGTATAGCATTCAGACAGGTTCGTTGCAGGCACTCAACTGGCATCCTCCTAACCAACACAGGGCCGTCACTGGCACAGAGGCAGAACCAGCTTTCAGCAGAAAACACAACAGACCTCCAACCTGCCCTCCAATGAAATCTTGCTTGACACCACTAAAGTTGCAAATGGCCGGTGGTTTGGGGTCAGTGGAATACACGCTACAGGGCGTGTGGGTTGGGTTGTCCTTGAAGTAACCGATTTATAACAGTTCGTTATGTCACTGTGATGCCAACTACAATCCAAACTGGTCCTGCAATTGCAATACGACGTGCCACAGTCATATGCCAAACACAATAGTCTTCCCTCTCGGCAGTGCAACGTGACCCTCCGAAGCCCGGTCTTCTTGCGACCATACAGTCTCTTGACCATCGCTGTCAGCATGTACAGTGGCGACATTTCCGCCAACTCTTTCGGCAGCGTTGCAGAAGGAACATCCAGCTTCCCGTAGCCCTATTAAGCAACCTCGTTCAAACTCACTGACGAGTTGATAATGGCATTTTTGTCGCCGTTAAGGCATTCTTGTTTAATATCAACTCACCACGTCCATTCTCAAAGGTGACTTACCCTCATGACCGTTCCAGCGTGTATTTAAAGCAAAATGGCTCTGAGCACTATGCGACTTAACTTCTGAGGTCATCAGTTGCCTAGAACTTAGAACTACTTAAACCTAACTAACCTAAGGACATCACACACATCCATGCCCGAGGCAGGATTCGAACCTGCGACCGTAGCGGTTGCGCGGTTCCAGACTGTAGTGCCTAGAACAGCACGGCCACTCCGGCCGGCTGCATTTAAAGCAAAAACGATTTGCATCCTCATAGTAACGCTACTGGCGGCACTCATATACAACTGGCAAAAAATTTGAAAAGGCAACATCTTTCAGATGTATAAACACGCATGCCAACTTTCGTTAATGTTGCTCAGCTCCTTCTTACTGTTGCGATTTTTTTACGTTAGTTTATTACAAAACGGATCACTATCTTACTTGAGAGGTAGACAGTGACCGACACTTGGCATGGACTGCCCACTAAAGCTATCAACGAGAAGTTCAGGGTGATTCAAAAAGAATACCACAACTTTAAAAATGTGTATTTAATGAAAGAAACATAATATAACCTTCTGTTATACATCATTACAAAGAGTATTTAAAAAGGTTTTTTTTTCACTCAAAAACAAGTTCAGAGATGTTCAATATGGCCCCCTCCAGACACACGAGCAATATCAACCCGATACTCCAACTCGTTCCACACTCTCTGTAGCATATCAGGCGTACCAGTTTGGATAGCTGCTGTTATTTCTCGTTTAAAATCATCAATGGTGTCTGGGAGAGGTGGCCGAAACACCATATCCTTAACATACCCCCATAAAAAAAAATCGCAGGGGGTAAGATCAGGGCTTCTTGGAGGCCAGTGATGAAGTGCTCAGCTGCAGACAGTGCTTGAACCAATTTCAGACGATAAGGTTTCATAACTAACCTTTTTCGTAGGACTCTCCATACAGTTGATTGTGGAATTTGCAGCTCTCTGCTAGCTCTGCGAGCCGATTTTCCTGGGCTGCGAACAAATGCTTGCTGGATGCGTGCTACATTTTCATCACTCGTTCTCGGCCGTCCAGAACTTTTCCCTTTGCACAAACACCCATTCTCTGTAAACTGTTTATACCAACGTTTAATACACCACCTATCAGGAGGTTTAACATCATACTTCGTTCGAAATGCACACTGAACAACTGTCGTCGATTCACTTCTGCCGTACTCAATAACACAAAAAGCTTTCTGTTGAGCGGTCGCCATCTTAGCATCAACTGACGCTGACGCCTAGTCAACAGCGCCTGAAGCGAACAAATGTACAACTAAATGAAACTTTATAGCTCCCTTAATTCGCCGACAGATAGTGCTTAGCTCTGCCTTTTGTCGTTGCAGAGTTTTAAATTCCTAAAGTTGTGGTATTCTTTTTGAATCACCCTGTATTTCACTCGTGTGAAATGTTCAAAAGAAATGGCTCGCGAAATTAAGAAACTTAAGGGATGGTTAATGAATTAGAAATAATTTCTGGCTAATCACAGTATCGCACAGCACAGGCACAAAGAACAAAAATCTTAGGTACTGGTTAACATGGTCAAAATATCAAAAATTCCAGGAGAGTAACCTCCATAGCTTTCATGAATAAATACACGTTTGAACTGAAAACTGAACAATAGTGGCGAGGCTAAACCCAACGAGCTATAGAAGCACATGGATGCATTTGGTCATGAACGAAGACCTTGAAAGTTAACGCTGTTTTACTGACATTTATTTTCCAAAAAAAAACACTAACATAATTTATGCAAAACACGTTGTGGTAGAATATCGTAAACAACGTACAGGTGCTTTAAGACCACAATGGACAAGGATCCTGGTGGCAAAAGTGAGTCAAGTACTCTGGCCCTAAGAAAGTGGACAACGCGGTCTGAATTAATCTGATGCTGAGCAGACTCTGACTGTTCAAATCTACAACAGTTTATATAGGTGCAGATGTCAACAAGTACGCGATTGAGATCTGTACAGCCTGACAATACCGTAGCAGCAGTACGTTACCCTGTTTGCTTCGTGCAGCGATTTAACATGAAGCTGTCGAGATCCGCAGAGGCGAGGCGTAAGGCGGCACCTGTGAATCGGTCGCGGCCACGAAAGAATTGCAAAATCTCATGGTCTAGCGATCATGCACACGGATCGCAATTTACTCTCTACCAGAACCCTGGAATGACGGTAGATTTCAGTGTGTGACACACCCATTCGCTGGTAGTACCAAGGACCAATTTGGCTCACTTACACGACAGAGTGCACAAGGGTACCACACGTCAAGACTGGTAAACCAAAAATGTACAAGTGTTCCCTCAGCAAACAAGCAGTCCGAGGTGTTTGAAGACACCCTATCGGTACAGTAAGAATTTCACCACAGGCTCTCCATCTAACTACTTGCCAGTGAAGTCAGTCTCAGGACAGTTCCCAAGTACCAACCACACATGCCAGAGCTTCGACCAGAAGTTGCTTCCAGAGCCCGAGTGCCTCGCACCTCTCCAGGTAAAAAAAACTCCGTTTTTTTCGCAAAGTGCACGAACGACACAGCCTTCGCCCCATCTTGAGCCAATGACATGGCTTTAGAGGCGCTAAATCTCCCATCCTACACGACAGTACAACCTCATGTCGAACCAGGGCAAGAGTTAAGAAACCTGCGTCTCTGAGAAAAAAAGAAACTGCCAATTACAGGCCTTTTTAAGTTTTCAAGGAGGGAGAAGATGTTTTTCTCTGAAGTCGTGTCGCTTCCCGTGGCAACAAGTGAACAGATACAATCTTAAAGATCTTTATCTAAATCGCATGTGCCTTGGAGCATGTTAGTCCTTGTTATGAGGTCATAAAGATTCTATCTCTAAATGTTTCTCAGACGCCAGAGTTTCTTATACGACTGAGGCGGCCAATTTGCAGTTTCGGTAAACATGAAAACTTGTGAATTTTTATTATGCGTGGCTCTGCACACAAGGCCCGGTCTACGGTTCCACTGTGTAGATGCGTCCCTTCAGTCCGTCGCCTGCAGCCCAGCCTTCGGCTATCGCCAACACAGGTATAGTGGCATTGTCCTGCTAGAGACCTGTCTCGACTAGAGGGTGCTCTGTTTGACCTGTGTGGCTGTGGGCCTGTCCAACATATTTCACACATATTTGTACATGTAGTTCACCTATATCTCTAGCTAATTTTACCGTGCAGTTTCGTTCTCTCGCAGCTCTACATCTATGACTCATGTCTCCTGAACTCTGTGTCGTACAATGACATAACTTTCTAGATATATTCAGCGGCATATTTGGACACTGTCAACGAAATGTATTGCGAATACAGATAATAGTAAATAAGTAATAAATGAACAGCGAAAATGTAGTAAATGGCTCAAATGGTTCTGAGCACTATGGGACTCAACTTCTGAGGTCATTAGTCCCCTATAACTTAGAACTAGTTAAACCTAACTAACCTAAGGACATCACAAACATCCATGCCCGAGGCAGGATTCGAACCTGCGACCGTAGCGGTCTTGCGGTTCCAGACTGCAGCGCCTTTAACCGCACGGCCACTTCGGCCGGCAAAATGTAGTAAGACATAAACTTTTTTCCATTCATCATTTTGTGGGGACTGTCAGGAAGAAAAACCTTTCTAAATTGTTCGAATTTATGAGTAAATTTTGTTGCATGTCAGTAAGTGCTTTCATTCTCAGATACTGGATAAATAACGTCTGAATATTCGTGTGTGATGGACTACTCTTCTTTTCCAGATCCTCGCCCACCACTTTCATAGCTAGGTGGTTTTTACCCACACAGCGATTCTTTCCAGGCAGTAACTGATGTTTGTACCAAATTTGGTTGAATTCGGTCCAGTGGTTTAGGAGGAGGAGAAGGAGGAGATTAACGTCCCGTCGACAACGAGGTCATTAGAGGTGAAGCAAAAGCTCGGATTGGGGAGGGATAGAGAAGGAAATCGGCCGTGGCCTTTGGAAGGAACCATCCTGGTATTTACCTGAAGGAATTTAGGGAAATCACGCCCAACACGGATTTGAACCGTCGTCCTCCCATTCCGAGTCCAGTTTGCAAACCACTGCGCTGCCTTGTTCTATGTTTAGGAGGAGATGTAGAACACTTATACGTATATGGGTGGCTCTCCCGAGAGACGTAAGCGATGGAATTCAGAAATTTATTGGATAGTGCACAGTGCTGGGTGATCACAGTATTAAGTTAATTAGCCCAACGCGTAGCCTATTCTGCTTTCGTATGTGTGGTGTTTTTGCCTCTGTTTCTGTAAAACCTATTTCTAATATTGTTGGAACCAGGAGAAGCCAGTGAATAGCGATCGTCTTTACGACTTTTTCTCAGGTAGTAACTCAATCACAAATAATTCGTAAATACGCTCGTCATTAACAATAAAATTATACCATGATTAGAAATAACGAATTTACGGTTTAGTGATATTCCAGATCAGTTTACAGTTCAGCATGTATTGCCGAAAATGTGACACCACGAGTCATACATATAACATGAACAAAACGAATTCTGGACATACTTCCAAGTCACATATCTACAAAGACGATGATGAATATTTATAGGCAAAATGTCATCACAGATTGTATTTCAATGTATTACCGTTTCTACTACAAACTGACAAGTACAGAAAATTCCTCTCACGTGATCTAGAAACTCACAGAACTATCTAGAATGTATCACCACCTCACAAAGAAAACGATCTGACAAAAGTTGAAGAATGCACAGAAGTAATGCAGTGCAATGAGAGCACATTAAAAGTGCGTCAAAACATATGCGGCATTCAACAATCCCTTGTCCCTGGACCAGGTCAGTCTGCACAACTTCTCTTTGCAGTCTTATTAGGCAGGACTAATAACTGATTCACACCGTGAAAGTTTAGACAAGCGTGTGACCTGATGGCATGAAGAACCGCTGCATCAAAAACGTCTGGAGTTCCACGTCGGTAGGAGACGCTAAGACATTTTTATGTTATTCGAATGTCAAAGATGGTTTTGGGTGGTTCCATATCAGTATGTTCTCTCCAACATGGTACTCTGTCTTCTGTATTACGTCTTCAACATACTTGACCTGTCTTTGTAGTTCAGTTACTTTCAGTCTCACCTTTCCTGAGTCTTCTATGTCTACATCATACTCCGCAAGCCACCTAATGGTGTGTGGCGGAGGATACTTTCGGTGCCACCATCTGATCCCTCCAATCCTGTTACAATCGCGAATAGTGCGGGGGAATAATGATTGTGGGTAAATCTCTGTATTGGTTCTAATTTCTCGAATTTTCTCCTCGTGGTCAATACGCGAAATGTATAAGGGAGGAGCCGGCCGGAGTGGCCGAGCGGTTCTAGGCGCTCAGTCTGGCACCGCGCGCCCGCTGCGGTCGCAGGTTCGAACCCTGCCTCGGGTGTGGATGTGTGTGATGTCCTTAGTTAGGTTTAAGTAGTTCTAAGTTCTAGGGGACTGATGACCTCAGAAGTTAAGTCCCATAGTGCTCAGAGCCATTTTTATAAGGGAGGAAGTAATAGACTGACTCCTCCTGAAAAGTTCTGTCCCGAAATTTCAATAGTAAATCTCTTCGTGATGCGCAACACCTCTCTTGTATCGTCTGCCTGTGGAGTTTGTTTAGCATCTCCGTAACGCTCTCTCTCCAGCTAGACGATCCCATGATGAAACACGCCGCTCTTCGTTGTATCTTCTCTATCACCTCTATCAGTCCTACCTGACAGGGATCCCAGATAGATGAACAATGCTCAACAATCGGGCGATATAAACGCCTTATATGTTACATTTTTTTTCGTTCAGGGTAAACGGCCAGAGTCTGCACCCTTCATCATTTCTTTGCGGGTCGTTCTGCAAATTCTTACTACCTTCTGTCGTTGCTACTTTGGTATTGACAACTGAATCATACGCGAATAGCCTTAAAGAGCATCGTCGCTTTCTACTAGACCATTTATATATAGTATTGTAAACAGAAACGGTCCTATCACACTTCCCTGTGGTATACCGGATATTACCTTTACATCTGTCGATATGGTTCCGTTAAGAGCTACGTGTTGAGTTCTATCTGCAAGAAAGTCTTGAATCCATTCGCAGATCGACTCCGATACTCCGTAAGCTCGTACTTTTTTCATTAAACGGCAATGAGGGACGATGTCAAATACCTTACTGAATTCAAGGAACACAGCATCAACCTGAGCGCCATTCTCCACTGCGGTGTGGCTCTCATGGAGGAACAGAGCGAGCTGAGTTTCGCAGGATCTCTATTTGCGGAATCGAAGTTGATTTTTATAGAGGAGATGTTCGTTTTCCAAAAACGTCATAATTCTTGAGCATAAAACATGTTCCATAATTCTACAACAGATTGACGTCAACAATATAGGTCTATAATTATGTGGATCTGTCTTACGACCTTTTTTAAAAACGGGAATGACTTGCGCTTTTTTCCAGTCGTTAGGTATCTTGCGTTGCTCAAGCGATCAACGATAAATTACTGCTAGAAGGGGAGGAAGTTCTTTGGCATAACCTTTATAGAATCTTATAGGTATCTCATCTGGTCCTGAGGCCTTGCCACTAATAAGCGATTGTGGCTGCTTTTCACTTCCGCGATCGCTTATCTCAATATCTGCCATTTCGATGTTCGTACGACGACTGAAACGAGGGACAGTATTACGATCTTCTGCGATGAAACAACCTCAGAAGACCGAATTCATTAATTCGGCCTTCTCTCTATCTGCCGGTGTGGTCGCTGAGAGAATGAATAGATGGTTTTGACCCACATACTGATTTTACATACCACCAAAATCTCTTAGGGTTTTTATTCATATCGGTTGACAACGTCTCACTTTCAAGATCATCGAACGCTTCTCTCGTTGCTCTCCTTACGCTCCTTTTCGCTTCGTTCAGCTTTTGTTTATCAGCTAGGTTTTTACTTCTCTTGAATCTGAGATGCTCTTTGTTTACGTAGCGCTTTTCTAACACGGCTATTAAACCATGGTGGATCTTTCCCATCCCTTAAAACCTTACTCGGACCATACTGTGAGCGGCGTGGGTGCTATTCTGTCATTATGCACAACGGATTAATCCGAGATGTGCCCTTTACCCTGTGGCTCCTGCAAGATGCAATTTCCACCCCCACACTACTACAGAAGTCAGACAGACGCTCCTAACGTTCTAAAGAGAAAAGCCTGAAAAACGTTCAGCAATAAATATCTTCTGGAGTCGTCCGCTGTAAGGAAATGACACAAAAATTCACAAAATCTCTTACGTAAGTAGTGGGATACTTGGGTACTGGTGTAGTGCTACTTAGTGTAAGAAAAACATGAAACTAACGAAAATTATTATTTGTTTTTCTAAAATTCTGAGAAATGACAATGGCAGTTTTAGTTATGAACTGAGCAAGTTATTTCCAGGTTCTTATCGGAATGTGAGGTTACCTCTTAAGGAAAGGATTCGCTAATGAAATTTAAATACAAAGTTTAAGATTGTTACTGACTTGGCAGAATGGCTGAGAGCCACGCCTACTCAACTTGAATAATTATCCGTTAGAATGTTGCTAGGTGAGGTCGAGGCTGTCGCGTGTGAAATGCAGTGAAGTGTACTGTTGTGGAGGAAATATGGGGCTCACAAGAGCTGTAGCGCACAATACCGTAAGCTGCGATGACTGCTGTCTGCGCCGCTCGCTGCTGACAAATAAGATAACTCTCGTTCTCTCTGGATTGACCTTCGCCAATCAAACTATCCCTACGCCTTGATGAAGTCAAGGACTCCTATTCGCCCCTAGTCCAACTATTGGCGTGGTACACCGGTCAGATAACCAGTCCACCGCGATGCCACTCAAAAATTCGATCTCAGGCGTTTAACTATAGCTCTGTCCATTCACACCACACAATAAGTGTGGCGGCCAACACAGTGAGCAACACTTAATCGCAAGGTCTCTGATTCGGTCTCGAACAGAGGTGCTTTCCCAGTGAAGTACTGAGGAGAGACTTGTTCCTCGCTCTTTAAGTACACATACGAGTGTACATGCTGTCGTTACGTGTTCTTGCTCCAAGAGCGACAACGGAACGGCCCCTCTCCATGCCAGACATGAAGGGGTATATCTTTCGGTCTCCTCCATTACTCCTTCAGCTCAAGGTGTCAGGAATATCGTCTGCCAATCAGCATTGCTCTTCTAAAATGGGAGGATGACGTTTCATTTAAGGCGACCAATCCGGAAATCTGTAGCATCGGCGTTTGGCGTTTGCTGTCTCCCTGTCAAAATCTCTGAAACTACGTGCTATGTTGTAAAGAATGCGTAGGCTGGGCACTCCGAGACACTGTAGCGGAATTTGCTTTTAAGCCGAACACGGGATTGTTCTTCCTTTCACTTGGGCAAACTCTGTCTGCTCTATGGGTGGTCACTGGCTGACATAGATAGACTGAGTCGTCCTCTGAAGGGACCCCCCCCCACCCCCGGCGTGTGGTTTGCATCTCCCGAACTAAAAGCGCCTGTGACCATCATGTCTTGAATGTGTGTGTGTACGCCAGCTTCGAGTATTTCAATCTCGGTGCGCATTTGCGATTTATTAGTTATTTGCATATCGTTTACATGAATTCCTACAACACTGACTTTATCTTATCGAGTTTGGGATTGAATGAAGCGTCTTGATGTGCGGAATATGATTGTGAGGGAGGAATATGTAAGCAATTAAGGTCAGGAGACCACGACGTCTTACAATACTTGTTTAGGGCATATTGAACGATGCCTTTGAATTTTTTCCATTTGTTGTCCACAGCTTCGTCCTCATCGCCGAATATTTGATGCTGACTGCTGAGATATTCCGAAATTTGTATCCTGTCACCCTTGCTGATCAAATATATCTTCCTACCTTTCTTAATATTCCTTGTAGCACCCGTCGTCATAGATGCTGTCACAGCCTTATCATCAGAGATACCTTCCTCTACATTAACTGATGCGATAAGTTTAGGTCTGTTTGTTGCCACGAGATCTAAGACGTTACCTCACTAGTTGCATCTCTATCTGCTCGAGGTAGTTTTCGGATAAGACATCCAGAACAATGCCACACGATTCCCTGTCTCTGGGAGCAGTTTCGATGATATAACACTCCCAATTTCTACCTGGCAAGTTGAAGTCACCCCCTATTACAACGACATGATCAGGATAATTACTAATGATTTTCTGCAAGTTCTGTCTGAAGTGCTCTACGACTTCAGATCCTGGCCCAGGTGCTCTATAAAAGCATCCGATCACCCTTTTTGGCCGTTCTTTGATACTCAGTTTCACCCAGATTAATCCACATTCGGAATCTGTGATAACCTCTCTACATTTTATCGAATTTTTTACTGCAATAAACACGCCGCCGCCATTGGCGACTAACCTATCCTTACGATAAACATTCCAGTCTGAACTTAGGATTTCGATGTCATTGACGTCTGGTTTCAATCAACTTCCTGTTCCCTATACTGTCTCTGCATTATAACCTTCAGGAAGCGACGCTAATTCTGGGACCTTTCCTTGGATGCTCCTGCAGTTTACTAAAATCATATTAATCTTTTCTGTCTCTCATCTGCGATGACCAAGATTCTCTGAGGTCGCTGTGGCTGATTTAACAGGCAAATCGTCTTTGCTGCCATGGGAGGGGTTCTCTAACCTAAAAGAGGCCCATGGGCACGCCACACCCACTCCGCTATCCCAGTAGCCGCTTCCTGCGTGTAGTGCACGCCTGACCTAGTAAGGGGAACCCTCCAATTCTACACCCGACAGTGGAGGTAGAGAAATTCTCAGAGCCATCTAAGCCTCTGATTTAGACCTTCCACTCTGCTCCACCAGAGGACCGCAATCAATCCTGGGTACAATGCTACAAATAGACACCTCAGCCTGCATACCGCGTGCTAGTTGCCGTCACCAAATCAGCCAGCCGCCGAAAGGAGCCGAGGATTGGCTCAGAACCCAAGCGGTAGGCATCATTCGTGCCAACACGTGCCACTACATGCAGCCGGTTGCACCCAGTGCGCTCGATAGCTGCCGGCAGGGCCTCCTCCACGTCACGGATGAGACCTCCCGGCAAACATACCGAATGCACAATGCAATTTTTTCCCGCCTTGTTTGCTATCTCCCCGAGGGGCTCCATCACCCCCCTAACATTGGAGCTCCCGATGACTAGCATACCCACTCTCTGTACTTGTCCAGCTGGGCAGGAAAATCGACTGCTGGCCCAACAGGAGAGGCATCCCATGCTGGCTCAGGGTCATAATCAACACTGGGTAGCACCTTGTGCATGTTGCTAACAAGGGAACCTCCCCATTGCACCCCCCTCAGATTTAGTTATAAGTTGGCACAGTGGATAGGCCTTGAAAAACTGAACACAAATCAATCGAGAAAACAGGAAGAAGTTGTGTGCAACTACAAAAAAATAAGCAAAATATACAAACTGAGTAGTCCATGCGTAAGACAGGCAATATTAAGGTTAATTTGAGCATAGAAGCGCCGTGGTCCCGTGGTTAGCGTGAGCAGCTGCGGCACGAGAGGTCCTTGGTTCAAGACTTCCCTCGACTGAAAACTTTTAATTTTTTATTTTCAGTTTATGTGACAAACTCTTATGTTTTATCACTTTTTTGGGAGTGATTATCACATCCGCAAGAAAACCGAAATCGGGTAAGGTAGAAGAATCTTTTTACCCATTCGCCAAGTGTACAAGTTAGGTGGTTCGACAATTTATTCCTGTCATGTGACGCATATGCCGTCACCAGTGTCGTATAGAATATATCAGACGCGTTTTCCTGTGGAGGAATCGGTTGACCTATGACCTTGCGGTCAAATGTTTTCGGTTCCCATAGGAGAGGCACGTCCTTTCGTCTACTAATCGCACGGTTTACCGGTGCGGTCGCAAAACACAGACACTAAACTTATTACAGTGCACAGAGACGTCAACGAACGGACAGATCATAACTTTGCGAAAATAAAGAAATTAAACTTTTTACTGGAGGGAAGACTTGAACCAAGGACCTCTCGTTCCACAGTTGCTCACGCTAACCACTGGACCACGGCGCTCCTGGGCCCTGGTAACCTTGATATTGCCTATCTTACGCATGGACTACTCAGTTTGTATATTTTGCTTATTTTTTCATAGTTCCACACAACTTCTTCCTGTTTTCTCGATTGATCTGTGTTCAGCTTTTCAAGGCGTATCCAGTGTGCCAACTTATATCTAAATCTGAGGGGGGTGCGATGGGGAGGTTCCCTTGTAAGACGTATGGAGCCAGCCGCACGGCCTGCTCCCTCTTTCGCCTTCCGCCCGGCAACACGTGAACCCACCACTGTCTGCCACCCACTCTGGAGGACGGACTGGTCAGATATTGCGTGTCAGAAGTTGCAGCGACGCCCTGGTCACCAGGGGATTCCAGTGGCACCATAGGTGTTGCAGGTTTCGTCACTGGCGTCCCGACGTCACCGCAACTTTGAGCATTAACTAAAAGCTTGTCAATGGTAGCCAACGTAGCAGCCAACTGTTTTCGGACAGCAGCCAACTCTCCTTGTGTCCACTCACAACAAGCACAGTCCCTAGCCATATCGTACTGTATATAAATTAGATATAAGGCCTCAAATGGCGCTACAGAGTTTGAAAATATACCAAAGAAGAATGAAGTAACACTAAAAGTTGCTGTGCAGATTTCTCACTGTATTCTGGGACCGCAAGCTATTAAACAGACATAAATTTCTCTACTGAAGTTGATGTATGTATAGATACCTGTTATTAGAAATCCTGTTTGCCGAAAAGTTACTGCATGAGATAAATATTCAAACTAGACTGCACTGATCTAAACTGTGTGCTGCCTGCTAGCACACGATTAAAACTTAGTGGCGTGACAGGGTTTCTGGCGGCGGGAAAATTTACACTAGAAAGCCACCCTGCACAAAGATGTTCAAACGACTTAGGCAAAAACAAAAACTACGATTAATTTTCTAACCAGTAGTCTACACAGTAAAATACACACATACAGTTCACTTCTTTGCAGAAGCATGTGAACAAAAAAAAAAAAAAAAAAAAGACTAAATTAATTTACACTTTTTCAGACAAGTGCTGCTGCTGCACTGCTGTGCGTCCTGTCGGCTCAGCTCAACGTCATAGCTGAGTCCACTTATTGTCTCCCTTCTTCTCAAAAACCAATTAGAATAGGATAAAGTTGGATGAAGATTGTGAGAGCTGATTAATTATGTATTCAAATTCTCCTCGTTACTCAAGCAAGAGGCTTTGCCTTTCAGATATCTATAAACACATAAATTTGTTTAACTCACGAAATAGTCTTGCTGCTGGGTTTGCAACTGTATGGAATTTTGATATCAAAATTTGGTGGCTATTGTTTCCCTTCAAGAAATTTTGCTACTGTGTGCAGGTGAGTTGACATCTGTTAATATGCTTGATTATTATCATTATTACTGTTATTATGTACACTAAAGGTGGAGGGTTGGCAGAAAGGAAAGGGAAGAGAAGGGACTGATGATATCAGCTGCATTAGGACTTTATGTAGAATCAGTGGCGATAAGTCAAAATGAGTGCTGGACCGATTTTTGAACCCGAGATCTGCTGCATAATAGACAGCTGCGTTACCTACTGCGCCACCTGGACACAGTGTTAACCACTATGTAGACTATCTTGGGATGCTTCTCAACTGACCCACACCTAGCACCACCACTTATCTGCTATACCTGGTCATGTCCTCCTTCCTCACTAATTTTAAATTTAGGACATGTCTGAAAGAACAAATACCACACATTCAAATAATTGATACGTCTCCATAGGCAATGAATCCACAACCATCCACTCTGAGGAATATAGTAAGATACTCCACACTAAATACTTATAATTTATCTTTACATTTGCAAAATGAAACATTTTTTGAGGCATATAGAGCATACCAAGCTTTTACTCCCTTTGTTCTTGCACCATTTTTTTGTGGATAGCCTCTGGGCACGTGAAACCTGTATTCAGACCATAATTTCACATATCTCCATCTTCATACTTGTGGTAACTCGCTTGTTGATTAACAAAATATTGGAAAAATTATTTCCTTCTGTATTTAATCGAACTCCTTCTAGTACACATGAGGCAATGGGCAAAGTGTGTGATGATTAGTTCTCCTTTAACGTAAATTATTTTAAAACTGTGCTCTTGGTCAGATAATGGCAAACTCGCGGTTATGGCATATAATATTTTATAGTTCAACAAAAAACAAAGAGCTTTATCTTTGTTATAAACGTTTCTGTGATGCCCAAAAGGATAAAAATTAATACGCTTAGGTGCCCAAGTTATTGCCAAGGTTTCAACTTCCCCCACAGAACAAGCTTTTGTACAAGGAATGCTTGGGTGTGGAACCAATCTTGTAAACCTTCGCTCCCTGTTTCTTGTGTCAGACTGGACTCGGAATTATTAAGCTCTGATTCCAACATTTAACGCACCCATCGCCGAAAAAAAATCTTTTGTCATCTCTGGATAGTACAACATACTATTTTAACTTACCTCTGTTTCGATTGCCTCAAAACCTTTTTGATGATCTGGTGCCGAATGCCATGCAGCCCAGAGACAAACTTCCTGAAAATACTATGCAGACTAAGGAGACTCTTTAATTCCTTGTTAGTGTAACGCCTTGTAAGATTCCTTACCAAGCTGTTTTCACTTTCATCCAGTCGAATACGTTTTGATGTCGAAATTAAAAACGGCGAAATGGGAAGAAAGTATCTTCTCTGGTTTCAGCTGTTGAGGAATAATGGACTGCCATTCCTCCACAGACATTCTGACATCCAATGAAAGTGTCCCCAACAGAGTTTAACCCATCAAAAGGGTTAAGGGTGGACACAGCTCATACTAATGTCCACTAACAGGTGTCTGGACACTCTTGATCAGTTAGTGTAAATTCATACAGAATCATAGTGGGAGAGGACAGGTGGATACAGAAAGCAAGGCGAAGAGCGCATGGTGTTAGAGAATTTGGAGGAAGGGGTAAAATTTTGGTTGAAAGAGAGGAAATCTAGGAGTCACTGGCATAAGAGCGGGCTGGTCGCATTATGGCCGTGTAGCTGTAGTCCATGTCGTAGTGACTTCTTATCAGTTAGAGAGCCCGCACAACAGACAAGCAAGGTGGGCTGCCAACCTCACTTCAAGGGCTGAGATTTTGGTTCAGTTTCAATGCTGATGCAGGCACAAGTGATTCAGAGCACACTATTTAGCATACATTGTTAAACGTGGAGATCCTCAGGAGTCGACCATTACGAATTCCAATCTAGACCCAGCGACATAGTCAAATACGACTGTAGGGCACAATACCATCGAGAATGGACCGTGGATCAATATAAATGTGTCACCGATTTTGTGTATGCCTCTATGGCAAAGTGAGTTCCAAAGTGCTACAGGCAGTCCAACTTGCACAATGACCGTGCGGTAGGTAAAAAGAATGGGGTGCGTTAGAATGGTGTTACAGCTCCTCATTTAGTCACATATTTCCGTAACCAATGTTAGGCGACACTTGAGGTGATGTACAGAGCGATGCCACTGGACAGTGGATGACTGGAAACGACTGGGAGTAATGAATCACCTTGTGTCAGTGGATCACCTTGTGTCAATTCGATGGAAGGGTTTGGGCTTGGCTACGGTCGCAGGTTCAAATCCTGCCTCAGGCATGGATGTGTGTGATGTCCTTAGGTTAGTTAGGTTTAATTAGTTCTAAGTTCTAGGTGACTGATGACCTCAGAAGTTAAGTCGCATAGTGCTGAGAGCCATTTGAACCATTTTGTTTGGGCTTGGTGAATGCCTGGAGGACATTACCTGTCGCCTTGTGTAATGCCATGAAAGGGTGTTACTGTATGGGAGGTGTGGTCTCCTTCATGCACTTAAGAAACGCAAAACGCCGAAAGATGAGAACACTTTTATAGCTACAAAATTATTGAGGCTTTCGTGGCCACTTGTTGACAAACTGCCTATTGGCTTCTGTCTCGGGTTCTTCGGCCGACGTTCATCTAATGATTTTTCTGACGTTTCGCCAGCACGAGTGGCTGGCATTGTCAAAGCTTCACCCTCCATTGCCGGTGGTGAACTGGAGCCGAGCTCGCGGGCGCAGACTATATGTACCTGGCGCGCCAACGTCCGAGGGCTTCTCCGCGGTCATTTCCGGTGCGGTTCTCCTCTTGCTACCTGCGACGGTCGTTCGCTGCAGTACGGGAAGCCAGGATCCGTTGACCTTAAGGCTTTCCTCTTTCTTGTTCAAACTGTTCGCGTGTTTTTGTATTTCTACAGCTTCTCTGAACAAGCGCATGTGATAGTGGTTCTCTACAGCCAGAACTTCCGTTGCAGCGAATTTTATTACGTGGTCGGTCTCATTCAGTGCGTGTTCTGCCACGGCCGATTTCTCCACCTGCCCCAACCTGCAATGTCGCTTATGCTCCTTGATCCTGGTGTTAATGGATCGTCCAGTCATCCCGACATAAACTTTTCCGCATGTGCATGGTATGCGGTATATTCCCGACATTGAAAGTGGGTCTCTTTTCTCCTTCGCCGATCTAAGACACTCTTTGATCTTCCTTGTCGGTTTGAAGATCGTCTTTACGCCATGTTTGCGCAATATACGGCCGATTCTGTCCGTCACTCTGGGAATGTATGGCAGAAAGGCCGTACCCGACATTTCTTTTTCTGGTTCCTTACTTCGCCGAGTGTTTGGCTCAGTTACACTTCTAATATAATTTGTGGAGTACCCATTGCTCCTCAGGACTGTTTCCAGGTGTTGCATTTCTCGTTTGAGGTGTTGCGGCTCACATATTCGTCCTGCTCTCGTTACGAGCGTACTAATCATGCCCCTGTTTTGGCTCGGGTGGTGGTTTGACAGTTTGTGCAGGTATCGGTCCGTGTGAGTCGGTTTTCGATACACGCTGTGTCCCAGGTTTTCGCCGTCCCTTGTGACCAGCACATCTAGAAATGGCAGTTTCTTGTCCTTTTCTACTTCCATGGTAAATGTTATGTTGGCATGGAGGCTGTTCAAGTGTCTTAGGAAGTCACCGAGCTGTTCTTCACCATGGCTCCACACTACGAAAGTATCATCGACGTACCTGTACCACACCTTAGGTTTGCAAGTGGCCGAGTCCAGTGCCTGTGCTTCGAATTGTTCCATGAAGAAGTTGGCCACCACTGGACTGAGAGGACTACCCATGGCGACGCCTTCCAGCTGTTCGTAGAAGTCGCCATTCCACGTGAAATAGCTCGTGGTGAGACATGCATGGAAGAGCTTTCTGATGTCTAGCGGGAAAATGGAACCGATGTGCTCCAGAGCGTCACTGAGTGGCACTTTCGTAAATAACGAAACAACATCAAAGCTGACCAGGATGTCGTTTGGTGCAAGTTTCAGTTTCTTCAGCTTCTCAATGAAATGTCCTGAGTCCTTAATGTATGTGTCGGTCTTCCCCACGTGTGGTTGGAGCAGAGAGGCCAAGTGTTTTGCCAGCTTATATGTCGGTGATCCAGAAGCGCTAACGATCGGTCTCAGTGGAACGTTGTTCTTATGGATCTTGGGTAATCCATACAGCCGAGGTGGTAGGGCTTCTGTGTTGCGCAGGTTTCTCTGTATGTCCGCCAGCAGAGAAGACGCCTTGATCAATCGATTCGTATTCCGTGTGATACGTTGCGTCGGAACTGCGCTTAGTTTTCGGTACGTCGTCGGATCTAATAGGTCTCGGATCTTTTGCTCATAATCTTCGGTCTTCATTACGACGGTCGCATTCCCCTTATCGGCAGGCAGTACCAATATACTCTTGTCGGCGTTGAGATTCTTAATGGCTTGTACCTCTTCTTTCTTCAGGTTGCAAGCTGGTGGTTTTGCTCGGCGCAGTATCCTGGCTGTTTCCGTGCGTATTTCCTCTGCCCTTTCACAAGGAAGGGCAGGTACATATAGTCTGCGCCCGCGAGCTCGGCTCCAGTTCACCACCGGCAATGGAGGGTGAAGCTTTGACAATGCCAGCCACTCGTGCTGGCGAAACGTCAGAAAAATCATTAGATGAACGTCGGCCGAAGAACCCGAGACAGAAGTCAATAGACTTTTATAGCTCTTTGTAAAGCTTATAGTAGAGGAACATTTCGGAGATCCTGGCTGTGTATCCTGTCGTAGAAGAGGAATTATGAGGCAGTAGCATGCAGACAATAACATTCCTGACATGGACTGGCCTGTCCAGAATCCCGACCTGAGCAGACCTTTGGGATGAGTTAGACGCTGACTTCACTCCAGACCACTGCATCCAAGATTACTATCTTCTCAGGTTTCGGCTTTGAGAGAGAATGGGCTGCCATTCGTTCACAGACATTCAGACATCCCATGGAAGTGCCCCAACAGAGTGTAACCCATCAAAAGCTGCGAAGGGTGGACACAGCTCATCCTAACGTCCACTAACAGCTGTCTGGATACTCTTGATCAGTTAGTGTAAGTTCGTAGAGGATATTAGTGAGAGAGGACGGGTGGATACAGAAAGCAAGGTGAAGAGTGCATGGTGTTAGAGAATTTGGAGGAAGTGGTAAAGTTTTGGAGGAGTGGAAATCTAGGAATCGTTGGCATAAGAGTGGGCTGGTCGAATTATGTCCGTGTGGCTGTAGTCTATGTCGTAGCGGCCCCTTGTCAGTTAGAGGGCCAGCACAACAGACAAGCAAGTTGAACTGCTGACCTTTCAAGAGCTCAGATCGAAACATCGCCAGTGGATGTAAACAACAACAGACTTTCCGCATAAACACAGAAATACTTCGTGAAAAGCCAGGTGACAGAGATCCATCGATTGGAACTAATGTGACTACGTGTAGCACTCCGCCGAATCGGCGTTGTAAGGACACCAGCAATCAGACCAGAAATGTACCTACAGCTAGGACAGCTACGGCCAATACCTATGCCGGCTCTAGCATAGTAGACACTCGCCGTAGCATTGGGTAGAAAGTTGTGTCTTTGTATTTGTGTAGAGCAGTATCTTGGTTATTATTTTCTTTTCATTGTCTTGTACTCTTAAATGGTGTTTACCACCACAAGAATTGTTATGCTTCTTGTTGTTTTTGCGGTTGGAAATTAGTGCGCGCCAAGGAGGCGTTTTAGTTATAATAAAATGTGTTCAATCTTGATAATTCGTTTTGTCCTGCCGACCACAGAACACTACAGACTATGTTAGAGGATGCAGTCCATAAGTTCTGCAGGTTAGAAGTTTTAGTCTATAGTGGGCTTTCTGATGGATGGTTAGTTGGTGCGGTTTCTGTGTTAGTTTATTTATGTAGCCTGGCAGTATTTGGTGGCATCAGACCATCTCTTGTATCTGCCCAGGCGTTCTTGATATTATGAATCACGTGCATTATGACAAGGATGTTATAAGTTACCTCTAATGCACGGCATTACAACAAATGGCAGTTGCTGTAGTGCACAGTGGTGGGCGGTTACTGTGTGCCACTGTGCTATAGCATACTCTAAATATCGCACTAAAATTATGCCGCTTCTCTTCGACTGCAAACCGAGCGAGGTGGCGCAGTGGTTAGCACACTGGACTCGCATTCGGGAGGACGACGGTTCAATCCCGTCTCCGGCCATCCTGATTTAGGTTTTCCGTGATTTCCCTAAATCGCTTCAGGCAAATGCCGGGATGGTTCCTTTGAAAGGGCACGGCCGATTTCCTTCCCCATCCTTCCCTCACCCGAGCTTGCGCTCCGTCTCTAATGACCTCGTTGTCGACGGGACGTTAAACACTAACCACCACCACCTTCGACTGCAAGTCAGAATTCAAACTAAAACTACGCCATTGCTCATTGAATGCATGCTGTTACGCAAATAAAATGGACGAAAACACGTTTTGTAGCGCTGTCTCTACGGTAACTAAAAACCGGTGCCGAGTGCTGACATGACGGTCAGCCACAATACGATCAATTCAGAGAAGAGACATAGGTATCTGATTTCGACAGCGTATACTCTGATGTGGCACCATCCCTTCCGGCACTTTGAATGCTATGTTGTTCACAGCACCAGGTCAGTATTTTTTTTTTAATTTCGTGTAACGTATTGTGCAAGCGGAGAGTATGAAATGTTGTGAGGATCAGTTGCCGTGACAGCACTGCGGCTGAGTGGTCAAGCACACTCACTGGCAGTTCATTGGCTCGGGTTCAGTTCTTGCTGCTGCTAACACTTTCTTTTTCCATTTTATTTTATTCCTCCAATAGTTAAACAATTTATTATAAAATCTAGATATATTTAAGCAGTTCCGTTTATGTGTATGAAATTAATATTTTCAGTTTAGTTACGATTATTACCCTTGTAAGTCAAAAGGCTTTAGATTGTGGTAGAATACGCGAGTACATGAGGAAATCTAGTTTCTGCGAATGATCTGCTAAGGAGGCCCTATTCCAGTAGAGATTCGGAAGAGAAAGTGCGATTTAATAAGTTAGGTAAATCTAATCCAAACGTAAATCCAACAAAAGCAGGGTGCGGGATGAGGCTTGTTGATTTGGCACAGACAATGTGAATAGAAGCAGGTAAATGCATCTTTCATGTCCCTAGAATATTTCGCCTGAGTGGGTCGTAGTAAAAGGTAAAATTCTCTCTAAAGATTTATGCGTAGAGTATGAGGAATTTTTGAGCAACAGTGTTGTAAAGGCGTACTACGGAAGTGTCAAGCGCATCAAACGGTAATTCGTTGGCTCAGGTACGACTCCCATTGACTCCATTTTTTCAATTTTTTTTATTCTCCGCAATGTTAAACGATTAATTATGAAATTTAAACATATTTAAACAGTCCAGTTTGTATACACTCCTGGAAATGGAAAAAAGAACACATTGACACCGGTGTGTCAGACCCACCATACTTGCTCCGGACACTGCGAGAGGGCTGTACAAGCAATGATCACACGCACGGCACAGCGGACACACCAGGAACCGCGGTGTTGGCCGTCGAATGGCGCTAGCTGCGCAGCATTTGTGCACCGCCGCCGTCAGTGTCAGCCAGTTTGCCGTGGCATACGGAGCTCCATCGCAGTCTTTAACACTGGTAGCATGCCGCGACAGCGTGGACGTGAACCGTATGTGCAGTTGACGGACTTTGAGCGAGGGCGTATAGTGGGCATGCGGGAGGCCGGGTGGACGTACCGCCGAATTGCTCAACACGTGGGGCGTGAGGTCTCCACAGTACATCGATGTTGTCGCCAGTGGTCGGCGGAAGGTGCACGTGCCCGTCGACCTGGGACCGGACCGCAGCGACGCACGGATGCACGCCAAGACCGTAGGATCCTACGCAGTGCCGTAGCGGACCGCACCGCCACTTCCCAGCAAATTAGGGACACTGTTGCTCCTGGGGTATCGACGAGGACCATTCGCAACCGTCTCCATGAAGCTGGGCTACGGTCCCGCACACCGTTAGGCCGTCTTCCGCTCACGCCCCAACATCGTGCAGCCCGCCTCCAGTGGTGTCGCGACAGGCGTGAATGGAGGGACGAATGGAGACGTGTCGTCTTCAGCGATGAGAGTCGCTTCTGCCTTGGTGCCAATGATGGTCGTATGCGTGTTTGGCGCCGTGCAGGTGAGCGCCACAATCAGGACTGCATACGACCGAGGCACACAGGGCCAACACCCGGCATCATGGTGTGGGGAGCGATCTCCTACACTGGCCGTACACCACTGGTGATCGTCGAGGGGACACTGAATAGTGCACGGTACATCCAAACCGTCATCGAACCCATCGTTCTACCATTCCTAGACCGGCAAGGGAACTTGCTGTTCCAACAGGACAATGCACGTCCGCATGTATCCCGTGCCACCCAACGTGCTCTAGAAGGTGTAAGTCAACTACCCTGGCCAGCAAGATCTCCGGATCTGTCCCCCATTGAGCATGTTTGGGACTGGATGAAGCGTCGTCTCACGCGGTCTGCACGTCCAGCACGAACGCTGGTCCAACTGAGGCGCCAGGTGGAAATGGCATGGCAAGCCGTTCCACAGGACTACATCCAGCATCTCTACGATCGTCTCCATGGGAGAATAGCAGCCTGCAGTGCTGCGAAAGGTGGATATACACTGTACTAGTGCCGACATTGTGCATGCTCTGTTGCCTGTGTCTATGTGCCTGTGGTTCTGTCAGTGTGATCATGTGATGTATCTGACCCCAGGAATGTGTCAATAAAGTTTCCCCTTCCTGGGACAATGAATTCACGGTGTTCTTATTTCAATTTCCAGGAGTGTATGTAAAATTAGTATAATCAGTTAAGTGTTTGCCGGCCGCTGGTGGCCGAGCGGTTCTGGCGCTACAGTCTGAAACCGCGCGACCGCTACGGTCGCAGGTTCGAATCCTGCCTCGGGCATGGATGTGTGTGTTGTCCTTAGGTTAGTTAGGTTTAAGTAGTTCTAAGTTCTAGGGGACTTATGACCTCAACAGTTGAGTCCCATAGTGCTCAGAGCCATTTGTAGTTAAGTGTTTATTATTAGCCTTGTTAAGTCAAACGGCTATAGCCCACCACTTTGGCAGGCCGTTCACAAAACCTCAAATAAAATGTGTCTTCCGCCCTCCAGCGCGTGTACAAACTACGCTGCGTTCTTTTAAAGACGACCTAGGTCTAAGGAGACCAGGGATATATATAAAAGCTCTACCAGTATGGGGAATCATACGTTGGCCAGATGTGTCGCGCTGTTAAGGATATATGTCCTGAACACGGACGTCACACCAGACTAGGTCAGCCAGAAAAGTTTGCTGTGGCTGAACACTGTCTTCACACGGGACAGAGCTTGAACTACGGAGAGACAAAGATCTTTTGAATGAAATGAACACCCTTAGCTGGTTACAGGCGTTGACATACGTCAACGGGGACAGATAAAAATGTGTGCGCCGACCGGGACTCGAACCCGGGATCTCCTGCTTACATGGCAGACGCTCTATCCATCTTTTTTTTTTTTTTTTTTTTAAATCTCATTTTGTTCGCGTTTGTTCGTTGCATCTGCTCGGGGCGGACGTCGTAAGACATCCGTTTAAGTACGTTGTTGATCGATTAGCTCAGTTTTTTTATTACAGAGGGCTGCTAACCCTCTGAACGAACACGCTGAGCTACCGTGCCGGCTGATAACAGGCGTTGACATACGTCAACGGGGACAGATGAAAGTGTGTGCCCCGACCGGGATTCGAACCCGGGATCTCCTGCTTACATGGCAGACGCTCTATCCATCTGAGCCACCGAGGACACAAAGTATAGCGCGACTGCAGGGATTTATCTCTGGCACGTCTCCCGCGAAACCCATATTCTCAACGTATTGTCCCGCACTACATTCGTACTGCCCGCGCCCATTATACTCATTACTCGCGGCGCGTTGCCGATTCCCGTAAGAGTTCGGGCACTGTTTGTGCATTCGCACAGAAGAAAAAGATGGTCACGTGGCCGGTGAGCCTTAACTATATATATACTAAGATGGTATCTGTTCTTAGTATATATAAAGATCTTTTCGTCCGCTTCCACGAACTGGGATTCCATCATTAAACAAGCAGTCGAAATTCGTATAAGTAACGACCTGATCAATAGAGATACAGGAATTCAACTCAACAAGGCATGGAAACCAGCACTGACGGTACTAAGGCATCGTCGGCCGCAGTCGAACGAATCCAACACAGACGGAGAATCAAAGCCCGCACGCTTAAACTGGGCGCCAACACTCGCCCACACGCGCTCTGCAGCTATTCGCGGTCAAGCTTTTCCAGCGTCGCGAATGAGAAGCCCATGGACCGTTTGTGCGGCAGGGGACACTGGAAGTCGCCGTGCTCTATGATTCGTCTACGACGATGTTATAGCCTTAACCCTTGGCGCCTGCGCATCTCTAGCGAGCCAGCGTATATATTGGCGAGCCATTGCAGCACTACGTCTTCTCCACCCCCCCCCCCTCCCGTCGCCGCACCTCTATCGATGTATTCCTCCCTCTCTCCACCTCCACACCATCTCCTTCATCAGGGCAATTTCCAACACCTCCCCCCCCACATGTTGAACTTCGCTGTGGCATCTACCCCACCTACCAACTATAGCCTGGCCTTGTTCCTCCTCCCCCCCCAACCCCAGGGCCCCCTTTTTCCTCTCCCCTTCTCCCAGAGCGGATTTCCCTCCTTTCACCTGAGTCCCTGCACCCCCTCCTCGGCTGTTTTCTTCTACCGTCCCTTCCCTCCCCCGCCCTCCTTCGGCATGCCCCAACCTCATCCCCCTTTCTCTCCCCTCCATCTCGCCTCCTTTGCCTTTTTCCTTGAACCCCCCCCCCCCTGGCAGATCCTCCCAGGTTTTTATTCATTATCAAGTGTGCTGTGTTTGTGTTGTGTTTGGTGCCCTTCTACAGTGTCATCAAGTGATGTGGTTTTAATTGTGTGCTCGACCTGTATATAGTCTACGACTGTTCGTGTGCTTTTTATACTGTGGCCGACTTTTAACTTGTTTTTGTCTCCAGTGTTTTAAAGTGCACTACACATTGCTAGCCGTGTTCTTTTTAACTTTATGTCGACTTTTTAACTATCCCCCAGTGTTTGTCCCCGTATTAATGTGTATTTTAACTCCCATCATCTCCATTTAAAGCGTTTTTTATATCCCTCTCTTTTATCCGCCTTTTATGTAGGAGTTCACCTTCTGTATTTGTAAAGCCCTTTGGCTGAAGAGCGGTGGACTGTGCCGCTGCCACCGCTCCCCTGCCCGTGTGGAGCAGAGAAATGAAATTGCAATAAAGAAAAAAAACAGCAAGATCAATCTTAATATGTCTACTGTTTTCCTACAGAGATCATAATATTCCACCTGGCATCGAAATTATTTGTTGTAACGTTTCATGTTCCACAATTGCAGAAGAACTAGATCAGCAGTGCCACTTTTAATGGTTAGTATAAATTTCTTATAGGCCTGTGGAATTAAGCTAGCTCATTATTTTGTGCACCTCGTGTTTTCGAAAACGGCCGACTAGTGTCTACAAAGCCGGTCTGCAAAGTATGACAAAGGGGCCTTGAGCAGCAGCTTGTAGTGCTTCTCCGCATCCCGGCGGCCCACTGGCCAAAGTTGTAAAGCAGACAATGCTTAGTGGCTCCCTGGGACGCCGCGGCAGTCGCAGCTCCGCGAAGTCAATGCCTGTCCCTTTGTCACCCCACAAACGGACATTCCTCATAACATTTCGTGTTCCCCCATCTCAGCTCCAGCGCGTTGCGTCCTCCCACATACCCAAAACATTTAGAAAACAATTAATGCTTCACCATTTTAAAGAAAGGGAATTTCATAGGGCACCATACTACCAGTCACTATGATCTAAAATAAATATTTCCTTGCGCATATACCATCACTCCCATTCTTTAAATTAATATAAAAATTAACGAAAAAGGAACGCAAATTTGCCTGCTGCATTTCACTTTGTTTCTGTATAATGCTTAGTGTGCATCTACAACACACTGGAATATGAATATTCACTGTGTAAGTTTCATTTGACGTGTGTGATGCAAATTACTCGAAACTGAATCTGATAATCTGTAAATGAAGTTGAATAGAAAGAATAACTATCAGTAATACACAGAATGACTTCCTCATCAAATAATTACAACACGCCAACTAACTATCGCTCACTGAATCAGCGTCTTGTTAAGAAAAACGTCACTCCCGAATTTTACAAAAAAAATTACAAATGAATACAGTTTCGTAACTCAACATCACAAAGTTCGTTTTGGCCCTGCGACTGATTATTGTCTGCGCTATGGACAGCCCTGCTTACCACATAAAAAATCACAGTTTCATATCCCTGTAAGAAAGCATTGGGCGGCAGATAGACTTACAGCTCATCCGTAGCTACTTTCCAAAAGGAATTATTTTGTTATCAAAAAATGCAGCTAGCTGTCCACGCAATAGTGCAAGTGACGACAGTACACTTCTGTTAAGATTTAATATCAAAGTGAGACGAGAAATGTTGGCAAATGAATAAAAAGGTTGCTTTAAATAGAGATAGCACTACGATTTTTTTTCATAATAGAAATGAATCGCATTAACTTTGAAAATTGTGGTCTTCCTATGGCATTATCGTAAACAATGAAATCTGTTTCAGTCAAACAGTACGTAAGTTACGAAATTTACCCTCTACTTTTTTTATGAAATACTTTTAATTGAAATGTAGAGGATGCACAATAAATATCAAAACTCTAAACACATGAATGATAATTTTGCAATGCATGTCAAAGGACAGCTACTGTTGAGTAAAATGCAGTCTCTACACTATAGTAATTCACAACTGGCGCTTGCAGCAAGTATAAACTCTATCCATGTTACATCTTTCCAAATGTACAGTCACTCCACGAAAGAATCTCAAGAAACATCTTCTATCCTTCTTTATAGCAGGGAACTAGGACTGTAGATAAAATAACAATATATCGATATTTTCCAAAAAGTATCGATATTTATAGGCTTAATTTTTTCCGCGCAATCCAGAATAGGTATCCCAATCACGCAAAATCGCCGTAACCATTAAGGCAATCCACTCTCATCTACATCTACATCTACATTTATACTCCGCAAGCCACCCAACGGTGTGTAGCACGCCGGCCGCGGTGGTCTAGCGGTTCTAGGCGCGCAGTCCGGAACCGCGCGACTGCTACGGTCGCAGGTTCGAATCCTGCCTCGGGCATGGATGTGTGTGATGTCCTTAGGTGCCCGCATCTCGTGGTCGTGCGGTAGCGTTCTCGCTTCCCACTCCCGGGTTCCCGGGTTCGATTCCCGGCGGGGTCAGGGATTTTCTCTGCCTCGTGATGGCTGGGTATTGTGTGTGATGTCCTTAGGTTAGTTAGGTTTAAGTAGGTCTAAGTTCTGGGGGACTGATGACCATAGATGTTAAGTCCCATAGTGCTCAGAGCCATTTTGATGTCCTTAGGTTAGTTAGGTTTAAGTAGTTCTAAGTTATAGGGGACTGATGACCACAGATGTTAAGTCCCATAGTGCTCAGAGCCATTTGAACCGTTTGGTGTGTGGCAGAGGGCACTTTACGTGCCACTGTCATTACCTCCCTTTCCTGTTCCAGTCGCGTATGGTTCGCGGGAAGAACGACTGTATGAAAGCCGCCGTGCGCGCTCGAATCTCTCTAATTTAACATTCGTGACCTCCTCGGGAGGTATAAGTAGGGGGAAGCAATATATTCGATACCTCATCCAGAAACGCACCCTCTCGAAACCTGCACAGCAAGCTACACCGCGATGCAGAGCGCCTCTCTTGCAGAAACTGCCACTTGAGTTTGCTAAACATCTCCGCAACGATATCACGGTTACCAAATAACCCTGTGACGAAACGCGCCGCTCTTCTTTGGATCTTCTCTATCTCCTCCGTCAACCCGATCTGGTACGGATCCCACACTGATGAGCAATACTCAAGTATAGGTCGAACGAGTGTTTTGTAAGCCACCTCCTTTGTTGATGGACTACATTTTCTAAGGACTCTCCCAATGAATCTCAACCTGGTACCCGCCTTACCAACAATTAATTTTATATGATCATTCCACTTCAAATCGTTCCGTACACATACTCCCAGATATTTTACAGAAGTAACTGCTACCAGTGTTTGTTCCGCTATCATATAATCGTACAATAAAGGATCCTTCTTTCTATGTATTCGCAATACATTACATTTGTCTATGTTAAGGGTCAGTTGCCACTCCCTGCACCAAGTGCCTATCCGCTGCAGATCTTCCTGCATGTCGCTGCAATTTTCTAATGCTGCAACTTCTCTGTATACTACAGCATCAACCGCGAAAAGCCGCAGGGAACTTCCGACACTATCTATATTGTGAAAAGCAATGGTCCCATAACACTCCCCTGTGGCACGCCAGAGGTTACTTTAACGTCTGTAGACGTCTCTCCTATGCACCAGGTCGAAGATACTCGTTTGGTTAAACACCGTGTCCTACTGCATGAAGAAATCCGTGACTGACTGCTGCACCTTCTCGTCCGACCCTTCAGGTTCTTTTTCAAGAGACCGAAGGCGTGATAATCGCATGGGTACCGTTCTCTAGTGAAGGAGACACCAGGTTCCTTGAAATCAATAAGCTATGGACCCTGCTAATCAAAGAAGAATAGGATGAGCATAACCTTTCTAGGAGATGGCTGGCTCTTGAACTTCTTGCGACGAGGGGACAGTGGATGACACCACTGCTCCATACGGATTCTTTTTTTTTTCTTTATTGTTATTTTGAAACCTGTGTACAGGCAGGCCAGCAGCAGCATACTACGCCGCTCTTCGGCCTCAGAGAAACACAAAAGATACAAATGAAGACATGTAGAGGAAAAAAATACGGTGGACATATAAACGGAGACAAACACTACTTAAAATACATGGAGCTGTTCACAGGCGTAGAGTCCAAGATAAAATTTGTTCAGACATTTCGACACAGACATAGACGAAAATTATCACACGTGAACGTAGGTGCACAAAACGAAGAACATTGAACCACTTAAGCACAAAACGACGGCACACACAGAACGCAAGGCGTTGATCTCCGGCGCGCGAATGTTCACTAACTGTGTACGAGTCCGGGGACCTGCCAAGAGAGGAGGAGGGGGGGTGGGAGAGGGAGAAGGGAGAGCAGATGCGACAGGCAGAGGAGATAGGGGGAAGGGAGGAAGGGGGAGGGGAAGCCTGGGGGAAGAGGGGTGGAGGGAGGGGATGGGGGAAAAGGAAAGAGAAGGGAGGGAGGGTGCCTAAAGGAAAGGACACAGGAAGTGGGGGGGGGAAGGATCAAAATTGATAGGAGGGGTAGATGGAGGGCAGGAGGACATCATCAGGGAGGGGGAGCTGGCGGAATCCACCTTGGGAGAGGGTAAGGAGGGTGGAGAGATGGAGACCGGGTGGGACGTGGGAATACAGGCGCAGCAGCGGGCGGAGATGGGAGAGGATGGGTGAGATAAGCAGATGAGGAGGATCGAGTTTGCGGGAGGTGTACAGGATCCGTATCCTTTCAAGGAAAAGGAGGAGGTGGGGGAAGAGGATGAGATCATACAGGATCTGCGTGGGGGAGGGGAGACGGATGCGATAGGCGAGGCGGAGAGCATGGCGTTCGAGGATTTCGAGGGATTTATAAAAGGTAGGGGGGGGGGCGGAGATCCAGTCCGGATGGGCGTAACAAAGGATAGGGCGGATGAGGGATTTATAGGTGTGGAGGATGGTGGAGGGGTCCAGACCCCACGTACGGCTGGAAAGGAGCTTGAGGAGACGGAGTCGGGAGTGTGCCTTGGCTTGGGTTGTCTGTAGATGGGGAGTCCAGGAGAGGCGACGGTCGAGGGTGACGCCAAGGTACTTAAGGGTGGGAGTGAGGGCGATAGGACGGCCATAGATGGTGAGATAGAAATCAAGGAGGCAGAAGAAAGGGGTGGTTTTGCCTACAATGATCGCCTGGGTTTTGGAGGGATTGACCTTGAGCAACCACTGGTTGCACCAAGCGGTGAACCGGTCAAGATGGGGTTGGAGAAGGTGCTGGGAGCGCTGCAGGGTGGGGGCAAGGGCAAGGAAGGCGGTGTCAGCAGCAAACTGGAGAAGGTGGACGGGGGGTGACGGCGACGGCATGTCCGCTGTGTACAAAAGGTACAGAAGGGGGGAGAGGACGGAGCCTTTGGGCACACCGGCGGAGGGGAAAAAGGTGTAGGAATCTGTGTTATGGATGGTGACATAGGAAGGACGGCGGGAGAGAAAGGAGCCGATCAGACAGACGTAGTTAATGGGAAGGGCGAAGGTTTGGAGCTTGAAGAGGAGACCGGAATGCCATACACAGTCATAAGCTCGTTCGAGGTCCAGGGAGAGGAAGATTGCGGAGCAATGGGAATTAAGCTGGTCAGAAAGGAGATGAGTGAGGTGAAGGAGAAGGTCGTCGGAAGACAAGGACAGCCGAAAGCCACACTGCGAAACGGGAAGGAGGCGGTGCTGGCGGAGATGCTGGTGGATGCGTCAGGTGAGGATAGATTCCAGGACCTTGCTGAATACCGAGGTAAGCCTGATGGGACGGCAGGAGGAGACGGCAGACGGCGGTTTGCCAGGTTTAAGGAACATCAGGATACGGGAGGTTTTCCACAGGCCTGGCCAGGGTGGAGAGGAAAGAGACAGGAGCTTCACGGACGGTAGGTGACACGATCGTGACCAGGAGCGGTGTTGTGTTTTGTGCGGAGTGTAGCAATGAGATCCTGTGTAGTGATAGGGGCATTGAGTTCCGTGTGTGCAATGGTGTCCAAGTACTGGAAACCAGGAGCAAGGGGAGGGACAGAGGTGTCAGTTCGATCGCGGACATCCGGGAAGAGGGAGTAATCGAACTGGGGATCATCGGGGATGGAAAATACATCAGAGAGGTAGGAGGCAAAGTGATTGGCCTTACTAAGGGTTTCAGGGAAGGGGTGATCATCATGGAGAAGAGGATAGTAGGGGGAGGGTTTAGTTCCGGTAAGGTGACGGAAGGCTGACCAGAAATTGGACGAGTTGATAGGTTGGGGTAGCATTTAAATGGGTGCATGTCTGTCGCCAGTCCCGGCGTTTCTTAGCCGCGAGAAAATTACGAATGTGTCGCTGGAGTTGCCAGTGGCGTCATAGTGTGTCCGGGTCACGCGTGCGGAGGAAGGCACGGTAGAGACGGCGGGATTCATGGAGGAGGAGGACGGCCTGTGGGGGTAAGGTAGGACGGTGGGGGTGGATGGCGACAGTAGGGACGTGGGCCTCCACGGCCTCAGACAAGGTCTGCTCGAGAAAGGAGGTGGTATGGGTGACATCGTCAGGGTGGCAGTAGGTGAAGGTGTGGCTATCGACCTGGGTGGAGAGGGTATCCCCGTAGGCATTCCAGTTGGCACGGGAATAGTCATGGACGTACTTAGAGGGTGGGTCATTACGAGGGTCGGGGCGGGGGCGACGACCGTCTGAAACGGTGAGGAGGACAGGGAGATGGTCGCTACCAATAGGCTCCAGGACATCCACCGTTATGCGGCCAAGGAGGTTGGGGGAGGAGAGGATAACATCGGGAGTGGAGTTGGATTCGGGACGGGTGTGATGGGGGATGGGGATGAGGTCGCCTTGAAGGGAGGAGAGGAACCGGTGCCACCGCCGTAACTGGGCAGCGGAACGACTATGGATGTTGAGGTCGGGGGCGATCATGTAGGAAGAGAAGGTACGGTCAATGTGGGAGAGGAAGTCGAAGGGAAGAGCGGCGTTAGGGCAGACATAGATGGTGGCGCAGGTAACGGTAAGGCCGGGGAAGAAGAGACTAAGGATCAGGTGTTCGGTGGGGTCAGGAAGGAGAGGTTGGAGCCGAACGGGGATCTGGCAGTGGTGACCAATTGCAACTCCACCATGTGCAATTGGTAGGGGATTATCGGAGCAGTGGAGGAGATAGGGCGGAGTGTGGACGGTGTGGTGGGGTTGGAGTAAGGTTTCATTGAGGAGGAAGGCATCCACACGGTGGGTGGCAAGGGTGTGCAGGAAGAGGTTCTTGTTGGTGGGAAGGGAGCAGATATTGTTGAAAAGGATACGGTGCTGTCGTGCCACGATAGGGATTTAGACGAGGGTGTCAAGATGGGAGAAGGTGAAATGGGCCTGGTTGTTGGAGTAGGTGGTGTACATTTTGAGTTGGAAAATGGAATGGGCAGCGAGGGATATCTGTTGGAGAGTGTGGGGGCGCTGAAAAGGATGAACATTCTGAAGGATGATGGTGAGGAATCTGATGATGTCCTCAGTGGTAGGGGGCAGGCGAAGGGAATTGCCGGGAGGAGTGGGAGCGTCCAGAGGATGGACAGGGACGGTGAGTTCAGGAGTGGTCGGAGGGGGTTGGGCTTTACACTTTTTGGAGTAGGTGGGATGGGAGAGATTGCAGGTATTGCAGGAGGGTTGGGATTGAAGGTTAGGGCACTGCCGGAGGAAGTGCGCTTGCCTACAATGCGGGCAGGTGGGGGCCTCACGGTACTCGGCTTTTGGGTGTGCGTTATAGCGCAGACACCTCTGGCAGCGCAGGGATTGAGGAGGGGAACGGGAGGGGTCGACCTTGTAGCGTTGGTTGAAGAGGAGGGCACTCTCCTTCAGGAGATGGTCAATGGAAGGGGCTTCCTCGGAGAAAACCCGCATAAGGCGGGTGGGGCTGACCGAGTTGAAAATGCGGCAGACCGCCCGCACCTCCAGTGTGGGATGCGCCTTGAGCTCTGCCAACACCTCCTCCTTCGTGATCGACAGACTGAGCCAAGTGATCACGGCGGTGAGGGTCGGCGGGCGATGCGGGGGTTGGGGTTGGCGGGTAGGAGATGGAGAAGGAGCAGGGGTGAGGGAGGCGTTGGGGCCAAAACGGGTGATGGGGAGGTGGGAGAGGATGTCAGTATGGAGGGTTGGGCTGGGGGAGGAGATGAGAACGGAATGCCGTCTGGGAGTGAGGAGAGAGATGGGGGCACCAGGGAAGTGTTGGCGGAGGAGGAGGGAGAGATTCCGGGCCTCGAGAAGGGAAGGAATGGGACAGGAGAGGAGGTATTTGTATAGAGAGGGGGGGAGGAGGAGGAGGAGGAGGAGGCGGAGGGAGCAGGGCCAGGCGGGGAGACATCCATGGCACCCTGGGAGGGAAGGAGGACTGGGCGGGGCCTTTTCGGGAGCAGAGGAGGTGGTGGTGCCACTAGGGCGTTTAATGGCGGCAGAAGGGCGTGTGGTGATATGAGGAACAGGAGCTATAGGGAGGTGGTGGTAAGGGACAGGTCCCGGCGTGGACGCAGCAGCCGGCGCCGGAGATGGTGACGGTGAAGGCGACGATGACGGCGACGGTGGCAGCGGTGATGGTGAAGGTGATGGGGAGAGTTGGGCATGGGCAGTGGCCTGACGGGCCACCACCCTAGCTGGAGCTGCAGTGACAGGCTGGGGGAGTGGGGGGAAAGGATCAGAGGGAGAGGAGCGGGAGGAAGAAGCTGAAGAGGGGGCGACAAAGAGCGAGGGCGAAGGGAGAGTGAGAAGAGGTGGGATGGAAAGAGGGGGGTGTGACTGGGCACACCATGTTATTGTGGTAGTGGCGGCGGAGGGGGAAGTATAAACTATGGCTGTGGTGGTAGTGGTGGTGGGGGCGGACATGACGACAGGGAGAAACAAAAACCCACAGAACGAAAAAGAAAGGACAAAAACTGGGGACAGACGAAGACGAAGACGGATGAAGATGAAGACGGATGAAGACGAAGACGGACGAAGACCTGAGTCCCACGCTGCTGGCGCTGGCGCTGACTCGACGACGGGTGGCAGCAATGCCGCTGCTGCTGCTGCTGCTGCTGCTGCCGCTGCCGCTGCCGCGGACGGGGCCGGGGCCGCTGCTGCTGCAGCTGGAGGGCTGGCTGGCTGTTGCCGGCTGGACCGCTGCTGCTGGCCGGGACCGCTGCTGCTGGCCGGGACCGCTGCTGCTCGGCTGGACTGCTGTTGCTCGGCTGGCTGGCTGGCTGGCTCCTGAAACACCTAGCACTTCGATTAGTGCTGGAATGGCACAATCAAAGGGCGGTATCCTTGCGGAGTACCGCCGGAGATGACGGATTCTTCATTCTCTGATGGATTTGTACCGGGGTCATGTTTGCATGCATTTGGTAATACTATCGTCACAGTTCACGTTTCAACACTTACCACATGCATGTCGGAAAGGCACGAATGCCACACTCATCCCTTACCTACATGTCGTTTATTATGCAGAGTGGTCCACTGATCGTGGCCGGGCCAAATATCTCACGAAATAACCGTCAAACGAAAAAACTACAAAGAACGAAGGGGGAAACCAGATGGCGCTATGGTTGGCCCGCTAGATGGCGCTGCCATAGGTCAAACGGATATCAACTGCGTTATTTTAAATAGGAACGCCCATTTTTTATTACATATTCGTGTAGTACGTAAAGAAATATGAATGTTTTAGTTGGATCACTTTTTTCGCTTTGTGATAGATGGCGCTGTAATAGTCACATATGGCTCACAATTTTAGACGAACTGTTGGTAACAGGTAGGTTTTGTAAATTAAAATACAGAACGTAGGTACGTTTGAACATTTTATTTCGGTTGTTCCAGTGTGATACATGTACCTTGGTGAACTTATCATTTCTGAGAACGCATCCTGTTACAGCGTGATTACCTGTAAATACCACACTAATGCAATAAACGCTCAAAATGAGGTCTGTCAACCTCAATGCATTTGGCAATACGTGTAACGATATTCCTCTCAACAGCGAGTAGTTCGCCTTCCGAAATGTTCGCACATGCATTGACAATGCTCTGACGCATGTTGTCAGGCGTTGTCGGTGGATCATGATAGCAAACATCCTTCAACTTTCCCCACAGAAAGAAATCCGGGGACGTCAGATCCGGTTAACGTGCGGGCTATGGTATGGTGCTTCGACGACCAATCCACCTTTCATGAAATATGCTGTTCAATACCGTTTCAACCGCACTCGAGCTATGTGCCAGACATCCATCATGTTGGAAGCACATCGCCATTCTGTCACGCAGCGAAACATCTTGTAGTAACATAGGCAGAACATTACGTAGGAAATCAGCATACATTGCACCATTTAGATTGCGATCGATAAAATGGAGGCCAATTATTCTTCTTCCCATAATGCCGCACCATACATTAACCCGCCAAGGTCGCTGATGTTCCACTTGTCGCAGCCATCGTGGATTTTCCGTGGACCAGAAGTGATTATTATGCCGGTTTACGTTACCGCTGTTGGTGACTGACGCTTCGTCGCTAAATAGAACGCGTGCAAAAAATCTGTCATCGTCCCGCAATTTCTCTTGTATCCAGTGGCAGAACTGTACACGACGTTCAAAGTCGTCTCCATTCAATTCCTGGTGCATAGAAATATGGTACGGTTGCAATCTATGTTGATGTAGCATTCTCAACACCGACGCTTTTGACATTCCCGATTCCAGCGCAATTTGTCTGCTATTGATGTGCGGATTAGCCGCGACAGCAGCTAAAACACCTACCTGGGCATCATCATTTGTTGCAGGACGTGGTTGACGTTTCACATGTGGCTGAACACTTCCTGTTTCCTTAAATAACGTAACTATCCGGCGAACGGTCCGGACACTTGGATGATGTCGTCCAGGATACCGAGCAGCATACATAGCACACGCCCGTTGGGAATTTTGGTCACAATAGCCATACATCAACACGATATCGACTTTTTCCGCAATTGGGAAACGTTCCATTTAACACGGGTAATGTATCACGAAGCAAATTCCGCACTGGCGGAATGTTACGTGATACCACGTACTTACACGTTTGTGACTATTACAGCTTCATCTAAAACAAAGTGAAAAAAGTGTTCCAACTGAAACATTCATATTTCTTTACGTACTACACGCACGAATATACACTCCTGGAAATTGAAATAAGAACACCGTGAATTCATTGTCCCAGGAAGGGGAAACTTTATTGACACATTCCTGGGGTCAGATACATCACATGATCACACTGACAGAACCACAGGCACATAGACACAGGCAACAGAGCATGCACAATGTCGGCACTAGTCAGTGTATATCCACATTTCGCAGCAATGCAGGCTGCTATTCTCCCATGGAGACGATCGTAGAGATGCTGGATGTAGTCCTGTGGAACGGCTTGCCATGCCATTTCCACCTGGCGCCTCAGTTGGACCAGCGTTCGTGCTGGACGTGCAGACCGCGTGAGACGACGCTTCATCCAGTCCCAAACATGCTCAATGGGGGACAGATCCGGAGATCTTGCTGGCCAGGGTAGTTGACTTACACCTTCTAGAGCACGTTGGGTGGCACGGGATACATGCGGACGTGCATTGTCCTGTTGGAACAGCAAGTTCCCTTGCCGGTCCAGGAATGGTACAACGATGGGTTCGATGACGGTTTGGATGTACCGTGCACTATTCAGTGTCCCCTCGACGATCACCAGTGGTGTACGGCCAGTGTAGGAGATCGCTCCCCACACCATGATGCCGGGTGTTGGCCCTGTGTGCCTCGGTCGTATGCAGTCCTGATTGTGGCGCTCACCTGCACGGCGCCAAACACGCATACGACCATCATTGGCACCAAGGCAGAAGCGACTCTCATCGCTGAAGACGACACGCCTCCATTCGTCCCTCCATTCACGCCTGTCGCGACACCACTGGAGGCGGGCTGCACGATGTTGGGGCGTGAGCGGAAGACGGCCTAACGGTGTGCGGGACCGTAGCCCAGCTTCATGGAGACGGTTGCGAATGGTCCTCGCCGATACCCCAGGAGCAACAGTGTCCCTAATTTGCTGGGAAGTGGCGGTGCGGTCCCCTACGGCACTGCGTAGGATCCTACGGTCTTGGCGTGCATCCGTGCGTCGCTGCGGTCCGGTCCCAGGTCGACGGGCACGTGCACCTTCCGCCGACCACTGGCGACAACATCGATGTACTGTGGAGACCTCACGCCCCACGTCTTGAGCAATTCGGCGGTACGTCCACCCGGCCTCCCGCATGCCCACTATACGCCCTCGCTCAAAGTCCGTCAACTGCACATACGGTTCACGTCCACGCTGTCGTGGCATGCTACCAGTGTTAAAAACTGCGATGGAGCTCCGTATGCCACGGCAAACTGGCTGACACTGACGGCGGCGGTGCACAAATGCTGCGCAGCTAGCGCCATTCGACGGCCAACACCGCGGTTCCTGGTGTGTCCGCTGTGCCGTGCGTGTGATCATTGCTTGTACAGCCCTCTCGCAGTGTCCGGAGCAAGTATGGTGGGTCTGACACACCGGTGTCAATGTGTTCTTTTTTCCATTTCCAGGAGTGTATAATAAAAAATGGGGATTCCTTTTTTAAAAAACGCAGTTGATATGCGTTTGACCTATGGAAGCGCCATCTAGGGGGCCAACCATAGCGCCATCTGGTTTCCCCCTTCAAGCTAGACGAGTTTCGTTCTTTGTAGTTTTTTCGTTTGATGCTTATTTCGTGAGATATTTGGCCCGGCCACGATCAATGGACCACCCTGTATATCCGCATCGAAGTCGCGCTACGTTGCTTGTGCGCTGCAGCAACGCCCTCATACGTAAACCTTCTGATCGCCCCTGATATTTTGTTTAAGACACAGTACAGATAATCATCTGCTCCTAAATTTGATACATTACAACAGATTTTTTTTAAGAGGGAGCTAACTTCAGTGTAGGTAGGCTTTTTGTAAAATGGAACATTTCCGCTGTTGTGATTGCTTACCTTGTTGTTCCAGGACGGCTACACCATCAAGGACATGCAGATCAAGCCGTGCGAGGGCCACAAGAACGTCATAGAACTGAAGGGCCTCAAGCCCGAATTGACTCCGCAGTGCACCTTCAAAGCCGTAGGCTGCTACAAGACCAACATCACCATCGAATCTTCCTGGGTAAGATCTCTCTGTGTCGTAAAGTTTCGGGAATTCATGTCTTGAGATAAATTACTTTGCTAGGAAACCGCAACGGACAAAATTTTCAAATTCTATAGCATTTACGCTATCTAAATTGCTCAAAATTGTTTTGCTCCGCTCTCATATCGTCCGTCAGGCCCTGATTATCAACTCGAAAAAATCAAGATGCGATCCTTTAATTTTCCTCAATGACAGATAAATCGTAGGCTGTAGTTGTAGAAGTCTGCATTTTGGTTATTCAGCAAACATTCGAATTGCAAACTCATCTCGTCGCCCTTACGGAAATGTCCGATACTCCATGATTCTACCACTTTTTCCTCCGAGGAAGCAGAAGAAAGTCACAGGGTACCACAGCAGGAAAATACATGGCGAGAAGTGCAGGACAAAATGTGGTAACCCAGAGATTCTTCTGTACAGAAAGAACCAGGGCGTTGCCGTGGAGCGAAAAGATTGCCTTGGAGCTTTTTCCTGCGATACTTTGTCTCGACAGTCTATGATGACGTCATGAGATACTGTGACGTTTCTCCTCTTACGAGCTTATTCTGTTCGTATAACAATACCCGATGGAAAAAGTTGAAGTAGGTTATTTACTCATGGAAACACGGAAATTTTTTTAAAAGGGAGAACCTTTTAAAAATAGAAGCAAGTATTAAAGTAATTATTCGCATGTCAGGTTAAAAGAAAATTTTTATTTTTCGGAGTTTGGTTCTCCTTACAGAAGAAATGCGTTTCGCTGCAGAGTCGTGGCTTGGCATATGCAAATATGATAGCGAATGCCACCGGGTATTGCTGCCAGCACACGCCATGATCTCATGCATACCATTTTCACAGCGAGTAACACTGACCGGGTGACGCTTCGGCGATGTATGGCTGACGAGGGTACACTTCCAGCATACCTTCCAGCACCCAATCAGAGTGCTGTGAATGGTCACGTGGTGGCTGGCGAGAGTAAGCGTGAGAACTAGGCCGCTCTTGGCATCGAGCTTTCAACTCATCCAGACGTGTCCTACCAGTCCTCTCTAGGACAATATATCCCTCAGTCTGTTGGTGGTCTCCCAGGCATCACACGTTACATCCTCTACATGAATAAACGTGGCACGTCAGTTGGTTTTGGAAAATTATCTCAGTGTTCTGTTTTATTAATTTCATACACTCCCTGGTGCCCACATACCCCAGTAGTCTTATCCTCGTCAAATCCTGAACAATATTGTATTTGTCGCTGTCACCCACAGTGATAATAAATATGCCTGAGCATACAGAATGAGATTTTCACGCTGCAGCGGAGTGTGCGCTGATATGAAACTTCCTGGAAGATTAAAACCGTGCGAGGGACCGAGACTCGAACTCGGACCTTTGCCTTTCGCGGGCAAGTGCTCTACCATTTTTTTTTTTCCCGGTATTGTTCGTTGCGTTTGGTCTGGGCGGACGTCACAAGACATCCGTTCAAGTTGATCGTTGACTCCTTTACTGAGTTTTTTTATTACAGAGGGCGAGCAGCCCTCTGACCGAACACGCTGAGCTACTGTGCTGGCGTCCATCTGAGCTACCCAAGGACGACTCTCGCCCCGTCCTCACAGCTTTACTTCTGCCAGTACCTCGTCTTCTACCTTCCAAACTTTACAGAAGCTCTCCTAGGAACGTTGCAGAAAGAGCACTACCGAAAGAAAGGATATTGTGAAGACATGGCTTAACCACAGCCTAGGGGATGCTTCCAGAATAAGATTTTCACTCTGCAGCGGAGTGTGCGCATATATGAAACTTCCTGGCTGATTAAAACTGTGTGCTGGACCGAGACTCGAATTCGGTAACTTTACCTTTCGCGGGCAAGTGCCCCACCTGCTGTGAGGAGGGGGCGTGAGTCGTGCTTGAGTAGCTCAGATGGTAGAGCACTTGCTCGCGAAAGGCAAAGGTTCCGAGTTCGAGTCTGGGTCCGGCACACAGTTTTAATCTGCCAGGAAGTTTCATGCCTGAGCATATTTACACTTTTTTTCATTTATATTAATCTCTAACGAAGGTGCATCGCCTACCTAACTAAATGGACCGTTTCTTGAGTTAATTTTTTTAAAAGTTGCATAAAAGACATTTATGTTGTACCCCAGTGCATATTTATGATTTTATAATTAGATGAAAGCTTCAGAACAACTTCAGATTGAAAAATTAAAAGAATCTGACTAAAAATTACTTCTTCGGAAAGGAGAACCCGCGATCTCTGCCGCATTGCGGAAATGAAAGAATTCATTGGTGACAAATGAATATTTGTTCCAAAGCTCCAATAATTCGAACCCAGGTCTCCCACTTACTATTCAGGTACGTTAACCATCTACGGCACAACACAGAAATAGCGTCTGCTCTTTCGTACATGTCCGAAACAACAGACACCACTTATATTGATATACACTCCTGGAAATTGAAATAAGAACACCGTGAATTCATTGTCCCAGGAAGGGGAAACTTTAGTGACACATTCCTGGGGTCAGATACAGCACATGATCACACTGACAGAACCACAGGCACATAGACACAGGCAACAGAGCATGCACAATGTCGGCACTAGTACAGTGTATATCCACCTTTCGCAGCAATGCAGGCTGCTATTCTCCCATGGAGACGATCGTAGAGATGCTGGATGTAGTCCTGTGGAACGGCTTGCCATGCCATTTCCACCTGGCGCCTCAGTTGGACCAGCGTTCGTGCTGGACGTGCAGACCGCGTGAGACGACGCTTCATCCAGTCCCAAACATGCTCAATGGGGGACAGATCCGGAGATCTTGCTGGCCAGGGTAGTTGACTTACACCTTCTAGAGCACGTTGGGTGGCACGGGATACATGCGGACGTGCATTGTCCTGTTGGAACAGCAAGTTCCCTTGCCGGTCTAGGAATGGTAGAACGATGGGTTCGATGACGGTTTGGATGTACCGTGCACTATTCAGTGTCCCCTCGACGATCACCAGTGGTGTACGGCCAGTGTAGGAGATCGCTCCCCACACCATGATGCCGGGTGTTGGCCCTGTGTGCCTCGGTCGTATGCAGTCCTGATTGTGGCGCTCACCTGCACGGCGCCAAACACGCATACGACCATCATTGGCACCAAGGCAGAAGCGACTCTCATCGCTGAAGACGACACGCCTCCATTCGTCCCTCCATTCACGCCTGTCGCGACACCACTGGAGGCGGGCTGCACGATGTTGGGGCGTGAGCGGAAGACGGCCTAACGGTGTGCGGGACCGTAGCCCAGCTTCATGGAGACGGTTGCGAATGGTCCTCGCCGATACCCCAGGAGCAACAGTGTCCCTAATTTGCTGGGAAGTGGCGGTGCGGTCCCCTACGGCACTGCGTAGGATCCTACGGTCTTGGCGTGCATCCGTGCGTCGCTGCGGTCCGGTCCCAGGTCGACGGGCACGTGCACCTTCCGCCGACCACTGGCGACAACATCGATGTACTGTGGAGACCTCACGCCCCACGTGTTGAGCAATTGGGCGGTACGTCCACCCGGCCTCCCGCATGCCCACTATACGCCCTCGCTCAAAGTCCGTCAACTGCACATACGGTTCACGTCCACGCTGTCGTGGCATGCTACCAGTGTTAAAAACTGCGATGGAGCTCCGTATGCCACGGCAAACTGGCTGACACTGACGGCGGCGGTGCACAAATGCTGCGCAGCTAGCGCCATTCGACGGCCAACACCGCGGTTCCTGGGTTGTCCGCTGTGCCGTGCGTGTGATCATTGCTTCTACAGCCCTCTCGCAGTGTCCGGAGCAAGTATGGTGGGTCTGACACACCGGTGTCAATGTGTTCTTTTTTCCATTTCCGGGAGTGTATATGCGCTATGAAGCATAATAGCATCATTCAACGCAGAGCAGTCTTCGTCCGACATCGTGCGAGACTTGCCGCGACTGGACGAGCAAGCCGGCCGTTGTGGCCGAGCGGTTCTAGGCGCTTCAGTCCGGGATCGCGCTGCAAACAACGCCCAGTGCTACTTTCTTGCAGTTGCAGTGGAAGTCTGTAACTGACTGTCCAGATGCTTGCGAGTTTATGCACAAATATTTTTGCATTATCCATTGTCTGTCCTATCTGTTGGTTAAACGTCAATCGATCGTCAATCGGAACGCCTAAGTCTTTTTCTAAGTGTTTTCTGTATATGTTTGCATTGTGCAGTTTTATAACTGGTTGTCGCTGTAGCTTCCCTTCCGTAATATGTAGACTGCCTTGTCTGGAGTCACAGTCAGCTTGTTTTTCAGGCGTCACCTGCCGATCCTGTGTACAATGACACTGATTTTGATTTGAAGTCCTCTTCTTAAGTTTTTTGACACCACAAGCAACTGGAATCACTCAACAGAGGAAAGTCCACTGGACCTGACGGTATACCAATTCGTTTCTACACAGAGTACGCGAAAGAATTTGCCCCCCTTCTGACAGCCGTGTACCGCAAGTCTCTAGAGGAACGGAAGGTTCAAAATGATTGGGAAAGAGCACAGGTAGTCCCAGTCTTCAAGAAGGGTCATCGAGCAGATGCGCAAATCTATAGACCTATATCTCTGACGTCGATCTGTTGTAGAATTTTAGAACATGTTTTTTGCTCGAATATCATGTCGTTTTTTGAAACCCAGAATCTACTATGTAGGAATCAACATGGATTCCGGAAACAGCGATAGTGTGAGACCCAACTCGCTTTATTTGTTCATGAGACCCAGAAAATATTAGATACAGGCTCCCAGGTAGATGCTATTTTCCTTGACTTCCGGAAGGCGTTCGATACAGTTCCGCACTGTCTCCTGATAAACAAAGTAAGAGCCTACGGAATATCAGACCAGCTGTGTGGCTGGATTGAAGAGTTTTTAGCAAACAGAACACAGCATGTTGTTCTCAATGGAGAGACGTCTACAGACGTTAAAGTAACCTCTGGCGTGCCACAGGGGAGTGTTATGGGACCATTGCTTTTCACAATATATATAAATGACCTAGTAGATGGTGTCGGAAGTTCCATGCGGCTTTTCGCGGATGATGCTGTAGTATAGAGAGAAGGTGCAGCATTAGAAAATTGCAGCGACATGCAGGAAGATCTGCAGCGGATAGGCACTTGGTGCAGGGAGTGGCAACTGACCCTTAACATAGACAAATGTAATGTATTGCGAATACATAGAAAGAATGATCCTTTATTGTATGATTATATGATAGCGGAACAAACACTGGTAGCAGTTACTTCTGTAAAATATCTGGGAGTATGCGTGCGGAACGATTTGAAGTGGAATGATCATATAAAATTAATTGTTGGTAAGGCGGGTACCAGGTTGAGATTCATTGGGAGAGTCCTTAGAAAATGTAGTCCATCAACAAAGGAGGTGGCTTACAAAACACTCGTTCGACCTATACTTGAGTATTGCTCAACAGTGTGGGATCCGTACCAGATCGGGTTGACGGAAGAGATAGAGAAGATCCAAAGAAGAGCGGCGCGTTTCGTCACAGGGTTATTTGGTAACCGTGATATCGTTACGGAGATGTTTAGCAAACTCAAGTGGCAGACTCTGCAAGAGAGGCGCTCTGCATCACGGTGTAGCTTGCTCGCCAGGTTTCGAGAGGGTGCGTTTCTGGATGAGGTATCGAATATATTGCTTCCCCCTACTTATACCTCCCGAGGAGATCACGAATGTAAAATTAGAGAGATTAGAGCGCGCACGGAGGCTTTCAGACAGTCGTTCTTCCCGCGAACCATACGCGACTGGAACAGGAAAGGGAGGTAATGACAGTGGCACGTAAAGTGCCCTCCGCCACACACCGTTGGGTGGCTTGCGGACTATAAATGTAGATGTAGATGTAGATCATCAGTGTATGCAACAATCCTGTCAGTGTGTGCGTCGCCATCCATTTCTGTTATGAGGCCTCGATGGAAAGACCGCAGAAGGTGGATCCACGGACTGAACCTTGCGGGCACCACTTTGTCATTCTCTTGATCACTTTACGTCTTCCCACCTGTCATTCAGCTGCTCTATTGTTATAGTAGCCTAGCAGACTACGGTAATGATTTGCTGGTAACTGCAGTTGCTGTAGTCTCGCAAACATCGCAGGGGACCAGAGATTATCATGCCTGGCCAGGTCTGTCAGTATGGCCAACACGTTCTTGCGGTTGACATTATTCGCTAATTCGAGTGCCCAGTTAATTGTCTCATCAACTGATTTATTTTCACGGTACGCTCAGTCTTAGGAGCCGTCTGTGATCCTGTAATCAGTTACACAAAAGCCTCTCCTGAGTTGATCAAGCAAATTGGTATTATACGACTTCGACTTAACTGGGTCTTTGTCTTACGTTTCTTCATGATTACTGTATTTGCTAACTTCCAGGGTGCAGGTGTTCTTCCCAGTTTTTGAACTTCATTTATTACCTCAGTTAAAAAAGAGATAATATGTAGTGCTGCTCGTTTAATGGTTTCGGAGTGAATGTCGCCTGGGCCCGATGCTTTTTAACTTTTAATTTTGCTGTGACTAGCGCTACCTCTTCCTGTGCACAGGGACAGGTAATGGTCTCTGTTGTGTATTCTGTCTGTATTAGAGCTCTTATGGTGTGGATCGTCTGCATTGTGGTTGTCATCGGAAGCGAGCTTGTAAAATAGATATTCTGCCGTAGGTCTCCATCCCTGTTTGAAGGTTCCATCATATCGCCAATGTCTAGCTACCAAAAACGGTTTTTTTATCCACTCGGGCATTAGTTTGTACGGTGCTCCCCATAAGCTGTCGGTTAATAGTGTTTGAACATACTCGTCCCAGTGACATCTTTTTGTTTTGCAATAGCAAGTCATTGTATTGAGGCTTCGCCTCCTTAAACTGTTCTAGCCCTATTTGTCTCTCGCTAGCTGGTACTGACCTCTGGTAGTATCTGCGTTTGGTTCACGAATTCCTTTTCAGTCTGCTAAGTTCGACTGACTGGGCTGTTTTCCTTTTACTCTTATCTACTACTGTTTGCATTCCTTTATCTTGTGCCTCTTGCAAGATCTGCGTCAGTCTGTGTATCACATATTCAGTGCTGCCTTCAATCTGTGAAAGGCCGTGTATCTCTACAAGGTCCTGTAATTTCTGCAAATCTGCTTTACTAACCGGAAACAGCTTATTGTATGTTTTTTGTGTTGCATTGTATGGCAATATTTGTGCTTATGACACTGTGATCACTGTATGTAGCCCCGTTGCATACCTCCCATGATGAGAAGCACCCGATAGATTTTATATTTGCTACTGTAATATCGATGTTTGACATTGGTGCAGCCCTGTTATACGTGGAGGAGGAGGAGGAGATTAGTGTTTAACGTCCCGTCGACAACGAGGTCATTAGAGACGGAGCGCAAGCTCGGGTGAGGGAAGGACGGGCAAGGAAATCGGCCGTGCCCTTTGAAAGGAACCATCCCGGCGTTTGCCTGAAACGATTTAGGGAAATCACGGAAAACCTAAATCAGGATGGCCGGAGACGGGATTGAACCGTCGTCCTCCCGAATGCGAGTCCAGTGTGCTAACCACTGCGCCACCTCGCTCGGTCTGTTATACGTGTGAGCTGACCCTCCCTGTTAACTAAGTGTAGGTTGTTCTGTGTACTTTGTCATTAATGTAGCGTACACGTATATCTGTTCATAATGAGTGCCCTTTGTGTTGGAGACGGATTGATATATGCTGTGATAATGGACTTTTTATGTCGTGTGTGTTGTACAAGTCTGCCTATCCATTCTCTACACGGACAGATCTAATCAGAGATCTGCGCATAAATGGACGAAATCATCCAAGCAACATTCCACTCATATATTTCAGCTGTAACTACTTGGTCAGAATGTAGTTGCGATATCTTTGTCATAGTCCACTTCCTGTTGACTTATATGATTGCAGCCTCTGCATCTGTGATCACTGTTGTGTTGTTTGCAAGACCAATCAGCCATCCATTCCTTGTGCATGGTTTCTGCTAACGTCCACACATTTTACAGTGTTTTTGCCGATGCTGGCAGTCCTAAAAGTCATAAATCCCCTAATTACACATTGTCATAATAGGTGTTATGCAGTCTAATAGCCCGAGACTGTCCAAGGCCGTCACACTATTTCACAACATCACCTAGTTGCGATATTTCCCAACAGCCAATCTCCAAATTCCGAAGGTTCCAGACTGGAGTCCCAGCATCAGTAATGTTCTTAATTTTCACGCGGTTTAATTACAATTTCGCAACAATGCATAGCGGATCACAACAGCACCTAAGGCATTGCCCTTTAGTTCCAGAGTCTATGGGTTCAATGTTCAACTCCTCGTTTGTGCAATGTTACTTAATTTTCATGTGACTTAATTGCAATTTAACAACATCATGTATTATGTTGCAACTGCGCCTAAGGCGTTGCCCATAAGTTCTGGAGTCCCAAGATCTGTGTTTGAGTAAAATTTTCACAACACTGAGCAACTCCTGCCTCTGCCGCTTCCCCCACCACCTTCAATTTCAAGGCATCATACTGCTGCTGTGAAGAGGCTGTATGTGTATATAAGCCTGACAGTTGGACAATACTGCTAGTTCGTTTCAGAGTGCTACTCTTTACCACTACATCCTTCTTAACTGGGTGTGGCTGTAAACATGTGATTGTTGACATAGCATCAGATCGTGACTGTGAAATAACAGTACAACTCAGTAACGTTCGATGTAATAGTAAAATTCAGTTTACCGAGATGGAGTGTGGTGAGATATGTAGACAGCTGAAATACATTGATGAATTGATGACAATGGAGTACAAGTCCGTCATCTTCCTCCTTGAGACATCAAGTCATCATTGCTTTAACAGTAATGCATCCATTATGGAGGTCCTACTCTGAAGTTATCATTGCCAGAAGACCATTCACATTGTGTTTATTTAAAACATTGGCTGTATGGTATAGGAGGAATTGCAACAGAACTACTAAGTCGGTGGTACCAGTATGTGAAAGCGTTATTTGACGATGTTGTGAATTATGTAATCACAGCATAAAAGATGATTTAGAACAGTGTATTTTTGTGCGTATGCATGCAGTACCAAAGTCTAGCCGTTACTCCTATAGGCAATAAATCAGTACAACTTGAAATTATAAATGAAGTAACTAAGAATGTCATTGCTCCTGTTGGTTTCAATGGCATACAAGCAGAATCTGTGGCATATAAAAATCAGTTACTTATCCAATATTGTAGGGATGTAAGGCAGAAAAGTAATAAGGAATACAATAAGAATATGTATTTATTTCTGTATGAAAAACATAAATAAGCGAAATTATTTACAATATATATATATTTTTAATGGTGCAGTTCCAATGATAACATTACAATATTTATTTACATGCAAGAAAATATACGACCAGCAGCAGGAAAAAGCTAATTAGTGCATATATAGTATGCAGGATACAGTAAACTATGATAAACAGGTCATGCTATTCCACATACACACAGTAAATACATTTACTCACTCAGTGAATAGTGTGAGTATAGCAGGGTGTCAATACTAATCACACAAAAGACCCATTTATCATCATAATGCGACAGTCCAATCATCAGCCGTGGTACAGTATGTATCACATGTTTCCTCGATTAAAAATTGACTTGGTGTACCATATGTGAAGCTGTTGGAGAATCATCAACATCAGCACCATCATACAGTCATGTCACAAAATCATTGACTATGAGATTCCTTGTGACTGCACAAAGCACATCTTTAGCCCACCGAGAGTTGCACATGTGTCTGTATGATATGACGACGAAACCAGTGCATTTGAAATTTAGAAATATCTAATATACACACACCTACATAAAAATGTTTCATGAACTGTATCAAAACCTTCCCCACCTCCAGAGCAGTGAATTCTACATTGAAGATAGTAGCTGACTTGAAATTCAGCTTAGCAATCAATTCCACCATGACACTTATCTCATTTATTGACTGAATAAACATCACAGTACTTTTAGATATTTTACTTATTTTCCAGAAAATAACATGGTTCTTTAGTCTATAGAAGCCCTGTTCAAACGAACATTTTTTAATGTTTAAATCAATATATTTGTTCAAACATGAAGACTGATTGAATTTAATAACACAGTGAATTTTTCTCAGTTCTATCCTCAGCTTAAAGCATTACTGAAAGTTTCTATAATCTAGGATGTGTCTTCTTTTTACCTCCAACGTTCCCATCTGCTCGTGTTGAGAACTTTTCTGCGGAACTCAATGCTCTGGATATAGTGGTAAATCGCTGTGCGCATCAGGCAACCTATTAGAATATGGCATGTCTATCCCCAAGACATATCCTACCTTAATATCAGCTGCCACTGATGGTAAATCTTTTAATCAGCAGAGTTATTCATTCAGAGATAAGACTCTGTAAAACTATGTTCACGAACAAAGCTGTATTCTATGGTAAACTTAGTAGAGATGGCTTAAAAATGCAGAATATGAATATGTGCTCCGTTTTTAGAACGACTTTAAAATCCCTACTTTAGAGGAATATGTATTTCTTTACATGGGTGACTGACGATGTACATTTACTTGCAGACATTCAAACAGTTCTGGGATATGTTCAAGGAAATGTATGAGTTGGGTCCTGCATTCTACTTTACCACACCACATCTTGCATGGGATACGATGTAAAAAAAAGAAAAAAAAGAACAGAAATCACTTTGGAACTATTAAAACATGTTGATACGCTAATGGAATTTGTGACGGATTAGTTCAGTGTATACACAGACACACAAAGGCAGATAATCTGTTACTGTGTGGTAAGACATAAGTCGCTAAAATGTCGTCGTATACCTCAATGTTAATATTCATACAGATATGCCATGCAACATTGTCCACCTACTGGAGAGGGTTTCTGTGGCTATCTGATGAAGAACTCCCCTGATTGAAAGATTTATCATCTGTGGCGGCTGACTGTAAGGTAGGATATATTTTGGGAATAGACATTCTTTGTATACATTATGAGAAATATAACGTATAAGTGCCCACACATGTACAAACTGAAGTTCTGACAACACTGCAAATTATAGAATACATGGCCGTTGGCGAAATAGTAACGTAATTCTTCAGGTGAATGTAGATCACCGAACGAGTCCAAATAAAAGACATCATTTCGACTTAACACAGTGGAACCAGTGTGTTCCACAAGCCCCGTCTGCATCTAAATTCACATTTCCGCATTCATTCGTTTCCCAAAGAGTATTGGGCAGTGTATTTCACATAAACACTCCTCAAAATCTTGGAATGCAGAGCTTTGTGACATGCTTAAATAGGTCTGCAATCATGAGAGGTCTGTCAGATAAAATGCCCGGGAGTTTTGTTATTATTATTTATAAACAATGCTATACCCTGTCTGTATAATGTTAAATGTAATCCGTTTCCTATAGTCACAGAATCCATACTTTTACTATACATACTTTTATTATGTCTTTCAGCCTCATAGAGTTGTTCCTGGACGTTTTTCGCGTTTTTAATTGTCGTGGCTGTGGCACTAGGTCCTCCTGCCAAAGGGCCTTTCGCAGACAGGTCAGCTGACGCTGGTATCAGAAGGAGAAGAAATCCACCTGATGTTTCATGCAATGGTAGAACTCTCGGCGTTTTAACTTGCTTCTTCCTCCTCATTTCTGTTGTACAGCTCGTTTAGCTGCTGACAAAGAGTATTGAATACATTATGTTAAGCACACTTTGGAGTTCACAAATCGTCGGAAACTTCGACCAGCGCCTAATTCAATTTTTGCACATATTATTTTATCGACGACTAGTGCTGCAATTCGTTGTCGTATGCCTATGTCTCTTACTGAGCGTACCTCCTTACCCCTACTGGCTAAAATACAATCTGCTGTACGATTCTGAGTTACTGTATATGTTTAGTTGCAACGTCTGAGACCTCTTGAAGTTTAAAAGCCTCATCTACTTCGTTAGTATCTTCATCAGCTCATGCTAAACGTTCCTGTACCTATGTTCCTGAACCACAGTAATTATATGTCGGAATATGTATTTCAACTTGGAGTGCGTTGTGAAAATACCCTGTCCCATAAAAGATACATGTCTGAACACTCATGCTAGCAGTTGTAGGGTTTGTTGGTTAAATCCTGTTATTTATCATGACATTAGCGTCAATCCAGCCATCATGTGACGACAGAAATCCAAGCAATCGAACCAGTACTCTGTTTCATACTCGTCTAATGACGTCTGGCTCAATTGTTTTTCGTATTTCTTTTGTGTAGAAACAGCCTGCTATTTCATCAACTTTATCATCTTTCGGAATGTATGTGCTAGGATTTGTACATTGCGGTTTAGAAATTACAGACATCTCTGTCAACCAGTTTGTTAAATATGATTTCTTAAAACGTGCCTTCAGTTTGGAAATGCAGACGAAATCACCAACATTAAATTTCTGTTTGCGTGCTTCTATCATTTAATGTGTTTATGTATTGTATTTAGAAGTCCATTACCATGAGTATCAAATGCTTTCAGATGTATCATATGATGCTTGGGATGGTTACATTGTATAGTTATTTTCAGAAGTATATCAGTTCATTTATATGACCCACGAAAATCGAATAGTTTACACGTATGGTTTTTTATTGTTCTGTTCAGTCATTCCACAATAGCTGCTCTCATATGTGAGAACACTGAGTAGTGATATATCCCATACCATTTCAATATAGTTTTGAAGTGACGATTGTGGAATCCACCCCCATCCCCCCCCTCCACCTCCATCCCCACCCCTGCTGTGACCAATGGTCTGTCTGTACATTCTTCAGAATTCTGTTTGTTCCAGTTTGCAAAAATTCTTCCATTTTACATGCAATTGCATTGCCTGTCTTCATTTTCACGGGTATAGCCAATGCATATTTAGAGTAAATATCAATGATCATTAAAACATATTTGTAACCTTTGCTCTCTCATGTGTACTGTTTCATATTTACAAGATCCACTTACCATAAATCGTCTAAAGTGCATATTACTACATGTGTATACGGAAACGTTTCCTTGCAGCTCTGTGAAACTCGTTAACTGCAGTTTCTGTACTTACTTGATAATCCCTCCCTGTCCGTGTTCTGGAATAACTGATATGATTTGTATGAACCGTGTTACTGGAGGTTGTCAAAGCCATCAGCAGCTGTAAATTGTCTACAATCTTGTTAGGATCATTTTAGCAAATGAATTACATAGAAAAGTGTTCATTGCATAGGTAAACTGTTCACTTTCTTAGGGTAAATATCAATAATAGTAAGCGCACCTCCATCATAAATACTGTCCAATGAAGGCTTAATAATCTTCTTGTATTTATTACCACAATTGTTTCTTACATCATCATTGTCTTTTTATGTGCTTTAGTCATGTGCAATATTTCTGTATACATTCTTATTTCCTCTGGTGTGTAACTACTGAGTTCCAGGGATTTGTTTTAGGAATATTCAGACTAGTTTTTGGCTCATAACTGAGATATACAACGTGCCTGTCAATTGTTCCAAGTTAGTGTCACCATATATATTTGAGTTTTCTCTGCATCCTCTCTGGCTGATTATGCAACATTCTTGCAGATTTGTCCATTAATGATATTATTACCCCAGTGTACCACTAGTCATACCAATTTGTGAGTCATCATACTTCCAACCTTTAAGTACAATATATGATGGATGCTTTTCTAATATTCTTCAGTATTTCTTCTGTACTGTCCTTCATTCAGTTTTCACGTCTTATCTATAAATAGAAAACCATACTTACTATGGTACCAGCAATCTACAAAAATGCTACTGAAATCGCTGAAACACATATCTGTACTGACATGGCCTTCATGAGTGTATTTCATATTCGTGTTATCCTGTTTGAAAGCGGTAATGAGATTTACAATATCATGAATCAATTCTTTGGTTATTTCGAGTACGTTGTGACATATAAAACACAGCTATGTTGCTATATCTACCAAAGCAGGAATAATTTCTTATCGAACTCCACTCTCACATTCAACATCATCTGACATAAAAACTGTATCTGGTTTCACTTTGTTTCGTGGTGGTACCATCATCCTGTCACTATATTCATCATGTAGTATCCTTCAATCTCTGTCATTATTTCGTTTAATAGTTGATACTGGGGCTGAAACAGAGTATTAGGAAAAATATACGTCTATGTGCTCGAAATGGTGTCCATTTGGAGGGTTAATAACGTCATAAGTAAACTCGTTTTACCGACATCAGAAGAACTTATAATTACTCAACATATATTGCTTGATGGGAGGATACCATTTCTATTCAAAGTCTTTTTTTGGTTGTATCACATGACCAATTACCCATAGGAAGCTCTTTGCCAAGAGGGCATTCTGCCCACTTCAACAATTTGGAGAATGTATGTTTCTATTACTTTGTAAGAGATTTTATGTAGAGGTGTAATGAAACATGTACGGCATTTATACCATTATTCGTTTTGAAGTCTTTTACATATGGGTGGATGCATGAAGCGCTTTAAGTAAGATCTCAATTCAGTTCCAGTATCTTGTACATTTAGTTCTTGTACAATATGACACATTAATGCACAACAGTTGTCTTAGTGTCTAATACAGGTTCCTCTATCCGTTTAAACTCACACCAGGAAAAAGTTTCGCTTTCAAGAAGTTGATACGGTGGCAGAAGGACATTTTAACATCTACACAATCTCAGGTTCCAGTAACCACTGAGCTTTTACCATATGTGTTGCTCAGGAAAATACTGTGCAGCAGGCAACATACTTAGCTAAACAGCGTTCTTCATCTTACTCCTCCTGTTATGCCAAATTAACACTTAGTGACCGAATGGGCGATGTGTGCTAGTTCTGCATAACATCTGTATTTCCTTACTGTATTTGTAGTGTTTGCTGTGAGTGTGTAACATAACATACCCCTATTGTGCTGGATCGATGTAATAATGGTAAAACGATTGTTAAATGTTATTTTCTGCATGATATTCCATTCCTGGAGTAGTCTTGGAAGGATAAGCATGGTTCTTCAGCTCATGTTCCTGTTGTTGTCCAGAATTAACACTGAGTAATCAAGTGAATTCTAAGTGTTTTTTCTACGTAACATCCAAATTTCTCCAACGGCTTCATATAATTTGAAGAAAGTACAGTTTGCAGAAAATTGAATAACAATTCATAAATTCATTGTGTAGAGCTATGCTTATCACAGCACTCACACTGACATGTGGGAACAGATATGTCACAACCGAATTACGTTTTATAGATGTATCAATGAACTTGAGAAAATCTCGTCACCTGTACTGCATCTGCCGCGCGGGATTAGCCGAGCGGTATAGGGCGCTGCAGTCATGGACTGTGCGACTGATTCCGGCGGAGGTTCGAGTTCTCCCTCGGGCATGGGTGTGTGTGTTTGTCCTTAGGATAATTTAGGTTAAGTAGTGTGTAAGCTTAGGGACTGATGACCTTAGCAGTTAAGTCTCATTAGATTTCACACACATTTGACATTTTTGTACTGCATTTGTCCCATAGACGCAAGATATGGATGACATATCAGTGAAATTCTGACACGACTGGTGGCGCTGGTGGCAAGGACAGTGGCGGCGGCTCCTCTGGTGGCGGTGAGGATAGGAGTAACACGATTTTGTGAAAATTACACTCGAACACACAGTCTTGGGACTCCAGAATTTAGGGGCAACGCCTTATGTGCTGTTGCAACATGTTATGCCATGTTGTGAAATTGCAATGAAATCACATGAAAATTAAGAAAATTACACATGTCCAGACTCAAACCTGGAACCTTCAGGCTACAAAGCTTAGCGACAATGCCTCACATGCCCCACCCCAAATTGATGGACACTAGCACTTAGGTGCCAGGACTGGCAAAAACATCCTCCTCATGCACTCCTCGACCACGAATTTCTCTTTTTCTGCATATATAACAGTAGTCCACATAATCTATAGTTGGAACAGCTTCACAGGTGCTTTGTGAAAACAAAGCATTTCATGCCTATCGAGTTGAAGACTGCATGGCTGACCACCCTCACAAGGAGTTTAAACAATATGTGGGGATTAGTCAGCAGATTTTCTACATCTAACATCCTTTGGGCTGTTTGCTCGCTAGAGTGAAAGCATATTGCACTCGCTTTCCGGTGCATTTGCATGTTATGAACCACTGCACCATTTGGAAAATTTCTCACTGTTTCATTCTGTTAATCGGCAAGATCTTTTTTTTTTTATTTTTGGTTGGTTGTGGTACAGCGCCAGCGATGTAGAGCGGCCTTCCTTGGTGGATGAGTAATGTTCGTCTTCCTCACAATAATACCTTCATAATGACATCATTGCACTGCTTGTTGAAGGTATGGCGTTTTGACTTGAAGATCCATACCACTCTCTGACAGGGTAAGTTCGAGGTTGCTGAGAAGATGTGATAACTACAGAGATAGTTAGAGTATTGGTCACACCAAAGATTGCACAGAATGAGTGCCCATACTAAAACACACGTTCTTAGTGTCTGGCACAGGGCAATCCTTAACCATGGTCCAAATCCGAGTCCTCAAGGATGGTAAGAGGAACAGGGTGGCAGAGTCATGGTGCCAATGTGTTGCAGTCCACTGACTGTGTCGTTCAGAGGCTTCTTTTAAATGGATGTCTTTCGAAGGACCCTGTTGGCCTCACGAGTGGAGGGGTATGCAAATTCCACCAAAGACCTAATTGTGCAGACTCTGGGGGGGGGGGGTGCATCTGGGAGGCACTAATTGTGTCCCTCACAGAGGGCCCATAGTTGAGGCGAGAGTGGACAACCATCTGGTACAATCAGAGCTTGGTGTCTTAGGTCAGTTCCCTGCTGTTGAAGAATGCTATTGTCTGCTTCTGCCCGTTTTGGATGACGTATTCCGCATCGCTATGGAAGAGCAGCTTTTCATCTATCTAGACACCTAGATATTTGGTATCTAGGGAACATGGGACCCAGACACCTGCAGTAATGATGCTGTGACGCAGGATAGCGCACTATTTGGTGAAATAGATCGCTGTAGTTCTGGTAGAATTGCACCCAATCTTGTTTGAACGACACTAGGTGACTGAAGAGTCCACCTGCCCCTGGAGACGTGCAGTGAGCTGGTCGGTGTTGTGGACAGTCGCATAGAGGTGGCAGTGAGGGATGACTGGCATATCATTAACATAGATTTTAATGAGGATGGGAGGCAACACACTGCCTTGAGGGGTACCCATCGACATGTGAGCGCTTTCCTTGCTAATTAGCCAAGATGGTTCTGTTGGAAATATTCACGATCATGATATAGATGCCCAGGATGGACGTCTGTGTCAGCATTTTAAGCACGAAATTGTCCTTCCAAATGCTGTCGTAAGCGTTTTGCAGGTCCACGAAAACCGCTGGCGTCGATGTGGTGGAGTTGAAGCCCCTGCTGACATATTCTGTCACCATAAAAACTTGTAGTTCAGGCGAGAGGTAGGAAGCGAAACCGAACTGTTCCTTACAGATCGTCCCAGCCACCATCAGAGCCTGGAAAATGCAGTGCAGCAGCAAAGATTCTAGGATCTTCCCCATGATATTCAGAAGGCTAATGGGTCTGTTGTTGGTAGGGACTGTGGTGTCCTCTGAGGGCTTGGGGATGGTAATCAGTTTTGCTTGCTACCACCGTGGAGAAAAAGGCCAGTTGTGAGACAGCAGTTCAGAATGTTGGTGAATATGACCAGCAGCTTGCACGGGAGCCAACAAAGGTGTTTGTTTAAGATTCTGACTGCCCATGCTTCTGCCAGAGGATCCTTTGGAATTCTGACAGGGATGTAATATGAGAAGTAGTAAGAGGTGGTCTTGTCTGAGAGTGGTAATGGCTGTAAGGATATTGTGTACATCCTGGAGTTACTCAGGCATAAGGTCCTTGATGAGCAGTTGGTTCTGGGCCTCAAATGCATCAACCAGATTTTCCATCACACATAGGGCATCGTAAGAAGGCATCCACTATGGAGATGGAATGGCTGGTTCTCACTGTGGAGCGCCTCAGGGCTCAGACAACAATCCAGTCTGACTTACATTGGAGGCTAAAGGCAGACATCTTGTCCACCCATTGTTTATTTTTCAATCAGTAGATTCTCAGGATTCATGCTGGAGACACGTCATGCGATGCTTATCCCAAGGATCACCAAACTACTTCCACAACCTGCGGTATAGGTTCTTCTGGGTTTTCAGCTTGCGCAATAGGGTAGGCAAATCATCCAGTGGGGGCTAAAGCCCTAGGCACAATGGAAGCAGAGACCTTCATTGCTCCTGGAATTTCTTGGTTAGATAATCCACAGCACCAACCTGATTGGGAGGCACTGTCAGGAAAAGGTTCTGCCAGGTAGTGTTTTGATGACCCTGGAAAATTTGTCCCAGTCCATGATGGTCAAGGTAGAATGGATGTGTAAAGGCAGAACTATATCAGTAAGGTGCAGGAGCAGCAAGTCATGATCAGATGTGAGTTTATGTAGCGTTTCCAACGAAAGATGTATCGCAATATTCTTGAAAATGATCACATCCAGGACATCCAGTTGGCAGTTGGAACAGACTGGTATATGTGTCAAAGTGTGTGGGCCATAGATAGACAGTGTCAGAGTATCTTCCAGTTTGAAGAGGAGTCTCCCCTTGGAATTAGCGATGCAAGAATGCCAAACCAGGTCCTTGGAATTGAGGTCTACCCCAACGATGAGTCTATCAAACAATGGCAATGCACGGAGATCCACTTCAAGAAGTGGCAGGTGAGGGCTCAAATATGCCACAGCAAATGTGATAGCTCCAAGGCAGGTAGGGGTAGTGACTGCCATAGCCTCTACATGTTCCAATGGTTGTGAATGAGTGTTTTATGGAGGAATATCACCATGCCCCCTCTTCAGCAATGGAGGTCTGTTCGACAGCAAACCATGTTGCATATACGAAAATCGCCCGCCAATATGAGAAGGGTTTCTCAGACAAGTAAAATGTCCACATAGTTGCCATAGAGGAAGATGTTCAGTTCATTTCCAACTGTTTAATGCCATTAGCATTACAAATACAGAAAACTATATCCCAAGGGATCTGGTGGTTGTGTGGTGGGCGATTTGCCACTATAACAAAATCTGGATGAGCCTTTCAACCAGGGCAAAGACTTTTGTGAGGCTGTCCTCCGACCGATGGTTCTTCTGAGGTGTTTCATGGATGAGGAGAAGGAGATAAGTGTTTAACGTCCCATCGACAATGAGGCCATTAGTGACAGAGTGCAAGCTTGATTTAGGGAAGAATAGGGAAGGAAGTAGGCCATGTCCTTCCTAAGGAAAAATCCTGACATTTGCATGAAGCAATTTAGGGAAATCACGGAAAACCTAATTCTGGGTGGCTAGACACGGATTTTAACCGTTGTCCTCCCGACTCTTGCATGTCATCCCTAAACGAAGCATATGCCTCCACAGCCAGAGGATATCCCAGATAGGCTGCTTAACCCTGTGGTGGGCAGGGGTGGATGCTATGACAGATTGACAGGGTGCTGCAATGGGTGGTTGGGACACGTCAATAAGTGGGCGTGAGGAGGCTGTAGATGGGTTTTCCGTTTGGTGGGCGTTGATATTCAACACAGGAGACGGATGAATAGGAGAAGAGGCTGCAGAGGCAAAGGTGGTCGTAGGGGACGAAGCTGGAGGGGCCCCGTGTCACAGATGTGTCCAGTGACTGGGCATCTGTGGTTTGATGGTTTAGTCCTTAAGATGGGAAAACTGATGTGATCCCATAATGGCAGGTGTGGCCAATTTGTTCTTGGCTTCCTTTTTAAAGGATGGGAAGACTTCATCACCTTCTGCTATTTAGAACAACGCTTCCAGGAGGCCAGATGGTGGTGGCCTTGATAGGAGCCCAAATAGTGGGTGCAGTTGGGTTTTTCTGAGACCAGGAGTTTGCAGTCCTCCGATGCGTGCAGGCCAGGACACTTGAAACAATGGGAGGGTAGTGAGCAGTAATTACTGATGTGCTGAAAATGTTGACACCTACAGCGGATGGGTGACCTGCTGCGGCCTTCATATGATTAAATATCCACCTTGGTGCATACCTGATTTGGTAAATACGTTCAGTGTCTTCCTTCCTAAGAAGGGAGACAACATGGATTGGCATAGGGATTAACTTCCAGGTCTCAGGGTCCCTCTTGGTGTGCTGGTGGACCAAAGGGTCAAGGAACTACAGTAATTCATCCCTGACGTCCGTTTCTGTAACTTCAGAGGGTAGATCTTTGATGACGATGTTTGTTCTTCTGTCGCTAGAAACCTGATGCATGTAGTAACACGTTGCCCTCGACCTCAGAAAGTTGAGTACTAAGAGGTAGTCGTTCCTTATGTCAAGCAGATACTTCACGTGGTCTTTCTGGTAAACAGATGGCCTGTAAAAAGGCGCTGCAGTTCAGTGTTCAGTTTAATTTAATAGGTGGGATTGTAAACCACAATAGGAGAGATCTTCTCCTCCTTTGGCCGTGGTGGCGGTGGCAGAGGGGGACCCATTTCCTGGTCCATGGCACCTACAGGTAAGGTTTTCCCACGTGTGGAGGCGTCCAAATCCGAATCACAGCTGCTTAGATGGGCGCGAGCAGATGACCGTTTAGATTTTCGGCTGGGGTGGGGGAGGGGGTGGAGAGGGCGGAGGGATCGACAGAGGCGGAGTCCGCTGAAGGCCCGACGGGTCGACGACGTGTAGACGAAACAGCACCCAATGGGGTGTCCAAGTGGTGTTTGACTGTATGAGAGTTTGGTGCCGACGTGGCTGGCCTTCAGTGGGTGAGGATCTATCACTCGGTGGCCTTTGGAGTCGTCGCATGACGAGGTGGCAAATCGGCCCCTCACGTGGGGCTATGGACAAGGCTTTCGTGAATCGGTATCACTGTCAGTGGTTACCGATGACTTTTGGCAGGAGGCATGGTGCACTCAGTCCTTAGTCTGTTGGATGGTGTGGGTATCGTCAGCCCCGGCAGCATGCCGGGATCAACGTGATCGGCATATGTCATATTGCCGCGGAAGATTCGCCTGCTCACGGATTCCTGCACTTAGCCCTATTCATGTTTTGCCGACTGACGTAGCTATGGCCCTGGCTGACAAAAACCGTGACTCCTGTCGCCTATAAATCCCACGGCGACAGGGAAACGTACGAATAACAACAGCGCCGTAGAAGGCAAACTACAAATCAACGTCGACTCAGACACTACGAATAGCAACGCTGAGTGAAACTCGTAACCGTAACGAAAGACGCGCACGCGCTCGCAAGCATACAGTGTCAGGGCTCCAACCTGTCTGAACTGGACAATGTCTCGCCTAGGATCCCATACTTACAAGGGAAGCTCCCCATCGCACCCCCCTCAGATTTAGTTATAAGTTGGCACTGTGGATAGGCCTTGATAAACTGAACACAGATCAATTGAGAAAACAGGAAGAAGTTGCGTGGAACTGTGAAAAAATAAGCAAAATATACAAACTGAGTAGTCCATGGGCCACATGGGCAACATCATGGACATTGTGAGCTCAGGAGCGCCGTGGTCTCGTGGCAGCGTGAGCAGCTGCAGAACGAAAGGTCCTTGGTTCAAGTCTTCCCTCCAGTGAGAATTTTACTTTCTTTATTTTTACATCGTTATTATCTGTCCGTTCGTTCATTGACGTCTCTGTTCACTGTAATAAGTTTAGTGTCTGTGTCTTGCGACCGCATCGCAAAACCGTGCAATTAGTAGACGAAAGGACGTGCCTCTCCAATGGGAACCGAAAACATTTGATCGCAAGGTCATAGGTCAACCGATTCCTCCACAGGAAAACACATCTGATATATTCTATACGACACTGGTAACGGCATGTGCGGCACATGACAGGAATATGTTGTCGACCCACCTAACTTGTACACTTGGCGAATGGGTAAAAAGATTCTTCTACCTTGCCCGATTTAGGTTTTCTTGTGGATGTGATAATCACTCCCAAAAAAGTGATGAAAACACAATAGTTTGTCACATAAACTGAAAATAAAAAATTTAAACTTTTCACTCGATGGAGGATTTGAACCAAGCACCTCTCGTTTCGCAGCTGCTCACGTTACCACGAGACCACGGCGCTCCTGTGTTCTTGGAGTCCTTGATGTCGCCTGTCTTCCCATGAACTACTCAGTTTGTATATTTTGCTTATTTTTTCACAGTTCCACACAACTTCTTCCTGTTTTCTCAATTGATCTGTGTTCAGTTTTTCAAGGCCTATCCACTGTGCCAACTTATAACTAAATCTGAGAGGGGTGCGATGGGGAGGTTCCCTTGTTAGAGAAGCAGTTTAGATGGTTTCCTTGTTCTATTACCGAGTTTGTGTTTGGTAGATGTTTGGTTTTGTGCGTTGTGTCGTTTGTGGTCTGTTGCATCTGGCTGGGTGCATCTGTTCGCTTACTGTCGTCACTGTCAAGTGATCACTTACCACATGTTTTGTTGATTACTGTTTCTGCCACTGTCAGTTATTATTCTGTTATGGAAACTGATATCCTGCAGATGATGGTTGCTGTGTTCATTTGCGTATCTGACACTAGTGTTGGTCTGAACGATATGAGCGATGTGTGTCTCGAAAGCAAAGGCCTGTTTTGCTTGAATTTGTTGGTGGTATTTTGGGTCCGATGTTGTAGCGTAGGGTATGTTTGGTTGTTCACTTTGATTTCGTCGTTTCCGCTAGGTACACCTGAACACTTGCTTTTCAATTATACACTCTCTTTTGATGACCTCATTCACCAGCTTAGAGCTAACCCTATTTGAGTAAATGTTGATAGGTATAGCTCATGTTTCAGTTGCCTAATTACGTTGTAGTCCATTAGCTTCTGCATTACAATGTCGTCTAGGCAGTTTATCATAGTAATGTACCCGTTATACACTCATGCTCATAAATTAAGGATAATGCTGATTCATGGTGAAACAACGATCTGGTGGGCGGTTTGCGGGTTTAAATCACCTCGGGGTATGACCATGCGGTGCATTTGACCTGCGGTCCTCGCACGGTGGCGCTGGCAACAGTCCACATACGCAGAGGTGTGTGTTGCTGCATGTCAGAGAACGGTGCAGCGAGTAAGTGTGCAGACGTTTTCAGACGTGCTAATGGTGACTGTGTGTTGAAAATGGCTCAAAGAACACGTATTGATGACGTTATGAGGGGTAGAATACAAGGGCGACTGGAGGCTGGTCAAACACAGCAGGTCGTAGCACGGGCCCTCCGTGTACCACAAAGTGTGATGTCAAGGTTATGGCGACGATTCTATCAGACAGGAAACGTGTCCAGGCGCTACAGTACGGGACGTCCACAGTGTACAACACCACAAGAAAACCGATATCTCACCATCAGTGCCCGCAGACGGCCACGGAGTACTGCAGGTAGCCTTGCTCAGGACCATACCGCAGCCACTGGAACAGTTGTCTCCAGACACACAGTCTACAGACAACTGAACAGACAAGATTTATTCACCTGGAGACCTGCAAGGTGCATTCCACTTACCCCTGGTCGCAGGAGATCCAGTAAAGCCTGGTTCAAGAACACAGTACACGGTCATTGGAACAGTGGTCCCAGGTTATGTTCACGTACGAGTCCAGGTATGCTCTGAACAGTGATTCTCGCCGGGTTTTCATCTAGCGTGAACCAGGAACCAGATACCAACTCCTTAATGTCTTTGAAAGGGACCTGTATGGAGGTCGTAGTTTGATGGTGTGGGGTGGGATTATGATTGGTATGTATACACCCCTGCGTGTCTTTGACAGAGGAACTGTAACAGGTCAGGTGTATCGGGACGTCATTTTGCACCAGTATGCCCGCCTTTTCAGGGGTGCAGTGGGTCCCACCTTCCACCTGATGGATGATAACGCACGGCCCCACCGAGCTGCCATCGAGGAGGAGTACCCTGAAACAGAAGATATGAGGCGAATGGAGTGGCCTGCCTGTTCTCCAGACCTAAACGCCATCGAACACGTCTGGGGTGCTCTCGGTCGACGTATCGCTGCACTTCTTCACACCCCTAGGACACTGCAGGAGCTCCGACAGGCACTGGTGCAAGAATGGGAGGCTATACCCCAGCAGCTGCTCGACCACCTGATCCAGAGTATGCCAACCTGTTGTGCGGACTGTGTACGTGTGCATGGAGATCACATCTCATATTGATGTCGGGGTACATGCGCAGGAAACAGTGGCGTTTTGTGGGACATGAGTTTCGGTACGGTTTTCTCAACTTATCACCAATACCGTGGACTTACAGATCCGTGTCGTGTGTGTTCCCTATGTACCTACGCTAATAGCGCCAGTTTTGTGTAGTACCTCGTTGTGTGTCACCACATTCTGAGATTATCAAAAATGGCTCTGAGCACTATGGGACTCAACTGCTGAGGTCATTAGTCCCCTAGAACTTAGAACTAGTTAAACCTAACTAACCTAAGGACATCACAAACATCCATGCCCGAGGCAGGATTTGAACCTGCGACCGTAGCGGTCTTGCGGTTCCAGACTGTAGCGCCTTTAACCGCACGGCCACTTCGGCCGGCCTGAGATTATCCTTAATTTATGAGCATGAGTGTACATTTCATTTAACAGTAATGGAAGCAGAGAGCACGTTTGCGTGCCGACTTCGGTTATGAAGCTCATTTGTCGTCGCCATGGAACGTCGCGACGCCAAATACGCATTCTGGTAGAATGTTTCTTGTATTCTGCCGCACTGTTTTGGAATCAGAGTTTACCACGTAGTCAGTTCAGGTGCGCTCTCCTCCATTATATACATGATCAATGTCGTGCTTATGTGATGCTGTCTGCAACCCGTTCGCCACTTGACCTTCCTTGTTTTGAATTGTAATTTGACCTCCCTCGTGACTCCTCTTTATCTAGGTCGTCAATTACGTTAATTTCGTACAATTCATCGAGAAAGTCATCATCAGAAAGCGTTGTTGGGATCTGAGGCATCCCGCGAGTGGCCACCTCTTTTTTGGCTCTTCCCATCTAAAAAAAAATCTTTTTGCTGTCCACTTGTGACGCGTTTTCTACAACACCGTATTGGCTGTGGATCTGGTGGCCTTTATCTTAATTTTGTCTTTCCGGGGTTTGATTGCCTTCATCAAGGTTTCCTTAACAGAGCGCTTATCTTGGTTGATGGTTGGTTTGAAGAACATAACATTTTTTGCTTCGTCGTTTCTGTTCTACCCTAGCTTCTATCGTACTTTTTGGTTTTGCTGGCAGTGACATCCGCAACCACCGCCGCAAAAACTGTGAGAAGTGGTTTCACCCCGCTTCTAAGTGGTATGTTCTTCCGCCTTAGTTTCTATATTTCTGTCACTAGGCTTCAATCTTGTCCTTTTGCGTCCGGCGTAGTCGCTGCTGTCAACTCGCGGAGCATGTGTTCTTTTTGTATACGCAGGTCTTCATCCTGACCCTCAAGTTTTGCCTGTGTCAGTGCAGATGCAAAATGGTTCAAATGGCTCTGAGCACTATCGGACTCAACTGCTGTGGTCATTAGTCCCCTAGAACTTAGAACTACTTAAGGGGCTCCGGAAAGGCTCAAAATCATGAAAAGTTCAATTTTCACTTTTTTGCGTTTTCTGAATCCGCAGACTATTACCTTTTAATAGATATATAATTTATCCAATTCCGAAGACTACAACTATTTTTAAATTTATTTTGAAATGTGTTCTACATGGGCGTGACCCACTGTGGCGCTGTTAAACTGCTGTCAAATGGTGTTATTATTAACGTCCGTGTTCATCAGGTACATTTTAGTGATGTGAGATAAAGTATGTGTTGTGGCTAACCTGTGATGGTTCAATATATATCGCTGGTGTGATTGTCGATTGTTTCATGTTTATTTACTCTGTCGTTATCTCGAAAATATTCGTAATTAATTCTGTTTCTTGAGTCTCTGTTTTGTTGAAGTATAATCATGAGTAAAAGTAAAGTTATTAGAAATCCTCTGAAGGCTTTTAAGAAAAGGAGAAATGTTGGAAAGCCAAAGGTATTTAGAAATATGGGAATGAAGATAGGTTCTAACATGGTACGAGCGATGCTTGCTTTAGACAAGGAACGCCTTCGGGCTGCAGACAGGGCAGTAAAGAGTCTAGAAATACAAGCAAGAGTAAACAGGAGGAGGAACAAGAGGAAGCTGGAGGAGGAGTTTGCAGAGGATGAAGATAATCCATCCTATGGACCTGGAATGCACTAAAAAGTTAATCCAATCTTTGTCGCTCGATTCCCAAAACTTTTATTTTCTCATACTAATTACATGTTTTCTAAGGATCTTCCAAACATATTTGTTTCAAACTTTCAGTAAATGTTACACAGTACCTTCTGCATAATTTAACACAGCCTTTACCCAAAAACTGTATATTTTTGAATATATAAATAAAAAATTGCAAAAAAATGTTGTGAATTTTCATTACAATTGAAAAAAAATCATCTTTAATAACTGAACTAAAATTTTGTAAAATCCCTGTGTTAAGTTGTAGCCCATATTCCAATAAATAATCTGTAAAAAGTTCAACTTCCTACCTCAAATACTTTGTGAGGAAAGATGTAATTTATAAGCGTTATTTTAACATTGCAAGTATAGGGCGTTCCGGAGCCCCTTAAACCTAACTAACCTAAGGTGGTGGTGGTGGTTAGTGTTTAACGTCCCGTCGACAACGAAGTCATTAGAGACGGAGCGCAAGCTCGGGTTAGGGAAGGATTGGGAAGGAAATCGGCCGTGCCCTTTTAAAGGAACCATCCCGGCATTTGCCTGAAACGATTTAGGGAAATCACGGAAAACCTAAATCAGGATGGCCGGAGACGGGATTGAACCGTCGTCCTCCCGAATGCGAGTCCAGTGTGCTAACCACTGCGCCACCTCGCTCGGTAACTAACCTAAGGACATCACACACACCCATGCCCGAGGCAGGATTCGAACCTGCGACCGTAGCAGCAGCGCGGCTCCGGACTGGAGCGCCTAGAACCGCACGGCCACCGCGGCCGGCTCAGTGCAGATGCCCAGATTTTGTTTCTAACTTGAGCTATGGCCTTTGTCGGTGATGTTGTTTCAGTTCGCTTTGTAGGCTACTCAGAATCTCATCGACTGCTTCGATTTTCTCCGTAGTTAACTTTCTCGATAACTAAACCTTTATCAACCTTGTCAGTTGAGTTAGTTCTCTTAATAGAGCGTGTATTCCTACTCAGTGTCGATTCGTTTCCTGTCACCTCAGATGTCACGGTTACCATTAACTTCAGCGTGCCATCTCCCTCGCTATTTGCACTAGCGGCGCTGCCGCCGGCGAATGCCACGTAGTTTTCTCGTGTCCGCGATTACAATGCGTAGAACCCTATGTGACGCCTCAGACACTGGACCGACGCCCTGTGAGACAGCCTCTGTCAACTAGAAATACCACAGGACTGCAACTTATACTTTTCTCCGCTAAAAAGCAATGATAATCTGTAACAGATAAGTACTCAGCTGTTACGACAGAAGCCGGCCGCTGTGTCCGAGCGGTTCTAGGCGCTTCAGTCCGGAACCGCGCTGCTGTTATGGTCGCAGGTTCGAATCCTGCTCGGGCGTGGATGTGTGTGATGTCCTTAGGTTAGTTAGGTTTAAGTACTTGTAAGTCTAGGGGACTGTTGACCTCAGATGTTAAGTCCCGTAGTGCTCCGAGCCATTTGAATTTCTTACGACACAGGCCGTGGAACTGAGTAAAGACAGATGGCAGTTTTCACTTTACTGTAATAATTTGTTGAGTTCACAATTAGTAACGGCCTTCTTGACCATTCTGATGGGATTTTTTGTTTATGTACAAAATAGAATCTATTACATTACTTTCACGAGTAGAAATGTAATGACGTGAACGTAAAGTTACTTGAAATACATTTACATGCAAAAAAGATTATGCCTTATATACTGAAATGGCACCGTCTTTAAATTTGTGTTTTCTACTCGCGATGGTTCACAAATGATGTCTGGTTGGTTGGACGGGTTGACAGTTCGACATTTACAAACATAAACTCCTGGAAATTGAAATAAGAACACCGTGAATTCATTGTCCCAGGAAGGGGAAACTTTATTGACACATTCCTGGGGTCAGATACATCACATGGTCACACTGACAGAACCACAGGCACATAGACACAGGCAACAGAGCATGCACAATGTCGGCACTAGTACAGTGTATATCCACCTTTCGCAGCAATGCAGGCTGCTATTCTCCCATGGAGACGATCGTAGAGATGCTGGATGTAGTCCTGTGGAACGGCTTGCCATGCCATTTCCACCTGGCGCCTCAGTTGGACCAGCGTTCGTGCCGGACGTGCAGACCGCGTGAGACGACGCTTCATCCAGTCCCAAACATGCTCAATGGGGGACAGATCCGGAGATCTTGCTGGCCAGGGTAGTTGACTTACACCTTCTAGAGCACGTTGGGTGGCACGGGATACATGCGGACGTGCATTGTCCTGTTGGAACAGCACGTTCCCTTGCCGGTCTAGGAATGGTAGAACGATGGGTTCGATGACGGTTTGGATGTACCGTGCACTATTCAGTGTCCCCTCGACGATCACCAGTGGTGTACGGCCAGTGTAGGAGATCGCTCCCCACACCATGATGCCGGGTGTTGGCCCTGTGTGCCTCGGTCGTATGCAGTCCTGATTGTGGCGCTCACCTGCACGGCGCCAAACACGCATACGACCATCATTGGCACCAAGGCAGAAGCGACTCTCATCGCTGAAGACGACACGTCTCCATTCGTCCCTCCATTCACGCCTGTCGCGACAGCACTGGAGGCGGGCTGCACGATGTTGGGGCGTGAGCGGAAGACGGCCTAACGGTGTGCGGGACCGTAGCCCAGCTTCATGGAGACGGTTGCGAATGGTCCTCGCCGATACCCCAGGAGCAACAGTGTCCCTAATTTGCTGGGAAGTGGCGGTGCGGTCCCCTACGGCACTGCGTAAGATCCTACGGTCTTGGCGTGCATCCGTGCGTCGCTGCGGTCCGGTCCCAGGTCGACGGGCACGTGCACCTTCCGCCGACCACTGGCGACAACATCGATGTACTGTGGAGACCTCACGCCCCACGTGTTGAGCAATTCGGCGGTACGTCCACCCGGCCTCCCGCATGCCCACTATACGCCCTCGCTCAAAGTCCGTCAACTGCACATACGGTTCACGTCCACGCTGTCGCGGCATGCTACCAGTGTTAAAGACTGCGATGGAGCTCCGTATGCCACGGCAAACTGGCTGACACTGACGGCGGCGGTGCACAAATGCTGCGTAGCTAGCGCCATTCGACGGCCAACACCGCGGTTCCTGGTGTGTCCGCTGTGCCGTGCGTGTGATCATTGCTTGTACAGCCCTCTCGCAGTGTCCGGAGCAAGTATGGTGGGTCTGACACACTGGTGTCAATGTGTTCTTTTTTCCATTTCCAGGAGTGTATTATATTGATCTAAGAGTAAAGCTAAGCATGGAATAATAATTTGAAATATTATGACTGTATATTTACATAAGAATTTGAGGAAAGTTAAAAATAGTGAAGAAATGAAATTGTACGGAAAATAAAATAAAGTAAAAGATAAAAAATAAATACCGAAAGATATGGCGAGACAAGACGAAATTTTAAATTTCATTTTATTGCGTAGATGGTTCCTGATTGATTTTTAGAGAGTATGACTGAGTTATCGAAGAATTTGTTTGTTGTTTACTCATTAAGAACGGCATATGGTTGACTTTTTAATCGACTGAAAATTTCGACTTCGAAGATATTCATTTGCTTTCCTTTCTTAGCACAATGCAAAATTTTAAGCTTTTCGTTAATGTTCTAGGTCGCATGTTTGTTATTTAGGAGACATAGTGGAAAGGTACTTGTATTGTCATCGTTAGATTTCATATGCTCCTTAAAACGGATCTGAAAGTCTCTGCAGTTTTTCCTATCTATACTTTGTCACAATCGTTACTTCAAAATTTTGTGTACTCATGACTCTGTACTAGTGGTGTGTTTTATAACATTACTAATAGTTTTTCAGTATGGAACCCAATTTTGGTATCTGTGTTTAAAAAAGTTTTGACTGTTTTATTAGAAATGATTCCATAATAGGGAAAAACTACGAAATTAACTTTTTGTTTGGTTTCCTCTCTTTCTAAAGTAATTTCATTGCAGCTGATAACTGGTTAACCTTCAGTTTATTAATTTAATTATTTGTGATTTGAAATTATTTACTTTGGCTAAATTTTTTAACATTGACAATTTTTTGATGATCTCATCTTCATCAAGTCGAAAATTTATTAATCTCCATATAATTGAAAATGATATTTTTATGGCATGCTTTGGTAGTGATTAATGTATCTCTCGTGGTTGCTTTCTGAAAAATTCCAGATTTGTGCACCGAATGTTCTTTCTTTTTTTAAACATCTAACAAGCTCATACACCTATTTATTTCAGTTTCACAGATGAATTTGATTTTATCACCCATACTATTTAGCTGTGAACCCATGTTAGCTAGGAAGGAGAGGGCATTTCGTAAGCTTCACCACGATGTAGCACTGTAGATGGCTTCTGCTTAGTCACCCGCAGCTGACAGGGACGGCTGGGTAGCTGGTAATTGGTAAAGCCCATTTCACAAAGAGTATGGTTCGCTGTAAGTTTGCTAGTGGCGCCTCACATGATGAACCTCTGACATGGTGCATGATTCGGTGCAGAAACTATTTGGCTGGCTTGACTCCGTGAACGCCAAGGCGTGCAAGCCAGCAGGACTGCAAAACTTTCTCAAACGATTGTAAGGAAATCATTCCGTAAAATGTTCGATTCTCGCACATTTCAAAGCTTAATTCATGATGAACTTTCTGCCATTTCATTAATGGTTACAATTATTGTGATATTTTGGGATTAGATAAAGTACAGAAATATGTTCTTAAAGTTGCAGTGAAAAATAGGGGTCGCTATTATTGTACATTTGGTACACGTTAGGTCATATATTGCTGCATGTGAAACATAACTAACATATTGAATTACTCTTTAAACTACTAAGGATATTGTTATCTATCACTGGTCACTAGGAAATGGGCCGGCCGCGGTGGTCTAGCGGTTCTAGGCGCGCAGTCCGGAACCGCGCGACTGCTACGGTCGCAGGTTCGAATCCTGCCTCGGGCATGGATGTGTGTGATGTCCTTAGGTTAGTTAGGTTTAAGTAGTTCTAAGTTCTAGGGGACTGATGACCTCAGAAGTTAGGTCCCATAGTGCTCAGAGCCATTTGAACTAGGAAATGGGTTGTATGTAAAGGGCTTCATCCCAAACTCATATGACAGTGAAAAAGCCAAAATGAAATATTTATAACATTCCTTGTATCTCATAAACGGTTCGAGATATAGGAACAATATTTTGGCAGATGACAGTATGCAAAAGAGGAGACTATTTTTGTCATTGATGAATATGCGAAACTTCCACAACTATCGCGATTTCAAGCGCCTACAAATTTATTCAGTGAAGTAATGTAATATTTAAGGATCACTGATAGCTGGTGAACGAGAACTGCTGTGAGTTTATAAGAATATTTGTGAAAAAGTTAGTCTTTTTTATAAAGAGCATGGGAAGTTTCACAAACTATTCAGTTGTCTTTCCATCAGTTGCTGTTTCACGATTTTGTCGCAGTTTCAATTGCATTAGAATGTTAGTGAGATAAATATTTATAAGCTCTTCTGTGTTTTGGCGAAAGACGCAGATTTTAACGTGACAACAAAGGAACTTATGTATTACTCAAAACTTACCACTGATAATGTTTGTCTGAAAAAAAATAAAGGAAATAAGATGTGTGGTGAAAATAAATGGCTACTTCTGTTGAAATTTCAATAATGAGTGATGTGGTATGAAACTGCCCAAACAATTTTATTTCTTTTTCTCAGTGATCTGAGAAACATGAAAACATTTACACTTGCAGTCACCCATCAAAATGCAAAAAGAGTATCAATGTCTTTGAAGAACCAGAAGATGTTTGTGGTGGGTGCTGTTAATTGTTTTCATATTTCTTAGATAACTGAGATACAGAAATAAAATCCGTTGTCCAGTTGCAATAAATATCATTCGTTATTAAAGACACACAGAAGTGCATGATTCCAAAAAAGAAGCGATTCATTTTTCCCAGACTTCTTATCACATTTATCTGTCTTCAGAGGAACGTTGTCAGTGACGAGTTTTGAGTAAGACATAAGTCCTCTTGTTGCCACGTTAAAATCTGCTTCATTCGGCAATATACAGCAGAGTTTATAAATATTCATTTTAATGACATTCTAGTAAAATTGCATTTGCGACAGAAGGATAAAACAGCGCGTTATTGAAGCAGAAACTGAAGGAAAGACAACTCAGTAGTTCATAAAAATGCCTATTCTCGGTGTGATTCTTCACTTACACTGTTCCAAACCCACAACAAATATCGTTTCAACAGCTATCGATGAGGCTTAAATATTACATTATTTCAATGAAAAAAATCTATAGTCACATGAACATTGCGCTAGACATGAGGGTTTGCATATTAGTTAATGGCGAAATACTTTTCTCTTTGCGCCTTATCATTTGTCAAAATCTTATTTCGATATCTGCAACCGTTTATGGGATTCGAGAAATTTTGCAAATATTTTATTCTGGTTTTTTCGCTGGCACACGAGTTTGGGACAAACTGCTTTACATAGAATCAGTTTTCTCGAGGCTGTTGATAGACACATCCTTCCATGTATAAAGAATAATTCAACATCTTCGGTATATTTCACATGTAGCAACATATGAACTAATAGTGTCCTCTATTTTTCTCTGCAAACGTTAAGAATTTCTTGCAATAGTGTATCTAATATCGAAATATCACAGTATCTGAAACCATTAACGAAATGACAGACATTCGTCATGAAGCTGACCAATGAAGCTATAAGATGCGTAGAAATCAATTTTCTTACGAATTAATTTCTTTATAGTCGTTTGAGAAATAATTCAGATTGGCCGGTGGGCACGTAGTAGTCTGCAGGGTCGCAAGGGTTAACTGGCGTTGTAAGCTATGATGTCAGACACCAGACAGGATTTCTGATTGACCAGCACTGGTAGCACAAGAAAACCAGCACCGAAGCTACCATGGAAAGCACGCACAAATCCCAGCAGGCTAGCCAGCCGGGAGGCGACGGAGCTTGCGAGGGAATTACGGAAGTAGGGTAATTCTCATTCCATGTGAGACAGGCGTAACGCCTGACACAGCCTGAAGTCCACGTGTTGCTCCTCTGCTCAATTCACTATGTGTGACTCGACGACATAGCGTGAGCCAGCTCGGCATTGCTGGCGGGACCTATCACACTTCAAAACTTAAATTGCTGAAACTGTGTGATTTGCACCTTATGCACTGAATAGCCAAAGAATCAGGTACACCTACTTAATATCGTGTACGGCCCCCGCGAGCACGCAGAAGTGGCGCAGCACGACATGGCGTGGACTCGACTAAAGCCTGAAGTAGTGCTAGAGCAGGGCTTCACAACATACGTGCTCGCGGAGCAAGCTGTGAGCAGCAAGGCGCGAGCACGGAGCAGCGCGAGCACGCTACCCCCCACTACCGGACCAGAGCGGAGAGTGGGGAGAGTCACGTGGGGCACACAACAGCTGCCGCCAGTCAATGTGAATCCGCGGCCACCTGCAGGGATATCACTCACGAATTATTACTGCGACAAATGAAACAAATAAAGGACAATGTACACCTGCCACATAATTTTATTAGCTTAGTGTATGCCTATCTGTAGACACTGAAACTAAAGAATTCCACGACAATCCTATATTTTCAACACTTTCTTCAACACTACTTAAAATATCCCCTCCGATTGTAGTGTTCTTCATGGCTACTACATCGAGGAGCTCCTCCCTCATCTGAAGATCTCTGTTAACACCTCTAATAAATATGGCAAGTTGCGCTGTTCCAGTGATATCAACACTTTCGTCCAGAGCTAGAAAATACGCCGTAAAATCTTAACAGATATTTGCAAGCTGGCTCTGGACGTCGTCTGCCATGTCCTGTATGCGACGCATAATGGTCATGTTAGATAATGGCGCAATCCGAAACTGTTCAACTTGAGATGGACACAAATGTTCCGCTGCAACTACCAAACATTCTTTTATTAAATCGCCATCAGTTAAGGGGCGCAGGGATTTTGCTAAAAGCAAGGCAAGTTTGTAACCCACTCTGAGAGCTGCCTCAGTTGATTTTTCTTCGTCGTCCAGATCTTCTTCGGATAGCTTCCTTTTATGTTTAATAACTTCCTGTGCACGATCTGGTCAATCACATTTTCCACGTCCGTAGTCTTTCGCGTGGTACGACATATAATGTCGCTGCAAATTAAATTTCGTAAAAGAATTCAGCGTTTTGTGACATACTAAACATTTTGGTACGACATATAATGTCACTGCAAATTAAATTTCGTAAAAGAATTCAGCGTTTTGTCACATACTAAACATTTTGCAACACCATCTTTTTCAGTAAACAGATACAATTCCTCCCAATGGGGGTTGAACTGCGAAAGCATGGTTGGGGTTACACAACGGCGACTTCACTCTGTTAAGAGCTGATCGTAGTACTTTAAACGTTACACAGTCGGCGCGAATTCAATAGGCACGCTGCGGCCCTATTCAAACGTGCGCGCGCGTTTCCCCTCCCTCCCCTGCCACCGTACTCTGCGACCTTGCAGCTGCTCGCGAGCACGTGCTTGAGCAGACGCGAGTACTCACGCTCAAAACCGGCCAGTTGTTAAGCCCTGTGCTAGAGGGAACTGACACCACGAATCCTGCAGGGCTGTCCATAAATCCGTAAGAGTACGAGGGGATGGAGATCTCTTCTGAACAGCACGTTGCAAGGCATCCCAGATATGCTCAATAATATTCATGTCTGGAGAGTTTGGTGACTAGCTAAGTGTTTGGACTCAGAAGAGTGTTCCTGAAGCCACTCTGTAGAAATTCTGGACGTGTGGTGTCTCGTATGGTCCTGCTGGAATTACCCAGGTCTGTCGGAATGCACAATGGACTTAAATGGATGCATATGATCACACAGAACGCTTACGTACGTGCCACCTGTCAGAGTCGTATCTAGACGTATCAGGGATCCCATATCACTCCAACTGCACACGCCCCACACCATTACAGAGTCTCCATCAGCTTGAACAGTACCCTGCTGACACGCAGGGTCAATGGAATCAGAAGATTGTCTACATACACTGTAACCTCCCCACGCAATATATATAGGAAATGGAAAAAAGAACACATTGACACCGGTGTGTCAGACCCACCATACTTGCTCCGGACACTGCGAGAGGGCTGTACAAGCAATGATCACACGCACGGCACAGCGGACACACCAGGAACCGCGGTGTTGGCCGTCGAATGGCGCTAGCTGCGCAGCATTTGTGCACCGCCGCCGTCAGTGTCAGCCAGTTTGCCGTGGCATACGGAGCTCCATCGCAGTCTTTAACACTGGTAGCATGCCGCGACAGCGTGGACGTGAACCGTATGTGCAGTTGACGGACTTTGAGCGAGGGCGTATAGTGGGCATGCGGGAGGCCGGGTGGACGTACCGTCGAATTGCTCAACACGTGGGGCGTGAGGTCTCCACAGTACATCGATGTTGTCGCCAGTGGTCGGCGGAAGGTGCACGTGCCCGTCGACCTGGGACCGGACCGCAGCGACGCACGGATGCACGCCAAGACCGTAGGATCCTACGCAGTGCCGTAGGGGCCCGCGTCGCCACTTCCCAGCAAATTAGGGACACTGTTGCTCCTGGGGTATCGGCGAGGACCATTCGTAACCGTCTCCATGAAGCTGGGCTACGGTCCCACACACCGTTAGGCCGTCTTCCGCTCACGCCCCAACATCGTGCAGCCCGCCTCCAGTGCTGTCGCGACAGGCGTGAATGGAGGGACGAATGGAGACGTGTCGTCTTCAGCGATGAGAGTCGCTTCTGCCTTGGTGCCAATGATGGTCGTATGCGTGTTTGGCGCCGTGCAGGTGAGCGCCACAATCAGGCCTGCATACGACCGAGGCACACAGGGCCAACACCCGGCATCATGGTGTAGGGAGCGATCTCCTACACTGGCCGTACACCACTGGTGATCGTCGAGGGGACACTGAATAGTGCACGGTACATCCAAACCGTCATCGAACCCATCGTTCTACCATTCCTAGACCGGCAAGGGAACTTGCTGTTCCAACAGGACAATGCACGTCCGCATGTATCCCGTGCCACCCAACGTGCTCTAGAAGGTGTAAGTCAACTACCCTGGCCAGCAAGATCTCCGGATCTGTCCCCCATTGAGCATGTTTGGGACTGGATGAAGCGTCGTCTCACGCGGTCTGCACGTCCAACACGAACGCTGGTCCAACTGAGGCGCCAGGTGGAAATGGCATGGCAAGCCGTTCCACAGGACTACATCCAGCATCTCTACGATCGTCTCCATGGGAGAATAGCAGCCTGCATTGCTGCGAAAGGTGGATATACACTGTACTAGTGCCGACATTGTGCATGCTCTGTTGCCTGTGTCTATGTGCCTGTGGTTCTGTCAGTGTGATCATGTGATGTATCTGACCCCAGGAATGTGTCAATAAAGTTTCCCCTTCCTGGGACAATGAATTCACGGTGTTCTTATTTCAATTTCCAGGAGTATATATATATATATATATATATATATATATATATATATATATATATATATATGAATGAAAATTGACCATGAACCATGAACCAAGCGTAAACTCCCCACTAAATTAATAATTAAATGAATTTTTCTAATATTGTAACCTCTGAACAAAATTGGCTCCCATTTATAGTCTGTGTGCAGAAATGCATTCACATTTAATGTTGCCACAAAATTCTTTTCTCATTTAATGTTAAGTTCGAAAGAGAAAAATTCCTAAACACCAAAATAATAAAAAAGTTTAGTAACCTAATAAATTTTATGAGAACAGCAGCGCTGCCCTTCGGCCCTGTATTCTGAATAAAAAAAGCAAAAAATTCTTACCTCAATAAAAACTGCAAATATATCTGCTCTTAAGTAGAAATTTTTCGACACAGCTTCGTGCAATGCTGGCGTATATATTTTTTTTTTTTTTTGATTCTTGGAAGGAATGATCATGCATTGGAAATATTCTTTAAATTGAAATGAATGCTTTTCTTTAAAAGAGTTACTTTATATTATAAAAATTATTATTGGGGCATTTTTTGGAACAAATTAAATGACAATTAACATACATTATTAGATATGCGCAAGGCTGCTTCTTTACCTTCTACAACAATACTCATCCTCCAGAGTCCTGACCAGAGTCCCGAGCAGAGCACACAGCCGACACATGCCGACTCCCGCCGACTCACGCAGACTACACCAGACTACTCAAGACTACTGTCGACTCGCGCAGACAAGCGCAGACTAGCGACAAGCAACAACTAACGACATACTACTCTCTGGTCAGAGACTCTGTCATACCTCGCCCATCGCCGGCAACGCATATGTCTTACAACACGTACGCGTCCCTCCCTTCTCTGCAATTTGACACGAGACTCGTTCGACGAGGCAACATGCTTCCAGTCATCAACAGTCCAATGTAGGTGTTGACGTGCCCAGGAGAGGAGTAAAGCTTTGTGTTGTGCAGTCACACGAGTGGGCCTTCGGCTCCGAAAGCCCGTATCGATGAGGTTTCGTTGAATGGTTCGCACACAGTTGTTGATGGCCCAATATTGAAATCTGCAGCAATTTTCGGAAGGGTTGCCCTTCTGCCACATTGAACGATTCTCTTCAGTCCTAATAGTTCTCGTTCTTGCAAGATCCGTTTCCGGCCGCGGCGATGTCGGAGATTTCATGTTTTACCGGATTCCTGATATTCACAGTACACTGATGAAATGGTCGTACCGGAAAATCCCCACTTAATCGCTATCTCGGAGATGCTGTCCTCTGTCGCTCGTGCGCCGACAATAACACCACATTCACTTAAATCTTCATAGCATGCCATTGTAGCGGCAGTAAGCGATCTAGTAACTGCGCCAGACACTTGTCTTACATAGGAGTTGCCGATCGCAGAGCCGTATTTTACCTGTTTACATATCTCTATGTTTGAATATGCATGATTAGTTCCTTTGACGCTTCAATGTACTGTGGTCATTCATATATCATGCACTACAATAAAATGTCACTTTCAGCTCTTGTGAGTGTAAGTACCAGCTGTTAAATACCACTTTTACCAATAAAAATGGTGCAATTGAGCTGGCCATCTTGCCTAAATGCCAGGGATGAGTAGGGCATTGGGGTTTTCACTATGGCCTCCAGAAAAAGGAGCAAAGCGACTGGTTGTAACACCTGAATTATCAGTGTCACAAAAGGCAGAGACAAAACTTATAACCTAGCAATATGATGCTGTTTTTTGGCTGCCACAGTGTGGTGCTAACATACAATTATCATCCATCTAGTAAAAGGAGGACTCCTCGGCATTTTTAAATCGAGTAAATTATCTAGAATTTTGCTCTATGTAATTTTAATATTTAAAATGTTTTGTTCGATTTTTTATTAGTTTAGTATAATCTGTGTACTGTTCCAAATATGTGCCTCTGACTATTTTATCGATGACAAATAATTTCAGTTTATAATCCATATGGTTAGCTAAGGAAATGGTGAAAATTTTTCAAGTGCAAAAAGTCTGCATTTGCTGAAACTTCCTCAGAACTATCGAGAATTTGCTTGTTCTTCTGGTTTTCTATTGTAAGACACAATGCGAATGTTAAAAGAAATTTTTCGGCAGTAACATCTAAGTGGACCAAAGAAAGAAATCGCTTCTTGCCACAGACAATTGGGAGGATCATAATGCTGAAATAAAATTTTAACAGTTTTATGACTACAGGTTGCAAGAAGTGAACTTATCATTTCTTCCCAAACTGGATCCTCCTTCTGTTTTCTGGCCTTACCCATGCCTTCCAGGTGTTGACATGTTAATCCGGACTTGGCAACGCTAGTGGCAGAGAATGGCTTGATGCCATTCCTTTACCACACCTCCCTCCTGGTATTGAATTTTTCTATTCCAGCTGTCTGCATCCCATGCCAAAGCATTAGGACATTTTCCGAAATGCTTTCGAATCATGTAACTGTGGAGGAATTTGTGTACCAGCCCAGTATTCACCTAGCCAGATCTGGGAAACCGCCAAAAAACCACATCCAAGCTGGCTATCACACTCACTATCGTCGTTGATCCACTGGACGGATTCTATCTGGGACCAGCTCGCTTCCCCAAATCTAGCACAAGTGTTCTAATGTAGAATAGATAAAAACTACTTGACATGGAATGAACATTTGGGTAACCATAGGTACAACCTATGCCTACTACAGTGGTACAAGTTTATATGCCAACTAGCTCTGCAGATGATGAAAAATACATGAAATGTATGACGAGATAAAAGAAATTATTCAGGTAGTGAAGGGAGACGAAAATTTAATAGTCATGGGTACATAGGTACAACTTCCCCCCCCCCCCCCCCCCATGAACCATTGACCTTGCCGTTGGTGGGGAGGCTTGCGTGCCTCAGCGATACAGATGGCCGTGCCGTAGGTGCAACCACAACGGAGGGGTATCTGTTGAGAGGCCAGACAAACATGTGGCTCCTGAAGAGGGGCAGCAGCCTTTTCAGTAGTTGCAGGGGCAACAGTCAGGATGATTGACTGATCTGGCCTTGTAACATTAACCAAAACGGCCTTGCTGTGCTGGTACTGCGAACGGCTGAAAGCAAGGGGAAACTACAGCCGTATTTTTTCCCGAGGACATGCAGTTTTACTGTATGATTAAATGATGATGGCGTCCTCTTTGGTAAAATATTCCGGCGGTAAAATAGTCCCCCATTCGGATCTCCGGGCGGGGACTACTCAAGAGGACGTCGTTATCAGGAGAAAGAAAACTGGCGTTCTACGGATCGGAGCGTGGAATGTCAGATCCCTTAATCGGGCAGGTAGGTTAGAAAATTTAAAAAGGGAAATGGATAGGTTAAAGTTAGATATAGTGGGAATTAGTGAAGTTCGGTGGCAGAAGGAACAAGACTTTTGGTCTGGTGATTACAGGGTTATAAACACAAAATCAAATAGGGGTAATGCAGGAGTAGGTTTAATAATGAATAAAAAATAGGAGTGCGGGTTAGCTACTACAAACAGCATAGTGAACGCATTATTGTGGCCAAGATAGACACAAAGCCCATGCCTACTACAGTAGTACAAGTTTATATGCCAACTAGCTCTGCAGATGATGAAGAAATAGATGAAATGTATGACGAGATAAAAGAAATTATTCAGGTAGTGAATGGAGACGAAAATTTAATAGTCATGGGTGACTGGAATTCGTCAGTAGGAAAAGGGAGAGAAGGAAACATAGTAGGTGAATATGGATTGGGGGGAAGAAATGGAAGAGGAAGCCGCCTTGTAGAATCATAGCTAACACTTGGTTCAAGAATCATAAAAGAAGGTTGTATACCTGGAAGGATCCTGGAGATACTAAAAGGTATCAGATAGATTATATATTGGTAAGACAGAGATTTAGGAACCAGGTTTTAAATTATAAGACATTTCCAGGGGCAGATGTGGATTCTGACCACAATCTATTGATTATGAACTGCAGATTGAAGCTGAAGAAACTGCAAAAAGGTGGGAATTTAAGAAGGAGGTGGGACCTGGATAAACTGAAAGAACCAGAGGTTGTAGAGAATTTCAGGGAGAGCATAAGGGAACAATTGACAGGAATGGGGGAAAGAAATACAGTAGAAGAAGAATGGGTAGCTCTGAGGGATGTAGTAGTGAACGCAACAGAGGATCAAGTGGGTAAAAAGACGAGGGCTAATAGAAATCCTTGGGTAACAGAAGAAATATTGAATTTAATTGATGAAAGGAGAAAATATAAAAATGCAGTAAATGAAGCAGGCAAAAAGGAATACAAACGTCTCAAAAATGAGATCGACAGGAAGTGCAAAATGGCTAAGCAGGGATGGCTAGAGGACAAATGTAAGGATGTAGAGGCTTGTCTCACTAGGGGTAAGATAGATACTGCCTACAGGAAAATTAAAGAGACCTTTGGAGAGAAGAGAACCACTTGTATGAATATCAAGAGCTCAGATGGCAACCCAGTTCTAAGCAAAGAAGGGAAAGCAGAAAGGTGGAAGGAGTATATAGAAGGTTTATATAAGGGCGATGTACTTGAGGACAATATTATGGAAATGGAAGAGGATGTAGATGAAGACAAAATGGGAGATAAGATACTGCGTGAAGAGTTTGACAGAGCACTGAAAGACCTGAGTCGAAACAAGGCCCCCGGAGTAGACAACATTCCATTAGAACTACTGATGGCCTTGGGAGAGCCAGTCATGACAAAACTCTACCATCTGGTGAGCAAGATGTATGAGACAGGCGATATACCCTCAGACTTCAAGAAGAATATAATAATTACAAACCCAAAGAAAGCAGGTGTTGACAGATGTAAAAATTACCAAACTATCAGTTTAATAAGTCACAGCTGCAAAATACTAACGCGAATTCTTTACAGACGAATGGAAAAACTGGTAGAAGCGGACCTCGGGGAAGATCAGTTTGGATTCCGTAGAAATGTTGGAACACGTGAGGCAATACTAACCTTACGACTTATCTTAGAAGAAAGATTAAGAAAAGGCAAACCTACGTTTCTAGCATTTGTAGACTTAGAGAAAGCTTTTGACAACGTTAACTGGAATACTCTCTTCCAAATTCTGAAGGTGGCAGGGGTAAAATACAGGGAGCGAAAGGCTATCTACAATTTGTACAGAAACCAGATGGCAGTTATAAGAGTCGAGGGGCATGAAAGGGAAGCAGTGGTTGGGAAAGGAGTGAGACAGGGTTGTAGCCTCTCCCCGATGTTATTCAATCTGTATATTGAGCAAGCAGTAAAAGAAACAAAAGAAAAATTCGGAGTAGGTATTAAAATTCATGGAGAAGAAGTAAAAACTTTGAGGTTCGCCGATGACATTGTAATTCTGTCAAAGACAGCAAAGGACTTGGAAGAGCAGTTGAATGGAATGGACAGTGTCTTGAAAGGAGGGTATAAGATGAACATCAACAAAAGCAAAACGAGGATAATGGAATGTAGTGAAATTAAATTGGGTGATGCTGAGGGAATTAGATTAGGAAATGAGACACTTAAAGTAGTAAAGGAGTTTTGCTATTTAGGGAGTAAAATAACTGATGATGGTCGAAGTAGAGAGGATATAAAATGTAGACTGGCAATGGCAAGGAAATCGTTTCTGAAGAAGAGAAATTTGTTAACATCGAGTATAGATTTAAGTGTCAGGAAGTCGTTTCTGAAAGTATTTGCATGGAGTGTAGCCATGTATGGAAGTGAAACATGGACGATAACTAGTTTGGACAAGAAGAGAATAGAAGCTTTCGAAATGTGGTGCTACAGAAGAATGCTGAAGGTAAGGTGGGTAGATCACGTAACTAATGAGGAGGTATTGAATAGGATTGGGGAGAAGAGAAGTTTGTGGCACAACTTGACTAGAAGAAGGGATCGGTTGGTAGGACATGTTTTGAGGCATCAAGGGATCACAAATTTAGCACTGGAGGGCAGCGTGGAGGGTAAAAATCGTAGAGGGAGACCAAGAGATGAATACACTAAGCAGATTCAGAAGGATGTAGGTTGCAGTAAGTACTGGGAGATGATGAAGCTTGCACAGGATAGAGTAGCATGGAGAGCTGCATCAAACCAGTCTCATGACTGAAGACCACAACAACAACAACAACAACAGGTACAACTTGTACAAAGGGGGTTCAAAAAGTTTTGCACAGTCGTCTCTAACTTTTTTATTTTTTGCAGGAGAGATTGAAATTTTTTGTGAACATACTTGGAAAATTTAGCTATACATTGTATCTACTCAATGTAGCCTCCATGAGCTGTGACACATCTGGCCAAACCTTCTTTCCATGATGTAAATGCACTTTGGTAAAATTCTGGGGATTGACTTCCATCGCTTGACATAGGAAATAAGGTTTTTCTCACTATCAAATGTTTTACCACGCAGATGGACCGTCAGACGACCGAAGAGGTAAAAATCAGACGGAGCCAAGTTCGAACTGTAGGGAGGAAGAGGTACAATTTTCCAACCCATTTTCCTCATTTTCTCCTGCGTCATAAGGGCTGTACGGGGTTTGACATTGTCATGGTGTAGTCTGATGGGCTGATGAGCTGACCCTGATGCTGTGGTCTGTAGATCTTGATGGCACGTCGCAGCTTGTCCAATGACAAACAGTAACGGTCCCGGTTAATTGTGGAGCCAGGTTCCAAAAAGTCAACGAAAATGGCTCCACACTGATCCCAGAAGAAGGAGGCCATCACCTTTCGGCCTCTTCTTCGTGAAAGTCTTGGTTTCTTCTTCCGAGGGGAACCCGGATGAGGCTTGGTTCGAACAAAAACAACTATGTTTCATCCTGGGTAATGACGTCTTGAAGAGGAAATCCATCACCGACTGTTGTCGCAACCTGACATCTACTTCACGGTCCATTATGGCTCGCCTGTAAATAAAAGAAAATACTTTTATATACCAACTTATAGCTAAATTTTCCAAGTACTTTCACAAAAAATTTCATTCTTCTCTTGCAAACAATAAAAAAATGAGAGACAACTATGCAAAACTTTTTGAACGCCCTTTGTAGTTACTTGGTTGTGCCACCATAGTCTCAGTTGCCTGGTGTCATTGTTTCTCGTTATTTTTGTCAGATGTATGGTCATAATTCCCATTATCTATTCTCCAACTGATGTTTTTACATTTGAAAATGACGATGTAGTTCATTGAAACCGGTAATGTAACCCTTTCTTTTTAAAGCAAAAAGTTTTATATACCGTGACTATGGCTTCACTATTGTAGTGTCAAACAAACTTTAAAACTACACTTTAGTCACTCTTTAGGACAATCGTGTCAGAATTAACTTAATTCTCCATAGCCTTTTGATTACAGCAAATCGTTCTGGACAGCGACCTGTTAGTACAGGTAAAAGTAATCCTTCGCTCCCAGTGCAGTTTAACCCGGGATCGCTGGCGCCTATTGTTGTCGCGCGATAACTCCCGTGTTAGATTTTTTCTAACAAATGTATTTCTTTACGTTTTTGCCTGTAGGTTCCATACCGAGATACAATTATCAAGTAAATTACTTCTTTCTTATTACCAAAACATTATAATTATGTATAAACATTAAATGAAACATATATCTTGCTTTAGTTTTAAAAATTCAGTATGCAGTGGTTACACACAGTTTATCATTACATCACAACACTTCTCCTAACAGCACTTCGAAACAATGACTGTAAGTGAACATCCTAGTTTACCATCACACCCGTTTTACTAATCTGAGTTAATTCCAGCTTCTTGTGACGAGCAAGTCATGGCAAGTAAGAAAATACAAATGGAACTGGAACAAAGATGGCAGCGATGGTGTGTATATTTGTTTTTTCTTTTTGGGCAGTAGTGACATCTTGTATTTCCTCTTGATTCACTTGCTTCTTCTGCTGTAGGCAGGTTGTGGATACCTTCAACGCCTATTATTTTCTCCTTCAAGTGGTGTGATATGCTAGTAACTTGTATACGCTTGATTGTACGTGCTTCTGTAACCACCATACTCGGTTCTTTTAGGAATCACCTCCTTGGCATCAAGTCACACGTACTCATCTTGTATATTACTTCACCATTTATCGCCCCGATGTTCAGCAAGGTGAAAAACAGAATATTCCGATTTCAGACGGTCGGCAATATCTACGCCGCCTTTTGTAATATTGTAGAATGTAATCACTTCAGGTTTACTTGATTCGCCACTGTCCGTATCTATACTACCGTCTCTGTGAAGGTAGATATCATTAGTACAATCTTTTTCTGTCTCTTGTTCGGAACATACGAGCAAAGGAGACAATTGTAACCTGGTTTCTTTCCAAATCCGAAAAAGCTGCTGTTTATTGATCCAACCTTTGCAGACAGTAGCGCCTGTGGAATTTCTCTCTTGTTATCTACTGTGGGTCGATGATTAGTGTACAGTTCGTTTGTGACTAGGACAGATGTAAAATAGTTGTCCATCGTCATGTTCCTGCCTGTGCTTTCAGTGATTCGAATTAGTCATAACACCATATTCCTTGCATCATTAGGTACTTGATATGTACCAGCAGGCTGTTTGCCTGCATATATTTCCATATTCAGCGTGTAAAAAATTCTAGGATCACAGAGTGCATATACTTTTATTCCGCATTTTGCTGGCTTAAGGGAAATACACTGCCTGAACTTGCAACGTTCACGGAAAGCTTCCAGCATCTCGTCTACTGTTGCCAATGCTGCTACACTGTAACTCTTCTTGCAGACATTCACAAACCCATCGAATACACTACTGGCCACTAAAATTGCTACACCAAAAAGAAATGCAGATGATAAACAGGTATTCATTGGACATATATATTATACTAGAACTGACATGTGATTACATTTTCACACAATTTGGCTGCATAGATCCTGAGAAATCAGTACCCAGAACTACCACCTCTGGTCGTAATACCGGCCTTGATACGCCTGGGCATTGAGTCAAACAGAGCTTGGATAGCGTGTACAGGTACAGCTGCCCATGCAGCTTCAGCACGATACCACAGTTCATCAAGAGTAGTGACTGGCGTATCGTGACGTGCCAGTTGCTCGGCCACCATTGACCAGACGTTTTCAATTGGTGAGAGACCTGGAGAATATGCTGGCCAGGGCAGCAGTCGAACATATTCTGTGTCCATAAAGGCCCGAACAAGACCTGCAACATGCGGTCGTGCATTATCCTGCTGAAATGTAGGGTTTCGCAGGGATCGAATGAAGGGTAGAGCCACGGGTCGTAACACATCTGAAATGTAACGTCCACTGTTCAAAGTGCCGTCAATGCGGACAAGAGGTGAGCGAGACGTGTAACCAATGGCACCCCATACCATCACGGCGAGTGAACGCCAGTATGGCGATGACGAATACACGTTTCCAATGTGCGTTGACCGCGATGTCGTCAAACACGTATGCGACCATCATGATGCTGTAAACAGAACCTGGATTCATCCGAAAAAATGACTTTTTGCCATTCGTGCACCCAGGTTTGTCGTCGAGTACATCATCGCAGGCGCTCCTGTCTGTGATGCAGCGTCAAGGGTAACCGCAGCCACGGTCTCCGAGGTGATAGTCCATGCTGCTGCAAACGTCGTCGAACTGTTCGTGCAGATGGTTGTTGTTTTGCAAACGTCCCCATCTGTTGACTCGGGGATCGAGACGCGGCTGCACGATCCGTTACAGCCATGCGGATAAGATGCCTGTCATCTGGACTGCTAGTGGTACGAGGCCGTTTGGATCCAGCACGGCGTTCCGTATCACCCTTCTGAACCAACCGATTACATATTCTGCTAACAGTCATTGGATCTCGACCAACGCGAGCAGCAATGTCGCGATACGATAAACCGCAATCGCGATAGGCTTCAATCCGACCTTTATCAAAGTCGCATTTCTCCTCCTTACACGAGGCATCACAACAACGTTTCATCAGGCAACGCCGGTCAACTGCTGTTTCTGTATGAGAAATCGGTTGGAAACTTTCGTCATGTCAACACGTTGTAGGTGTCGCCACCGGCACCAACCTTGTGTGAATGCTCTGAGAAGCTAATCATTTGCATATCACAGCATCTTCTTCCTGTTGGTTAAATTTAGCGTCTGCAGCACGTCATCTTCGTGGTGTAGCAATTTTAGTGGCCAGTTGTGTATTTCCCTGATCGGTGCCAGGTTATTTGTTTCCTTCATCTGCGCCCTCGTAGACTTGTCATCAAACCGTACAGCTTGCAGAAGAGTATGGAATCTTCGTCTGCTCATCGATGCAAAAAAATATGTAATGCAGTTTCATCAGTGACCTGTCGTTCATCGGTAACTTTTTCACTCTGGTGAGACATAAAGCTCCAAGGCAAGCAGATAATTCTTCGAAATCTGTCTGTGGGCAGTCTCGAGCACTCTGTAAATAACCTGCTGCCATTCTGTCTAGTTCCTGGTTTGTGTATTTTACAACACGGTCAAATACTCTTGTAACACCATAGCTCTAATGCTCTACTGATTTATTTTGCCTTTTGTTTCATTTAATGTTACATCGTTGAGCTTCTGTAAATGCGCTTGATTCAACCGATAACACAAAATTGTATACTCCTTTCTTTGTAAAAAATTTGATGTCATGGTTTGATTCTATGCAATGTAGTATATCTGTCATTTAAATTCTTTGTCTGAATTGGAGGGAGACAAAACTTAGTGTATATATTTGGAATTTGGGTGAATAATTTTTTGTAGAAATACCAATATGTGCAAATGTTCTGTTTTATTTAAAATGTTTCTTTGCTGTTATGTAAACTGCTGATCTTCACTTAGGGTTCTTAGATATTTTTATGTAAAAGGTTTTGTGGTTCCCCTCGGGAACGGAACTGTGAAGGGCGCGCAAATTGTGATTGGCCGAGGTAGAAAAGTTGGAATTGAGAGTCAGTCGGGGACGAGCTACCAAACTGTCAGTAGCTCATGTAAAAGTTGTGTATTGTGTTGGTTCTGAGAGACGCTTTTCCTGGCGCTTTCGAATGCCTCGGATGGATGGATAAAGAGCTGGAACTATTCTGAAATCGATGTCTATCATCGCTACCAAGAAATGACAGAATCCGGCAATTCTACCTGCAAATCCACCTACCAACATGCGATCGCCACCACATTGCGCAATCGCTGTAATGGAACACTATAGTAATGTACACTGAAGGATCAGCTCATTGGATGTTTAGTGTACTCAAATACAAGGTAATTTTTAGCTGAACTTTTGTACCTACCGTGATTTATCCTCAGTCACACATCCACTTAGGGTCCCTCCCACTCTAAAGTGCTTACCGAGTGTCCTTTATTGAAAGAAAGTTAAAGTTAATGTGGCAAGAGAGTGAGCTAAAGTATATGATGCTTGCTGAAAATAATTTTTCTATTAAAACTGCTTATTAATATGTTGTTGTCAATTTCAAAATTAAAAGGTCATAAAACTGAGGATGGTAAAGTTTTGCTTAGTAAATGATCACATTGCTGCTTGTTGCAAATCGCAAAAGGTGAGTCAGTTTCTTACAGATATGCCGTGTTCTACTGCAGTAAGAGTTGAGAACTAATACCTTGTTTCTTTAGTGTGTTGACAGTGTGTTTAGTATGCTCTGCTACAATGGCCAAGATTAAGGGCCCCCCTCCACTGAAATGCACAAAGTTACTTAATTATAGCAAGTTTCAATTACTTTTCCTATTTAAGTGAACTTCTGTACAATATTGGATTCGCCTTGTGTATTAAAAGTGCATATTAATGGTGTAACAGGATCAACAGTTAGTCTATTGTTCTCATGCTAGATAACGATTAATATAAAGACCACTATCTATGAAAACAATAATTTCTTAATTCAAAAGACTGTTAGTGAATTCCATTTAACTTTCATTCTAACTAGAAAAGTATTTAGCTGAGAGAGGCTTAACCTGTGATCAGTTCATAATTTTGCAGTGAACTACATTTACAATTTTATGTAAGCTAGGAAAATGTTTGAAAAGTAATACTGAACCTATGTCCAATTTATGATTTTACATGAATATTAATAGTAATGTTATAAAGACCATTCAGTTTGAATAAGCCCTGAAAGTAATAGTGTGTATTGTTATCTGTTATGTTTATGCAAATAGTTTGTTCTGCTCTGTCAGCTTCCAATCCGTGAACATATGCAGGTGTCAGAGTTCACTGCACTCGCGTGTGGCAAAATATAGGTTGTGTTTGTCCGTTAAAGTTACTCATACCTACTTTCTTAAAAAAAAAAGTTAATCATTCTCTTGCCTAATTAGGCTGGCGACCGTTTTCTTTATGCTTTAAACCGTGTAGCTAGGTAAAATATTATTTGTTACTGTTTAAATATTTACGTAATTCTGACTTTCACTTCCGATAAGCCACCTCCGTTAGGTACAACACGGTCAACATAACAAAATTCCTCTCAGAGGGTAACACTGCTCTGCTTGTTCATACTATAATTACTTGAATAAGAATAATTTTTTTATACGAACTACCTTCAGCTTTGAGGTTATGGCATAGTAGTAGCAGACGGTAGTGTTATACACTGTCTGAAAAAACACTTTCCAGCAGTCGAGAACAGCTTTCGAATTTTTTGCTTCCCCCTTTACACCTGGAAGTTGTGTCACAATATTCTGACGAGCAGTTTTTGATGGAGGGGCTTTATGTTTGAACCATTTTGTTTTTCCATCCCTACCTTGATACCTGTCACGATTTGCAGGTGTTGGGGCTGCTGTAGACGCATTACAGAATAACTGTCTGATTGTGCGTCTGTATCTGAAGACAGGAATTCTGTATGGATATTCTCATCCAGCGGTTCCTCTAGCCACAGCAATATCTGTTCATCTGAGATGACACCTATCCTCTAAAATTTTATATATTTTCACATCTGACAGAGCATGTCGCGTACTTTGTGTACACAGCTGCTTCATTCAGTATGTAAAACCAAATAAGTATTATTACTTTTTTAAAAAAATACGTAATATGGGCAGGCTACGTCCAGGAGAAAAAAATTAACCCAATCTCAAGTCACCAGCACAGAGAAACAGACTAAAAAAAGAAGCAAGACGGTGTTTTACGAATGTACAGGGCATTATTACGCGAGAGCTACCGCGTGAAAAATAATGTAAAGATGCGCACCGCTTCAAACAGGGCCGGTGACAGCAGAATTACCTGTAATTAGACAAGCGAAAGCCACGTGAAGGTAGAGATATCAAAGAAAGCATTCCTAGATCAATATTTCAATATCTTTAAAATACAGGGTGATCAAAAAGTCAGTATAAAATTGAAAACTTAATAAACCACAGAATAATGTAGATATAGAGGTAAAAATTGACACACATGCTTGGAATGACAAGAGGTTTTATTAGAACAAAAACAAAAAAAAACAAAGTTCAAAAAATGTCCGACAGATGGTGCTGGACAGCAAAACTGCTACCGTGACGGGTCAGAGGTACGCCGATATGTTACAGAATCGCATCATCCCCAGCCTGGCTGATAAACACCTGCTGGAACGTACGATGTTTATGCAGGATGGCGCTCTACCCCCTGTTGCTAGACGCGTGAAAGATCTCTTGCGCGCGTCGTTTGGTGATGATCGTGTGCTCAGCCGCCACTTTCGTCATGCTTGGCCTCCCAGGTCCCCAGACCTCAGTCCGTGCGATTATTGGCTTTGGGGTTACCTGAAGTCGCAAGTGTATCGTGATCGACCAACATCTTTGGGGATGCTGAAAGACAACATCCGACGCCAATGCCTCACCATAACTCCGGACATGCTTTACAGTGCTGTTCACAACATTATTCCTCGACTACAGCTATTGTTGAGGAATGATGGTGGACATATTGAGCATTTCCTGTAAAGAACATCATCTTTGCTTTGTCTTACTTTGTTATGCTAATTATGATCAGATGAAGCGCCATCTGTCGGACATTTTTTGAACGTTTGTATTTTTTTGGTTCTAATAAAATCCCATGACATTCCAAGCATGTGTGTCAATTTGTACCTCTCTATCTGCATTATTCCGTGATTTATTCAGTTTTCAAATTTATACTGACTTTTTGATCACCCGGTATATTGTAATATTTCAGTAAAATCATGAATACTAGATTTTTTCTCTCGCTCAAGCGATCCCGGGTAGAGCTAGCTGTGTCTCCAGTTATGAACATCACATCTATTGATTGGCGACTCCATGGAGTGCTGTGCGCACAACGACCATATATATTAAATTAAAAGGAAGGTCAGCGTTGGCCGTAATATTGATGTTGTATTGATAGCAGAATCGATTTTCGATCACATAGTGATCATCTTCAGTGCTGTACAAATTAAACTCAGACTTTGGTATCATATTGAACTTCATACCAGTGTCTGACTTTAATTTGTACAACACTGAAGATGGTCACTATGTGATCGAAAATCGATTCTACTATCAATAAAACATCAATATTACGGCCAACGCTGACCTTCCTTTTAATTTAACATCACTTCTGCTCAGGTTGCCAGCGTGTCTCCTCGAAGTATCATTTTTAACATTTGTGAGCACATTGCCACGTTTCACTTGCCATCATGTGAGATTGCCCACTGGCATAGCGCACACCACAACAACGTCATTGGAACGTTACACCACTATCGTGAGACACAAAACAAAAATTGTGCCTCGAAGTGTTCGCCTTCTGTCAACAACAGTAGCTGATGAGCGCTGCCTGCAAATCGTGGCTCGTAGAAATCTCGAATGCAATGGAGCAGAATGGCATTCTCGGTTTTTGCAGGCAGCTATGAGCGCTGTGTCGAATACAGGAAGTGGCTGGCTCTGAGCACTATGGGGCTTAACATCTGTGGTCATCAGTCCCCTAGAACTTAGAACTACTTAAACCTAACTAACCTAAGGACATCACATACATCCATGCCCGAGGCAGGATTCGAACCTGCGACCGTAGCGGTCTCTCGGGTCCAGACTGTAGCGCCTAGAACCGCACGGCCACTCCGGCCGGCTAATTCGCACTGGAACAAAACCCTTTCAGGTATGCAGTTTCGCAGCCAAGAATGCTATATGATCGTTCCATTTTTTATTGTTGCAGACAAATTTCGTGGTGAAGAAGGACGGAACTGTGGTCAACCAGGGAGAGCAAGAGGGATGCGAATTCCTGGACGACAACAAGGATAATGACAACACGAGACCTTTCCTCGATGCGCTTAATATGCCTATGGAATGCCCTGTGCCTCCGGTAAGTGATGTCACGAGGTTCGTTCAAAAAATTCTATAACTTTGTCCACAAAATTTTTCTACGCTTACCTTTCACTTATTGTGCATGGTCTCCTTCGGAGATCTGTCCTCCACACTTGATACACCGCTCCCAACGCAGTCTTGGTACGCCTCTTGCTGGATAACGCGAAGCGCCGTCTGAGAATTTTCTTTTATCTCGTCTATCGTTGCAAATTTTTGTCCTTTCAACGGGGTTTTCAGTTTTGGAAATAAAAAAAAGTTCGTAGGGGCCATATCTGGAGAGTACCGAGGATAAGCAGCACAGTGATTTCGTTTTTTGTGCAAAAGTCACGCACCAATAGGGATGAACGTGTGGGTGCGTTATCGTGATGGGAGAGCCATGAATAGTCTCGCCACTTTTCAGACCGTTTCCTTCTCATATCTGTCCGCAGGCGTCGTAGCACGTCCCCATAGAACCATCGATTGGCAGTATGTCCCTTTGGCGCAAATTCATGTTGAACTAATCCTTGAAAGTCAAAGAGAACTTTCAGCATGGGTTTGACATTTGACCTGACCTGACGAGCCACTTGGAGAAACTTTCCCGCCCCTTTGTGAAAATTGAAGCGTCGACTCAGAGTCATAACCATAGATTTTTTGGATTGATTTGGGGGAGGAGACCAAACAGCGAGGTCATCGGCCTCATCGGATTAGGGAAGAGTGGGGAAGGAAGTCGGCCGTGCCCTGTGAAAGGAACCATACCGGCATTTGCCAGAAGGGACTTAGGGAAATCACGGAAAACCTAAATCAGGATGGCCGGACTCGGGATTGAACCGTCGTCCTCCCGAATAACCGTAGACCCACGTGTCATTGTCAGTTATGATTCTCTTACGGGACATCTCGTTCTCATTTGGGCGACGCAAAAGCTCTCCACAGAGTGCGAGGCGAAGATCTTTCTGGTCCTGATTCATGAGCCGTGGGGCGAACTTGGCGGCAACAGGGTGCATTCCAAGATGCTGTGTCAGGATTTCATGACATGATCCAACTGAAATGTTACATCTTCTGCAATCTCTCGGACAGTCAGTCTTCGACTGGCAAGCACAATTTCATTGACGTTCCTGACATTAGGGTCGTCGGTAGACGTCGGAGGGCGTCCTGAACGAGGGTCATCTTTAACTTCTGTCTGGCCATTTTTATACCGTGTGAACCATTCGTAACACCAAGTACGGCTTAAGCAGTCGTCACTGTAGGCTTCCTGCATCTTTTGGTGTATCTCTGTAAAGGATTTCTTGAGTTTCACGCCGCAAAGTTAATGCAAATGTGTTGCTCCTCTAAGTTTGCCATCTCGAATTCGCAAACTGTGTTACACAACGTTCTACTCAGTCCAGCACTGAACAATAACTAACAGACATACAACAATGAAACTTCCGGCGGCCATACATTAAATGCAAGTGTGTGCAGGAATGTCAACCGCATTTCACTTCAACATTGGCGCGAAATTGAGAATGTTCCGGAATTTTTTGAACAGACCTCGTATGTTCCTTTCATACCGTGCTCGTCGCATGGCCTCTGATTGAACTTGCCGACCCTTTAACCCTTACTGTAGACCGGGTTCCAATGGATTTCTGTCCAGTCTTTGAACACATGTAAAAACGAAGTGGAAACCAGAACTTCTCCTCACTCACCCCCCCCCCCCCCCCCCCGATCGCTCGCTGCTCCTACACTCAGTATCGGCATACGCGCACGTCCACTGGATCCCAACTATAGATGTGCAATGGATTCACTACTTTTGTTATTTTTTCAGTTTTACTCTTTCGTTTCAGGTATCTGTAATAGAAAATCTAAACAGTGGTTCTGGAAACCGGTATTTCCTATTAGAACAGCGGTTGGACGATGAATTACACGGGCATGATGACGAAGTTGGTGAAAATTCAACATCTGCACGTAATCAAACGGACAGGAGGACGAAGAGTTTGTGATAATGAGTGATCAAGACTCAAACTACGAATTGTCTGGCGACGAAGAGATTCATCGAGACGAAGTTGAAATGAATGGAGAGACTAATTCCAGGAAATAATATTACGGAAAAGTAGACTGAAACACAACCTGTAAGAAATGCTCGTGCCAGGAGCCACAATATTATCAGACTGCCTTGCATCACTTATCGACCAAGACGTATTTAGCCACTTTATACAAATGAAGCACTGGAGACAGTATTTGACGCGGTTATCAGGAACAAACTATGGTTCAAATGGCTCTGATCACTATGGGACTTAACTTCTGAGGTCATCAGTCCCCTAGAACTACTTAAACCTAACTAACCTAAGGACACCACACACATCCATGCCCGAGGCAGGATTCGAACCTGCGACAGTAGTGCTCACGCGGTTCCAGACTGTAGCGCCTAGAACCGCTCGGCCACACCGGCCGCCGAACAAACTATGGTTTTGGATGAACAAAAAACTGGCAGAGTTCAGTTTGAGGTACAAGTCTACGGATCGCCCAAAACCGAAGGAACGGTCTCAGCAGCAACTGGACACCTTTTGAGGTTAGTTGCTGTATCCAAGTCGAATCACGAAGTCGTAATATCGCTATTTGCGACAGATTGAACTGGGCGAGAAAAATCGCTTCGAAAATCCCGAAGACAGAAAAGTGTCCGAAAAAACTGACTCAAGTTGTATAGTGATAGAACGTGTGTACTATCCACTCATGTTAACGTGACTGCCTCTCAAAAGCCTGAATAACCAATTTTGCAGCGCGGATCGCTGTGAGTCGTGACAGAAGACGTCCTGGAAGTTACCGACAGTGTAGTGGAGCCATGACGACTCCAGCGCAGTGACGAGCTGTAGTAGGTTTCTTGGTTGAAGAGTCATGGAGAGAAAATCCCGATTCTAGGTTCGGTTTAAATCGAGGGAGTTTGGTGGCCAGGAGATATGGTATACTCGTCCCCGTTCTCTTCGGACCATGCATATACACTGTGACCTGTGTGACACATTGGATTTTACTGCTGGAGGATGCCATCGTGCCGAGGAAAAACAAACAGCATGTAGGGGTGGACATGGTCCCCAAGGATAAATACATGCTTGTGTTGATCCATTTTGCTTCCAGAATGATGACATAACACAAGAAATGCCGCGAACCATAACGCTCCCTCTTCTGGCCTGGACCTTTCCGATGACTGCTGCAGGGTGTTTGTAATGACACGTTTCACGCCGCACACATCAACAGCCATCTGTGTGATAAACCTAAAACGTGATTCATCTGAAGAGGCTACCTGCATCATCTCTATGGATGTCCAGTTGCGGTATTTGCGTGCAAATTACAACCTTCGTCGCCGATGTACAGTAGCAGGCATGGGTGCATAACCGTGCACCTACTATGGAGGCCTATATGCAGCAACATCCACTGAACGGTCGTTGAGGAGACACTGTTGGTAGCCCTTTCGTTCATCTGGCCTGTCAGTTGTTCAACAGCTGCACTTATATTTGGTTGTACACATCTCATTCATTCATCCTTGCCATCCTTGGCCCATGGTGCACAACACTTGTCTTGGCGCCGGTTTCCTATAGCATCATTTTGCCATGTGGGGTATATTGTAGCCACAGTGGCACGCTAACAATTTACAAAGCTAGCCGTTTGGAACTGCTTCCAATAAACTCCTCCGACTGCACTGTTTCCCGCCCCCCCCCCCGGCCCCATCCCCACCCTCCGCCAGCACGACACGCTTTGTACTCGTATACCCTCCATTGCTAGTGCTGGCATCTGCTGTCTGTGACTGCTTATTGCATTCTGACGTCGAACATAGGAGGGAGGGGGAGGGGGGGGGGTGTCACATTAACGTGACTGGACTGTGTCGATATCTTCAATAAGAATTCCCCATCAAATTACGCATTTGATGCTATATGTACCATATATGCCACCTAAGTCACTTCATCAATGAACAGAACATGTCAGGCTAACGTAAACAGATGTGCTGTTGTACATTTTACTATAGATTGTGTTTCTTAAGATTTAACGATCATCTGTTGAATGCTACATACATGGACATGGCCACATGCACGAAGGGCTGTTTGATTGCAAACATTTTAATTCTGAGAAACGTTTGCATGATGTGCTGCATTTTATCCACTAATATGACAACTTGGCATCAGGTTCCTACACACAGTGAACACGTTTTCCAGCAACAGTTTTTCAAGAACAGGAGATGACAGCAAAGCCTGTCGAAATTTCTCGTCGAAAATAAATAAGTCTTTATGTGATATTAGCTGTAGATATTGTTTTACCAAGTAAATGATATCGTGAGACATGTCAATCAAGGTGTTGATTCTGTCGACCGAATGTGTTCAGAATATTCAGGCAGTCACAGAAGGCGTCGTTGGCGCTAACTTCTTATGTATAGGTTATTGGACATGAGTGGACTGAATGCTAATATATCGTCTGGCAGAATCATGATATTACAACGAAGCTGACGTCGACGATGTTGTTGAAAGATTGTGTGGACCGTATACGAACGACAGATGGAATACATAAACACTACCCACACAGCTCAGAACGAGCACGGCTTCAACCAGCAGCAGCAAAAAGTGATTACAACACCCCTAAATTGGGTAGAAATGAGAGAGAGAGAGAGAGATTCTCATTCTGTCCACCTAATAAAAAAGTAAAGATTGTACTCTTGTGCAATATCTACAAACTGCCTGCAAGGGTTGTTCTGAACCACTTCAATACTCTTGCATGTAAGTTGGCTTACTTTGTTCATTGTCAAAATTTTTATAGAAGGATATTCTAAGTTTTTGTTTTAATACTTTTAAGAAGCACACTTTAAAAAATAATAGAAACCTTAGATTGTTTTTTATAATCATTTAGTACATGCGACGTTCTTTTTCGATGACGCGTTCCGACTTCAGACTGATTTATGCAAGTACAGATTAAAATAGAAAAATGAAAATTCCTATCGTAGATTTTGCTAAATGTTTAAGTCCTAGAATAACAATTTAAAAAAAATTAAACATACGTTAATTTTTATTTGTCATTAGAAAATAACTAGCTCAGCGACTATAGACGCGTTACAGCTTTTCTTGATAACAGTAAAGAGTTAATCCGATGCAGAACGCAATGAGCCAGTTTCACTAGTGTGAGTACGATGTATCAATATACTGAGGCAATATGAAGCCACATCCCCTTGGTATGGCGACAGAACTTCGCAACCGCGTAGGTTAAAGAAAGTGAAGTACTCGAAACTAAAGAATTCAGTAGGTAAGGAGCTGTAAAATTTGTTTCCTAATTTTATACGTGATGTAAGGGCATCCGCGAGAGGATAAATAAATAATGATGATACATAGGCTTAGATGAAATTTTCCTTGATTTTAGCAGTTCGACACTTAGTTGTATTAAAAAGTTACTAATTACCCTTAAGATGGCGATTTTCTTGGTAGGAAATTGAATAGTTTCACGCACAAGGATACAACTGCGAGGTTTTAAGAGATGCTAGTGCTTAGCAACTTAATGTCCCACTGTGGTCCTACCAGAAGTGCTGCAAAAGACGCAGTTCGGTTGGGCTTAAAATGTAGTGCTACTTTACATGTCGACTAATTTCTTTTGGAGCCTATGTTCAAAGCACGTAAGCCATCGATTCCTTAAAACAGATTCGGGAGGACGACGGTTGAATCCCGCGTCCGGCCATCGTGATTTATGTTTTCCGTGATTTCCCTAAATCGCTCCAGGCCAATGCCGGGATGGTTCCTTTGAAAGAGCACAGCCGACTTCCTTCCCCGTCCATCCCTAATCCGCTGAGACCGATGACCCCGCTGTCTGGTCTCATCCCCCCAAACAATCCAATCCAATCCTTAAAACAGAGGTGGTCAAGAATACGGCTCACAAGCTGTGCCCTCGTATGAGTGCCATAGCGATCAGCCTAGTTGCACACTTCCTGCACTGCCACGGCACGCTGTTTGAGCATGAGGAAAAACTGCGAAAGGCCCGTATTTATACTGAAGAGCCAAAGAAACTGGTACACCCGCCTAATATCGTGTAGGGCCCCCACGAGGACGCAGAAGTCCTGGAAGACGACCTGGCATAGACTCGACTGAAGTCTGAGGTAGTGCTGGAGGGAATTGACACCATGAATCCTGCAGGGCTGTGCATAAATCCACAAGAGTACGAGATGGAGGAGATCTCTTCTTAACAGCACTTGCAAGGCATCCCAGATACTAATAATGTTCATGTCTGGGGAGTATGGTGGGCAGAGGAAGTGTTTAAACTCAGAATAGTGTTCCTGGAGCAACTATGTAGCAATTCTGGACGTGTGGGGTGTCGCATTGTCCTGCTGGAATTATCCAAGTCCGTCGGATTCCTAATGGACATGAATGGATGCAGGTTACCAGACAGAACGCTGAAGTACGTGTCACCTGTCACAGTCGTATCTGGACGTATCAGGGGTCCCATATCACTCCAACTGCGCACGTCCCACACCATTACAGGGCCTCCATCAGCTTGAAGAGTCACCTTCTGACATGCAGGATCTATGGATTCATTAGATTGTCTCCATACCCGTACGCGTCCATCCTCACGATACAATTTGAAATGAGTCTCGTTCGACGAGAGAGCATGCTTCCAGTCATCAACAGTCCAATGCTGGTGTTGACATGCCCGGGAGAGGGGTAAAGCTTTGTGTCGTGCAGTCACACGAGTGGGCCTCCTGCTCCGAAAGCCCATATCGATGATGTTTCGTTGAATGGCTCGCACACTGTCATTTGTTGATGGTCCAGTATTGAAATCTGCAGCCATTTGAAGAAGGGTTGCACTTCTGCCACGTTGAACAATTCTCTTCAGTCGTCATCGTTCCCGTTCTTGCAGAATCCTTTTCCGGCAGCAGCGATGTCTGAGATTTTATGTTTTACCGGATTACTGATATTAACAGAACACTGGTGAAATGGTCGTACGGGAAAATCTCCACTTCATCGATACCTCGGAGATGCTGTGTCCCATCGCTCGTGCGCCGACTATAACACTACGTTCAAACTCACTCAAATCCTGATAACTTGCCATTTAGCGGAAGTAACCGATTTAACAACTGCGCCAGACACTTGTTGTCTTACACTCATGCTCATAAATTAAGGATAATGCTGATACATGGTGAAAAAACACTCTGGTCGGCGGTTTGCGGGTTTAAATCACCTCGGGGTACGACCATGCGGTGCATTTGACCTGCGGTCGTCGCACGGTGGCGCTGCCAGCAGCCCACATACACAGAGGTGTGTTGATGCATGTCAGAGTATGGTGCAGAGAGTAAGTGTGTAGACGTTTTCAGACGTGCTAATGGTGACTGTGTGTTGAAAATGGCTCAAATAACATACACTGATGACGTTATGAAGGGTAGAATACTAGGGCGGCTGGAGGCTGGTCAAACACAGCAGGTCGTAGCACGGGCCCTCCGTGTGCCACAAAGTGCGATCTCAGGGTTAATGCAACGATTCCAGCAGACAGGAAACGTGTCCAGGCGCTACAATATTGGACGTCCACAGTGCACAACACCACAAGAAGACCGATATCTCACCATCAGTGCCCGCAGACGGCCACGGAGTACCGCAGGTAGCCTTGCTCAGGTCCTCACCACAGCCACTGGAACAGTTGTCACCAGACACACAGTCTATAGACGACTGAACAGACGTGGTCAATTCGCTTGGAGACCTGCAAGGTGCATTCCACTGACCACTGGTCACAGGAGAGCCCGTAAGGTCTCGTGTCAAGAACACAGTACACGATCATTGGAACAGTAGTCCCGGGTTATGTTCACGGACAAGTCCAGATATAGTCTGAACAGTGATTCTCGCCGGGTTTTCATCTGGCGTGAACCAGGAACCAGATACCAACCCCTTAATGTCCTTCAAAGGGATCTGTATGGAGGTCGTGGTTTGATGGTGTGGGGTGGGTTATGATTGGTGCAGGTACACACCTGCATGTCTTTGACAGAGGAACTGTAACAGGTCAGGTGTATTGGGACGTCATTTTGCACAAGTACGTCCGCCTTTTCAGAGGTGCAGTGGGTCCCACCTTCCTCCTGATGGATGATAACGTACGGCCCCATCGAACTCAAAGATATCACCCGAATGGAGTGGCCTGCCTGTTCTCCAGACCTAAACCCCATCGAGCACGCCTGGGATGCTCTCGGTCGATGTATCGCTGCACGTCTTCAAACCCCTAGGACACTTCAGGAGGTCTGACAGGCACTGCTGCAAGAATAGGAGGCTATGCCCCAGCAGCTGCTCGACCACCTGACCCAGAGTATGCCAACCCATTATGTGGCCTGTGTACGTGTGCATGGTGATCATATCCCATATTGATGTCGGGGTACATGCGCAGGAAACAGTGGCGTTTTGTAGCATATATGTTTCGGTACGGTTTTCTCAATTTATCACCAATGCCGTGGACATACAGATCTGTGTCTTGTGTGTTCCCTATGTGCCTATGTTATTAGCGCCAGTTTTGTGTAGTGCCACGTTGTGTGGCGGCACCACATTCTGCAATTATCCTTAATTTATGAGCACGAGTGTATATAGGCGTTGGCGACCGCTGCGCCGTGTTCTGCCTGTTTACATATCTCTGTACTTGAATACATGTGTCTATACCAGTTTCTGTGGCGATTCAGCGTATATACAAAATTTATAACTGTAATACTTGTGTTATTGTGTTAAACTTTTAATATAAGATGGATTATGATAGTAAATTTGGTCATCAATTATATGATATATTGAAAATCAGATTTTTAGTGCCCCTGGTAGCTTTGGAATAAGCAACCTGCAAATAGAAATGTGCACCACAAACCACGAACCGGGTTAGCTATTTAGTGATACAGGGTGTTACAAAACGATACTGGCAAACGTTGTATGGTTATAGAGGCCGTCTTGAGGAATAATTTGAGGATTGGAACCTGTGCCCGGAAACGTAATCCAACGTTGCTACAGAGCGTCCAAGTTATTGGCACCGGCGCATGCCACTAGCCCACCCTCTCAGCAGCAAACATGGATTTATATGCTGACGGACTGTAGGAGGAATGTCTCCCTATAGACCTGTGTTGTTTGTTATTTAGTGATCGTGACTGACTGCACGATCGCCAGTGGAGAAGATCGAGCTATCTGCCGTATATGCAGGCCTTGTGTTCCATGAATCCTTAGGTGAATGATGGTTTTGTGCACTGGTTTACAAATGCAATTACTTTTTCTGCTGTATACTGAAGAACATGGAAGATAATACAGTGTTCCAGGAGAAACGTAAACTACAGATGGAAACGCGTGTCTGAAGCCATCAACCAACGCTTTCATAGACGATAAGAACACTATGTGATCAAAAGTGTCCGGACACCCCCAAAAACACACGTTTTTCATATTAAGTGCATTGTGCTGCCACCTACCGCCAGGTACTCCATATCAGCGGCCTCAGTAGTAATTAGAAATCGTGAGAGAGCAGAATGGGGCGCTCCACAGAACTCACAAACTTCGAACGTGGTCAGGTATTGGGTATCACTTGTGTCATACGTTTGTACGCGAGATTTCCACACTATTAAACATCCCTAGTTCCATTGTTTCCGATGTGATAGCGAAGTGGAAACGTGAAGGAACACGTACAGCACAAAATCGTACAGGTCGACCTCGTCTGTTGACTGGCAGAAACCACCGACAGTTGAAGAGTGTCGTAATGTGTAATAGGCAGACATCTATTCAGATCATCACACAGGAATTCCAAAACGCATCGGGATCCACTGCAAGTACTATGACAGTTAAGTGGGAGGTGAGAAAACTTGGATTTCATGGTCGAGCGGCTGCTCATAAGCCACACATCACGCCATTTAATGCCAAACGGCGCCTCGCTTCGTGTAAGAAGCGTAAACATTGGACGATTGAACGGTGGAAAAGTGTTGTGTGGAGTAACAAATCACGGCACACAATGTGGCTATCCGATGGCAGGGTGTGGGTATGGCGAATGCCTGGTGAACTTCATCTGCCAGCGTGTGTAGTGCCAACAGTAAACTTCGGAGGCGGTGGTGTTATGGTGTGGTGGTGTTTTTCATGGAGGGGGCTTGCACCCCTTGTTGTTTTGCCTGGCACTATCACAGCACAGTCCTACATTGATGTTTCAAGCATCTTCTTGCTTCCCACTTTGAAGAGCAATGAGGAGATGGCGATTGCATCTTTCAACACGATCGAGCACCTGTTCATAATGTACTGCATACGTCAGAGAGGTTACACGACAATAACATCCCTGTAATGGACTGGCCCGGACAGAGTCCTGACCTGACTCCTATAGAATATCTTTAGGATGTTTTGGAACGCCGACTTCGTGCCAGGCCTCACCTATGGACATCGATACCTCTCCTCAGTGCAGCACTCCGTGAAGAATGAGCTGCCATTCCCAAAGAAACCTTCCAACACCTGATTGAACGTATGCCTGCGAGAATGGAAGCTGTCATCAAGACTAAGGGTGAGCCAACACCATACTGAATTCCAGCATTGCCGATGGAGGACGCCACGAACTTGTAAGTCATTTTCAGCCAGGTGTCCGGATACTTTTGATCACATAGTGCATGTCTATGCAGCAGCTAGCTTCATCTTCTCCACTGGCGATCGTAACAATGAGTCGCTATCACTGAATAACAAATTATATTGTGAGACGCTCGCCTACGGTCCGTCAGACTATAGAGTTATGTCTGCTGCCGAAAGGTGCCGGCAACTGTGACATCGACGCTCTGTAGCGTCGTTGGGTAACGTTTGTGGCCCTGGGTTCCTATCCTCGATTTGTTCCTCAAGACAACCTCTACATCCCCTCGAAGTTTGTCGCCACATTTCTGGGACATCCTTTGTACACTCCTGGAAATTGAAATAAGAACACCGTGAATTCATTGTCCCAGGAAGGGGAAACTTTATTGATACATTCCTGGGGTCAGATACATCACATGATCACACTGACAGAACCACAGGCACATAGACACAGGCAAGAGAGCATGCACAATGTCGGCACTAGTACAGTGTATATCCACCTTTCGCAGCAATGCAGGCTGCTATTCTCCCATGGAGACGATCGTAGAGATGCTGGATGTAGTCCTGTGGAACGGCTTGCCATGCCATTTCCACCTGGCGCCTCAGTTGGACCAGCGTTCGTGCCGGACGTGCAGACCGCGTGAGACGACGCTTCATCCAGTCCCAAACATGCTCAATGGGGGACAGATCCGGAGATCTTGCTGGCCAGGGTAGTTGACTTACACCTTCTAGAGCACGTTGGGTGGCACGGGATACATGCGGACGTGCATTATCCTGTTGGAACAGCAAGTTCCCTTGCCGGTCTAGGAATGGTAGAACGATGGGTTCGATGACGGTTTGGATGTACCGTGCACTATTCAGTGTCCCCTCGACGATCACCAGTGGTGTACGGCCAGTGTAGGAAATCGCTCCCCACACCATGATGCCGGGTGTTGGCCCTGTGTGCCTCGGTCGTATGCAGTCCTGATTGTGGCGCTCACCTGCACGGCGCCAAACACGCATACGACCATCATTGGCACCAAGGCAGAAGCGACTCTCATCGCTGAAGACGACACGTCTCCATTCGTCCCTCCATTCACGCCTGTCGCGACACCACTGGAGGCGGGCTGCACGATGTTGGGGCGTGAGCGGAAGACGGCCTAACAGTGTGCGGGACCGTAGCCCAGCTTCATGGAGACGGTTGCGAATGGTCCTCGCCGATACCCCAGGAGCAACGGTGTCCCTAATTTGCTGGGAAGTGGCGGTGCGGTCCCCTACGGCACTGCGTAGGATCCTACGGTCTTGGCGTGCATCCGTGCGTCGCTGCGGTCCGGTCCCAGGTCGACGGGCACGTGCACCTTCCGCCGACCACTGGCGACAACATCGATGTACTGTGGAGACCTCACGCCCCACGTGTTGAGCAATTCGGCGGTACGTCCACCCGGCCTCCCGCATGCCCACTATACGCCCTCGCTCAAAGTCCGTCAACTGCACATACGGTTCACGTCCACGCTGTCGCGGCATGCTACCAGTGTTACAGACTGCGATGGAGCTCCGTATGCCACGGCAAACTGGCTGACACTGACGGCGGCGGTGCACAAATGCTGCGCAGCTAGCGCCATTCGACGGCCAACACCGCGGTTCCTGGTGTGTCCGCTGTGCCGTGCGTGTGATCATTGCTTGTACAGCCCTCTCGCAGTGTCCGGAGCAAGTATGGTGGGTCTGACACACCGGTGTCAATGTGTTCTTTTTTCCATTTCCAGAAGTGTATTTGTGTATGTATCTACCTACACTGACAACAACAAAATAACAAAAAAACCTCCACCACCAAGCAGGAATTGTGGGAGGTAAAGGGAAGTTGGTAGACATATTTCTACATCCGAAAGATGACATCTATTGAAATTTAGCACTATAATCCGTTCAGCATAAGAATAAACCTGATGTAAACAACCTCAAACGCAATGATTGGTCAGAAGCCGTAGCACACGTACACTGGTGTTGTTACGCTCTTGGAAGTAGGTCCTACTTCTGTCTTAGATATCTTATTACTAAGCTACGTTAAATAAAACTTTAAGATATTCAAATGTATTAACTGGCATCAACGTTTTCTTAATCACGCTTTAGCTACGTAGTTTTTATTTCAAAAGTCCTGTTCAGTCACAGCCCCTGCACCGTTGTGCTCTGATTGTCGTGCTGATAATGGCTGAGGCTGCTTTCTGTTCCGTAGTGAAACACGCGCGAGGAAAACGGTTAAAAAGTGCCGAGAAATAGGCTGTTCTTAATGTTTTTCATCAATTTACGTGGATGATCGGCTTTGAGGTTTTCTGAGTGTTACATATAATGCATTAGAAAACTGTGTTTGAAAGTGTAGCGCAGTCAGTAGCGTAATAAGCTGTGAATCAGATACGAGTGCATGTGCTCTACGGTATCATTTTCTTTTTCTCGTTCAATTTTAAATACCTACATCTCGTAATTATAAAATTCATCATCATTTTTTATGAATAATTCACGATTTCTTGTTTCTAATTACATATTGGACGCGAAATTCCTGTTTCCATTTCCAATACAAATTCTTAATTATCGATGTTTTAGGAAAGACTGTTCATAAAACTTGTTGAAATTAAGAAAACATAACAATTCAATCTTTTAAAGTAAAAATGAAAAACCAAATCCTCTTTCAGAATGAGATTTTCACTCTGCAGCGGAGTGTGCGCTGATATGAAACTTCCTGGGAGATTAAAACTGTGTGCCCGACCGAGACTTGAACTCGGGACCTTTGCTTTTCGGGGGCAAGTGCTCTCCCATCTGAGCTACCGAAGCAGGACTCACGCCCGCTCCTCACAGCTTTACTTCTGCCAGTATCTCGTCTCCTACCTTCCAAACTTTACAGAGTTCGAGTCTCGGTCGGGCACCCAGTTTTAATCTCCCAGGAAGTTTCATATCAGCACACACTCCGCTGCAGAGTGAAAATCTCATTCTGGAAACATCCCCCAGGCTCTGGCTAAGCCATGTCTCCGCAATATCCTTTCTTTCAGGTGTGCTAGTTCTGCAAGTTTCGCAGGAGAGCTTCTGTAAAGTTTGGAAGGTAGGAGACGAGATACTGGCAGAAGTAAAGCTGTGAGGACCGGCCGCGGGTCGTTCTTCGGTAGCTCAGATGGGAGAGCACTTGCCTGCGAAAGGCAAAGGTCCCGAGTTCGAGTCTCGGTCGGGCACACAGTTTTACTCTCCCAGGAAGTTTCAAATCCTCTTTATTTGCACTATGTCCATCGTTTTATAGCACAGAGGCAGATACGTATCGTAGAAACATGAAAAACAATCACTTTCACAGCACCGAATACATCGTAGAAACGCTGCATTTTTACATTTGCTACTGTACCATTACAATATGAACCCAACAGAACTGATCTGGAGCTAAGCTGCGGGATTTGGCCCGAGAAGTAACAAGACTTAAGCTGCCAGACGTACTGTAGCCGCTTGTCCACACGTGACAGCCGAACGCTGTCGGGATATAGAACGGCTCGTCATAACAGAAGAAGAGAAAATGCTGCGCCTGGTTGGCTTCGAGGATTCCGTTGTTGATTGGCTCGTTATCAACGAAGCAGGTGACACTTCCAGAACCGAAATGTATTTCTCGGTTTCGGATAAGGAAGGAGCTAAAAGATTACCAGACGACTTACTGTAAGTAATACCTTCAGTGGCTTCGGTGAAATCCTTCAATACTCTCTTACGTTACACAAAGTTTATGCAGAAAAATTACCCTGAGCTTAAGCCAGGAATTTTCATCATTCTTGATTTTAATTACAATAATACGTTAGCTAAAACCGATAACGTGTTGCGGTTTTCGTCTAGTCGTCTAAGGAGCATACTGTGGGAGATTTGCAGTGTATTCTTTCATTCTGCTTAAAAATTAAATGACATTCGAAGCTGTATTGCTCCTCTGCTCGTCTCTTTTTACGTGTCAACTGCAGTTGGCCACGCCACTGCAGGCTAGCTGTACCAGCTGAACGGCCAGTGCTGTCCAAGTTAAATGCGCCGGTAAAGCTGTTGTCCCGTATTATCGCTAAGTCGATGTGCAAGTAAAACACAGCACAAAACGTGCCCTTGTTATCGTACTTGACAGTACTCGAGACAGCTTGGCTGCAGTCCCACGTGAAACGGAAATCCAATGAGGTTGCAGCAAACGCGCAATAATACATAGCGCAATGTTTACATCAGGTTTATTCTTATGATGAACGGATTATAGTCCGATAACAGTGGCGCTAGTGGCGCCACTATGAGTATGCAGATTAAGCCTAGTTTACAGGACGACATTGGGTTGCGCCACTCGTTGTGTGGAATGTGTTGCACGCAAATGGTGTCATATTCGACTGTAGACACGGCAAAACCAGTATACACTTCAGTTTCGTCGTTTTGTGGGTCTCTGAGGCGTGTCTGAAATGAAAGTTTTGGCAGCTGCACGTCGCACGAGTTGTGATGGAGTTAAAACTTGTTGCGTGGAATCGCTGCATAAGAAAAAAAAAAAAAAAAGAAAAGTGTTTCGATTCGTGACTGGATGAAGAAAAGATGTCTGCGCGGTTGCTCAGCATCCTTGCTGAAATAATTTGTAATGGAAGATCCAAGAAGTTCTTTTAATTATATTAGAATGTCACCAGAACTGTCAACGTTTTTTCTACATAGAGTTAATTACGCGATAACGAATAAAGATACTGTAACGCATGAAGCACTGTCGCTAGAACTGAAATTACATAAAATATTGCGTGCATTACAATCGAGAACACTCGGCATGCTATAAGATACAGTTTTAGTTGGTGATGACGCTATTTCATTACCACCAATAATAATTAATATTAACAGTAATAGTTATTAACATTAGCAACAATAATTATTTGAAGCAGGCCGCATCGGGAAGAGAATGGTTTGCAAACTAATCTCTTGAAGATAGATCTGTGCAGTGGCAATATTGCAAAATTCTAACATATGTGAATGGGGAGCACTGCAGCGGCGTTTTAAATAGATGAATATTGAATAAAGAATGCAGCTTCTTGAATTTGTATAAAATAGATGAATACTGAACAAAGAATGCAGCTTCTTGAATTTGTATAACCGTCCCTCCTGTCTAAAATATTCCTTATCAAAGAGTTGGCCAACTCTAACAATGGGATTTTAGTCTTGTAGACGAGAACACAGCTACAGCTAGAATTACACTTTCTTGTATTTTTCTTAATTCAGTTTTGTAAGTGCTCCTAACTCAATAAATTTTGCCCTGCAGCTCAGATTTTGTCAAACCATGTCTATTATGATCGCACATGACGTCTCAGGAGCAGCAATATGTTGCTTGCTTTTGCTTTTGTTCTGCCACATGGCGGACGACAGTCAAGCTGGTGTCTCACCACTATCTGGTATGCCTCCAGACACGTTTTCGATGGTCACAGGGGCACAATTTGTAGCGGCACTCATCACTGGAAGGCAATTCTACTCCATTCAGTGGGATTCCAGGCCGACGATGTGTCTGGAGGTATCCTGAGCAGCGGTAGGATACCAATGTGACTGCCACCCACCATATGGGTCCGAAAACCAGCAGTGATGATCTGGAGTGCCATTTCTCTTCATAGCAGAACCTCTTGGTTGTCATATGCGACACCCTTGCAACACAGCGGTACGTCTATGATATATAAGCCCCGTCTTGTTGCCCTTCATGGCAAGCTTTCCTGGGCTTACATTTGAGCAAGATAATGCCTGTCCATACACGGCGAGAGTTTCTACTGCTCAAGTACTATGGTGTGAATGGGACAGCGCTCAAATGGTTTAAATCATACCTAACTGGAAGAGTGCAGAAAGTTGAAATAAGCAGTTCACATAATATGCAACAAACTGGTGATTTCTCGAACTGGGGAACAATCAAGAATGGGGTGCCGCAAGGTTCAGTCTTGGGTCCTCTGCTGTTCTTAATATATATTAATGACTTGCCATTCTATATTCACGAAGATGCAAAGCTGGTACTTTTTGCCAATGATACAGGTATAGCTATCACACCCAACAGGCAAGAATTAACTGGTGAAATTGTAAACGATGTTTCTCAGAAAATCATTAAGCGGTTCTCTGCAAATGGGCTCTCATTAAACTTTGACAAAACACAGTGTATAAAGTTCCACACAGTAAATGGAATGACACCATTAATAAATCTAGACTTCAATCAGAAATCGGTAGCTAACGTAGAATATTCAAAATTTCTAGGTGTATGCATTGATGAGGGGTTGAACTGGAAAAAACACACTGAACATCTGCTGAAACCTTTGAGTTCAGCTACTTACGCTATTAGGATCATTGCAAATTTTGGCGATATACATCTCAGTAAATTAGCTTACCACGCCTATTTTCATTCTCTGCTTTCGTATGGCATCATATTCTGGGATAACTTATCATTGAGTAAAACAGTGTTCATTGCACAAAAACGTGTAATCAGAATAATTGCTGGAGCTCATCCAAGATCATCCTGTAGACACTTATTTAAAGAGCTAGGGATCTTCACTGTAGCCTCACTATATATATATATATATATATATATATATATATATATATATATATATATATATATTCACTTAAGAAATTTGTTATTAACAATCCGAACGAATTCCAAAGTAATAGCAGTGTACATGGCTACAACACTAGGAGAAAGGATGATCTTCACTACTCTAGGTTAAATCTAACTTTGGCTCAGGAGGAGGTAAATTATGCTGCCACAAAAGTCTTTGGTCACTTACCTAATAGCATCAAAAGTAACAGATAGCTATATAGCATTTAAAAGGAAATTAAAAGAATTTCTGAATGGCAACTACTTCTACTCATTAGATGAAGTTTTGGATATAGCAAGTGGGTAATTTCCCCACCCCACCCTCCCACCCAAAAAAAATTAAAAAATATTAAGTGTCATGTAATATTTTGTGTGATGTAATATCTTGTATAGACACCTTTCATTAACCTGACACGTTCTACATCATTATGAAGTGTCATATTCATGATCTATGGAACAATTACTAATCTAATCTAACCTTCATGCTTCCCAAACCCTACCTTGGCCAGCAAGATTACTAGGACTCTCCCCACTTAAAAAGATTTGGAGCATTATGGGCTCCCCCATAAAACTCGGTATTTTGACTATCTAATACGCTAATTGGACAGAATTTGGGACGATATATCTCAGAAGGACATCCAGAACTCTATCAATCAATTCCAAGCCGAATAACTGTATGCATAAGGGCCAGAGGTAGACCAACACGTTATGACTTGCTCAGTTTGTGAAGCTCTTTCTCTTGAATATATCATGCAATTTTTCTAAAATTGTAATAATTTGAAACTTCCTGGCATATTAAAACTGTGTGCCCGACCGAGACTCGAACTCGGGACCTTTCCCTACGTGGGCAAGTGCTCTACCAACTGAGCTACCCTAGCACGACTCACGGCCGGTACTCACAGCTTTACTTCTGCCAGTACCTCGTCTCCTACCTTCCAAACTTTACAGAAGCTCTCCTACGAACCTGTGGCTAAGCCATGTCTCCGCAATATCCTTTCTTTCAGGAGTGCTAGTTCTGCAAGGTTCGCAGGAGAGCTTCTGTAAAGTTTGGAAGGTAGGAGACGAGGTGCTGTGGCTAAGCCATGTCTCTGCAATATCCTTTCTTTCAGGAGTGCTAGTTCTGCAAGGTTCGCAGGAGAGCTTCTGTAAAGTTTGGAAGGTAGGAGACGAGATACTGGCAGAAGTAAAGCTGTGAGGACCGGCCGCGGGTCGTTCTTCGGTAGCTCAGATGGGAGAGCACTTGCCTGCGAAAGGCAAAGGTCCCGAGTTCGAGTCTCGGTCGGGCACACAGTTTTAATCTGCCAGGAAGTTTCATATCAGCGCACACTCCGCTGCAGAGTGAAAATTTCATTCTCGTAATAATTTGTTTGTCTGCATATTTACAGTCGTGGACAAAACGAGCGAGACCCCTCGCCTTTTCGTTATGCTGATCCGCACAGCTTTTAAGTCTGCTACACAGCATAACAGGCAAGGTGACGAAGTGCTACCAACATACTATGCACAGGCGTGAAATTGAAAAACCATCCGAACTTTGTCAGACTGTTTTCAATCGCGTGTAAGACTATATTAATGCTGACTAGTGTGTTAAACACAACACGTTAATATAAGATAAAAATGAAATAAGAAACGCTAATTAGAATGAACTGTGCTAATATAAATTAATTTCAGCTTATCGAGATAACACAACCCTTTCAGTAAGAGAAAGTACCCTAGGTCGCTTCGAATATTATGCGCATTCGGCCGCGAAACGGTCTGTGTCAACGTTCAGACCAGTCATACACGATTACCGTTGCTGACCTACTATGAAAGTGTGCAAATTTAGCAATGCGTGATGATTCATAACGAAATTCAATTGAAAGTCGTTCAGTGCCACACGTAAGTCAATACAATGATTGATAGAACCGGAAAAAGTAGGCAGTAACAAGTATGAAATTCTACAAGAGTTTCATATTGACACTCACAGGGCGCTGGCACAGAATAAAGTTAGCAATAAAACTTATTGGGGGCGCGAGAATTCCGCTTATTATGTCTACCCAACCTCGAGGTAAACGGGTTTTAAGGCTTGGGTAGACAGATAGAAAGTCAAGAAAGAGACTAGTAGGGTTCCATTTTTACCGATTTAGGTGACGAAATCCTAACAACGAAAATAGCTGCGACCGTTACTGAAGATGAAGGCCACATAAGTAATTTCCCCTACTCTTTATTCGAAATGTTCTAATTGCAGTCGAGACATCAGCATATTAATCATAGCTACGCTTTCGATCCAAATCACGTTTACAGGAGTGCAAATAAAATCCATTTGCCTATAGACGTGGTAATTCAGATCCCAGTATTAATGCCACCCCGTGCGAGCATTCCCATTGCTAGGTAGCTTAAGAAACACTTCGGCTAATGAACGTTTTCTGGCTGTGGCAAGTGTAATGGAAAATTTGAAACATTTTAGAATACTATTGGCAGCTATGTCACCGTTTATTTCCTGGAGTGGTGCAGACTTATCCTACTACATTTACTCGCTAATACCAGTATTTTGTTATTTCGATAAACATCCCGAATGATTGTCACATAAGCGGTGACATAAAGCCAGACAATTCATGTTTCTGAGTCCAGAAAGCTCTATGCAGCAGAAACTGCAGATCATTTTGCAACTGTCATTGCGAAATTGCCAGATTAATCATGTTTGGGGCAATAATAGCGGGCTGTTTGCCTGGGTTGTGTGCTGGCGTAGTGAAAGGAGTTCGCTACTGCAAGATTATAATCTCATTGGAGGCAGACAGACAATCAGTAAAACAATTTTAAGAAGTTCTCTCGCCCCCAATGCGTTTTATTGCTACCTTTATTCTGTGCCGGCGCCCTGTGGATGTCAATATGAAACTCTTGTAGAATTTCATGCTTGGCACTACCTACTTTTTCCGCTTCTATCAATCAATGAGTTGACTTAGTTGTGGCACTGAGTGGTTTTTAACTGAATAAATTTGCACACTTTCATGGTAGGTCATCAACGGTAATCGTGTATGACTGGTCTGAACGTTGACACAGACCGTTTCGGGGCGGAATGCGCATAATATTCGTAACGACCTGGGGTACTTAGTCTTACTAAAAGAGTTATTTTATCTCGATTAGCTGAAATTCATTTTTACTGGTACAGTTCATACTAATTAGCGTTTCTTATTTCATTTATATCTTATATTTACATGTTGTGTTTGACACACTAATCAGTATTAATATACTCTTACACATGATTGAAAACAGTCTGACAAAGTTCGGATGGTTTTTCAATTTCACGCCTGTGCATAGTATGTTGGTAGAACTTCGTCGCTTTGCCTGTTATGCTGTGTAGCAGACTTAAAAGCTGTGCGGATCAGCATAACGAAAAGGCGAGGGGTCTCGCTCGTTTTGTCCACGACTGTACATAACATCCGCAGATTTCAGTCCCATTCGGATAATTTGTCCGTGGTGCGTATTTTTACTGTCTTAGAGTGTATGAATTCCTGCAGTAAAATGTTACTGGGAGTGGGGTTTCACGTCTCCCAGATAATCCTTTCCCCGCCCCCCTCCTTTACCTTCCCCCTTCGAATCCACAGCAGCCTTTTGCAGTGCACACCGCATTGCTCATATTAGAACTTGAAGATAAATAACTTCATCTGATACCTGAAGCCAACAGAAGTGTAACAGGAATCATTCTAAATGGCAGTGACACAGTTTAATAAATGTTGCGGATTGTAACCTCCCCCTCACTTATCAACCTTAACGACAGTGAAAAATTAAACCGTGTGCACCTAATGGAAATTTGGGAAAAGCATTCGTCACCGAAGTTAATTTGTCGGTAAAGAGGGAAGAAAGGGTTACATCTAAATGAAAGAAAAAATGCAAATGAAATTGGTGGAACTTAATTTTGAGAAAAGTGTAAAATTAATAAACAAAGTAAATGTGCGGACGTTGCCTTAACAATTAATTGCCGTTAATTAGATATTTGAGATTGGGAAAAATTACGGTCGCCAGTCCTATGGACAACTACTATAATAACTGAAAATGAAAGATTAATGCACATATAATTAGCACTAAAAGCGTGGTAACTGAAGGTTGACAGATGTTGTGTGAAAACTGAATGTTTGTCAGAAGTAATAAATTTCCCTACACTCTGACTTAATTTAGCAAAAGAATTAATAAAACCGGAAAATTGAAAGTTAATTTAGTGACTGAAATTAATAGTGAACTTTGTTTCTGAAGCACTACGAAATTCAATAAAATAAGGTTAGTCTTGGGCTACCTCGACAATCATTTCAAAAGCTACTTGAATCTACGCAATTTAGAAATAAGAGATTTAACTTTGAACTTGAATTAAATGATTCTGAACAATATTAAAATTTAGTACGTAACAAGCTGAGCTGCAGTCACAGGTAAGCTAAAATATGGTAACAAAATTCGCACTCTTAATTTGTGCTTGTGTAATCTAAATATTGTAGCCAGCTATGAATACTTGAACTTTGAAATTAAAGCAGGGAAATGGAATGATATTACTTTAATGCTGGCATCTGAATTTCAACGACACTCGGGTTCATTTCGCAAAAGGAAGGGACCCTGCTTGGTAATGCAATTGGGACAATGAGTAACAAAGGTTCATGCTATGTTGCTGTAATTATGTGAGGCAAATGGAACAATTTTCAAAGCTGAGGTCTGCCATACAGTTCTAAAACCTTACGTGCTTCCAGTCTTTCTTGTTGGTTGATTGAAGGTTTGAAGTAGTCGGTCGAGGAGGTGGCGACGGTCACTCATTGTCGGCCATCGCTGTTGCAGAAGCTGGATGTTGGCACGCCTTCTTCTCGAGACGGTCACCAGGCGAAACGGGCTCTTGATGTGCGCCAGCTAATGCTTCCCGTCCGCGACACCGTGTCAGAAACTATCATAGCAAGTTGAGCGCAATTACATGCTGCCAAACCCCGAAAGCGTGGCGACTCGTGGGAGCGTCACACAACACACCTGCTCCACCGCCCTACTCCAGCCAGACTCCGCTCTGCCCGCGCTCCACGCGGCAAAGTTAACACTATCAAAGATCCTAAACACTCTGGTTCTCCACACGACCTATCGATGTAATCGTTCGATAGCATAGTTTTCCCTAGGTCAGACCCAGCGTAGAAATACAAATAATATTTACAAAACAAACCAATTATACATCGACATAAATGCATAAATAAATAAATAAATAAATATATATATATATATATATATATATATATATATATATATATATAGTAAAACAATTACAATACATAAAGACACAAATATGTCATATCTTCAGGTAACAAAATAAGGAAAAAAATTATAATACAATAGATGGAAATAGAAGGATATGCATTTCCGGCATTACAGGCTATCTTATAGACGTTCACAAAATTTACCGATCCATCGTTGCACGTGAAGTAATGTTATTGTGAGTGGCGCCTGCTATTTTGCCACATCGCGGTACTGGTGTTCTGTGGACGTCTCTGTAGCCTTCTCACATTTCATGGAGCTGACTGAAGCTAAACTGTTACAGGGCGAGTTCTGCGGAAACGGCAAGGAGGCCAGCCTGCACAAGTTCAGGGCTGCTATGCCCGGATTCGTGGGCAAATACACCGTACACTTGGATATGGACTTCGGAAACGGCAACGAAGCCTGCTTCGACGGCAGCTTCCAACTTGTGAGCCCCATCGGGTTCTAAGGCGGCACAGCTGCTTACCGTCTCACCACCGCTGTACACAACTGTAACGAAAAGTTTGTCACCTATTATTTACCATTGTTACTTCAATAAATTTGTCCAACCGCTGGTGGATTCTATATTCTGTCTCATTTACTTTTTTCTGACGGCAGTTCTGAAAACAGCTTTTAAAGTGTCTGTATGAACCCTCTCAAAGTAAAGAATGTGGCCCAAGCGTAACAGTGCTTTCTTGTCCTGAGCACTAGGTGATTCTACCCGCTTCTTCTTCAGTTGACAACCGACTGCTGACCTGCACAGTTAGAGTGTCCCGGTTGCTATCTCTTTACTACACAATGTGGCACCGCAGTCTTTGTGCACCGCAGGTATAGGGAAAGTTCTTCATAATAAAGCACCGGGTGATCAAAAGGTCAGTATAAATTTGAAAACTTAATAAACCACGGAATAATGTAGATAGAGAGGTACAAATTGACACACATGCTTGGAATGACATGGGGTTTTATTAGAACCAAAAAAAAAAAAACAAAGTATTGCTAGACGCGTGAAAGATCTCTTGCGCGCGTCGTTTGGTGATGATCGTGTGCTCAGCCGCCACTTTCGTCATGCTTGGCCTCCCAGGTCCCCAGACCTCAGTCCGTGCGATTATTGGCTTTGGGGTTACCTGAAGTCGCAAGTGTATTGTGATCGACTGACATCTCTAGGGATGCTGAAAGACAACATCCGACGCCAATGCCTCACCGTAACTCCGGGCATGCTTTACAGTGCTGATAACAACATTATTCCTCGACTACAGCTATTGTTGAGGAATGATGGTGGACATATTGAGCATTTCCTGTAAAGAACATCATCTTTGCTTTGTCTTACTTTGTTATGCTAATTATTGCTATTCTGATCAGATGAAGCGCCATCTGTCGGCCATTTTTTGAACGTTTGTATTTTTTTGGTTCTAATAAAATCCCATGACATTCCAAGCATCTGTGTCAATTTGTACCTCTCTATCTACATTATTCCGTGATTTATTCAGTTTTCAAATTTATACTCACTTTTTGATCACCCCGTATTTGTGGTTATGTTCTTATTTATTTATTAACCAGGTCTGATTTCGGCCACCAGAGCGGCTGTTACACCGGGCCAGGGTTTCACACATACAGTTTCTTTTTTACATCATAGTTACCTAACAAATAACAGTTTTAATATGACGTATACACTGGCAAAAAAAATCACAACACTAAGAAGAACTTGTCCGATATAAGCGAAAGTTGGTAGGCATGTTTCTACATCTGAAAGATGATGTCTAGTCAAATTTCGTGTCAGTCGCATACGAGTTGCGCTAGTAACGCCACTATGAGGTTGCAAATCAGGTTTGCTTTAAATACACGCTAAAACGGTCGTGAGCGTTCGTTTCCTTTGAGATTGGACACGATGAGTTGATATTAGTCAGGAATGCCGTTAAGGCGACAAAGACCCCATTATCAACACCTGAGATTGAACGAGGTCTTGTAATAGGGTTACGAGGAGTTGTTTCTTACGCAACGTTGCAGACAGACTTGGCAGGAATGTAGCCACTATAGATGATCACTTACGAGAATGTGCGGCCACAAGAAGACCAGACTCCGGACGGCAATGTGGCACTACCGAGAAGGAAGACCATTGTGTTTGGCGTATGGCCGTGGCGTATCGTACTGCATCTGCAGCAGCAATCTAAGCACCAATGGCACCACAGTGACACAATGAACCGTTAAAAATCGGTTATTTCATAGACAGCTCCGAGCCAGACACCCTGTAGCGTGCATTCCACTGAACCCAAACCATCGCCGTTTGCGACTTCAGAGGTGTCAAGCGATAGCTCATTGGAGGGTAGGGTCCTGTTTTCTAATGAAATCGGGTTCTGCCTCGTTGCCACATATGGCTGTGTGTTGGTTAGAAGGAGGCCAATTGTGTGCTTCCAACCAACTAGTCTGTATGTTAGACATACAGGATCTACATCTGGAGTTATGGCCTGGGGTGCGATTTCATATAAGAACAGGAGCACTCTCCCGGTTCCAGAATGAGATTTTCACTCTGCAGCGGAGTGTGCGCTGATGTGAAACTTCCTGGCAGATAAAAACTGTGTGCCGGGCCAAGACTCGAACTCGGGACCTATGCCTTCCACTTGGTAGAGCACTTGCCCGCAAAAGTCAAAGGTCGCGAGATCGAGTCTTGGTCTGGCACACAGTTTTTATCTGCCAGGAAGTTTCGTATCAGCGCACACTCCGCTGCAGAGTGAAAATCTCATTCTGGGAACATGCCTCAGGCTGTGGCTAGGCCATGTCTTCGCAATATCCTTTCTTCCAGAAGTGCTAGTTCTGCAACGTTCGCAGGAGAGCTTCTGTGAAGTTTGGAAAGTAGGAGACGGGGTACTGGCGGAAGTAAAGCTGTGAGGACGGGGCGTGAGTCGTGCTTGGGTAGCTCAGTTGGTAGAACACTTGCCCGCAAAAGGCAAATGTCCCGAGATCGCGTCTCGGTCCGGCACACAGTTTTAATCTGCCAGGAAGTTTCACTCTCCTGGGTATCTCACGCACACTGACTGCAAATTTGTACGTCAGTCTGGTGATTGGACTTGTGTTGCCATTCATGAACCGCATTCCAGGGACTGTTTTCCAACAGGATAACGCTCACCCACATACAGCTGTTGTAGTCCGAAACTCTCTACGAAGTGTCGTCATGTTACCTTGACATGCTCGATCACCAGATCTGGAACACATATAGGAAATTCGAAACATAAAGGATAGCATCAGACGACAGTTCCAGCGTCATCCACAAACAGCATCAACTGTCCCTGTATTGACTGAACACGTGCAACGGCAAGGAACTCCAGTCCACAAACTGACTTCTGGCACCTGTACAACACAATACACTCACGTTTGCATGCCTGCACGCAACATATGGCGGTTACATCGGTTATTAATAAACCAGTATTTCACATTTGCTATGGCTTATCTCGTGCTTACATTAAAGTGTTATCTTGCGACGTAAATCACTTAAATACCTTACCTGGACAAATGTGATAGGAAATTTCGTTACTATACGTTAATTACTTTTTGGTGTTGCGATTTTTTCCGTCAGTGTAGTATTAAAATAATTTGAGTGTCTGAACCGACTGTGTGAGTAAATAATACTGACTATGACCTAACAAAGTTAATGGTGGCAGTACTTGTACTACTGCAACTGCTGCCGCTAATAGTGAGAATAGTAATAATAATAATAGTAATAACAATAATGACAATAATAACAATAATTATAGTGGTAGATATAAAAAGAACTTACAGGTGTACAAGATAGATGTCTGTGATATAAGGAGTTCTAGGGAAAAGAAATTTAAGGAGACTGCACCAGCTAAGAATACAGGTAAAACTGGAGAATCTGACTGGAAAAAAGTATGTACAGGCAAAAGGGTAACGAGTGCATGTAGACACTCTGGAAAACCCTCTTGCTGCTTTAGTGAATATGCCATTAAGTGTCTGCTCTAGCAGGAGGTGTGAAACATCACATTAGAAAATTTATGAATTACTGTGCTGATAAACCCTTTACGTTATTTGATTTTCAAACAGCTGACTAAAACTGAATGTACTCAGACATTACTCTCTTTACTTATTCTGATAACACTAAACTGACACACAATATTTTTAGCGCAACGCAATCTGACTTTCAAAAATTCCTACAAAAGAATGGCCCTGGCTAACAATAACCTATACCTTTAATGACTCACTTACCTCACAAAAATCTTCGTTACTCGAACTACTGCAATACAGCTAGCGCCAATACTGCCAGCTAAATAAAAGATTCTAACTACTGAAGGCACTAACTACTGATAGGCATAGTTAGCAAATGAAAGATTTTGATAGAGAACAAACAATGTATTTACCTTAATAGTGTTCAAAAGTCGTAATATATCAGTTCATGACATCCAGTCTTACAAATTTATTGTTTCTGATGGACACACGTCCAGATCATCCGCTCTCAAAACTCCGCCATCTCTCTTCCCACATCCACCACTGCTGGTGGCTCACCTCCAACTGCGCAACACTACGCGCTGTTCACATCCAACTGCCCAACACTACAATAGCGACTATTCCAACAATGCCACCCAGCCACAGACTGCACACAGCACAGCCAGTGATTTTCATACAGAGTGCTATGTGACATTACAAACATAAAAACCTAAACAGCCTACTTACACACCCCCCATGCTCCCCACAAAAAATTTTACAAATTGTTTTGGGCAGTGGCCAATACAGTTTTGAAAAAAATTTTCATAATTGCAATAACAAAGACATCAAATGCACACACTTATTGGTACAGTGTTGGTCTAAAGCAAAAATTGTTCTCATAAAGACAGTCCTGATCATTCATCGCAGTAGTAATTGCAGTGCACAAAGTCTGATCATAGAAAGAAAATGCACATGGAAGTAGTGGATTTCCATGCAGTCTTGAAGAAGTAGTGTTGTCCTTCCAATGGAAAGACAGTGCTGACTCTTGACATGCAGACAGGTAATGGGCCACAAAAGAGCAAACCCACAGCAGAGTTTTGAAGAATACTGGTAGGTAGGTCATCACAGAGCAGACCCACTGTAGTCTCGGTAGAAATTATGGTATTGGTGGGCCACCAGAGGAGCAGACCCACTTCAGTCCTTGTAGAAATAATGGTATTGGTGAGTCATCAAAGGTGTATGCCCATTGTAGTCCCTGTAGAAATTATAGTATTGGTGGGCCATCAAAGGTGCAGACCCACTGTAGTCCTTGTAGAGATGGCTAGCAGCCATCCGTTGTGACTGTGCAGGTACACAATCACCATTGAAGAGTCTTGCGGATAATATAGCAAGTCCATGAACCATCACTTGTGGATTCACAAAATTTTTTTTTCGAATGTCCTTAGAACTAGCAATGCTGTTAACCAGTCGCTTGCTGAATTATCAACACACGTGTGAGCACTAACAGTCCTCTTTTTTTCACATATTGTGCATATAGTATGACCAACAGAAACATGTGGAGTGAAATGTAACTTAATTTTGAAGAACTGGTGTCTATACAACTATAAATTTACAACAGAATAATAGAATTACAAAGGTACAAAATACATCATTAAAGAACATAATAGTACAGATAACATTTGTAGTAACACAGGCTTTACAAAAGAATAGAAATAAACATATACATAAGTGTTAAAGGAATTATGACATATGTAAATATATAAAAGATCAGAATAGCTTTAGAAAATAATGTCCAAACATCTTTACAAAGTAAATAACATATTATTAATGCAAATTATATTTGAGGCTAACAGTATTCCTCATCATAGTTAATGTAGCCTAGTATTAGAAAAATTCTACAACATAAATCTTATTAGATAAAAATATAAAGACAGGAAGAACACAAATACACAAGGGTACACAAAAACATAGCGGAATAACACAAAAGGAAAGGGCAGGGTTTGTTTTCAGTGTAACATTTGGTACTGCAGTCCAACCCAAAACTTCATTCCATAGATCTTTCCTCTTATTTCAGCATTTGTTTCCACCAAAAAAATCCTATCCAAGCATGCTTTCTGTATTTATATTTTCACTTATTTCTTACCTCATTATTTATTTTCCATTATCTTACCTCATCATTTATTTTCAAGAAAATCCTACCTAAACCTGTTGTGCCTAAACCCTACTGTTTGGTTCATATCCTCTTTCAAAATAATTATTTCTCATTGTACAATACACATTTTGGCCCAATTGTTTTTCATATAATTTCTCAATGCATTCTTTCCCTATTCTCCATAGTTAGTTTCGTATATAGTATCCCCCCTCTTAAGCTAAGTTAAATCAACTGAGCTCAGATACATAAACTAAGAGACGAGGCCATGCAGCAGTACAAAACAATTAACACAAACAGCAATGACAAAAAAATGCAAATTGGCAAAGCTAGAAACAGTATATCTAAATTAGGAAAGCAATTGCAATATTACAACTAATATAAGGAAATGTGCAGCAAACAAGAAAAATAAATCAGTAGTAAAACTGGCTTAACAGAGTAATACAAAGTGAAATTCAGTAGCACTATGCCTGGCAATCAACAGCAGCAAATGCAATAACTTATATCTAAACATGACGAACCCAGAAGCAGAAAAAATAGTACACTAAAGACAACAATGTAGATAAGTTAAATGTCTATTCACATCTTAATGTCTATGTCATTAAAGTGGTATACCACAACTTATTCTACAAAAAAAGTTACCAAGTAGTTGAAAAGAAAATTACGTTGTTGTTGTGGTCTTCAGTCCTGAGACTGGTTTGATGCAGCTCTCCATGCTACTCTATCCTGTGCAAGCTTCTTCATCTCCCAGTACCTACTGCAACCTACATCCTTCTGAATCTGCTTAGTGTATTGATCTCTTGGTCTCCCTCTACGATTTTTACCGTCCACGCTGCACTCCAATGCTAAATTTGTGATCCTTGATGCCTCAAAACATGTCCTACCAACCGATCCCTTCTTCTAGTCAAGTTGTGCCACAAACTTCTCTTCTCCCCAATCCTATTCAATACCTCCTCATTACTTACGTGATCTACCCACCTTATCTTCAGCATTCTTCTGTAGCACCACATTTCGAAAGCTTCTATTCTCTTCTTGTCCAAACTGGTTATCGTCCATGTTTCACTTCCATACATGGCTACACTCCATACAAATACTTTCAGAAACGACTTCCTGACATTTAAATCTATACTCGATGTTAACAAATTTCTCTTCTTCAGAAACGATTTCCTTGCCATTGCCAGTCTACATTTTATATCCTCTCTACTTCGACCATCATCAGTTATTTTACTCCCTAAATAGCAAAACTCCTTTACTACTTTAAGTGTCTCATTTCCTAATCTAATCCCCTCAGCATCACCCGACTTAATTCGACTACATTCCATTATCCTCGTTTTGCTTTTGTAAATGTTCATCTTATACCCTCCTTTCAAGACACTGTCCATTCCGTTCAACTGCTCTTCCAATTCCTTTGCTGTCTCTGACAGAATTACAATGTCATCGGCGAACCTCAAAGTTTTTACTTCTTCTCCATGAATTTTAATACCTACTCCGAATTTTTCTTTTGTTTCCTTTACTGCTTGCTCAATACACAGATTGAATAACATCGGGGAGAGGCTACAACCCTGTCTCACTCCTTTCCCAACCACTGCTTCCCTTTCATGCCCCTCGACTCTTATAACTGCCATCTGGTTTCTGTACAAATTGTAAATAGCCTTTCGCTCCCTGTATTTTACCCCTGCCACCTTCAGAATTTGAAAGAGAGTATTCCAGTTAACGTTGTCAAAAGCTTTCTCTAAGTCTACAAATGCTAGAAACGTAGGTTTGCCTTTTCTTAATCTTTCTTCTAGGATAAGTCGTAAGGTTAGTATTGCCTCACGTGTTCCAACATTTCTACGGGATCCAAACTGATCTTCCCCGAGGTCCGCTTCTACCAGTTTTTCCATTCGTCTGTAAAGAATTCGCGTTAGTATTTTGCAGCTGTGACTTATTAAACTGATAGTTCGGTAATTTTCACATCTGTCAACACCTGCTTTCTTTGGTATTGGAATTATTATATTCTTCTTGAAGTCTGTGGGTATTTCGCCTGTCTCATACATCTTGCTCACCAGATTGTAGAGTTTTGTCATGACTGGCTCTCCCAAGGCCATCAGTAGTTCTAATGGAATGTTGTCTACTCCCAGGGCCTTGTTTCGACTCAGGTCTTTCAGTGCTCTGTCAAACTCTTCACGCAGTATCTTATCTCCCATTTCATCTTCATCTACATCCTCTTCCATTTCCATAATACTGTCCTCAAGTACATCGCCCTTGTATAAATCCTCTATATACTCCTTCCACCTTTCTGCCTTCCCTTCTTTGCTTAGAACTGGGTTGCCATCTGAGCTCTTGATATTCATACAAGTGGTTCTCTTCTCTCCAAAGGTCTCTTTAATTTTCCTGTAGGCAGTATCTATCTTACCCCTAGTGAGACAAGCCTCTACATCCTTACATTTGTCCTCTAGCCATCCCTGCTTAGCCATTTTGCACTTCCTGTCGATCTCATTTTTGAGACGTTTGTATTCCATTTTGCCTGCTTCATTTACTGCATTTTTATATTTTCTCCTTTCATCAATTAAATTCAATATTTCTTCTGTTACCCAAGGATTTCTATTAGCCCTCGTCTTTTTACCTACTAAATCCTCTGCTGCCTTCACTACTTCATCCCTCAGAGCTACCCATTCTTCTTCTACTCTATTTCTTTCCCCCGTTCCTGTCAATTGTTCCCTTATGCTCTCCCTGAAACTCTCTACAACCTCTGGTTCTTTCAGTTTATCCAGGTCCCATCTCCTTGAATTCCCACCTTTTTGCAGTTTCTTCAGTTTCAATCTGCAGTTCATAACCAATAGATTGTGGTCAGAATCCACATCTGCCCCTGGAAATGTCTTACAATTTAAAACCTGGTTCCTAAATCTCTGTCTTAACATTATATAATCTATCTGATACCTATTAGTATCTCCAGGATTCTTCCAGGTATACAACCTTCTTTTATGATTCTTGAACCAAGTGTTAGCTGTGATTCTACAAGGCGGCTTCCTCTTCCATTTCTTCCCCCCAATCCATATTCACCTACTATGTTTCCTTCTCTCCCTTTTCCTACTGACGAATTCCAGTCACCCATGACTATTAAATTTTCGTCTCACCTTCACTACCTGAATAATTTCTTTTATCTCGTCATACATTTCATCTATTTCTTCATCATCTGCAGAGCTAGTTGGCATATAAACTTGTACTACTGTAGTAGGCATAGGCTTTGTGTCTATCTTGGCCACAATAATGCGTTCACTATGCTGTTTGTAGTAGCTAACCCGCACTCCTATTTTTTTATTCATTATTAAACCTACTCCTGCATTACCCCTATTTGATTTTGTGTTTATAACCCTGTAATCACCAGACCAAAAGTCTTGTTCCTCCTGCCACCGAACTTCACTAATTCCCACTATATCTAACTTTAACCTACCCATTTCCATTTTTAAATTTTCTAACCTACCTGCCCGATTAAGGGATCTGACATTCCACGCTCCGATCCGTAGAACGCCAGTTTTCTTTCTCCTGATAACGACGTCCTCTTGAGTAGTCCCCGCCCGGAGATCCGAATGGGGGACTATTTTACCTCCGGAATATTTTACCAAAGAGGACGCCATCATCATTTAATCATACAGTAAAGCTGCATGTCCTCGGGAAAACATACGGCTGTAGTTTCCCCTTGCTTTCAGCCGTTCGCAGTACCAGCACAGCAAGGCCGTTTTGGTTAATGTTACAAGGCCAGATCAGTCAATCATCCAGACTGTTGCCCCTGCAACTACTGAAAAGGCTGCTGCCCCTCTTCAGGAACCATATGTTTGTCTGGCCTCTCAACAGATACCCCTCCGTTGTGGTTGCACCTACGGTACGGCCATCTGTATCGCTGAGGCACGCAAGCCTCCCCACCAACGGCAAGGTCCATGGTTCATGGGGGAAGTTACTGTTATTAGTCCCTTCTTATTGTTCTTTCCTTTCCAAGTGCTCCTTACTTGAAGAATGTGGATCATAAAATTATTATTTAATAGTTCTGTTGGCAGAAAGTGTTCACATTAGCAAATGCATTTAATTTTATTTTATAAAACCAATGCTGCAACACAACTGGAAACCAGATATCAAATGAAATAAGCAACTATGTAAAGCAAAGCATAAAAATATCATTCAATAGTCATGTGGCATTTCATAAGTTAGTAGAAATTCTCTCAACTCTCGTCAAAAGACACTTGTCATAATCATGTGTGCTGATGTAAGAATATTTCCCATCAGTTCATAAGCACTTCAGTAAGTAGCACAAATTACGCGCTCCACAATATAATCATACGTTTTCAAGTAACGAGCATGTCGTATTTGCGATGTTTTCCGTAAAGGAATGTCAATAGCAAGGTTAATGACCTCTTCTTTTCTCCACCTTATGGCTTTTTCTCCAGGCGACTGGCACAGCTGGGTGCCCACAATGCATTACATCAATGTCACTTAGCTTTCTTACCGAAATATTTACGACAGCAGTTTGCACTACAGTGACACTCTGATATAAAAAAATTTCACAGGTCGAGAATTTGCATTACAAATGTGTAGAAACAAAATCCTATAAAAATAACAGTGTCCAAAAAATTTTCGGTGGTATTGTGATACATTCACGCATGCACACATTTCATAACTCTTAAAGTACGATTCTTGGTTTCCAACATCCTTCTTCACATATCAGTGACCCTAACCACTATTCATTACTCCTTACCTTATTACACATATACATATTCGTTGACACTTCTTCAATAATCAACATAATAAATATGTAGCATAATCAAATTCCTCATATAGCATCAGCTTATTGATAATAAACATACCTCAACAGCATTATACACATCGTCATCATAATAATAACATCATAACACCTCAGTCAAATCTCAAAAATGTCGTAGCTTCTGCAATAATTTCAAAACCTAAAAAGAATTCTCTGCTCATTTCAATAGTGTCATCTACCTCAAACGTACTTTAAAAATCATGATCCCATACCAAATACATCATTCAAAGCTCTCATAGTATCACAATGGTTCTGAAAAAAATATGAACAGTTCACAAAGTATAGACAAAATACAATTTCATAAGTGTGAAGTTATCCAACTGTGTAACTGCGAAAACATGTGTCACAGACGTAGTAAGAAAAAAATGTTTGCCTCTCTCAGTTAAATGATCAGATAGCTGTGTAATTTATGTGTTAGAGAAATATGGTATCGATGTGTAAAGTTGTATAAGCAAATACCGTATTAGGTAGGGCTCCTTGTGCTTGCCAAACACGTGGTACACAAAGTAAGCGTGTACCCCCCTGAGGATTAATGTAATTATACCCTCAGGTGTTACAGATTACAGCAATGGAATGAAATGTATCACGGAAAACCTTTGTATCTTTGTAATTCAAAAATTTTTAACAATAAATGTTTTAAGTACAAAATTAATCACTCAAATATGTGTAATGCAGCGCTAAACTGTGAGTCTTGTTGTAACATAATCTCTGTCATAATTTAAGGGTAAAAAATGTGCTAAGTGTCGTAATTATCGTCGTCCATAAGCAAAGTTCTGTAGAAGTCAATGTACTTACCTCGTAATAAACAAAAGCGAAATGCTATGCGTATAGATATCGTAGTTATTTCGTACAGTACCGTAATCAAGAAAGTACTACACTGTAACGTATTGTTGTGCTACGAAAAAGGCTGTCTCATTGTAGCTATACCACAAAAGTTACTACTGAAACATGTTTTACTTTCCAGAAGAATTCAGAAAAACTGTGCAGATATAAAACAGATACACCGCAAAAGCAACAATGTACATTGTGTCACAAATTAGTAGCGTCGTGATATAATCGTGTAGCTGTCAAATAAACTAACCACTGTGTCGTCTCGTATTTCTCATAAAGCACTTTAAATCCATAATGTATTTTCAAGTAAACCTAAATGCTGCATTGCAATGTCATTAGCACTACCGGTATATGTTCTAAATATGTAAGCCTTATAGTCGTTACGTAATCGTGCAACTAACAAGCAAGAATGTACACACAAAATAACACTGTGTCGTCTGTTCACTATAACAATGCATTTGTAATTACTGTCTAAATATGTTCCCTAGCTTCTTGACAGGATAGTTAACTTTAAAACATAGTTGCATGTTAACAGTTTCTGAGTGTGACAAAGCATACTAGTAACGTGAAGTGAAAGATTTTATGGCAAAGACTAAGTTAAAAAACAGATTATCTCTCAATAAACGGTTTTACATATGAAATGTGGTGCTATCTTTTACCCTTCCTAGTGCGCAGAGTTTCAACTTCAAAGCAATTATCATGTTGTATACGTTGGTAAGGTACGCTAAAATTTTTCTCAAGGTTAGTGTCTATGTTATTTTTCTGTGGGCCAGCCGGTGCTCGTGGCTCCCTGCATTGCGAGTCATTGTCTATTGTCTCTTTGTTGGCGCGCGTCGTTATTGGGATTTGGAGATCTAACTTCTACAAATTGACCTTGTCGAGAGGGCCCTCCCCTGTTTGAATCCCTCCAGTTCTGTTGAAATTTTCGGGTCTGTCGTTTTGTCGGTAGTTTACATAGTTTCTTTTTTGTCGGTCATGTGGTGGAGAATTTCTCCCGGAATCGTAACTGCGCGATGGACCGTTGCGTCTGACGTTGGAGAATTTCTCCCGGAATCGTAACTGCGCGATGGACCGTTGCGTCTGACGTTATTCTGTCTCCTTTGATAATAATTATTTTGGTTCCCATATTGTCTGTTTCTCCGATTGTCTCTGTGATAGTCATTACCGCGGAGAGGTGATCCTTCCCTGTAATTATTACTACTTTGCCAACGGTTGTCATATGGGTGGTGTCTGTTTTGGTCACGATTTACGTTGTAAGAATAGCCTTGTCGTGTCCAGTTATTATTTCTTTCATCGCGGAATTGTGACAGATGTGACCTGTAATTGTTGTGTTCCTGTTTTCGCGTCCCACGATTGTCAGTGTCAATTTCCAATTCTTGTAACAGCCCCTGAAAAGCTTCAATGTCGTCTTTGCAACGTCCTGCCAAAATAATATGTCGTAAATGTTCAGTCAATTTGATTAAGCAAATGCGGATGAGTTCTGAGGGGCTGTATGGGTTTGACAGATACTGATTCTTATGCAACATGTCTTCAAAATATTTGACAAGACTGGAAAATTCAGATTGTTCGAAATGTTTCATCATTATGATGCTATATTTTACGCGATCTTGAGTAGCCTGAGACCAATATGCTAAGAGGAAGGGATGATAAAATTCTCCTTCACTGTGACAAAATGGTTCAAATGGCTCTGAGCACTATGCGACCTAACTAACCTAAGGACATCACACACATCCATGCCCGAGGCAGGATTCGAACCTGCGACCGTAGCGGTCGCTCGGTTCCAGACTGTAGCGCCTAGAACCGCACGGCCACTCCGGCCGGCTTTCACTGTGAGAATCGTGAATGACCCATCGCATTCTTACAGCTGGTTCATTTTCTAAATAGCCACACATAAATTCTAATATGTGCTCTAATGACCAGTTGGGAGGAAAACAATGAGAGAATTGACGAAGCCACGCTTGTGGATGAACGTCGTTGCCGGTATTCTTAAATGTTTTGAATTTACGTGTAGTAATAAACAGCTTATAGTCAAAATCATCATGTTGGCGAGTCGCATGTCGGTCACTGTTACGTCGTTTCCGTTACATCTCAAAATTCGGTGTACCTTGCCAATTTCTTTGATAATTTCCGAAGTGCCCTGTGTTATTGTTTAGAGGCTTTTCCGTATTTCTATGTCCCTCTTCCCGTATTGGAGCGCGAGTGTCCTATGAAATATGTAATTCTTGTATTACCTGTGTCAACTGATCTTGTACTTCCCAGATTTCTCTTTGGTATTGCGTATTAATTTGATTCTGGTTTTGTTTGAATTTCCTAATTTGTTCGTACTCTTCTGTGCCATTAAAGACTACCGGTCTTGTGTCATTCAGATTATCATCTACCTTCGTAGATAAATTATTTATCTGATCCGAATGTTCGACTACTTTCTCTGATAATGAACTTATTTGCACCATGTGTCTTTCTGAACCAATTTTCAGAGTATCTACTGTGTCCTTTAAGTTTTCCTCAGTTTTTGCAAGTTGCGTAACCGAATCGGTAGATGCAACTGAGTCAATTTTAGCCCGCCAGGTCTCGCGATTTTCATGAACAATAGTTTGCAGTTCTTTTATGGCTGCTTCGTGCTTCTGTAATGCATTTTCATGCCGCGAAAAAATGGGTTGAAAATGCTCACAAATTTGTGTTTTTACGTCATTACAGACTTTTTGACATTCCGATGCAATGTTACGTAACTCAGTAGTTAAATCTTCACATGTTTGCTCAAGCGTGGTGTCTAACTTTTGAAGATTTTGTTCCATTGTGTCTAACTTTTGAAGATTTTATTCCATTGTGTCTAACTTTTGAAGATTTTGTTCCATTGTGTCTAACTTTAGAAAATTTTGTTCCACTATGTCTAACTTTTGAAGCTTTTGTCCCATTTGTTGTATTAATTGTAATAACAGTGCACTGGTGTCTGAAACATGTTCCTCAGTGCTATTCGGCAGTGCATTTGAACCGGCAATATTCGCACTTTGAAATGCAGAAAATGTGTCTTGACTTACTTGAGAAAACGGTGAGGACGCAAAACCTGAATCTACAGTATTTGCAAGACTGTGTTCTGTCATTCCGGATTCCTGAGGCGAGCTGTAGGCGACCGATCGATCGATAATGCTTCCCTGTTCACTAATTGTTTCACTGTCCACACCATTATTTGCATCCTGCTCCATTTCCCTATGCACAATTACCAAATTACTACTTTGAATGTCTGTTAATTCATTACGCAGTGGTGCTGATAAGCTACGCTCGTCGTCACTATCATTTCTCAATTTACTTTGGAGCCTAGTGTTACGTTTTTCACACGCCATAATTATCACGTATTTCACACGATAACAAGAAAAGCACAATTTGAAGAGCAAAAATAAGAAAACACATTTACATATCCCTGAAAATAATATCTAGTTAATTGCAAGCGCAACTGCGAAATACTTGGTGCAAATCTACATGCATGTCACAACTGTTTTACTGTACAACAATGAAAAACTACAACTACAAAGGAAATTCTCTCTATAACTACGTGCTAGCATACAAGAAAAAATCAGAAGATTCCACTGAGGTATCTTCGGCTAAGGGTCGACATATGAAACGTCCCCTTAGAAAAAAATATTAATTACTGTGCTGATAAACCCCTTACCGTTATTTGATTTTCAAACAGCTGAGTAAAACTGAACGTACCCAGACATTACTCTCTTTACTTATTCTGATCAACACTAAACTGACACACAATATTTTTAGCGCAACGCAATCTGACTTTCAAAAATTCCTACAAAAGAATGGCCCTCACTAACAATAACCTATACCTTTCATGAATCACTTACCTCACAAAAATCTTCGTTATTCGAACCACTGCAATACAGCTAGCGCCAATACTGCCAGCTAAATAAAAGATTCTAACTACTGAAGGCACTAACTACTGATAGGCATAGTTAGCAAATGAAAGATTTTGATAGAGAACAAACAATGTATTTACCTTAATAGTGTTCAAAAGTCATTATATATATATAAAAACCTAAACAGCCTACTTACATATGTTATTCAGTTATCTAAAATAATGCGGGAGGTTATTCCAGAGCTGGCCTCCTGCCACTGAAAAGGACTTCGAGAAAGTGACTGAACAACAGAGTGCGACAGAAAGGGTTATGCTTTGATGCGAACTCTTGTTTCTGTCATTTTGTTTTGAAAAGAGCGTTAAACTCGAGGAGAGACATGAGGGACAGTGTTCGTTGGCAAGATAGGGGCTGTCTGCAGCTGTATGCACGCAGCCAGTGTAGCTGTGAATATGATGGTGAAGTATGAGCAAAGAGTTCAACATCACAGAATTAACGAACATAGGCATTCATAACCAGTTGCAAGCACAGCGAGCTTTTCTGAGGAATGCCTTGCACGACTACATCGCTCTAATCAGTAATTAGCAGTGAAAGTGTGTGTCAAGCCGGTGTCGTAATTCTGAAATGACAGTATGGATGTCGCATAATTACACTACTGGTCATTAAAATTGCTACACCAAGAAGAAATGCAGATGATAAACGGGTATTCACTGCAAAAATATATTATACTACAACGGACATGTGATGACATTTTCACGCAATTTGGGTGCATAGATCCTCAGAAATCAGTACCCAGATCAACCACCTCTGGCCGTAATAACGCCCTTGATACGCCTGGGCATTGAGTCAAACAGAGCTTGGATGGCGTGTATAGGTGCAGCTGCCCATGCAGCTTCAACACGATACCACAGTTCGTCAAGAGTAGTGAATGCCGTATTGTGACGAGCCAGTTACTCGGCCACCATTGACCAGACGTTTTCAATTGGTGAGAGGTCTGGAGAATGTGATGGCCAGGGCAGCTCTCGAACTTTTTCTGTATCCAGAAAGGCCCGTACAGGACCTGCAACATGCGGTCGTGCATTATCCAGCTTAAATTCAGGGTTTCGCAGGGATCGAATGCAGGGTAGAGCCACGGGTCCTAACACATCTGAAATGTAACGTCCACTGTTCAAAGTGCCGTCAATGCCAACAAGAGGTGACCGTGACGTGTAACCAATGGCACCCCATACCATCACGCCGGGTGATACGCCAGTATGACGATGACGAATACACGCTTCCAATGTGCGTTCACCGCGATGTCGTCAAACACGGATGCTACCATCATGATGTTGTAAACAGAACCTGGATTCATCCGAAAAATTGACATTTTACCATTCGTGCACCCAGGTTCGTCATTGAGTACACCATCGCAGGCGCTCCTGTCTGTGATGCAGCGTCAAGGGTAACCGCAGCCATGGTCTCCGAGCTGATAGTCCATGCTGCTGCCAACGTCGTCGAACTGTTCGTGAAGATGGTTGTTGTCTTGCAAACGTCCCCATCTGTTGACTCAGGGATCGAGACTTGGCTGCACGATCTGTTACAGCCATGCGGATAAGATGTCAACCTCGTCCCGTCTGTCCCCAGATCGGTCTGCTACTGTGGTTGCCCCGGTTGCTGCCGCGGTGGGGCTGAGCTCTCGCCTGTGGTTGATTGGGAGGTCGTTCCAAGGCGTGGCAGGCAGCGAAAGACGTCCCCGGAGGCTGATCAGAAAGCCTCCCCGGTGCGTCTGACAAACAGGTTTCAGGCACTGTCTCTGGCTGAGCCAGATGCAGCTGCCTGCCCTGTTTCAGAGGATCATTCTCAGCCTTCAAGGTCCGGGCAATCGCAGAGGGTGGGCTTATTGGTAGTTGGGAGCTCCAATGGGGCCCCTTAGCGATATGGCGGCTAAGGAGGGGAAGAAATCCAGTGTGCACTCCGTGTGCATTCCGTGTGGAGTCATTCCTGATGTGGAAAGGGTCCTTCCGGATGGCATGGAGAGCACAGGGTGCAGCCAGCTGCAGGTGGTGGCACATGTCGGCACTAATGACGTGTGTCGCTTTGGAATTCTCTCTGGATTCCAGCGGCTATCTGATTTGGTGAAGGCTGCCGGGCTTGCTTACGAGATGAAGTCAGAGCTCACCATCTGCAGCATCGTTGACAGAACCGACTGCGGACCTTTGGTGCAGAGCCGGGTGGAGGGTCTGAATCAGAGACTCAGACGGTTTTGCGACCGTGTTGGCTGCTGATTCCTTGACTTGCGCCATAGGGTGGTGGGGTTTCGGGTTCCGCTGAATAGGTCAGGAGTTCACTACACTCAGCTGGCGGCTATACGGGTAGCGGAGGCTGTGTGGCATGGACTGAGCGGTTTTTTAGGTTAGAAAGCCTCGGGAAAGTACGGGGTGGGCTGCAATCTCAAAGGGTGCATGGCAAATGCAGGACGTGCTTGGATCAAGGAAAAGTCGGAATTGTAGTTGTAAATTGTTGTAGTTGTGCTGGGAAAGTCCCTGAGCTACAAGCGCTAATAGAAAGCACAGAAGCTGAAATCGTTATAGGTACAGAAAGCTGGCTAAAGCCTGAAATAAGTTATGCAGAAATTGTTACGAAGTCTCAGACGGTGTTTAGGAAAGATAGATTAGGCAGAATTGGTGGTGGAGTGTTTGTGTCTGTCAGTAGTGGTTTATCTTGTAGTGAACTCGAAGTAGATACTCAGTTCGAATTGGTATGGGTGGAGGTTATACTTAACAGCCGAACTAAGTTAATAATTGGCTCCTTCTACCGACCCCCAGACTCCGGTGATATAGTTGCTGAACAGTTCAGAGAAAATTTGAGTCTCGTAACATATAAATACCCCACTCATACAGTTATAGTTGGTGGGGACTTCAACCTTCCCTCGATATGTTGGCAAAAATAATTGTTCAAAACCGGTGGTAGGCAGAAAACATCTTCCGAGATTGTCCTAAATGCTTTCTCCGAAAATTATTTCGAGCAGTTAGTCCACGAACCCACGCGAATTGTAAATGGTTGCGAAAACACACTTGACCTCTTAGCCACAAACAATCCAGAGCTAATAGAGAGTATCATGACTGATACAGGGATTAGTGATCACAAGGTCGTTGTAGCTATGCTCAATACCGTTTCTTCCAAATCCACCAGAAACAAACACAAAATAATTTTATTTAAAAAAGTGGATAAAGTGTCACTAGAAGCCTTCCTAAGAGACAATCTCCATTCATTCCGAACTAACCATGCAAATGTAGACGAGGTGTGGCTCAAATTCAAAGATATAGTAGCAACAGCAATTGAGAAATTCATACCTCATAAATTGGTAAGAGATGGAACTGGTCCCCAATGGTACACAAAACAGGTCCGAACGCTGTTGCAGAGGCAACGGAAAAAGCATGCGAAGTTCAGAAGAACGCGAAATCCCGAAGATTGGCTAAAATTTACAGACGCGCGAAATTTGGCACGGACTTTAATGCGAGATGCCTTTAATAGGTTCCACAACGAAAAATTGTCTCGAAATTTGGTAGAAAATCCGAAGAAATTCTGGTCGTATGTAAAGTACACAAGCGGCAAGACGCAGTCAATACCTTCGCTGCGCAGTGCCGAAGGTACTATTACCGACGACTGTGCCGCTAAAGCGGAGTTATTGAACGCAGTTTTCCGAAATTCCTTCATCAGGGAAGACGAATGGGATATTCTAGAATTTGAAACACGAACAGCTGTTAGCATGAGTTTCTTATAAGTAGAAACCTTAGGGGTTACGAAGCAACTCAAATCGCTTGATACGGGCAAGTCTTCGGGTCCAGATTGTATACCGATTAGGTTCCTTTCAGATTACGCTGATACAATAGCTCCCTACTTAGCAGTCATATATAACCGCTCGCTCACCGATAGATCTGTACCTACAGATTGGAAAATTGCGCAGATCGCACCAGTGTTTAAGAAGGGTAGTAGGAGTAATCCATCGAACTACAGACCTATATCATTGACGTCGGTTTGCAGTAGGGTTTTGGAGCATATACTGTATTCAAACATTATGAATCACCTATATATCTATTGATACGTAATCAGCATGGTTTCAGAAAACATCGTTCTTGTGCAATGCAGCTAGCTCTTTATTCGCACGAAGTAATGGCCGCTATTGACAGGGATCTCAGGTTGATTCCGTATTTCTGGATTTCCGGAAAGCTTTTGACACCGTTCCTCACAAGCGACTTCTAATCAAGCTGCGGGCCTATGGGGTACCGTCTCAGTTGTGCGACTGGATTCGTGATTTCCTGTCAGGAAGGTCGCAGTTCGTAGTAATAGACGGCAAATCATCGAGTAAAACTGAAGTGATATCAGGTGTTCCCCAGGGAAGCGTCCTGGGACCTCTGCTGTTCCTGATATACAAATGACCTGGGTGACAATCTGAGTAGTTCTCTTAGGTTGTTCGCAGATGATGCTGTAATTTACCGTCTAGTAAGGTCATCCGAAGACCAGTATCAGTTGCAAAGCGATTTAGAAAAGATAGCTATATGGTGTGGCAGGTGGCAGTTGACGCTAAGTAACGAAAAGTGTGAGGTGATCCACATGAGTTCCAAAAGAAATCCGTCAGAATTCGATTACTCGATAAATAGTACATTTCTCAAGGCTGTCAATTCAACTAAGTACCTGGATGTTAAAATCACGAACAACTTCAGTTGGAAAGACCACATAGATAATATTGTGGGGAAGGCGAGCCAAAGGTTGCGTTTCATTGGCAGGACACTTAGAAGATGCAACAAGTCCACTAAAGAGACAGCTTATACTACACTCGTTCGTCCTCTGTTAGAATATTGCTGCGCGGTGTGGGATCCTTCAAATGGTTCAAATGGCTCTGAGCACTATGTGACTCAACATCTGTGGTCATAAGTCCCCTAGAACTTAGAACTACTTAAACCTAACTAACCTAAGGACATCACATACATCCATGCCCGAGGCAGGATTCGAACCTGCGACCGTAGCAGTCGCGCGGTTCCTGACTGAGCGCCTAGAACCGCTAGACCACCGCGGCCGGCGTGGGATCCTTACCAGGTGCGATTGACGGAGGACATCGAAAGGCTGCAAAAAAGGGCAGCTCGTTTTGTATTATCACGTAATAGGGGAGAGAGTGTGGCAGATATGATACGCGAGTTGGGGTGGAAGTCATTAAAGCAAAGACGTTTTTCGTCGCGGCGAGATCTATTTACGAAATTTCAGTCACCAACTTTCTCTTCCGAATGCGAAAATATTTTGTTGAGCCCAACCTACATAGGTAGGAATGATCATCAAAATAAAATAAGACAAATCAGAGCTCGAACAGAAAGGTTTAGGTGTTCGTTTTTCCCGCGCGCTGTTCGGGAGTGGAATGGTAGAGAGATAGTATGATTGTGGTTCGATGAACCCTCTGCCAAGCACTTAAATGTGAATTGCAGAGTAGTCATGTAGATGCCTTTCATCTCGACTGCTAGTGATACGAGGCCGTTGGGATCCAGCACGGCGTTCCGTATTACCCTCCTGAACCCACCGATTCCATATTCTGCTAACAGTCATTGGATCTCGACCAACGCGAGGAGCAATGTCGCGATACGATAAACCGCAATCGCGATAGGCTACAATCCGACCTTTATAAAAGTCGGAAACGTGACGGTACGCACTTCTCCTCCTTACACGAGGCATCACAACAACGTTTCACCAGGCAACGCCGGTCAACTGCTATTTGTGTATGAGAAACTTTCCTCATGTCAGCACGTTGTAGGTGTCGCCACCGGTGCCCCCCTTGTGTGAATGCTCTGAAAAGCTAATCATTTGCATATCACAGCATCTTCTTCCTGTCGGTTAAATTTCGCGTCTGTAGGACGTCGTCTTCGTGGTGTAGCAATATTAATGGCCAGTAGTGTAGTATTTCGTGTTAAGCGCCGTTGCGACACACGCAAAGGTCAATTGTGGAAACTAAGCCACTGAAAAGTAACTATATTAAGGAATACACCCGACTGACTACACAAAATAAGAGGGCGCGTACATTCGCGAGTAAGTGGTTCAAAATAAGAATTAATACTGTAAGGGAAATGGGTCATAAGTATAGTTACGTCGGCACACACTCAGCTGTATGCGAACGTACGATCGGGATAGAGGCACGTACTATCATTCCCCGTGGCCTGGGTAAAAAAAATTGTGGTTAAAATGTGTTTATTCACCTGAGAAAGAAAATAATCGGACTTCGTAATTAAATGAAACTAAAGATTGCAGGTTCTGAATGTCGAGAGGCAAATAAGACCTGTATATTGAAATTGTCACTGGCGGCCACGAAGGGAAACAGATGAACACATTCACGTACCTCTGTTGTTGAGCTACACCGTCGTGAAGATCGTCGCCTCCATCTAAATTCTCCTTTTTCTTTTTTTTCTTTCTTTATTGTGTTTCAATTCCCCATCGGGGCAGGCTGGCAGCAGCATATGCGCTGCTCTTCAGCCGAAAGACATAGAACAAACAGTAGAGGACATTTAAAAATAACAAAGGAGAGGATGTGGTGAACATAGATATAAAAAAGGGGGAACATCATGGAAGGCAATAGACTAAAAAAGGGGTGACTGTAAAATGGAGATAAAAAAACTGTTTAAAAGCAGTGCACACAAAAAGCCACACACTGCGACAATTAAAAGAACACAAGGCACAGTATGACTGGAGCATAAACAGTATCGACGGATGGCGTAGCACATAACAAACACTGACGGCGAACCTGAAGGCAGTACACAATTAAAATCACATCTCTTGACGCACAGGAGAAACAGCACTAAACACAACACTGACGTGGCACGCTGTCGATGAGCAAAACGGAGGATCTGCCAGGCGCAAGGAAAAGAGGGAGACCGGAAGAAGGGTGGGAGGGAGGGAGGGGAAGAGAGGGGGGAGATGGGCGGGGGGCGCGCTGGAGAGGGCCAGGTAGGGAAGGATGTGGGAAGGAAAGAGGCATGGGGTGCAGGGTCTCAGGGGGAGGGGGCGGAGGAGGAAAATCCGCTCTGGGAGAAGGAGGGGAGAGGAAAAAGGGGGCCCTGGGGAGGGGGGGGAACAAGGCCAGGTTATAGTTGGAAGGAAGGGTAGATGTCACGGCGAAGTTCGTCATCCAGGAGGGGGAGGCGCTGGAAATTGCCCTGATGAAGGAGATGGAGGGTGTGGAGGTGGAGAGAGGGAGGGATACAGCGATAGAGGCGCGGCAACGGGCGGGGGGTGGAGAAGAAGGAGGGGTGGGGGGGGATCAAGCCTGCGGACAATGTAAAGGATGCAGAGATGTTGGAGGAACAGGAGGAGGTGGGGGAAGGGGATCAGTTCATACAGGAGCCGTGTGGGGGAAGGAAGGCGGATACGGAAGGCAAGGCGGAGCGCATGGTGTTCAAGGATTTGGAGGGCCTTGCAAAAGTGGGTGGGGGCGGAGATCCAGGCAACGCAGGCATAACAGAGGATAGGACAGATGAGGGATTTGTAGGTGTGGAGGATGGTAGAGGGATGCAATCCCCATGTCCGGCCAGACAGGAGTTTCAGAAGGCGGAGGCGGGAATGGGCTCTCTGCTGGATGGTCTGGAGATGAGGGGTCCAGGTGAGGTGTCGGTCGAGGGTGAGGCCAAGGTATCTCAGGGTGGGGGTGAGCTGGGTGGGATGACCATAAAGGGTGGGGTAGAAATCATGGAGGTGAAAGGAGCGAGTGGTGCGGCCTATGATGATTGCCTGGGTTTTGGAGGGGTTGAGACGGAGGAACCACTGGTTACACCAAGTGGTGAACTGGTTAAGGTGGGTTTGGAGGGTACGTTGGGACCGTTGTAGGGTAGGATAGAGAGCCAGGAAGGCAGTGTCATCAGTATACTGGAGAAGGTGGACTAGTGGGGGTGGCTTGGGCATATCAGCCGTATACAAGAGATAGAGGAGAGGGGAGAGGACAGAACCCTGGGGGACGCCAGCCGTGGGATAAAAGATACGGGAGTTGGTGTTGTGGAGGGTGACATAGGAAGGACGGTGCGAGAGGAAGGAAGCGACCAGACAGACAAAATTGATAGGCAGGGCGTAGGTTTGGAGTTTAAAGAGAAGACCGGGATGCCATACACGGTCATAGGCATTTTGGAGGTCAAGGGAAACAAAAATGGCGGAGCGGCGGGAGTTGAGCTGGAGGGACAGAAGGTGAACGAGGTTTAGGAGTTAGTCTTCAGCAGAGAAGGAGGGTCGGAAACCACACTGGGTAAGGGGAAGGAGGTGGTGTTGAGTAAGGTGCTGATGGATACGGTGGTACAGGATGGATTCAAAGACCTTACTGAAGACGGAGGTGAGGCAGATGGGACAATAGGAAGAGGCGGCAGAAGGGGGTTTGTTGGGTTTGAGGAATAAGAGGACGCGGGAGGTCTTCCACAGGTCAGGGTAGAAGCCAGTAGAGAGGATGACATTATAGAGATGGGCGAGGACAGTCAGGAAGGAATAGGGGCTTTCTCGAAGGTGGCGGCAGGTGACACAGTCGTGACCAGGGGCCGAGTTGTGTTTGGACCGGAGGATAAGTTTAATGTCTTGTGCTGCGATGGGAGTGTTTATGTCGGAGGGGGGCAACTGCCCCTAGTACTGGAGACTAGGAGCAAGTGGAGCGACCGAGGTATCGGCACGTTCCATGACGGTGGGGAAAAGAGAATAATCAAAGTGGGGATCATCTGGGATGGAGAAGACCTCGGAAAGGTGGGAAGCGAAGTGGTTGGCCTTACTAAGGTTGTCAGGAAGGGGGCGATCGTTATGGAGAAGGGGGTAGTGGGGAGCGGAAAGGGAACCAGTAAGGCGATGGAAGGAGGATCAGTACTTGGAGGAGTTGATAGGGAGGATGGCGTTGAGTCGTGTGCAGGTCTGGCGCCAGTCTCGGCGTTTTGTTGCTGTAATAAGGTTCTGTATGTGTCGCTGTATTTGCCGGTGGCGGTGGAGTGTATCCCTGTCACGAGTGCGCAGGAAGGAGCGATAGAGGCGGCGGGATTCACGGAGGAGGAGGACAGCTTGCAGAGGGAGAGTGGGACAGTGTGGGTGGATGGTTTTAGTAGGAACATGGACCTCCACGGCGTCAGTAATTACCTTCTGAAGGAAGGACAAGGCATGGATGATGTCGTCAGGATGGCGATAGATAAGAGGGTGACTTTCACCCTGGGTGGAGATGGAGTCCCAGTAGGCATCCCAGTTGGCACAGTGATAGTCATGAACGACCCTGGGAGGGGGTGCAGGGTGCGGAGCCAGTGGGGGGCGGTGAGAGGACGTTATGGTGAGAAGGACAGTGAGGTGATCGCTACCTGTAGGGTCAAGGACAGCGACAGCGATACGCCCATGGAGGTTGGCGGAAGCAATGACAACATCTGGGGTGGTATCACTTTCGGGTCGGATGTACTGGGGAAGGGGAACCAGGTCACCTTGGATCGTGGAGAGGAACTGATGCCACCGCCGAAGGGCGGCAGGAGTGCGGCTATGGATGTTGAGGTCGGCGGCAATCACATAGGTGGAGAAGGTGCAGTCAATGTGCGAGATGAAGTCATAAGGTAGAGGTGCAGTGGAGTGGACATAGATGGTGGCACAGGTAATGGTGAGGGAGGGGAAGAAGACACTGAGGAGAAGGTGTTCAGTGGGGTCATTGAGGAGAGGTTGTGACCGGACGGGGATATGCTTAAGGTGGCCAATCGCGACTCCACCCTGCGCACGTGGACCAGGAGCGTCATTGCGGTGGAGGATATAGGGAGAGGTGCGGATAGAATGGTGGGGCTGGAGAAAGGTTTCGTTCTAGAGGAAGGTGTCGACCTGGTGGTGGGAGAGGGTGTGCATGAGAAGGTATTTGTTGAAGCGGAAGGAGTGAATGTTCTGGAAGAGGATGCGATACTCGTGCCGCGCCATGGTGGGAAGGAGGGGGGGACGAGAGGGAAGGGAAGAGGCTTAAACTAGGGTGTCGAGGTGGGTGAAAGTGAAGTGGGCTTGGTTGTGGGAGTAAGTGACGAAGGTGTTCAGGTGGAAAACGGAGCGAGTGGCAAGGGAGATTTGTTGGAAGGTGTGGGGGCGCTGAAAAGGATGAATGTTTTGGAGTACAACGGTAAGGAACCAGATGATGTCCTCGGCCGTGGGGGGTGGATGGAGCGAATTGTTGGGATGGACAGGGGGATCGATGGGACGAACAGGGACTGTAAGCTCAGGGGTGGCTGGAGGGGGTTTAGCTTTACACTTGTGGGAGTAGGTGGGATAGGGGCTATTGCAGGTGTTACAGGAAGGAGGAGCAGCGAGGTTGGGGAAGTTCTTAAGAAAGTGGGAGGCCTTGCAATGGGGACAGGTGGGAGGGTTTTGCAGTTGGGAGTCAGATGGTCATTGTACATCAGGCACTGCTGGCAACGGTAGGATTGGGGAGGGGATTTGGAGGATTCGACAGGGTGGCGACGGTAGTATATCAGGGCACCCTGGGTGTGGAGATGGTCAATGAATGGGGCGGACTCAGAGAAGACCCGCATGAGGTAGGTGGGACAAGAGGCATTATGAATATGGCAGGCAGAGCGGATTTCGAAGTCTGGGTGGGAGTTCAGTTCTGCCAACACTTCATCCTCCGTGATCACCGGGCTGAGCTCGGTGATCACAGCAGTGTAGGTGGGGGCGCGGCGGGGAGGCTGGGGCTGACGAGGAGTGGAAGCGGAAAGGAAGGGTGTCAGAGAGGCTTGGGGGCCAAACATAACTCGTGGGAGTTTCCGAAGGAGGTCTGTGTGAAAGGACGGGGACGGGGACTCGATAAGGACTGAGTCCCTGTGGGGAATGAGTTGGGAGATGGGAGCACCAGGTAAGTACTTTCGTATCTCCACGGTGAGGGTACGAGCGTCGAGGAACTTAGGATCAGGAGTTGACAGGACAAAGGTGTGGAGGGCGGGGGCTGGGGTATGGGTGGCTGGAGGAGGGGTGGTGTCCGTGGAGACGACAGGATGAGGGGGAGGAGGTGTTGACTTTTTGTGGGAAGTGGCAGGAGCAGAGTCGGTAATGACGCGCTTTTGGGGTTTTTTGGAGACTGGAGGCTGGGAGGAGGGGAGAGGGACGGGGAGGAGAGGTAGGTGGCGGGTGGCAGATCCCTGTGGCGACGCGATATGTGCGGGAGATGCAGACGACGAAGCAACGGGGTGGGTGAGAGAGGGGAAGCGGACCACCTGAGGGGTGGCAGCAGAGGCAGCAACAGAGGCATATGTGAGGACGGGGGTAGTAGTGGGAGCTGTTGAGGGTGTGGAGGCTGCAGGAAGGGTGTAGAGGTGTGGGTATACAGCAGGGGAGGAGATAGGGGGATGGGTGAGTGGGGGAAGGGGAGGGGAGGGGCGGCACTCCAGGAAGTGACTATGGGAGGGGGGGAGGGGGAGGTGTAGGTGACAGTGGAGGTGGGAGGACTCATAGCAGACGAACGGCGACGGGCAGCAGGCAGCGGCGGCAGCGGCGGCGGCGATGGACGGCGACGAACAGACGGACGGACAGCAGGCAGCGGTGGCGGCGGCGGCGGCGGACAGCGAGCAGGCAGGCGGACGGACGAACAGCTACAGCAGCAAGCGGGCAGACGGACAGACAGACAGACACAATCTTCGAAGACGGAGATTCCACCCTGAGAGTAGCCCAGGCTTTGCAATCTGACGCTTTCGAAGGAGGGGATCCAACCCTCTAGATCCTCCTAAATTCTCCATACAAAATTAAACTTATAATAATCTTCCAGAGTTACAGGAGCTGGGATCCATGGGATCGTAAATGAGAAAATAGTACCGTTTCAGAAATTGCTTTCATTATTTAGCCCAATTTCACTTGAATTTGCTGGGCACTTCGTTTATACATCTTATCACCAGGACATGAGAACATTTTAGCGTGTTTCTTGTTCGTATTTCGTGACTTCATGCCACTGACATCTATTGGAACTCCTTGGAAGTACAGTATGTAGAGTATTGCTCTATGCAGCGCGATGTAGCCCTGTCGAAACCGACAATGAAGGAAGTTGAGAGTGTAACAATTTAACACTGAACTTACAACATACTGTTGTGCTGCCTTGTGGACTTGGACAGGAGAGTGGATAGATGTATCTTATGTTTTCATTCGAAGTCTGCCACAACCTGGTTTCAAAAATCAAAAGTTTTGTGTACAGAGTCTCGGGTGTTGTCAAGTGGTGCGTCTGTGTGTTTTCGATTTAACATTTCGTGTTCGCGCTCCATGCTTTAAAATGTCTAGAGATAAAATTGGCCAAAAACCAAAAAAGAATCAGTCGAGTGTCGGTAAAAAAAACGCTGAATGTTTTCATGTTAAACTGAGCCCGCCCGGTTGGCCGTGCGGTCTAACGCAGGGCTTTCCGGGTGGGAAGGAGCGCCTGGTTCCTGGCACGAATCCGCCCGGCGGATTTGATTCGGGGTCCGGTGAACCGGCCAGTCTGTGGATGGTTTTTAGGCGGTTTTCCATCTGCCTCGGCGAATGCAGGATGGTTCCCCTTATTCCGCCTCAGTTACACTATGTCGTCGATTGCTGCACAAACAAGTTCTCCACGTACACATACACCACCATTACTCTACCACACTGGTGTGGGACGTTCCCTGGGGGGTCCACCGGGGGTCGAACTGCACAATAACCCTGGGTTCGGTGTGGGGCGGCGGAGGGGTGAAGTCGACTGCGGTAGTCGTCGTGGGCTTGTGGACCACTGCGGCTGCGGCGGGGACGGAGCCTCTCTGTCGTTTCTAGGTCCTCAGTTTACAGTACAATTATTTAAACTAATAAACGAAGAGCGTAAATCTTCTTTCGTCCGTCAGTGCTAAATACTTTTGAAATGAATCTTTGGTATGAGAGTGGAATAATTATCTATACCTTTATCAATAAGAAAAAATTATTAAGTTTCTTTACATTGCCCCTTGGGCGAATTGTCCGAAGAAATGTCAAATTCCGGGCAATGAGCCCAACCACTTTACACACTGGTAGTTCTTTCACTCCTTTACACGTGCTTGAATTTCACTGTTCGTGTGTTTTAAGGGATTTACCACCACTTGGCATATCCATCTGGTACCAGTCCTGGCTCTTATCTAATCAATTGTTGTAACATTCGTTTCTCTCATGTACTATACATTTACTGTTTTAGCAAACATATACATTATGGCACACAAAATACACATACTACACACAAAAATTACCCATCATCCTTTACATAAATTACACGAATATTACATTACATTTTATACAATTCAGAAGCTCAGTTCTTTATGATTGGTTTGTAGCGTCATTGTTCCTGCGTACAAGTAACATTTTCAGTAGCACGTTGACAATATAGTTACATTTCACAAGTTTTTTCTATGATTCTACAGTTACATTTTTCCTGAAAATGAAAAACAATCACAAGAACGTCGTATAGTCTGGTGTGCCGATCCAGGCTGTAGGGTTAACAAGGGTATCTGGAGTGGTGCGTGTGATAAATTCTTCCTTATGGTTGCTCATGCTCTCCACCGCCTCCCTTTTTATATCAGGATCTATTTGATAACGTCCTAGTACAGAAACTCCCGTTTATCCGAAATGATCGGGACGGCGGCCGGTTCGGATAACGAAAGTTTTTTTTTCTTTTTCATGCGTGAAACACCCCGAAATGCGTCAATACCGCGAAATATGATCGTAAAATGTGCGTAGGGAACGTAGAATGTTATTGATATTGTTGTGAATAAGCCTGCATGTTTTTGACTGAAAAAATTGTGTAGAAGTGTTAAAAAGGCGCCAAAGAATGATTGAAAACGCAAAGTTTTTAAAGGCTGAATATCAAAGCCCGTTTATTTCGCGTTCTTACAGAAAATTCGCCTTATTTGGCAGCAGAAAAAACAGGAGTTTTAATTTTATTACCTACTCTTTTGAATAAAAAATAAACTACTCTACAAAATTATGAAACGAATCTAGAGATTATTCAAAGGAACAAAAAGTTTCTCTAGAGGAACTTAAAAGTTAAAAAAATAAATAAATAAACTTGTAACTTACGGGCGTTGAAGTTCTAGGATGCTCCATCAGAATTTATTTTTTGGTAAAAAAACTGTAATGTTTTTTTGCGTTTTGGCTTGAGAAATTTTGTTGTGGCAATGTATCTCCAACGTTGGAAACAAATGATTTCGGGATACGTCGCCTCCTCCTGTTGGCTAACGTACTCCACGGCGGTTTGGATCGCTTCGTAACCGACTGTGTGTAGAATCTGCGCTTCGTCATCAGATACATATTCTCCTGACGCTTTCTGTTTGGTCGCAATTTGGACGATTTCTTCCTCAGACAAATCAAAAAAGTCGTTTCCATCCACTTTTCTACGTCTTCGAAGTTCGCGTCTTCACAAGCCGGTAGTTTCTCCGGCAAATTCACCAAAATTATGTCGTTTTCATCTGTTTCTGGCAAATCAGCTTGAGTTTCGGTGTTGCCTCCTTCTTCCCACCACTGATGAGTTGCCTTTATGATCTAAGACTTTTTTCCAAGACCTAACGAGAGAAATTCGAGGAATTAGATTCCAAGCATTAGCAATCCAATGAGTGACATTTAAGACTCGATTTTTTTAAGAGCTTGCACAAAATCTTCTTCGGCATCAATCGCACCGATTAAGTATTCCAGCGGCTTACATCTTTAATGTTTTTTCATCGCATCAAGAACATCTTGGTCCATCGTTTGACATAGAGACCTGACGTTTCGTGGGAGAAACACAACTTTGGTATCCCCATCTTGTAGATCACCTGGGTGAGAAGGAGCGTTGCCCACAAGAAGTAGCTCTTTTCGAGGAAGTCTATTTTCCTCCATGTACACTACTGGCCATTAAAATTGCTACACCACGAAGATGAAGTGCTACAGACGCGAAATTTAACCAACAGGAAGAAGATGCGGTGATATGCAAATGGTTAGCTTTTCAGAGCATTCACACAAGGTTGGCGACGGTGGCGATACCTACAACGTGCTGACATGAGGAAAGTTTCCAACCGATTTCTCATACACAAACAGCATTTGACCGGCGTTGCCTGGTGAAACGTTGTTGTGATGCCTCGTGTAAGGAAGAGAAATGCGTACCATCACGTCTCCGACTTTGATAAAGGTCCAATTATAGCCTATCGCGGTTGCGGTTTATCGTATCGCGACATTGCTGCTCGCGTTGGTCGAGATCCAATGACTGTTCGACGCGCAAGTCGCCGAAGTGGCGTCAAATCGAAAGACTTGCACCAGACAAACGGTCTACCCGAAGGGAGGCCCTCGTCACACGACATTTCATTTCTTCCAATGACTGTTAGCAGAATATGGAATCGGTGGGTTCAGGAGGATGATACGGAACGCCGTGCTGCATCCCAACGGCCTCGTATCACTAGCAATCTAGATGACAGGCATCATATCCGCATGGCTGTAACGGATCGTGCAGCCACATCTCGATCCCTGAGTCAACACATGGGGACGTTTGCAAAACAACACCCATCTGCGCGAACAGTTCGACGACGTTTGCAGCAGCATGGAATATCAGCTCGGAGACCACGGCTGCAGTTACCCTTGTCGCTGCATCACAGACAGGAGCGCCTGCGATGGTGTACTCAACGACGAACCTGGGTGCACGAATGGCAAAACATCATTTTTTCGGATGAATCTAGGTTCTGTTTACAGCATCATGATAGTCGCATCCGTGTTTGGCGACATCGCGGTGAACGCACATTGGAAGCGTGTATTCGTCATCGTCATACTGGCGTATCACCTGGCGTGATGGTATGGGGTGCCATTGGTTACACGTCTCGGTCACCTCTTGTTCGCATTGACGGCACTTTGAACAGTGGACGTTACATTTCAGATGTGTTACGACCCGTGGCTCTACCAATCATTCGATCCCTGCGAAACCCTGAATTTAAGCTGGATAATGCATGACCGCATGTTGCAGGTCTTGTACGGGCCTTTCTGGATACAGAAAATGTTCGAATCCTGCCCTGGGCAGCACATTCTCCAGATCTCTCACCAACTGAAAACGTCTGGTCAATGGTGGCCGAGCAACTGGCTAGTCACAAAGCGCCAGTCATTACTCTTGATGAACTGTGGTATCGTGCTGAAGCTGCATGGGCAGCTGTACCTGAACACACCATCCAAGCTCTGTTTGACTCAATGCCCAGGCGTATGAAGGCCGTTATTACGGCTAGAGGTGGTTGTTCTGGGTACTGATTTCTCAGGATCTATGCACCCAAATTGCGTGAAAATGTCACCACATGTCGGTTGTAGTATAATATATTTGTCCAATGAATACCCGTTTATCATCTGCATTTCTTCTTGGTGTAGCATTTTTAATGGCCAGTAGTGTATTTTTCTACAGCTGGAACAAACTCTGCCTGGAACCCCTCTTTGAAGATGGCACCGCTCAACCATGCCTGAGACTGATTCGTGTACTACAATGGCAAACGTTTATCAGCTAGTTGCCGTCTAAATACTCTTGGTTTTTGGATTTGCCAATTAAAGTACGGCGCAGTTTATGATTGCCACTGGCATTACTGCATGCGAGGACAGTAACTTTTTCTTTGCTTTTTTATATCTGTATGCCGTTTTGTATTGTTTAGAGGCAAAGGTTTTTATGGAAACATTTTGTAATTGGCTCTGAGCACTATGGGACTCAACTGCTGAGGTCATTAGTCCATTTTGTAATTCAATCCGGTTTCATCACAGTCGTAAAGATGAAAGTATAACCTCCTATGTCGATGATTTTGTGCAATTTTTTCTTGAAATCACCGATAACGGCTTCATTCCCGGATAACGCTTCGCCGTTCATGGCAATTTCACGAATGCCACGCCTCTTCTTGAACCGATCCAGCCAGCCATCACTTCCGAGGAGTTCTTGCTTCTTTCCTTCAATGAGCTCATAAAACGTCATCGCTTTTTGACGAAGCAGAAGACCTTACCCTGTCACACCCTAGGCTCTTATTTGTTCGTGCCACAAAAATAAGGCCTCTTCTGAGAATGCGCACCTCTTCTCATTGTTTTCCGAGATTTCACTACGCAGCCTGTCGCTTGGATGGAACAAAATTTTTCAGTTTCTGATCGCTTTGTCTTCCAATCAGTAATTGTACTCCTACCGACGTTCAAATTCGCAGCAACTTTCGCGGGAGACTGACCAGCATCAATTCTCTGCAAAGTACGAAGCTTTTGCTCCAAAGAGATCACGTTCTTATTCCGTTTCGCTCCGTAGTCACGTTCAGCGTTTTTTTTTAACGACACTCGACTGCTTCTTTTTTGGTTTTTGGCCACTTTTATCTCTAGACATTTTAAAGCATGGAGCGCGAGCACGAAATGTTAAATCGAAAACACACAGACGCACCCCTTGACAACACTCGAGACGCACTATATGATTTTAGAAACCAGGTTGTGGCAGCCATCGAATGAAAACATTCGATACATCTATCACCTCTACAGTCCTATCCAAGCCCACGCGGCAGCCCAACAGTGCGTTGCACATTCAGTGTTAAATTGTTAAACGCTCGGCTTCGTCTGATGTGCCGACAACAGGCGAAAAGTATTTGGCGCCGCACTCTCATTGTCGGTGTTGACAGGGCTACGTCGCGCTACATAGAGCAATACTCTACGTACTGTGTACTTCCAAGGAGTTCCAATAGATGGCAGTGGCATGAAGTCACGCAATACGAACAAGAAAAACACTAAAACTTCAACGAACACACGCACAAATTGACGACATTCGGACTTTTGACGCGCACCAGTGCATTGATTGGCAGTAGAGTGCCGAAAAACACAAGCGATTGCATGGCTCCAGGCGCAGAGGAGTTGAAGCTTGTCAAGCGTCAATGTAGTTAGCCAAACGCGTAGCTGCGCGATATATCAGACAGCGCCAATGTGAGCAGCGAAAATGGGAAAAATTTCTTCGGATAAATTGGATTTCGGATAGACGCAATTCTGATAAACGGGAGTTTACTATCTCCTTTCTGGGTTCTACAGATGTCTCATTATGGGTAAGAAAATTACGAGGTACGACAATAAAGTAATGAGACTGATGTGAAAAGAAAAAGTTGCTTACCGTTTTAGTCAAGTTTAGTGTTACCTCCTTCAAAGTCGTTCCCTTCTGATTGCACACACTTTTTCAAGTGCTTCTGCCATTGATGGTAACATTTCTGGAACTCATCTTCTGTAATATCCTCCAAGACCCTCGTCACAGCTTTTTGGACATCTTGTGTTGTTTGAAAATGGTGTCCTTCGACCGCCGTTTTGACTCTTGGAAATAGAAAAAAGTCGTACGGAGCGATATCTGGTGAATAAGGTGGCTGTAGTAGTACTGAAATTTGTTTTCGGGTTAAAAATTGCTGTACTGACAGAGCAGTATGGGATTACGCATTATCGTGACGCGGAATCCAGTTATCAGCAATGTTCGCAGAGACACGAAGAATTCTTTTACGAAGTCTTTCTAAAATTTATTTTTAGTAATATTGGTTAACTGTTTGTCCAGGAGGCACCCACTCTTTATGAACAATTGCCTTGGAATCAAAGAAGCACACAAGCATGCATTTCACTTTTGACTTTGACATGCGATCTTTTTTTGGTCTGGGTGATCCCTTTGAGCACTATTGCGAACTTTGGCGTTTTGTCTCTGGATCGTACTGAAAAAAAACAACTTTCATCACCAGTGATAACACAGCTCAACAATTCTGGATTGATTTCCGTTTACTCTAACAGATCGGCTGCCACATTTTTCCCTGTTTCTCGTTGTTGTTCAAATGGCTCTGAGCACTATGGGACTCAACTGCTGAGGTCATTAGTCCCCTAGAACTTAGAACTAGTTAAACCTAACTAACCTAAGGACATCACAAACATCCATGCCCGAGGCACGATTCGAACCTGCGAGCGTAGTGGTCTTGCGGTTCCAGACTGCAGCGCCTGTAACCGCACGGCCACTTCGGCCGGCACTCGTTGTTGTGGTGTGAGATTTTTGGGGACCACTTTTGCACAAATCTTTCTCATACCAAGATCTTCAGTTATTATTAGATGAACCGTTTCTCGATTGATGTTCAGTTCTTATGCAATCAATTTCACGGATAATCTTCGCTCAAATCGTACGAGTTCACGCACCCTGGCCAAGTTGACATCCCACTGTGAGGTTGACTGTCGTCCACTGCAGTCTTCAACATTCATTCTGCTTCACTAAACATTTGATGCCAACGAAAAACTTGAGCTCTTGACCTAACGTCCTCTCCAAAAGCCTTCTGAAGTTTACCGTAAGTTGTCGTCGCATTTTCACCCAATTTAACGCAAAAAGAAATGGCATACCGTTGCGCAATATTATGCGGTTCCATTTCCGTGACGAGAGTCACAAACCCGTGTTAACTTATTACAGAAAACCTCACGACTGAGCAGTTGCATCGATGTGCTGCTTGGACTAGCAGCAGCTTATGGACCAAGGTCAAAGATATTGTGCCTACGCAAGCCTGCAGCGTTGCCACATCTTGCAAAGAAAATCAGTCTCATTACTTTATTATCGCGCCTCGTATGTAACAAATAAAATTCACAGAGATTAGTACTTAGTCTAACGTAACACTAACATATACACAATCACAGGTGCTGTTCTGCCTTAAGTTCAATGAACGTGGATGTCGTGTTTATTTCGTAACGTGGGACATAGATCATGAGTGTAGTGGTAAGACTTTATTTAGTGGCTCAGTAAATCATGTCTCTGCATCTCTTTGCACTATGGTTAGTGTCCATTTGAAGGCAGACTTTGCTTTCCATTCAAATTGTCGTGCATCACGCCGTCAGTCAATAGTGCGTCAGCAACAATTAGTCGTAGCACGCTACACACCGTTTGGAGTCCAGTAGCCGTGCACCCACCACTGGGCAGCGATGCCGCGTGTGTCTGTCAATACATCTTTATGAAGTGTTTTGTGCAGCGTTTTCAGCATTTACGAACCTACTGCACCTGACTCAACTCGTCGTACACCTTGGCTGTAAGAAGGTACCACAGCGCACCTCCTATATTCACTGCACGAAGGTAAGTACTGCATTTTATTATTTGGCACAGGGTCCTATAGCACAAACACCCATACTGTAGCAGGCTTCCTCGATTCACCAAGCCTCATGCATTTCGAAGTAGAAGGCTCGTTGAATAAAACTTAGCCCGCATCTCGTGGTCGTGCGGTAGCGTTCTCGCTTCCCACGCCCGGGTTCCTGGGTTCGATTCCCGGCGGGGTCAGGGATTTTCTCTGCCTCGTGATGGCTGGGTGTTGTGTGCTGTCCTTAGGTTAGTTAGGTTTAAGTAGTTCTAAGTTCTAGGGGACTTATGACCACAGCAGTTGAGTCCCATAGTGCTCAGAGCCATTTGAACCATTTTGAACCCAATAACACTTATTCCCACTTGCCTCTATGCGTATAACTCACATATCACTGAATAAATCACTGTCACTGAACAACCCACTGTCATTGGGTAACTATACACTGTTCCGTTCATTTTTACCATTCAAAAAAATGTAGCTCATTAGACCACTAGTTAGGTTTTAGTAGTTTAAACCCACGTTATTTGCTCCTGTATCCTCTTTGAAAACTTTATATGTGTGCATATTGCGCAAAATATTTCATTACACAAGTTGGTAGTTGAATGTGCTCTCAGAAAATACGTGCCTCTAGTCCTACACTTCGCGATCGCGATACTATCTTACGTCTCACAGGGCATAAGAGAACACGTTTTCGAGAACAACAGCACTTCCTTAACTTAGGATCGTGCTACAAATGCACTTATACATCGAAACGACAATACAAAAAATCAATGAACCAAAAGTGCTTATAGAAATTGCTCCAAATGAGGCAAAATCTGTGCATTAACTACCCGTGAGTAACTGAGGGGGGGGGGGATTTCGTCTTTATGTCACCCAGCATTGTAACAACGCATGTACACACATCAAAAACAAGCAGAATGAAATAAAACACACAAATAAACAAATCACTATACTTAAATTCACACATAAATAGAAAATTAAAATGGTAGGTAATACGAACGACAGATTGATAATGAAGCTTGGCTGCTGTACGCTATACTGCTTCCTAAGTCTGTGTCTGTGTTTGTTCATGTTTTCATGTTCGTATGTTCATCATTGTATCCCTGCTATGTGTACAAATTTTTAATTTTTTTAATTTATTTTATTTTACATTGAACGTAACCTTAGCCACACCTTACTTTACTTCTTCCACAAAATATCTTCAACTCTGGATAATATAAACGTAAGACAAAATCATGGTATGTATTCCTCTAAAGTCAACGCACATTCTTAGTACTTTCATGCCGAAGAAAAGATTATTAAAAATCTGTGGTGTTACTGAGCGTCAACTAGTGTACTTCTCATTGATGTTGGTAATATTTTATAACGTCGATCGTAAATCGTAGTGACATTAGTGTAACATAGTTGCTTCTCATCGCCAGACGGTAACTGCTGTAGTTGTCCGCCCCTGGTAGCTGAGTGGTCAGCGCGACGGCATGTCACACCTAACTAACGGCCCGGGTTCGATTCCCGGCTGGGTAGGAGATTTTCTCCGTTCAGGGACTGGGTGTTGTGTTGTCCTTATCATCATCATTTCATCCGCACAGACACGCAAGTCGCCGAGTTGCGACGGGAGGCCCTAGCCACACGGCATTTCCATTTACTGCTATATTGGTTAAAAACAGTCTTGGTTGCAATTTTAGTATTTTTATTTTTCAACGACGCGTTTCGCCTTATTTAGGCATCTTCAGGTTATCTTTTCTAGATGGACGCGAGAGGCACCAAGATCTGCATAACACGTTCCCGTTCACAGGAGTGAGTAACAGTAAGCTGGGGGCTCAGGTAGTATGCATTTAGGCAGATCTTGGTGCCTCTCGCGTCCATCTAGAAAAGATAACCTGAAGATGCCTAAATAAGGCGAAACGCGTCGTTGAAAAATAAAAAAACTAAAATTGCAACCAAGACTGTTTTTAACCAATACTTTTAAACACTGGTTTGCTGTTATGCCGCATATGGACTGGAAGAATTTCATTTACTACTATAGTTCTTACCCATGAAAAGTAACTTTTGCCGGCCGCGGTGGTCTAGCGGTTCTAGGCGCTCAGTCAGGAACCGCGCGACTGCTACGGTCGCAGGTTCGAATCCTGCCTCGGGTATGGATGTGTGTGATGTCCTTAGGTTAGTTAGATTTAAGTAGTTCTAAGTTCTATGGGACTTATGACCACAGATGTTGAGTCCCATAGTGCTCAGAGCCATTTGAACCATTTTTGAACCAAGTAACTTTTCCTCCCTCCATTTGTAACCCATAGCAGCATCAGTTATTTATCAGAGCTGAAACTAATAAATATAACTGTAAAAAGAAAACAAATAATTTTAATATTTAAGTTTCAGCCTTAGTATAAACAAACAGCGTTTTACTGAAGTAACGAGACAATTCCGCTTCGATGTTACTGGCATGTGCAGTGCACTTTGCTCTCTCCGTAGATGTTCGTACTCGATACCCCGTTGCAAGTATGGACAACTTTTACCGGCCCAAGAGTGAGATTCACATACTTTCTTAAACTCGTGGGCCGCTTCGTTACGAGACGCGACAGCAGCGCTCCTAACGCATAAAATCAAAATTGTAGTGTCCGTGATATTAATACTCATACAGGGTGTTACAAAAAGGTACGGCCAAACTTTCAGGAATCATTCCTCACACACAAATAAAGAAAAGATGTTATGTAGAAATGTGTCCGGAAACGCTTAATTTCCATGTTAGAGCTCATTTTAGTTTCGTCAATATGTACTGTACTTCCTCGATTCACCGCCAGTTGGCCCAATTGAAGGAATGTAATGTTGACTTCGGTGCTTGTGTTGACATGCGACTCATTGCTCTACAGTACTAGCATCAAGCACATCAGTACGTAGCATCAACAGGTTAGCGTTCATCATGAACGTGGTTTTGCAGTCAGTGCAATGTTTACAAATGCGGAGTTGGCAGATGCCCATTTGATGTATGGATTAGCACGGGGCAATAGCCGTGGCGCGGTACGTTTGTATCGAGACAGATTTGCAGAACGAAGGTGTCCCGACAGGAAGACGTTCGAAGCAATTGATCGGGGTCTTATGGAGCACGGAATATTCCAGCCTATGACTCGTGACTGGGGAAGACCTAGAACGACGAGGACACCTGCAATGGACGAGGCAGTTCTTCGTGCAGTTGACGATAACCCTAATGTCAGCGTCAGAGAAGTTTCTGCTGTACAAGGTAACGTTGACCACGTCACTGTATGGAGAGTGCTACGGGAGAACCAGTTGTTTCCGTACCATGTACAGCGTGTGCAGGCACTACCAGCAGCTGATTGGCCTCCACGGGTACATCCAACAATGTGTCAATCCTCATTTCTGTGCAAATGTTCTCTTTACGGATGAGGCTTCATTCCAACGTGATCAAATTGTAAATTTTCACAATCAACATGTGTGGGCTGACGAGAATCCGCACGCAATTGTGCAATCACGTCATCAACACAGATTTTCTGTGAACGTTTGGGCAGGCATTGTTGGTGATGTCTTGATTGGGCCCCACGTTCTTCCACCTACGCTCAATGGAGCACCTTATCATGATTTCATACGGGATACTCTACCTGTGCTGCTAGAACATGTGCCTTTACAAGTACGACACAACATGTGGTTCATGCACGATGGAGCTCCTGCACATTTCAGTCGAAGTGTTCGTACGCTTCTCAACAACAGATTCGGTGACCCAAGGATTGGTAGAGGCGGACCAATTCCATGGCCGCCACGGTCTCCTGACCTCAACCCTCTTGACTTTCATTTATGGGGGCATTTGAAAGCTCTTGTCTACAACCCCGGTACCAAATGTAGAGACTCTTCGTCCTCGTATTGTGGACGGCTGTGATACAATACGCCATTCTCCAGGGCTGCATCAGCGCATCAGGGATTCCATGCGATGGAGGGTGGATGCATGTATCCTCGCTAACGGAGGACATTTTGAACATTTCCTGTAACAATGTGTTTGAAGTCACGCTGGTACGTTCTGTTGCTGTGTGTTTCCATTCCATGATTAATGTGATTTGAAGAGAAGTAATAAAATGAGCTCAACATGGAAAGTAAGCGTTTGCGGACACATGTCCACATAACATATTTTCTTTCTTCGTGTGTGAAGAATGTTTCCTGGAAGTTTGGTCGTACCTTTTGTAACACCCTGTATAACGCCCTGATACCAAAGGCACAGCCGGCCGCGGTGGTCTCGTGGTTCTAGGCGCGCAGTCCGGAACCGTGCGACTGCTACGGTCGCAGGTTCGAATCCTGCCTCGGGCATGGATGTGTGTGATGTCCTTAGGTTAGTTAGGTTTAAGTAGTTCTAAGTTCTAGGGGACTGATGACCACAGCAGTTGAGTCCCATAGTGCTCAGAGCCATTTGAACCATTTGAACCAAAGGCACCCCTTTCCCGACACGACACGCTAACAAATGATGCCTTAAAGCTCGCTATTTTGAGAGTATGTTCAATTTACATTCAATCTTCAGATGTTTACTGTTGTGTCTAGACAAGACAGCCTAGGCACAATGAGAGGAAGCCGAAAGGCACGCGCTTAAACTCACGCAGGCTGGCATGAGGTCTGAAACAGGATACTTAATGAATGCTATAAAGAAAAATACGTAGCTTCTGGAATACTTAACTTTAATCCACATTTGTAGAACATCGCTCTTGATGATACATTACTAGAATCTCAATGTCAATTGAATACGGCGCCTTGCTAGGTCGTAGCAAATGTAGCTGAAGGCTATGCTAACTATTGTCTCCGCAAATGAGAGCGTATTTGTCAGTGAACCTTTCCTTGCAAAGTCGGCTGTACAACTGGGACGAGTGCCAGTACGTCTCTCTAGACCTGCCGTGTGGTGGCGCTCGGTCTGCTATCACTGACAGTGGCGACACGCGGGTCCGGCGTATACTAATGGACCGCGGCCGATTTAAAGTCTACCACCTAGCAAGTGTGGTGTCTGGCGGTGACACCACATTCCTCCCCCGCAAATCGGCGAACGGTTGTGGGGAGGACGTATGCGACGAGGTGGGGAGCCTAACAACAGGCGAGGCTGTGCCACCCGCACCCGGCCATTCGGTCCGAGGGGAGCTAGGAAACGCCTGAAAACCTAGTCCAGGGTGCACGCCAACATGCGGTGTATGCGCCCGTAAAGAGACAGGAGGGGCCGTAGGGTCGACCTCCATCGCGTCGGGGCAGCCGACGGGCGAAGACGACATCTGGTCTGGAGCGGGCAAGAGTTCCATGTCGGAGGACAGCTGGTCGCGGGAAGCAATCGGCGGCGCGTGACCCAAGGAGGCGCTTGGCGGCTGCAGCGAAGCGTCCACCGCGGGCGACGCCGGCGGAAGAACAGGCGGCGGCGGCGGCGGCGCGTCGCCATGGGGCAAAATGGAAGGCAGCGTCGGTAACACCTGGGGATGAGGCGAGCCAGTAGATGGGTCCCCAGGGCGCTGACCGGACGGCACCGTCGCTGAAAGCAGACGGGGAGCTGCAGAACCCGTGCGACTACAGAGGCGCAGCTGATTGAGATGCCGACGCACCTCACCAGAGGCCCCCAAAACCAAATACATAGCGTGGCCGAGGCAGCGAAGAATGCGCCCTGCGAGCCAACGCCGTGAACCTCGATAGTGGCGATAGTATACAACGTCGCCTGGAGCAAAAGCAGGTGGCTGCCGCTGCACAGGAACCTGATGCGGCGGATACAGCAAAGACATCAAGGTTCGATGAGGACAACCGTGGAGCAACGCAGCCTAGGCCCGGTGCAAAAATGTCTGCATATTCTTCACATAGACGATATACACTAGCTGAAGGCACAGCCTGGTTCACCGATAGGACCTGATTTACTATAGACAAGTTAAACAACTGAAATAAATCTAAACCAAACAAGTTCACTGTAGAAGAAGAACGAAGGACGTAAAATGACACAAGTTTTGTTTGTCCCTTGTATGTTACAAGAAGGCTGCACTGTCCTAACACAGGGATATTCTGACCTGAATAACTATTTAGCGTAACATTTGCGGCACACAACGGAGGTGTGCCCAGTTGTTGGTACGTGTCGTTATTGATCAGTGAAACTGCAGCTCCGGTATCGAGCTGGAATGGTATTACATGGCCATGAATGTCCAAATCCACAAAAAGTTTATTGTCCTGCTGACGACAAGAGCGACTGTCTCGTGCAACGGGAACTGACACTGGCACAGAATCACTTGCTAATTGACGTGATTTCCGGCGACGTCGACGCACACTTTTTGTGGGACGAACACAATCACTGTTAGAAAGAGTGGCACTGGGCAGAGTGGAATGAACTATATGAATGTCCATGGGCGAAGGTTCACGAGCCTGAGGATTCTTGGTTCGATTCTGGCGCGAAGCAAAGGGCCTGGAATGGTTGTTAGTGTCCGATCTGAGCTTTTTCTGGCAAACACTCTGAACATGTCCTTTTTTATTACAGAAAAAGCTAATAGCTTGGCGTGACGGGCAATTCTCACACGAATGTCTAGTAGCACACCACAGGCATGATTTCAGCACTGCATTTGCGTGCTTGCGCGGCAAACGTAGCGGAGGCTGCAGCTGCACGGACGAGCGCGAGGGCTGTTTATTGTTCCGTGCAGCGCGCCCGGCGGGCCGGTTAATGTGACACACGGCTGGCGAAGTTTCAAATGATTCCTGAGCAAAGTCAAGTGTGTCTTGCCTATCCAATATGTCCATCACTTGTTGAAGGGAGGGATTGACTAGTTTCAAAATTTGTTCCCGTATACGAACATCAGAAACGTTCCGTGCAATTGCATCACGTACCATAGTATCTGAATAAGGGAGTCCACATTCACACTCAAAAGCACAATCCCTTGTAAGGCCTTGCAAAGTTGCAACCCACTCCCGATTAGTTTGACCGGCCGTACGTTTTGTACGAAAGAACGTATACCTTTTTGCAACTACATTGACAGATTCCTTGAAATACGCATCTAATGCAGACAAAATTTCGTCGTAGGACAGAGTTGCTACGTCGCGTCGGGGAAACAATTTCACTATCACACGGTACGTCTGGACGCCAACACATGATAATAAGTGAGTCTGCCGCTCATTACCTTGAATTCTGTAGGCGGCAAGATGGAATCCAAATTGGCGTGACCACTCCGTCCAGCTTTCCAGTGCCGCGTCAAGTGGACAAAAAGGTGGTGCAACTGCGTGTTGTGGCTGCGGTAGCGATGGAGCGGCGGCTGCCGCATCGTTTTGCATTGCACGTTGACCCTGGACAAGCTGTCCAAGGGCATCCAATAACGCCTGCGTCTGTTGATTCTGCAAGCGATAAAATTCGGACAGTACATCTGGAGATTGTGGCGAAGCCATGACACAAGTAAATTAGGGCAATACGAACGCTAAACCCTCTTTTGAGACTCGTCGCCAAATATGTTGTGTCTAGACAAGACAGCCTAGACACAATGAGAGGAAGCCGAAAGGCACGCGCTTAAACTCACGCAGGCTGGCGTGAGGTCTGAAACAGGATACGTAATGAATGCTATAAAGAAAAGTACGTAGCTTCTGGAATACTTAATTTTAATCCACATTTGTAGAACATCGCTCTTGATGATACATTACTAGAATCTCAATATCAATTGAATACGGCGCCTTGCTAGGTCGTAGCAAATGTAGCTGAAGCCTATGCTAACTATTGTCTCGGCAAATGAGAGCGTATTTGTCAGTGAACCTTTCCTTGCAAAGTCGGCTGTACAACTGGGGCGAGTGCCAGTACGTCTCTCTAGACCTGCCGTGTGGTGGCGCTCGGTCTGCTATCACTGACAGTGGCGACACGCGGGTCCGGCGTATACTAATGGACCGCGGCCGATTTAAAGGCTACCACCTAGCAAGTGTGGTGTCTGGCGGTGACACCACATTTACATTTACTTACGCGTCGTCAACATTGTATCTTTACTCACGACGTTTTTCAATAGCCGTCTTAAAAACTTCCGTTGTAAAATTCTGCATCACTGTTAGTAAAGAAACAATCCTCGCGACACGTAAATAAATGTAAGCATCTGAAGATGGAATGTCTGACATCTCGTAATGGCATGAGGGATAAATAAACGCCTATAAAAGCACCTGATTCTACTTAATTCATTTTAAATTACCTGCAAACTACCCAAACAGAGCTCACAGAACAACAGAGCTGTATTCAAGTTTTAAATATTTGAAAGTAGATTTTTGACTATTGTGTAGTGAATTTTCATTTTAAAAATGAAAGTGTTGGACGAACACTATTTTTCATTCTGTATTTTATTTAGGCACTAATACTGGTGATGGCGGGGAGATTGAGAAGGACGGATATATTAGCTAGTATCTGATGGTGCTTATAGAGGTTATAATGATAACTCCGTGCAGCAAACCCTTATCATGGCATTGCGTTGTCGCATGCTCTGAGAATCACTCACTCCACTCCTCTCTCACCCTACATAGCGCATTACTTTTTCCATTTGTAATTTTATTGTTAGGAGACCAAGCTCCGGCGTGCAGTAAATGACCGTTCTCATTCCGCAGGCAACGATGGAACAAAAGCCTTTTGTCCGCAATGTCCTGTGGGCCCCAGCACGTGACACCATTTAACAACGTCAAATGCGGCGGATGTGGCTATCACAGGAAGCCCGTTGCAACACTGCCCTGACGACTGTTCTGGAAAATTTGCGAATCGACGTGCACGAGGACACACACCTTCTTCGTGTCGCTACAAGGCAAGAGCTTCCGTTAGGAACAAAATTTACCTTTCCATGTGAGGTTTCAATGACTTCCATAACTCAGTCGAGGCAACATTAGGAATACATTCCTCAATAAAGGCACCAGCTGCGTGTGTGCAACCACTTCGTTGACATTCCTTCCATAAAGTTCTTGTCGATGAAGACGATGACGCCAGAAACCGCAGTCAGCTTGGCACGAAAGAACTTTGCATGCTGTTGGGGTAGAAGCAAATTGCCTGTGATACAGAAACAAATTCTCTTGAAATAGCCAGTCTTGGTTGAAAATTGCTCTGCCTATTTATTGGCAATGACACGTTTCGCCCTTGTAGGGCTTCTTCAGATGAACGAATCGATGGCTGGAACAAAAGTGTCTAAAAAAGACGAGTCAATGGATGGCCGTTGGAGTTGGAATCCCGAATCCAACCGGTGTCCATTGGCTGGTTTTTTAAGACACTCTTATTCCAGCTATCGACTCCTTAATCTGAAGATGCCGCACAAGGGCGAAACGCGTCATTGCTAATAAATAAATAAGACAATTTAAACCAAGACCGTCTTACTTCAAGAAATTCATAACAGATTGCTGTGCCTAGCATGAAATGGAACCAAGTTTACAAAAACACAAAATAAAAAACTGCCTGTGATAAGAAAATAAAAACGTATAAAAAAGTTGGGGAGGCTCTCCTGAGGCGTTCTCCTCCACAGGTCTGCATCTGACGTCTGTCACTGCGGCTCATTCATTCATTCGCGTACCAGAGTCAGTAGATCAGATCTTGAAAAATAGTCTTTAAGGGGAGCCGGAAAGATGAAAATGACAAAATCAAAGTTTTTTAGTTTTTTTCATTATAAAATTATTTGGAGTTTTCTGAATAAAACAAATCAAGTTTCACCCTTCTAAGTGAATTTTAAGTGTGTTTTTTATCGCTGCAAAGTTGAGGTGTCGCGTAAACGGTTGTAGCGACTTGGTGTGTCACCTCTGACGGCGCCGCTCGCTGGCTGCAAGCAGGGTATCTTTGCGGAATTAGACAGTGTTTTGTTTTCCAACGTTGTATGGCTTTATCTCTTTGACAAGTGACTGTTCATATCGGTAAACATAAACGCTATACCGTGTGTGTTGACTTGCGGAGTTTGCTTTGTGTTGTTTAGCTGTTCAATTTTGCGTATTTGACGAATTTTGCTCGTACCTGTTTACGTATTTGGTTTGTGGATATCAATATGCTCCGTTTGAGCAATCGAGTATTTAAGAAAAGGCACAATGAGTGGAAGAAGAAATCTTCTGTTGTTTCGAAGGGAGACGCTGCTCAGACTGCTTCATCGACTACTCCAAATGAATGTGACAGAACTTCTTCCAGCAAGAAACTTTGTGACAGCAAAGAAAAATTTGAAAACTTTGAAATTGACAGTAATGATGTGAATGAAATAATTAACATTTCCTTGCTCTCTAATATTTTAAAACATAACGTATTATGCCTAGTTTGCTAAGAAAGAAGACGGGAATTGAAAATAACTTCACTCATTGGTTTGGCATGTAAAATGTTATTGAAGTGTAACAAATGTGCTGCAGAAGTTTCGTTTTCTAGTTATAACAGTATTCCTCGTAGTGGTAATAGTGGAAAGAAGGTGTCCGATATAAATGTTAGGCTAGTGTATGGCTTGCGTTTCATTGGCAAGGGCAATGCTGCAGGGACAAGTTATGTGGAATTATGAACTTGCCAAAACCAGGAACCAAGTTTGGATTTTATAATGAATTGGTGGGTTCTTCTGCTGAAGATATTGCTCAAGCAACAATGAAGAAAGTAGTTGAAGAAACTGTGACAGTTAATGGGAATTGTAAAGATTTAACTGTTGCTTAGATGGATCATGGCAACATACGGGTCATAAATCTCTAAATGGAGTTGTGACAGCTACCAGTGGAGACAGTTGCGAAGTAATTGATGTTGCTATTCTCTCAAAACATAGTGAAAGTTGTGAAGCTAATTTTCACAGTACGAGTGGAGTGATGGAAGTAGAGGGAGTGAATGCAATTTTTTCCAGATCACAGGAGTGGTATATTGTACGATACACTATCTAGGAGATGGTGATTCTAAGGGATATAAAGCTGTAGAGGAACTCAAACCTTATGGCAATGAAGTTCACATTAAAAAACAGAAGAGCATTGGATATGTGCAGAAGCACATGGGGGCTCGCTTGCGCAAACTAAAGCAAACATTAGGATCACAGAAACTTAGTGATGGTAAGACCCTTGGTGGAAGAGGAAGACTGACAGATGAAGCAATTGATAGATTGCAGAGGTATTATGGGTGTGCAATTAGGTAAAATACAAGAAGCATTGAGCATATGAGGAGAGCAGTATTGGCATTTTTCATACTGCATCAACAAATGAGTACCCACAACATGCACTGTGCCCCACAAGTGATGACTCATAGTGTAAGTACCAATCAGGAAAGGAATATGCCCATAAAAACAGTTTGCCAAATGCTGTAATTGATGTAATTAAGCCCATATTCAGAGATTTATCACAGCCAAGCCAAGTTTGTTGGAAAAGTGTTTGCATGGGAAAACACAAAACCCAAATGAAAATGTAAATAATTTAATCTGGCTTAGGATTCGCAAAAGAGTGTCTGTACAGATAAAAACATTGCATTTTGGAGTGTATGATGCAGTGGCAACATACAATGAAGGAAACATTATCAAATGTGATGTGCTGAAACGTTTAGGTTTCCAACCAGGACACAACACCATTTCCACGATGCGCCTAATTGATGAAGAAAGACTAAGAGGTGCAGGAAGAAGATACAAAAGCCTACAACATGCTGCAAAAGGGAAGAAAAGACCAGTGAAAAGGAAACTAACACTGGAAAAAGAAGAGGATGATGATAATCCACATATTGGGCAGGAATGTATTAAAAAACTTTGGAAAACGTTTCCCGTAACTTTAAAATTTTCATCTGTCAGGAACATTTTCTCAAAAACTGCCAACAGTATATCAATGAAATTTATACACATTATTGTTTACTTCTTTTTCTTGATTTTTATAACAAATTGTAAAAAAATATTGTATAATTCAAGGGTTATAGAAGAAATGTGCAAAATTTTAGAGAAAAAAATAAGCATCTGTTTAAAAAAATTGTAAAACAAAAACCAATAAATATTTCTTAACAAGGCATTATAACTTTGTAGAGAAATATTCACTGAACATGTAGTATAAATTTCAGAGCAATATGTTTAATGGTTTTAGAAAAAATGTTCCTTCTATTTGCTAAAATTAACATGGAGGAGATGGATCGTTCCGGCTCCCCTTAAGCCGTCCCCACGCGGGATGTATTTCCCACAGCGAAGCGCGCCACACGTGCTGTCCGTCGTGGTGGCTGAGCGTTCTGAAACGACGTTCTGTGTCACATGGAACGTGATCTTGATCGTGATTTGCGACTGCCGTGCTCTCTTGCGGCAGTTATCGGCTGCATCTGGCACGGACGTCACGCAATGGACACGCGTGAACTAGTTGCGTTGATTCTGTTCGCATTCGTCGTAGATGAACAGAGAAAATCGTGAAAACATCTGGACTCGTCGATGGCTTCATCAGTGAATTGCTGGTAGGGGAACACTGTGTATGTAGCACAACGATCTGAGATACAGACCAGTAGAGGTAATTCGTTAACCCACGTGAATCTCCAAAACATTTTCGGTTTTAAATTGAACATCGTTAAAGTACAGTGTCTAATGTCATTTACAATTGCTTGACGTCCATATTCTTGATGATGTTTTGACTACCATCTCTCTGAAGTAACGTACTACGTCACACAGATTTCAAGGTCGAGATTCGTTTCGTAATTTCATTTGAATGGGAGAGGAATATTTTCGAAGCTGCCCACCATCACTGAAAAAGACATTTACCAGCAAGATGAAAACATGAGACAGTTCATAACGCTGAGACATTGGTATATATCTTTTACACAATGTTTCATTACAGTAAAAACTTCCGGTGTGTAACTTGTGTTTAGTTTCCAGCACAGACTGGCACTCACGTTAAGATTTTTGGCCACTGGGGAAACAGTCCAGCCGTTGGCCTATATAACAAGAATTGCAGCAAATACATTATTTGCAACAAATAATATCGACTATTTCGGATTATACTTCTATCAGTTTAATAGCAGAGTCCTAGTATCTTTCAGAAAACAAAATAGTGAAAAAAACTGGGATGTAGCTAGACGAAAACTTGCTGAGTTTCGCTGATGGCGAAGCTCTATATTATGAAACGGTTGCAATATTATAGTGTCAACTTAGTTACATGGTATACCACTTGTTGGATCGTCTTTGGCTGTAACTACGAATGTCATTATTTTATATTTCACTATAACAAATTTTATCAAGAACAATGTGCTTTTGATGAATTATCATTGTGCCGTAGCATCGAAACGGTATACTTACATAACTCACAAGCTGTAATCCGAAAAAGCATCAAATACGCAAGTTTTTAACTATCGATATGAAGTTTCCTGTCACTTTATTATAGAAAATGTGGTGTCACCGCCAGACACCACACTTGCTAGGTGGTAGCTTAAATCGGCCGCGGTCCATTAGTACATGTCGGACCCGCGAGTCGCCACTGTCAGTGATCAGACCGAGCGCCACCACACGGCAGGTCTAGAGAGACGTACGAGCACTCGCCCCAGTTGTACGACGACATTGCTAGCGACTACACTGATCGAAGCCTTTCTCTCATTTGCCGAGAGACAGTTAGAATAGCCTTCAGCTAAGTTAATGGCTACGACCTAGCAAGGCGCCATTAACCATTTGTACCATTGCATGTATCTCAAAATAGTCTCACTTGTCTCATCAAGATTGCTGTATACCAAAGGACGATATAAAAGTTAAGTGTTCTAGTAGCTACGTTCTTTTCTTTATCACATTCATTACGAATCCTGTTCCAGACTTAACGCCAGACGGCGTGAGTTGACGCGTGCCCTTTCGGCTACTTCACTGTGGACTGGCTGCCTTAACAGTCCACTACAGAAAACATACCAAAAATTACGAGTTTTCGAAAGATCCTCAACGTTCTTGTGTTTTGAAACAGCTAATATTCATACAACGTATGTTATAATACTAAACTAGTATACTCCACTAAATGTGGAGTGAACTTCGCATGCCGTAAAACAATATGGCGTCTCTTAAGTTAAGCTCGTGACGTAAAATCGGTGCTGCATCTCAATAGCCCTGTTCCTCTCCACGAACAAAAATCTGGCAGATTCTTCCTTTCACGGTTCGCAATGTAGTGAACCGTGGAATTCCGTCCTGTGACGTCAGCAGCTCCTCGTCCTCGAACATTTTCACCTCTCGTGAAGGGGACGCCTTTAGGCATGTGGAACTATTTAAGTTATACAAGCAGTTTACAAGTGAAAGCAGTCACTGGACGCTATTACGTTAAGGTACAGTAACGACTGATTAAAACTACTGCTAATCCACTAACATTGTTAACAATGGCAGGATGTCTCACAAGTTTTAAGGACTGTCCATACCCTACAATTTGTCTGTGCAAAAATGTAAATGTCGGATGGTATTGTTGCCTGGAATGTCCCAAGATTTGGAACATTTGCACAGCGTGATACTTGTAGGAGAGACATTTGCACGAAGCCTGGGTCTCTTCAGGTAGCAACATGCGAGTACAGGAACACTTAGAATTATTTTTCTGTCTAGCGATGTAGCTCAGTGAGCTGTAGTTAACATATGATGAAAAGTTAAACAAAAGTGTTTCAGGGCATCTTCAGAAGGCGGTTACACGTGAAAATTTACATGTAAGAACATCAACTTTGCAGAAATTGTTACTTTCGGACCTCTCTTCACATCAACAGGTCTATCATCTAGCATGGATAACACAATGAATTTTCCAAATTGCAAGATTTTCCTGGGAATATCGCGAGGATGTAGTCTCTTTCCGGGCCGGCCGAAGTGGCCGAGCGGTTCTAGGCGCTACAGTCTGGAACCGCGCGACCGCTACGGTCGCAGGTTCGAATCCTGCCTCGGGCATGGATGTGTGTGATGTCCTTCGGTTAGTTAGGTTTAAGTGGTTCTAAGTTCTAGGGGACTGATGACCTCAGAAGTTAAGTCCCATAGTTCTCAGAGTCATTTGAACCATTTTTAGTCTCTTTCCATCTCCCATCACACTTATTTGTAATATTTACATTATTTACAAGACTGTAAATTATTATGACGTGCATTAAATCAATATTTAAAATTAATCGGTCGAACTGATGGGAGTGGTACTGTGCATCTTCTCGAGGATTTTTTTTAGTAAAGAGTAGACTGGATAAACTATTGATATGAATGTGTTCACTCTTTAGCTGCATATGCTCGTTATTGAGCCACTGGTCCATAAAATAGTCATGGAAATCCTGAAGTTTTCGGTTTGCAGGCGTGCTCTTTTGAATACACAACGAAACATCATCCAACATTTCCAGAGAAAGACGTGCTAGAGCTGAAGATATTCTTGTGTGACAGCGAACCTCTTCATTTTTCTTATAAGCAGGAACAAGGCCGCACCATTGAACTCGTTTGCAGAGACACTGTTTAAAACGGTAACTGCAAACCGCAGTGTCTATTTCGGGAAACAAACTTGTTGCTATCGCAGTTTCTAAATCCATAACGAGAGACGCATCGTTCCATCCAGGCAACTTGGATTTAATAGCTTTAAAAAGACGACCATACGTTCCTGATTTTTACACAACCAAACATCATCCAACATTTCCAGAGAAAGGCGTGCTAGAGCTGAAGATATTCTTGTGTGACAACGAACCTCTTCATTTTTCTTATAAGCAGGAACAAGGCCGCACCATTGAACTCGTTTGCAGAGGCACTGTTTAAAATGGTAACTGCAAACCACAGTGTCTATTTCGGGAAACAAACTTGTTTCTATCGCAGTTTCTAGACGCATCGTTCCATCCAGGCAACTTGGATTTAATAGCTTTAAAAAGACGACCATACGTTCCTGATTTTTTGTGCGGCAGCGGAGTGTAGACAGCTGGAATAGTTCTATTTTAGGAGGGAGTCCAGCTTAAGAAAAACACAGTTTTATCTTTTCTTCTATTTCCCAGACATGGTACGCTGAAGTTTCAGTATTATCACTGGGCTTTTATTTTCTTTCTGTCAAATAGGAAAAATGCTCTTTACTTCTTGTACACACACAAATTTCAGTTTTTAAGACAGTATATACAATTTTTAAAAACAGTCAAAGTTTTGTAAGTCTACCTTTTTACCACATGCTGTGGTTTTCATGGTTTCCATGTTTTTCATTGCACTTGTTTTCTTTCACAGTTTGTCATCTGCAACCATATAGAACTTAATGTAAAAAAGTTAATTACTTCGAAATACACTCCTGGAAATGGAAAAAAGAACACATTGACACCGGTGTGTCAGACCCACCATACTTGCTCCGGACACTGCGAGAGGGCTGTACAAGCAATGATCACACGCACGGCACAGCGGACACACCAGGAACCGCGGTGTTGGCCGTCGAATGGCGCTAGCTGCGCAGCATTTGTGCACCGCCGCCGTCAGTGTCAGCCAGTTTGCCGTGGCATACGGAGCTCCATCGCAGTCTTTAACACTGGTAGCATGCCGCGACAGCGTGGACGTGAACCGTATGTGCAGTTGACGGACTTTGAGCGAGGGCGTATAGTGGGCATGCGGGAGGCCGAGTGGACGTACCGCCGAATTGCTCAACACGTGGGGCGTGAGGTCTCCACAGTACATCGATGTTGTCGCCAGTGGTCGGCGGAAGGTGCACGTGCCCGTCGACCTGGGACCGGACCGCAGCGACGCACGGATGCACGCCAAGACCGTAGGATCCTACGCAGTGCCGTAGGGGACCGCACCGCCACTTCCCAGCAAATTAGGGACACTGTTGCTCCTGGGGTATCGGCGAGGACCATTCGCAACCGTCTCCATGAAGCTGGGCTACGGTCCCGCACACCGTTAGGCCGTCTTCCGCTCACGCCCCAACATCGTGCAGCCCGCCTCCAGTGGTGTCGTGACAGGCGTGAATGGAGGGACGAATGGAGACGTGTCGTCTTCAGCGATGAGAGTCGCTTCTGCCTTGGTGCCAATGATGGTCGTATGCGTGTTTGGCGCCGTGCAGGTGAGCGCCACAATCAGGACTGCATACGACCGAGGCACACAGGGCCAACACCCGGCATCATGGTGTGGGGAGCGATCGCCTACACTGGCCGTACACCACTGGTGATCGTCGAGGGGACACTGAATAGTGCACGGTACATCCAAACCGTCATCGAACCCATCGTTCTACCATTCCTAGACCGGCAAGGGAACTTGCTGTTCCAACAGGACAATGCACGTCCGCATGTATCCCGTGCCACCCAACGTGCTCTAGAAGGTGTAAGTCAACTACCCTGGCCAGCAAGATCTCCGGATCTGTCCCCCATTGAGCATGTTTGGGACTGGATGAAGCGTCGTCTCACGCGGTCTGCACGTCCGGCACGAATGCTGGTCCAACTGAGGCGCCAGGTGGAAATGGCATGGCAAGCCGTTCCACAGGACTACATCCAGCATCTCTACGATCGTCTCCATGGGAGAATAGCAGCCTGCATTGCTGCGAAAGGTGGATATACACTGTACTAGTGCCGACATTGTGCATGCTCTGTTGCCTGTGTCTATGTGCCTGTGGTTCTGTCAGTGTGATCATGTGATGTATCTGACCCCAGGAATGTGTCAATAAAGTTTCCCCTTCCTTGGACAATGAATTCACGGTGTTCTTATTTCAATTTCCAGGAGTGTATTTTGATGCAGTCATATCAGGATGTGGTTGAATTTTCTCTCTCGATGGGCCGCGTTTAGCCGCACCAGGAACCGATGGTTCGCGTTCATCTGCCGAGCGCTGACGGATTACGAAGCCCTGTAAGTTTTAATTACAATCATTTCGTGGAAAGTTATTTGTAGATTCCTCGTGATGCTGCAAGCACAGTTATTTCTGGGAAATTTATTTGCAATCTGAGATTACCCGACTGGCCGGAGTGGCCGACCGCTTCTGGGCGCTACAGTCTCGAACCGCGCGACCTCTACGGTCGCAGGTTTGAATCCTGCCTCAGGCATGGATGTGTGTGATGTCCATAGGTTAGTTAAGTTTAAGTAGTTCTAAGTTCTAGAGGACTGATGACTTTAGAAGTTAAGTCCCAAAGTGCTCAGAGCCATTTGAACCATTTTTTTGGAGATTATCCTCTTTGTGTCGTTGTGTAGTGCGGCATACAATAAGTTACTTGGCCTGACATAATAATGTGTAACTTATAGGGGCGGCCAAAAACATAAAACATTACCATTCCTAATACTGTGTAAGGAAGCAGTTAGCATTCAAAACGGCTCCCAGTTGTCTTGGAATGGGTAAATGCAAGCCCTGTATGATTTTCAAGGGAATCTTATAATATTCTCCCTGTAAAATAGGGTAAATTTCTGGTAAGATGATGGAGGTGGACAGCGATCTCACACCCTTCTCTCTACAGAAGACCACAAAAGTTCAGTAACGTTGAGATCTGGTGACTGTGGTGATCACGATACTTCATACTCGCAAAACAGTGCTGGACTATGCGAGCCGTGTAAACAGAGGGGCCTGTCGTCTCGAAACACAGCATCATTTCATTGGGAAACAAACACTGTACCATGAGAGGCACCTAATCAGTAAAAATGGTCACATAACCCTTGGCAGTAATGCGAACTTACAGTGTAACCACGGAGCCAATGGAGAACGATAAGGCTGCCCAAATCATCATCGAATCCCCGCCATGTATCACTCTTGGGACATAAAAAACCCGTAGAGAAGTTGGAAACCATGTAAAGCAAGAAGGGTCGTAGCACAGGTGCACATAATTGTAGGCCTAAATTGTCGCCGTCAATCTGTTGTCAAATTATGTAGCATGTTTTATGCTCAAGAGTTATGACGCTTTTGGAGAACGAAAATTTCCCTATGAAAATCAACACAGATTCTGCAAACATAAATCTTGCGAAACTCAACTCGCCCTGTTCCTCCCCGAGATCCACAGGACTGTAGCCAGTGGCGCTTAGGTTGATGTCGAGTTCCTTGACTTCAGGAAGGAATTTGATACCGTCCTGCACTGCCATTTAGTGAAAATATTACGAGGTTACCGAGCATCGGACTACATTCGCGACTGGAATCAAGACTTCCATCCAGATAAAACTCAACAATCATTCTTAACGGAACAAAGTCGCGAGACGTAAAGATAATTTTCGGAGTACCAAAACAAAGTGTGATAGGACCGTTCCTGTTTATATGGTACATAAATGATCTAGTAGAGAACATCGTAAGCTTTTTAAGGCTGCCCACAGATGGTGCGGTTGTCTATAAGAAAGTAGCAACGCCACAAGGCAATATCGATTTGCAGAATGACCTGCAGAGCGTTGACGAATGCTGCAGGCTCTGGCAGTTGACCCTGAACGTAAAAACACTCATGCTCATAAATTAAGGATAAAGCTGATACATGGTGAAACAACTCTGGTGGGCGGTTTGCTCGTTTAAATCACCTCGGGGTATGAACATGCGGTGCATTTGACCTGCGGTCGTCGCACGGTGGCTCTTACAGCAGTCCACATACGTAGAGGTGTGATGGTGCATGTCAGAGTACGGTGCAGCGAGTAAGTTTGCAGACGTTTTCAGACGGGCTAATGGTGACTGTGTGTTGAAAATGGCTCAAAGAACACATATTGATGACGTTGTGAGGAGTAGAATACTAGGGAGACTGGAGACTGGTCAGACACAGTAGGTCGTAGCACAGGCCCTCCGTGTGCCACAAAGTGTGATCTCAAGATTATGGCAACGATTCCAGCGGACAGGAAACGTGTCCAGGCGCTACAGTACGGGACGTCCACAGTGTACAACACCACAAGAAGACCTATATCTCACCTCAGTGCCCGCAGACGGCCACGGAGTACTGCAGGTAGTCTTGCTCGGGACCTTACCGCAGCCACTGGGAACAGTTGTCTCCAGACACACATTCTACAGACGATTCAACAGACATGGTTTATTCGCCTGGAGACCTACAAGGTGCATTCCACTGACGCCTGGTCAGAGGAGAGCCCGTAAAGCCTGGTGTCAAAAACACAGTACATGGTCATTGGAACAGTGGTCCCAGGTTATGTTCACGGACGAGTCCAGGTATAGTCTGAACAGTCTGGGTTTTCATCTGACGTGAATCAGGAACCGGATACCAACCCCTTAATGTCCTTGAAAGGGACCTGTATGGAGGTCGTGGTTTGATGGCGTGGGGTGGGATTATGATTGGTGCTCGTACAGCCCTGCTTGTCTTTGACAGAAGAACTGTAACAGGTCAGGTGTATCGGGATGTCATTTTGCACCAGTATGTCCGCCTTTTCAGGGGTGCAGTTGGTCCCACCTTCCTCCTGAGGATGACATCGCACGGCCCCACTGAGCTGCCATCGTAGAGGAGTACCTTGAAACAGAAGATATCAGGCGAATGGAGTGGCCTGCCTGTTCTGCAGACCTAAACCCCATCGAGCACGTCTGGGATGCTCTCGGTCGACGTATCGCTGCCCGTCTTCAAACCCCTACGACACTTCAGGAGATCTGACAGACACTGATGCAAGAATGGGAGGCTATACCCCAGCAGCTGGTCGACCACCTGATCCAGAGTATGTCAACCCGCTGTGAGGCTTGTGTACGTGTGCGTGGTGATTATATCCCATACTCATGTCGGGGTACATGCGCAGGAAACAGTGGCGTTTTGTAGCACATGTGTTTCGAGACGGTTATCTCAACTTATCACCGATACCGTGGACTTACAGATCTGTGTTGTGTGTGTTCCCTATGTGCCTATGCTATTAGCGCCAGTTTTGTGTAGTGCCACGTTGTGTGGCACCACATTCTGCAATTATCCTTAATTTATGATAATGAGTGTAAATGTAACATATTGCGCATACATAGGATAAGAAATCCACTGCTGTACAATTACACTAATGATGAGAAATTTCTGGGAACAGTATCTACCGTAACATATCTAGCAATAAATATCCAGAGCTGGCTTAAGTGCAATGACCACGTAAAACAAATAACAGAAAAATCAGATGCCAGATAGATTCATAGAAAGAATATTAAGGAAATGTAGCTCATCTACGAAAGAAATGGCTTACGAGGCACTTGTTTGATTGATTCTGGAATACTGGTCATCAGTTTGGGATGCTTACCAGTTAGGAGTGACAGAGAAGATCCAATGTAGATCGTTTAGCCCGTTCGGCAGCGTTGCAGAGATGCTCAACAAACCCCAGTGGCAGACGCTACAAGAGAGGCGTTGTGCACCGCGGAGTGGTTTGCTACTGAAATTTCTAGAGTACTTTCCAGGAAGAGTTGACAACAATACTGCCTCCTCCCAGATACATCTCGCGAAATGGCCGCTAGAGAAAATTCGAAAAATTACAGCTAATACAGGGGATTGCCGGCAATCATTCTTCCCAAGTGGCATTCGCTACAGGAACAGGGTAGTGGAGTTTCAGTTAGTGGTGCTAGAAGTACCCCTCGTCACACACCGTCAGGTGATTTGCGGAGTATGATTCAGATATACTCTCCTGGAAATTGAAATAAGAACACCGTGAATTCATTGTCCCAGGAAGGGGAAACTTTATTGACACATTCCTGGGGTAAGATACATCACATGATCACACTGACAGAACCACAGGCACATAGACACAGGCAACAGAGCATGCACAATGTCGGCACTAGTACAGTGTATATCCACCTTTCGCAGCAATGCAGGCTGCTATTCTCCCATGGAGACGATCGTAGAGATGCTGGATGTAGTCCCGTGGAACAGCTTGCCATGCCATTTCCACCTGGCGCCTCAGTTGGACCAGCGTTCGTGCTGGACGTGCAGACCGCGTGAGACGACGCTTCATCCAGTCCCAAACATGCTCAATGGGGGACAGATCCGGAGATCTTGCTGGCCAGGGTAGTTGACTTACACCTTCTAGAGCACGTTGGGTGGCACGGGATACATGCGGACGTGCATTGTCCTGTTGGAACAGCAAGTTCCCTTGCCGGTCTAGGAATGGTAGAACGATGGGTTCGATGACGGTTTGGATGTACCGTGCACTATTCAGTGTCCCCTCGACGATCACCAGTGGTGTACGGCCAGTGTAGGAGATCGCTCCCCACACCATGATGCTGGGTGTTGGCCCTGTGTGCCTCGGTCGTATGCAGTCCTGATTGTGGCGCTCACCTGCACGGCGCCAAACACGCATACGACCATCATTGGCACCAAGGCAGAAGCGACTCTCATCGCTGAAGACGACACGTCTCCATTCGTCCCTCCATTCACGCCTGTCACGACACCACTGGAGGCGGGCTGCACGATGTTGGGGCGTGAGCGGAAGACGGCCTAACGGTGTGCGGGACCGTAGCCCAGCTTCATGGAGACGGTTGCGAATGGTCCTCGCCGATACCCCAGGAGCAACAGTGTCCCTAATTTGCTGGGAAGTGGCGGTGCGGTCCCCTACGGCACTGCGTAGGATCCTACGGTCTTGGCGTGCATCCGTGCGTCGCTGCGGTCCGGTCCCAGGTCGACGGGCACGTGCACCTTCCGCCGACCACTGGCGACAACATCGATGTACTGTGGAGACCTCACGCCCCACGTGTTGAGCAATTCGGCGGTACGTCCACCCGGCCTCCCGCATGCCCACTATACGCCCTCGCTCAAAGTCCGTCAACTGCACATACGGTTCACGTCCACGCTGTCGCGGCATGCTACCAGTGTTAAAGACTGCGATGGAGCTCCGTATGCCACGGCAAACTGGCTGACACTGACGGCGGCGGTGCACAAATGCTGCGCAGCTAGCGCCATTCGACGGCCAACACCGCGGTTCCTAGTGTGTCCGCTGTGCCGTGCGTGTGATCATTGCTTGTACAGCCCTCTCGCAGTGTCCGGAGCAAGTATGGTGGGTCTGACACACCGGTGTCAATGTGTTCTTTTTTCCATTTCCAGGAGTGTATATATACATACATCCGATCAAATGTCTTTCTTACATTGCTCCATAGCCCACATTTTATGGCTTTGGCGTCATGTTTTCTTGTTACAGGCATAGGTATCACTGACGAGTGACCTAGCGGGGTGGCGCAATGGCTAGCACACTGGACTCGCATTCGGGAGGACGACGGTTCAATCCCGCGTCCGGCCATCCTGATTTAGGTTTTCCGTGATTTCCCTAAATCGCTCCAGGCAAATGCCGGGATGGTTCCTTTGAAAGGGCACGGCCGGCTTCCTTCCCCGTCCTTTCCTAATTCGACGAGACCGATGACCTCGCAGTTTGGTCTCTTCACCCAAACAACCCAACCCAACTGACGAGTGGTTTTGAAATTTCATTCGCCCTGTAATTCCCTGCTTGTGGTGTTATTTTGATGCTGACACGGCTCGCGCGTGCGACATTCAGTTCTCCACAGACTTTTGTAGCCATCGTCGTCTTATTTTTCATCGTAATCTTCTTCAATGACGGTCTGTCACGATCACTCAACACACACTGTCGTCCGCTTTGTGACTTAGCGGATGATGTTTCTCTGCTGTCCCTGTATGCGATATAAATCTTCGATACGTTTCGTCTTGAAACACAAAACACTTTGGCTACCTCGGTTATGAGAGTACGCAACGTAAGCGAACCAAGTTTGCCCACGTTCGAAGTCACTTAGACCGACAAAATGCATTCTCAATAGCGCAAATCACTATTCTGACCACGACTGACACGGAGGACGTATTGAGGACATTGCACAGGTACCGTTCGTTGTCAAATGCAACAGGGCAACTTGCAAGCTTGGCTAGCATCTTCATCTATGTTCGTGGATGCTTTTCTCGCGGCGTGTCCTTATTTTTGTCCAATTCCTGTGCACGAGTCCTCTTGTACGAGGGCAGTTCAATAAGTAATGCAACACATTTTTTTTCTGAAACAGTGGTTGTTTGATTCAGCATTGAAATACACCAGGTTATTCCCCAATCTATTAGCTACACAACACTATTTTTCAACGTAATCTCCATTCAATGCTACGGCCTTACGCCACCTTGAAATGAGGGCCTGTATGCCTGCACGGTACCATTCCACTGGTCGATGTCGGAGCCAACGTCGTACTGCATCAATAACTTCTTCATCATCCGCGTAGTGCGTCCCACGGATTGCGTCCTTCATTGGGCCAAACATATGGAAATCCGACGGTGCGAGATCGGGGCTGTAGGGTGCATGAGGAAGAACAGTCCACTGAAGTTTTGTGAGCTCCTCTCGGGTGCGAAGACTTGTGTGAGGTACTGCGTTGTCATGAAGAAGGAGAAGTTCGTTCTGATTTTTGTGCCTACGAACACGCTGAAGTCGTTTCTTCAATTTCTGAAGAGTAGCACAATACACTTCAGAGTTGATCGTTTGACCATGGGGAAGGACATCGAACAGAATAACCCCTTCAGCGTCCCAGAAGACTGTAACCATGACTTTACCGGCTGAGGGTATGGCTTTAAACTTTTTCTTGGTAGGGGAGTGGGTGTGGCGCCACTCCATTGATTGCCGTTTTGTTTCAGGTTCGAAGTGATGAACCCATGTTTCATCGCCTGTAACAATCTTTGACAAGAAATTGTCACCCTCAGCCACATGACGAGCAAGCAATTCTGCACAGATGGTTCTCCTTTGCTCTTTATGGTGTTCGGTTAGACAACGAGGGACCCAGCGGGAACAAACCTTTGAATATCCCAACTGGTGAAAAATTGTGACAGCACTACCAACAGAGATGTCAAGTTGAGCACTGAGTTGTTTGATGGTGATCCATCGATCATCTCGAACGAGTGTGTTCGCACGCTCCGCCATTGCAGGAGTCACAGCTGTGCACGACCGGCACGCACGCGGGAGATCGACAGTCTTGCTTGACCTTGCGGCGATGATGACACACGCTTTGCCCAACGACTCACCGTGCTTTTGTCCACTGCCAGATCACCGTAGACATTCTGCAAGCGCCTATGAATATCTGAGATGCCCTGGTTTTCCGCCAAAAGAAACTCGATCACTGCCCGTTGTTTGCAACGCACATCCGTTACAGACGCCATTTTAACAGCTCCGTACAGCGCTGCCACCTGTCGGAAGTCAATGAAACTATACGAGACGAAGCGGGAATGTTTGAAAATATTCCACAAGAAATTTCCGGTTTTTTCAACCAAAATTGGCCGAGAAAAAAAATGTGTTGCATTACTTATTGAACTGCCCTCGTATATCTGTCGTTTAGTTTTACGCTATCAAAGCGCCGGAGTCACCTGGCTCAATCTGAATTAGGGGCCATTGGGGGAAAAAATCTGGTCACCAGTGCTCCGATCCGTGACGAGTCAATGGTAGTCAGAAGCGGCGGAGCAACAGTACGTAGATTTTATCTACTGACCGAATGGCCAGAAATGCATTTCTTGTTGTGTAACTGAACGCGGGTAAAGATGGAAACGGACTGCATCTGTTTTCTACAGTTGCACTGGGAACAGGCAATTTTCCGAAACGGCTGGAAGTTACGTCGGCTTTGGTTGGCAGGCTTCAGGCTACTGCCCTGCGTAGCTCTGGTGTTTGGGCTCCTCGAGGAGCATGTCCGCAGCTCGTGGTCTAGTGCCTGGAGTTGGTACCTCTGGATCACGCGGTCCCGTTTTGGAGACTTTCTCTGCCCGGGAACTGGGTGTTTGTGTTGTCCTCATCATTTCATCGTCATTCGTGAAAATGGCTAGAATGTATTGTATACAGATTGGGACTTCGTACAGGCGCTGATGACCGCGCAGTTGAACGTCCCACAAACCAAACATCATCATCATCATCGTTGAGGAGCATGATCTGGCCGGTTCACACCCAGCCGAGGGTGAATGACGAACAGTGGACTGGCCGCACTAGAATGTATTGTATACAGATTGGGACTTCGTACAGGCGCTGATGACCGCGCAGTTGAGCGCCCCACAAACCAAACATCATCATCATCATCGTTGAGGAGCATGATCTGGCCGGTTCACACCCAGCCGAGGGTGAATGACGAACAGTGGACTGGCCGCAAATCTCTGGGAGGAAGGCGAAAGTGGATGCTGGCCACATGGCTGTCCTCTTGCGGCTCAGAAACCGATTTTAGGTTTTGCCCATCGTCTCGACATGTGCAGAGGACTAGTCCTGCCCATTACGGGCAGCTCCAACGTTACGACTGTGTGAAAGCCTTCGGGGAGACAGCTTGCAGGTCTGGAAGGCATGTTAGATGAGGGTCCCTTCCAAGATGTGCAAAAACTCCACCGACGGCTACTGAGCGCATTGGGTGCAGCCAGAAGAAAATCGTGGCTCATATTTGCACGAATGGCGCCCACCGCCTTTATTCAGAGGACATTCTCAGTTCCTACAGGCAGTTAGCTGAGTTGGTGAAGAAAGCTAGCTTCGCAAGTAATATGGAAGCGGATCTAACGCTTTTAGCATCGCATTCAGAACTGAACACTTCCTCTGCTTTGTAACTGGTTTTAGGGCTTCATCAAGTGACTCAGGCAATTCTGTGGCGATCTTGGATGTGGAATTTTGGACCTCGGCTAACGTGTGGAGAATTCAAGGACTTTCCTTCACGAGTCAGGTGAGCACTACACGCAGGTGGCCGCTGTTTGCTAACGCAGAGGACAGGCGACCCCTTTTAGGATGGAGAAATCTCTCTACAAGCTCAATAAAATTACGTACTGATTTCGGAGAGCGAAGAATATCAGTTCTATTGATTACAAATGGTGTCACTCGCCATCTCAAATTAGTGTTCAAAAAATATCTCAAAGCACTATGGGACTTCACATCTAAGGTCATCAGTTCCATAGGCTTAGAACTACTTAAACCTAAGTAACCTAAGGACATCACATACATCCATGCCCGAGGCAGGATTCGAACCTGCGACCGTAGCAGCAGGGCAGGCCCGGACTGAAGTGCCTAGAACCGCTCGGCCGCAGCGGCCGGCCTCAGATCAGTGTAAGAAAATACTGATGCAGTATTAGTTAACTAACTAATTCATGGGAGTCTCCTATAACTAGCCTCACTTTTTATAAACTGTTATAATTCCTATACAGTATTTCGAATAGAAAGCCAACTGCAACGAATTTCTGAAATGCGATTGGATCAAATATCGCAAAAATAGGCTGTACACCGGTTGTAGAAGCGTGTTCATGGGCGTAAATAATTCGGTACTACACGCTCGCAATGCTAAATAAAATGGGTAAGGTGTTATTGTTGGATCAAATATTCCAGTCAGGTGCTTTTGTGGACTCATTGCCTTAAAAGATGTAGTGACGGAACATATCAAGGAACTCATTAAGGTTGAATCACGTTAATTTTCTGATCACTATATAGTATTAAAGGGAATATTTCAACTTCTCAGCTATAGAACCGGAGATACAAGTGATTACGGCGGGTATTCTCAATGCTGCTGAATGCCTTATCCAAAAATCATCTTGAGCAGTTATGGAACAACGACATATGAGAATTACGTCTTAGATCTCATGGTTACAAAGCGTTCGAACTTTTCTCGATTTATTCAACGATGGAAAAGAGTCAGTGACAACAAGGCCGTTAAAGCATTATTGACTACGAATGTCAATAGGAACGTTATGAAAGGTAGGAATAGGCCAGCCGCGGTGGTCTCGCGGTTCTAGGCGCGCAGTCCGGAACCGTGCGACTGCTACGGTCGCAGGTTCGAATCCTGCCTCGGGCATGGCTGTGTGTGATGTCCTTAGGTTAGTTAGGTTTAAGTAGTTCTAAGTTCTAGGGGACTGATGACCACAGCAGTTGAGTCCCATAGTGCTCAGAGCCATTTGAACCAAAGGTAGGAATATATTTTTACTTAGTGAGTGCGACAGAAAACAGATTTCAGGTTACCTGAGCAATCAACATAACTTTTTTGTAGGCTTTGAACGTTGAGTGCAAATAGACATACTTCAAGAGTGTTGCACAATACGCGCTAATCAAGTAAACGTCGAGCAAAATTGTGAGGAATGGGAAAGACCGTGTTTCAACAGCCGTTTAGACTGTTGCTCCGAAAACAAAGAGAATTTGGCCAGAGGTTAAAGCGTAGCCGAAGCCTCGTTGGCAACCAAAATGAGCGCAACGAGTGCCATACCTGAATCACCAACAAATTCGAAAGTACAGTCTCGTTATAATTAACCTTTTGCTACTTGAGAGGGCATCCATGAAGAACGAGTAATCGTAGGACAATGAAACTTCGTGGAGATATTTTAAGGACATTCTGGAGAGGAATTACATCTGCATCTACATCTACATACATACTCCGCAATCCACCATACGGTGCGTGGCGGAGGGTACCTCGTACCACAACTAGCATCTTCTCTCCCCGTTCCACTCCCAAACAAAACGAGGGGAAAATGACTGCCTATATGCCTCTGTAGAGCCCTATCTCTCTTATCTTATCTTTGTGGTCTTTCCGCGAAATGTAAGTTGGCGGCAGTAAAATTGTACTGCAGTCAGCCTCAAATGCTGGTTCTCTAAATTTCCTCAGTAGCGATTCACGAAAAGAACGCTTCCTTTCCTCTAGAGACTCCCACCCGAGTTCCTGAAGCATTTCCGTAACACTCGCGTAATGATCAAACCTACCAGTAACAAATCTAGCAGCCCGCCTCTGAATTCCTTTTATGTCCTCCCTCAATCCGACCTGATAGGGATCCCAAACGCTCGAGCAGTACTCAAGAATAGGTCGTATTAGTATTTTATAAGCTGTCTCCTTTACAGATGAACCACATCTTCACAAAATTCTACCAATGAACCGAAGTTGACTATCCGCCTTCCCCACAACTGCCATTACATGCTTGTCCCACTTCATATCGCTCTGCAATGTTACGCCCAAATATTTAATCGACGTAACTGTGTCGAGCGCTACACTACTAATGGAGTATTCAAACATTACAGGATTCTTTTTCCTATTCATCTGCATTAATTACATTTATCTATATTTAGAGTTAGGTGCCATTCTTTACACCAATCACAAATCCTGTCCAAGTCATCTTGTATCCTCCTACAATCACTCAACGACGACACCTCCCGTACACCACAGCATCATCAGCAAACAGCCGCACATTGCTATCCACCCTATCCAAAAGATCATTTATGTAGATAGAAAACAACAGCGGACCTACCACACTTCCCTGGGGCACTCCAGATGATACCCTCACCTCCGATGAACACTCACCATCGAGGACAACGTACTGGGTTCTATTACTTAAGAAGTCTTCGAGCCACTCACATATTTGGGAACCAATCCCATATGCTCGTACCTTAGTTAGGAGTCTGCAGTGGGGCACCGAGTCAAACGCTTTCCGGAAGTCAAGGAATATGGCATCCGTCTGATACCCTTCATCCATGGTTCGCACGATATCATGTGAAAAAAGGGCGAGTTGCGTTTCGCAGGAGCGATGCTTTCTAAAGCCGTACTGATGCATGGACAGCAACTTCTCTGTCTCAAGGAAATTCATTATATTCGAACTGAGAATATGTTAGAGAATCCTGCAACAAACCGATGTTAAGGATATTGGTCTGTAATTTTGAGGATCCGTCCTTCTACCCTTCTTATATATAGGCGTCACCTGCGCTTTTTCCCAGGCGCTCGGGACTTTACGTTGGGCAAGAGATTCGCGATAAATGCAAGCTAAGTAAGGAGCCAATGCAGCAGAGTACTCTCTGTAAAACCGAATTGGAATCCCATCAGGACCTGGCGATTTATTTATTTTCAACCCATTCAGGTGCTTCACAACCACAGGGACGTCTATCACTATGTCCTCCATACGGGAATCTGTACGAGACTCAAACGGCGGTATGTTTGTACGATCCTCCTGCGTGAAAGATTTCTCAAATGCTAAATTTAAAATTTCAGCTTTCGTTTTGCTGTCTTCCGTCGCCAGGCCAGACTGATCAGTGAGTTACTGGATGGAAGCCTTCGACACGCTTACCGATTTTACGTAAGACCAGAATTTCCTTGGGTTTTCAGCAAGATCTTTTGCTAAGGTATGATGGTGGTAGTGGTTGAATGCTTCGCGCATCGCTCTTTTTACAGCAGCGCGAATCTCTACTAACTTTTGCCTGTCCTCATTCTCCCGATTTTTCTTGTACCGCGAGTGCAACTGCCTTTGCTTCCTGAGCATTCTCCGAATTGCGCTGTTAAATCACGGTGGGTCTTTCCCGTCCGTAACCCACTTTTTCGACACATACTTGTCCAATGCGTGATTTACAATGTGTTTAAAATTTGCGCATAATTCTTCCACGTCCATCGTACCGGAAGTAAATGAAGTCGATTCATTTACTAAGTGGGATGCTAACAACTGCTTATCTGCTCTTTCTAGTAAGAATACTCTCTTAGCCTTCTTGACCGACTTTTTAACTTTCGTAACCACAGTCGTAATGACAACATCATGATCACTTACGCATAAACCATCGAGGTACATTTTCATATCACCTGAGAGGATAACATATGTTAACTGCGTACCCTGTTCATTTCGCCAGGTTAGCCGAGAGCGCAGCCGGCACGGTAGCTCAGCGTGTTCGGTCAGAGGGCTAGCGGCCCTCTGTAATAAAAAAAACTGAGCTAATCGATGAACAACGAACTTAAACGGATGTCTTACGATGTTCGCCCTGAGCAGATGCAACGAACAAAAGTGAACAAAATCAGAATTAAAAAAAAAAAAAAAGAGCGCTAATGCGCTGCTTCCTGGACTCGGGTAGGCGCGCCGGCCCGGGATCGGATCCGCCCGGCGGATTAACGACGAAGGCCGGTGTGCCGGCCAGCCTGGATGTGGTTTTTGTGCAGTTTTGCACATCCTTCTAGGTAAATACCGGGTTGGTCTTCATGTCCCGCCTCAGTTGCACGACTCTCAGACGTTCGAAAACCGTTCGCACTATTTCATGGTTTACAGACGTTGCCCAATGCGAAGACCTGGAAGCTCACTAGAGATTGCTCTACTGCTGCCCAGACATATCAGGTGTGATGTTGACTACCTCCCTAGCTACGCTCATCTTCAGCCTCCATTCACACAAACACCAAACGCCTTATCAAGATAAGTAACCGCAGGATATAATGCCAACTAAAATCGGTCAACAGACGAAAAGCGACTGGGCATGATGGGATACCAATGCGATTCTACATAGAATATGGGAAGAAACTTGCCCCTCTTCCAGCCACAGTCTGTCGAAGGTTGTTGGCGGGTGGAAGCGTTGCAAGTGATGGAAAAATATGTAGGTGATTTCCAATTTCAAGAAGGATCGTCGAACGGATGTATACAGCTGTAGGCCTATAAAAGAGACACCAGTCTGTTGTAGAAATGTCGAACACGTTTTATGCTCCTTTGTACGAATCAGTATGGGTTCTACAGAGAACGGTCGCATGAACTTGTGGTCGTTCTGTTCGTCCACGGTACCCAAAACGCGGTATTTTTTAATAAAACAGTCTTGGCTGAGAAAATATTGCTTTAATGACGCGTTTCGTCTTTTTAGGGCATCATCAGATTGTCTACAAAAAGAATAAAGGGAGTGTGATGATATATATCATGCACGTGTGTAATAAAGTATCTAAGGAAATTTTTCCGAACGGTTGATGGGGAGATGTTCGTAATACTGTTACACTGTGGGATAAGCATACGTCCAGATCGAGCTAACGAGGGCATGTACCGACGCACTGAACACGAACTGATAAGCGAATATCAAAAAGAAAGAATAAATGACATAATTGAAAGTCAGAAAAAAGAGTTAAAATACAAAACAATACCCTGATACAGTCACGACAGCAGATGTAGTGGTGCAACAAGAGGATCACACTTATAGAATTACACACATCTATCCTCACGAAACATAGTGCAATGAAAAACTACATATTACGGCAGAAGACGACGAACGTGTATGCAGCTGGGCGTTAGTCTGAGCGCCGCGTTCAGTTAAGTAGCGGAAACACGTGCAAGTGCTCATTAACGTTTTGCACACCATAACTGAGATATATAAAATTTAAAAATTTATCTGCAAAAGCACTATGGATGAAAAACAATAATGAAGTAATGAGTGCAACAGTACACACATTAAAAATTTAAAAAATTTAAAAGGACCAAATTTGTATAATGTACCAATAGGGCGCGAGCAGAGCAGCATGCGATAGCAAGCGATACTGGTCACAAAAAAGAGAAATTGAAGTAAAATATGTGAATATCACTGTATAAACATTGATTGCAACGATAAAAACCCTGCGTGGCACTGAAAATGTAAAAAGTAAAATCGTCAAAAATTTTAGAAAATTAAAAATATGTCCTATGAAAAGCAGAGAAAAACTACAGATTGTTTATAAATGAATATCGGGGTTTTAACTCTTTATGATATTTATTACATTAAACTTACAGTTATAAATGATATGTCAAATGAAAGAGCAACTCAAACAGCTATGTTTGGCACCAGTGCGCATGCGCAGCCCGCAATGTTTCCGCCGCAATCCGCTAGACAGTGGTAGTAGCGAAGATGGCGACTAGTGAACAGAAAGCGTTTTGTGTTTTGCAGTTTGCAAAGACCGAATCTGTAGTTACTGTGCAACGTGCATTCCGGCTGAATTTCGGCTGTGATTCTCCAAATGATAATAAAATTCGTAGATGGTATCATCAATTTGAAAATATGGGCTGCCATTGTAAAGGGAAGAGCACAGGACGACCAAGAGTTAGTGAAGAGACTGTTAAGCGAGTGTGAGAGTTGTTCACTCGTAGCCCAAAGAAATCAGTCTAGAAGGCTAGTCGTGAATTACAATTTGCCGTGTCGACTGTTTGTAAAGTTTTAAGAAAATGTGTACAACCACACAAACGAAATGTTGTTTCATGATGATGATTTTCTGGATCATGCTGTCTTCAGTGATGAATCGACCTTTCACCTTAGTGGACATATTAACACTCACAATGTGCGCATCTGGGGCTCAGAAAATCCTCACGAGGTGGTACAAATGCTGCGAGATTCCCCTAAAGTGACTGTTTTTTGTGCCGTATCGCGGCAGAAAGTTTATGGGCCTTTCTTTTTTGGTGAACCTACTGTAAATGGCACTTCTTACCTTGATACACTAGAGCAATGGCTCTTCCCTCAGCTGGAAGAAGATAAGCCAGAGAACTTCATTTTCCAGCAAGATGGTGCGCTACCTTACTGGCATAGCGAAGTATGCGATTGGTTGAACTTCACTGTACCCATGCGCTGGATAGGCCGCAAGGGGCCCAATGACAGGGCTTGCATTGCATGGCTTCCACGTTCACCCGACCTAACGCCATGCGATTTTTTCCTTTGGAGCTTCATCAAGGATCGTGTGTACGTGCCTCCCCTACCAGCAAACCTCCCTGAATTAAGAAACCGGATTGAAGCAGCTGTTGCTACAACCACTGAAACACTTATCAACGTTTGGGAAGAACTCGGCTATAGACTTGATGTGTGCAGTGTGACAAATGGTGCTCACATTGAACATTTATAAGGTTCTCGGTAAAACTGTTTGAGTTGCTCTTTCATTTGACATATCATTTATAAATGTAAGTTTAATATAATAAATATTATAAAGCGTTAAAACCCTGATATTCATTTATAAACACCCTGTATTGACATCATTTAGAAATAAAGAGGTACCCAAGAAGAGGACCAGTTTAATGCAAAAAAGAAGTGCCCATGATTAAAATGGTTAACTTAACCAAAGGGAGCTTCTGCATTAAAAGTGGCAGGAAATGCGTCACCTAAAAATGCACAGGAAGCAAAGGTTTGGATGTAGAATAAGGAAAGCTCAAAAATCGGCTAAGTAAATGTTTTAAAAACTGAAACTTCCTGGTAGATTAAAACCGCGTGCCGGCCGAACCGAGACTTAATCTCGGACCCCTCCTCACAGCTTTACTTCTGTCAGTACCTCGTCTTCCACCGTCTGTGAAGTTTGGACGGTAGGAGATGAGGTACTCGCGGAAGTAAAGCTGTGAGGACGGCTTGTGAGTCGCGCATGAGTAGCTCACTTGGCAGAGCACTTGTCCACGAAAGGCTAAAGTCCCGAGTTTGTGTCCCGGTCCGGCACACAGTTTAGTTCTGCCGAGAAGTTTCATATCAGCGCACTCTCCACTGCAGAGTGAAAATCTCACTGCCGATTTTAAAAATTGACATCAAGCCGTCAAAGTAGCTCGATTTTTACTGATCAGCTGCTCTTTCAACAGCTGATCATTAACTGCGCACACATGCTTGAGAATTTCCACTTCCTCTAGAAGAACAAGTTTCTTGCCTCTTTGGGCATAATGTAAAATCCAGCGCGGTTGGTTGACGCCCTGTTGCCTTCAAATACTCAGCAAAGGCCAAAAACAGCTTGATCTTGCCTTTTTGGTTAGCAGATATTCGTCGAATATAGTCTTAAACATCTTACCGGTCTGGCCTAACTAAAATTTTTGGCAAACAATACACTCCAGTTTATGGACACCGGCTTTATGAGGCCGTTCATTATGAATATAACTGTGGTGAGTTCTATTCTGGATTAAGAAAGGTATTTGGACGTTAAAATTCGTTAAATAATTTAGCCAACTCGTATGATAATTTTCCCGAAAACGGAAGGTTAGCTTATTTCAGATGTAGGAACATGAGCCTTGTTTGCAGGATGCTAGTGTCAGAGTGAGAAAACCGTTTCGAGCGTCGTACTTGAAGACAAGGAACCTGACCATCTGGTGATCCCAAAAAGCTCGACAGCACAGGTACAGCCATGGAACGTATACAGCTTTCGATGGTGGCAGAACTTTGTGAGAAGATTTTCATATCTACTTCTGCTGAACAATTACGATGTCGATCTCCACTTCAGAACCAAGCTGCAGTCACTAGTACATAATCAGCTCTCTTCGCCGAGGTTTTACAATGAATTCATAGATACCTGGTTTAAATCACGCTATTTAGAGGTTCAGCCGTCACTATTTGAAATCCTGCTGAATTTTGTTTTACATTTCGTTCTCCGTGGTGTGTATTAAGTGAAGAATTTTCCTTCACTTTGAGAGCATGACGTAAAAAACGTTATGTTTTAAGCATTTCTTTACAGATAATCATTATTGCGATGATTCTGTATCATAATAATGAGTTACACATTACTTTCAGTTAACAAAATACACATATGTGAAACGGTAAACTAAAAAAACAAAAAAACAAAAAAACATAAATGTGAAACAACAATTTAAAACATAAAACAATAAAAGAAAAATAATTAAAATAATAAAGAAAGTATAGCTGCTTTAATTTGGTACAGTATGTTAAAAATACTCCAACAGCACAATGAGTTGACCTGCAGCTTATTTTCCAAAAATGGCATTTCAAAAAGTAGCTTTTTTACACATGGGTGTACGTGGCGTGATGACTTTATGTTGTAACAAAATTTTTCGTTTTTTGTATTAAGTAGTAGTAATAGGGTATTTCTGCAAAATTTCAAATTATTATAAAAGTTAATTATACAGTTTTCAAGAACGTTAATTACATTTCAACTTCTACAGTGTGTTCGAAAATTACCGTTACAAAATAGAGGACTTGTAGAGGTCAGTGAATACATAATATTTTGAATAGGAACGGTTTCCGTTCCACGACGGTTTCATTTCCGATGTTTAACTCATGCACTTTAGCCTGAGGAACTGAATTAGCAGTGACGCAGCACAAATATTAGGTAACAATTCCAAAGATAAAACATAACGAAACATCCATTTATCGCTTCACAACATCTGTTTGTGTTAACACTTAAAAAATGCGTTATGTTCGTCCAGTACACTGCGTTCTTTTTTTGCTTTGAGGTACTGCAAAAACTTTTGTTTAAATGTTAATACAAACAAATGAGCTTAAGTGATAAATAGATGTTTCCTTATGATTCGTTTTGAATTGTTACCTAATTGTGCTGCGTCACTCCTAATTCAATTCCTCAGGCGGAAGTGCATGAGCTAAACTTCGGAACTGAGAAACTGGAAGCGTCATGGAACGGAACCGGTACATTGCCGGGCATGGCTTCCTGTTCAGAATATTATGCACGCACTTCCCTAGAAGTTCGTAATGGGAATTTCCCATCACCCTATATATGAAACACATTTTTCATATGTATCATAGTTTCGAAGACTATTCCTTCTAAATCTAATATGGCAAATTATCTTTCGGGGTGATTTTTAGCCCTTAAAAGTGAAATTGGGCAAAAACGAGAAATACTTTTTGCATTATTTTGAACCTCTGCATGTCCACCAAGTTTCATCAAGATCGTTTATTTACAGCCGGGAATGTTCCCTTGTAAGTAGGGTGAGAGGGAACAGTTTGTTCCATCTCATTACAATTAATTTTTTGTTGCATTATGTTGAATATAACTTCAATATTTTTTTTTAGTTTAAATAGTGTGATATCTCGAGTGAAGAAGTGGACTACCTGTTTATTTAATTCAATTCATAATTACATAAATGCACTTCCTTTCCCTAATCCCACTACGTTGCCTTGGGTTGATTAAGTTTGGGCTTTGTATTAAGAGTTCGTCTGCTGGTAGCGCCAAGGCAGAGATGTGGTCACCCTGTAAGTAGGTTAGTGCCAACTTAAGCCTGGAGTAAAGACAGAGATGATGCGCCTGTTTGCCAGGGGGTAGTCCAGGGTTGGTAACAGGTCCCCCTCCCCTCCATGTAAGGCAGGGGCGGGCAAACGTTGCACGCGGCTCTTGAGCACACAGCGGTGCACGTGTGCTGCTCGCGTGCAATCGTCGACCGGGACAGTGCCGACAGCCTGCAGGTTGCGGCAGTGTAGTACCAGGCTAAGCTGCGGACGTTGAAGCGAAGCGACCACTACGTAGTGAACGTTGTATTTCAATAACCGGAAAATGCAGAGAGAATCGAGGAAACGGAGAATTGGAGATTTGCTATCTTTTAAAAAGGAATGGGAGAATCATTTTTTCTCTGCGGAAAAACGTGAAAATTGGAAATGTATAATATGTGACAGTATTCTCGCTGGTGAGCGGAAGTTTAATACTGAACGCCATTATAATAAATTTCAGTAAGTTGCCGTTCTTAGTGCAATAAAAGAGGAATTTCTCAAGCGATTTGGGGATATATCTTACTTATCCCAAGGTTTTGAATAGTCCTCGAGAGAATCTGGTTTCTGTAGATGATATTAATCTCAGTTTGCAAATGGAATTAATAGATCTACAGTGTAATTCTCGTCTGAGAGACAAGTTCCTTTTGGCAAGACGTGTAATAGATTTTTATCACGACTTCCCACAGCAAGAGTTTCATCGTCTCCATCGTGAAGCCATGAAGATAGTCAATGTTACGCTCGACATACTTTTGTGAGAGATTTTGTTCTGTTATGAAAATTAATAAGTCTCGGTTAAGAGCAAACATCAGTAAAGAAAATTTACGTAACTGTTTGCGTTTGTCTGTATGTAGAAATTTTGTTCCAGACATTAAACGTATTGTAAACTCCACCTATGATAATTAAATAAAACGTATCGTAGGTAATAGGTACTCTTTCAAACCATGATTACTTTCAAGCAGTCCTACTAACCTTATTCCTTCATTTAATAAAGCAGGCAAGGAAACAAAACGCATTACAGAGGAAGAAGCGGAGAGACGGTATGGTGGGGAGGGGTGAGAAGCGGGTGGCCAGCTTGCCCCTGTGTGCACGCAGAACACCTCTTAACTGCACACGTGCATGTGCACCGCACACGTGCAGAATTCCTGCCCGCCCCTGATGTAAGGGAACGGCCGTTGAGAGCCGCCATGATATAGTCACTCTTGGGGTAGCGGCTGAACTGAGCGGACAAAATCGAGGACGATCTCCGTCTTTGCCGCCAATTTCACCGTGGGATGAGGTATTATGTTTTACACTGTTACTAATCCGCTCTTTTTCAGGATTGAAATAGTTAGCGTGTCGTTACGGCCATTCATTCATTTTTTGAGAAATTTTGCCTTGACAATTAAAGTTTTCAGTTAGGGTTTCTTTTTCAGAGGCGAGCATGGGGGCTCGCGTTATCCATTTATAGTGCTGCAATCACTTGGTTCCTTCAGCACACGAGAGCAGCAATAGCTCTAAAAAAAGAATCGTATAGTTTCACTTTTAAAAGCAGCGTTTTTTGCAATGTTGAAGTTGCGTGTGTGGTTACTTGTAACTGACGCACTATTGGCTGACGGCGTGATGCAGGACATTTTGAATGGAAAGCAAAATCTGCCTTCAAGTGGACACTAACCATAGTGCAAAGAGATGTAGAGACATGATTTCCTGAGCCACTAAATAAAGTCTTACCACTACAGCTCACGATCTATGTCCCACGATACGAAATAAAAACGACACCCTCGTTCATTGAACTTAAGGCAGAACAGCACCTGTGTTTGTGTATATGAAGGGGTCGGAGGGATATAGTAATAAGCCACATCGAACTAGTTTTGAGATACAGCGACTTTAAAGTTCCACGGAGGTCTGAAAATGTTTAATACAAAATAGAAACCTTATTTCTACTGCAAACACTTGCTTAATACTTGCGAAGCATGTTGTTAAATAGTCAACTCTCTGCATTCTATAAAATATTAATTTTAGAATGATTCTAATTAAGATGTAGTCAACGGTGGCTTATGACTATTTCTCCCAAAAAATTGTTTAAAACATAGAGTATGAATTTGTAAGGATTTATTGTAACTACTCTTACACAGCAAGCAGAATATATAATTTTTACACATTAATATATACATATCAGGTATCTGAGATGTAGAAATTACTTTTTCATTGATACAGTTACATCAAGGAAGTTCCTCTAGCTCATCATTGTAGATGTTATTTCCAGAACATGACCGAAAGAAATCTTGATTTTTCTGCAGCTATGTATGGCATAAGAGACAGTACATCATCAATTTTTTCTGGTTAATTGGTAGTGGCTTTCTGTACTTTATTGGCAGTTGATATGGATTTGGTTCAACTAGCCTTCATTTCTTTTTGACACGAATATCCACTGACATGAAAGCTCCTATGTCTGAATAAGAGTGCTTTACACTTAGCTTGAAGGGATCTTCAGACTCAAATTGAGTAGCTTCACTGAAATGGTGGGGATCTCCAGACGTGGATTCTGTACGTTTTAAGATCAATGTCTTCAGGCTTTCCAAACTTCTGAAGTCTTCTCTTTCCGTTTTAGTTACAATGAAATATTTTGGACTCGCAGATTTTATTACTTCTGCCCATTCATCTGGAGTGTACACTATTGGACGTCTGTTTCTGGCATCACGATCGCAAGGTAGAATGGTGTGACCTACCACAGGGAAGTAATGCTGGACAGAATACATCTTTTGGTAGCAACAAGGGACCTTTCCAAAGCAATAATAGTCCACTTCATTGCCTGACCCTTGCAGTTGTCTGTGATTATGTGGAGATGTTTTGTCTGAGGATTAGTTATCTCCAAGTACTTCAATAAGCAGCTTCCAACCTCATATGAACCCGTCCTCCATTTTTCTCGCTCCACAGAAACATATAACCCTTATTTGATCCACAGTCATAGATACTGTAGTTGTATGTCCATATTTTCCTCTTGTAAAATGCTGGACCAACTGTTAGTTTAGGTGTTGGGAACGTTTGCTGCATGTCCATTGCTATCATATGATGCTCTTTCGAATTTTCTTTAGCCAGAGCAGTTGAAGACGCAATCATATTTTGTCCTCTGTCAGCCTTTTTGAGATGCAGTTCATATTGTTGTTTCTTTTCTGTGACTTCTTCTGCACATAATTCTGGGTTATTTATTGCAATTAGAAATCCATCACATTTTGAACAGGTGTCACTTTTTGGTAGTTTGAAGCCTATGTTAAATTCAGATACGAAAATTTCTCTGAATTTACTTTCAGATACTGCAGGAACCTGCTTTTCCTTGCAGTATACTGAGTATTTATCTCGAAATAAGGAAGCAATTGTGAGATCACAATCCAAATACACTTTATTGGGGTTCTGTTGCCTCCTGTAATGACTGGTCGTAACAGCTGATGAGTAATTTGGATGACGATTCCGTGTGAAACCTGGCAGGAGATGCTTGTGTTACATATTTAATGTTCTAAGCGTGTGACGTAAAATTTTTCTAGGCCATCTAATAAATTTTGTTCACTGTTCCTTTTTAAGCCCCATTTGCAAGCAGCACATCCTAACTACTTTGATAAAGAATAGATTGAGCGTGTGAATGATTGTATAGTATGGAAAGCAAGAGCGAACAGAGGGGTGAGTACAAAGAAATTAGCTGTTGGTATCGGTCACCCACGTGGTGCCGAATTGCACTAACAGCGAGATACCAGTTAGTTCTTGGAATTTAGTTAGGGTGAGGATGCTGTTAATTGATTATTTGCGTGTGCCGTATTTCAAAGGATGTTTTATTTTTTAAGAATTTGCTTTCTTTTGTGAATATGGGAGATGTTTGTGTCTGCTTTGTTCTTTCGTTTTTCCGCCAAACAGAATTTTTGTTATTCGGTCCTAGTAGTACTCTTGGGTGCGAATTTCGATCACTGTCCCAGCACATGGAGCACAAGGGCAGCAACGTAGTCCAATAATCTTTCCCAGTGCTTAAGGCATTTCTGACCGAGAGAAGTCTACTAATATCAAATATCGGCCTTAATTTGAGGAAGAAATTTCTGAGGATGTACATCTGGAGTACAGCATTGTATGGTAGTGAAACATGGACTGTGGGAAAACCGGAAAAGAAGAGAATCGAAGCATTTGAGATGTGGTGCTATAGACGAATGTTGAAAATTAGGTGGACTGATAAGGTAAGGAATGAGGAGGTTCTATGCTGAATTGGAGAGGAAAGGAATATGTGGAAAACACTGATAAGGAGAAGGGACAGGATGATAGGACATCTGCTAAGACATGAGGGAATGACTTCCATGGTACTAGAGGGAGCTGTAGAGGACAAAAACTGTAGAGGAAGACAGAGATTGGAATACGTCAAGCAAATAATTGAGGACGTAGGTTGCAAGTGCTACTCTGAGATGAAGAGGTTAGCACAGGAAAGGAATTCGTGGCGGGCCGCATCAAACCAGTTAGTAGACTGATGACCAAAAAAAAAAAAAAGTAGAAACGAGATGCCTGTTAGTTTAAGCACTTTCTGTGCGAGACAAAACTAGAAGTTATTTGACTTGACTTTGTTTGCTGCAGTTATTAAATCTGTAAATTTTGGGGGAATATAGATAATAAATGTCATATTAAGTTTGTAAAGTTTCTGGGAATCTAGACAATAAATGTCCTATAAGCTTGATGTCATGGATTTAGTGCTCATTACAAACCCCAGTCCTGTGTCGATAGCAATGTCATGAATTTGATGATAATTGCAAACCCCAGTCCCTTTGTAGAGAGCAATGTTACTAGCAAAGTGGTGTCCCTGTAGATCATGATAGAGCGTGGCCTTTACTGACGTGCCCACTTGGTTGTTTGAGCCCTCCCCCGCGTTATCCGTTGCGCAATATTAACATAATAATCATCAGATCATTTAACTAAACGTCGGGCCAGCCCCTTAAATTCAATCCTTCCGAGCAGTGTATCAAGCGGGCAAGCACGTGTCAATGAGGCGACTGAGCCACGCACACGTCTGGCACGCTCTAGCATAGATAGAAGGAAATAGAGGAAGAGTGATACAAAAAGGTAACGATGCGTAACTAAACAGAAGGAACCTTTCAAGAGTTGACACAGGAAACAGAGGAGATCATAGAAGAGCAACACGTTTCATCATAGGTTCGTTTAGTAAGCGCGAAAGCACCAAGTAGATGCGCATCCAACTGCAGTAGCACACGACACAAGAGAGGCATTGTACGTGAGAGAGTGGTTTACTTCCGTGGGCGAATATTTGCAGAAGAGATAATCCACATCCTGTTTCTTCCTAAACAAGCCTCGCAAAAACACATGATGGTCAAATTACAGTAATTCAAGCCTTATGATGGCTTTCAACGTGCATTCTTTCAGAGTACCATTAGCGTCACATCTGTGTCATAAAATACGGTAACTGCAGACTCTGTAATGGAGTTTTATACATTTTATTGACTAAAGTACTTTTAAGATTTGTGCTGAATAACTATTAATTGAAACTGTCAATAGCAAATTCATAGTTAGCCAATAGATCACCAGGTGATTCGTTTTTACATACAGAATCCTTCTCAGATATATTCCTTGACAACGCGGTTTCCACAATGGCTGGATTGAACCAAGGCTTATTTTACAGTATGACATCACTTTATTTTAATGTATTGTAATTTTGATGTAATATGCATAACTTCACTTTAAATCTTGAAATTTGTTGATTTCAGAATCGCAGGCATTTACTTTCAAATTTTTGTGAGTTTGCCGGACAATAAAGTACATACATACCCAGCGATCACAGACCCTGCAGACCACACGCTGCTTCCACAAACTGCCTACATTCCTTTCTGGTTCGTGCTCGATACCTCCAGGAGACTTCAGTCGCCAGAGTTTGCCAAGTCCTTCTTCATGTGGTCCATCCAGCAATGCATTGGTCGTCCGTTGGGGCGTCTGGCGTTTGGTTTCCCCTCAAATACCTTCTTCACTTCTCTTTCTTCTCGTATACTGGCCTCATGGCCCATCCATTGGATTCTTCTCCTCTTCAACTTGTGTAGGATTGTGGTCGTTGCATAAAGAGCTAAATTTCCTCGTCCTCCCTCCTCCTCCATTCTCCTTTGTCTAAGATCAGTCGCCATATCTTCTTTCAAATATTAATTTTTTTTACTTTTCCCGTTTATTCGTGCTATTGTCTCTCAGTCGTACATGACTGCTGGACATATCTATGTGTTATGTGCTCGCTGACATTTACTGTGAGCTGAGTGTATCCCTGAGGGAACACATGCATTTCATTCCCACTGTTATTCTTCTCTTGATGTCCTTTCCTAAGCTGTTTTCAGTGGTTGGACTGGTGAACTCTCTTGAACCTCAAGCTCTCTATCTCAAGTAATTCTTCCTGTTCTTTTCTTCTTCCTAATTTCATGAATTCCGTTTTGTCTTGATTCATCTTCAGTCCAACCTCCTGTTCGTAGTTATCCATTTTCCGACACATTTATTTCAACTCATGTTTTGATTCAATTAGTAGTGCTATCTCATCTACATATGTGAGAGAACTGAAATTATTATCCATCTGTACTGCAGCTAACACTTGTTACCTACGTTCCCATATTGCTTCCTCTGAATGGCGTTGAAGAGAACACGTGAAAGAGCATCCCCCTGCCTGAGAATTTTCTCTGTCTCGGACGTTTCTGATGAGTCCCCACAAAAACGAACTGCCGCCCTTGACCCGTCCATACAAATAGCCCAATTCTCAGCAGCTTCTCAGGAATTCTGAAATTACGCAGTGTATTGCATAGGCTATTCTTGTGGATTTTGTCGTGTGCACGTTGAAAATCGATGAACAGTTTATAGATATCTTTATGACATTTCCCGTGTTTTTCAAACAGTTGTCTCAGAGTGAAAATGTGATCTGTTGTCGATCGGTTTGGTAGAAAAGCCAGCTTGGTGTTCCCTCCCCTCACTATTCCTAATAAACGTAAGGCCCTTACATCAGTTTTTAATTGTCAGACGGTTACCTATATGTTATGTTAAATATCATCAATGAAAAGCGTCTTTTTGTATATTTTAAAAACATTTGAATACCGCGTGGTTCAGCTAAGATGTTCACCTCAGATATTTTATGCATCATTTAAAATATCATAATCCTGTTTTCATGCAGATGAACAAAGTGGAAAAGTCCTTATGAGCGATGCCGTGACCGGAAAGCATGAACCACTGACGAATGGCGTCGCATTGCGTTCAACAATAGATCACAGTTCTGATGACCATCATCGGCAAGTATGGCGGCCACCTGGCGAGAGGCACAATGGCGTTGCTTCTGGTGTCATAGTCTGGGGAACCATCGGATATGACTTCAGGTCATGGCTGGTAGTGGCAGAGGGAATTCTGATGGTACCACACTACATCACAGACACTCTGCGTCCTCATATCCTCATACATGACGGTTTAGTGGTATCACTTTTCAACAGGACAGTGCTTGTCATGTATGGCACTTGTCTCTACGAACTGTCTCTGAGATGTCGACGTACTCCCCACCAGCATGATCCCCAGCTCTGACAGCCATAGAACATCTATGGGACTAGCCCGCCTCAACTCTGTCCCTGAACCAGTACCCGGAATATCAAGGACCAGTTATGACAGTTGTGGGTGAACTTGGCTCAGGAGGATACAACAGCTGTATGACACCCTTCCTAACCAATCAGTGCATGCATCCATGCCAGATGGGACGCAACGCATCATACGAGAGATAGTACCACCGGTGCGTATTGAGGTCATGTTTAGTTAGCAGCATCTTTGGAAAGAACGCACACCCATTTTCAGCCGTATTGGTCTATTCCTTCGTGTTTGACATTAGTGTGAATCAAGGAAGTTGAGTGTTTGTCAAAAAATGGACGAAAAAGAATTTCGTGTGGTGATTAAACATTACTTTATGAAAGGCAAAACGCCTCAGGAGACTAAAAGAAGCTTGATAAACATTACGGTGACTCTGCACCTTCGATTAGAACAGTTTGTAAGTGGTTTCAAAATTTTCGGAGTGGCCATATGGGCACAAGTGATGCTGAACGTTCTGGACGCCCTGTGGAGGTTACGACTCCAGAAATCATTGATAAAATCCATGATATGGTGGTGGACGCCAGAAGAGTTAAGTTGCGTGAGATTGCTAGTGCTGTGGGCATCTCGAATGAACGGGTACATAATATTTTGCATAAACATTTGGACATGAGAAAGCTATCCGCAAGATGGGTTCCGCGACTGCTCACGTTTCACCAAAACTGAATCGAGTGAAATGTTGCAAGGATGGTTTGCAGCTGTTCAGGAAGAATCCGCAAGACTTTAAGCGTCGTTTCGTCACTGTGGATGAAACATGGAGGCATTACTATACTCCTGAGACCAAAGAACAATCTAAACAATGGGTTACCAAGGGAGAATATGCACCAAAAAAGGCGAAGACCATTCCTTCGGCCGGAAAGATTATGGCGACTGTCTTGTGGGATTTGCAAGGGATAATCCTCATCGGATATCTGGAAAAGGGTAAAACTATTACACGTGCATATTATTCATCGTTATTGGACCGTTTGAAAACCGAGCTCCAAGAAAAACGCCGACGATTGGAACGCAGAAAAGTTATTTTCCACCATGACAATGCACCAGCACACACCTCAGCAGTTGTGGTCGCAAAATTAATAGAAATAGGATTCCAACTCGTTTCACAACCCCCCTATTCTCCAGACTTGGCTCCCTCGGACTATTATTTGTTCCCCAATTTGAAGAAATGGCTGGCGGGAGAAACATTTTATTCAAACCAGGAGGTGATTGCAGCAACTAATAGTTATTTTGCAGACTTGGACAATTCCTATTATTCGCAAGGGATCAACAAATTAGAACAGCGTTGACGAAGTGTACAAGTCTAAAAGGAAGCTGTGTCGAAAAATAGAAAAGGTTTACTCCAAACACGTAGGTAGTTTTTATTTTTGCATGGACTTTTCAAACGCCTCTCGTACTGGTAAGTGGGCTCATACTGCCACGTTCTTTGTATATTTTAGCTCGCTTTTGTTATCACTGAAATAACATACCGTATGAATCCGTGAAGGCCGGCCGCTGTGACCGAGAGGTTCTAGGCGCTTCAGTCCGGAACCGCACTGCTGCTACGGTCGCAGGTTCGAATCCTGCCTCGGGCATGGATGTGTGTGATGTCCTTAGGTTAGTTAGATTTAAGTAGTTCTAAGTCTAGGGGACTGATGACCTCAGATGTTAAGTCCCATAGTGCTTAGAGCCATTTGAACCATTTCAGTGCGTGAAGTTTCATTGCGTTTTCTCTTCCCCTTCAGGGTGCTTCACTTCTTTTGTCAGGTAATGCATTTCTTTGACTTCGGTATATATTTTCGCACCACAGATGATTCCTATTTGTGACCTCCATCCTAACCATCTAGTTTTCATATGGTTTTCAATGTCTGTATCTGTGGAAGTTGTGGCTGTTATTACCGACATGAGGAAATTGAAGCGATCGGTTGGTGTTATAAGGGTATTGTATAGCTGTAGCTGCAGTTACGAAATGGCGGCCGTTCTTGAGAAGTTGGAAAACATACATCCTATTTTGGTCCTATTTGCTCTAAGTCCTCAACGTTCTGTCACCTTGCATAAAGCATTAAAATCGTCTTGAACTTCTGATAGAAATTCTCTTGTTAGAGCTATGTCGTATATATATAATCGTGTCCATGGAGATGGGTTCTGTAGATGTTCTGTGTAGTAGTTCATGACCTGCTTGATTAGCAGTGGATTCAAAGTAGATCGTTGTTGGATCTTAACTTTTACCTCGAATTCTTCACTGACAATGAAGAGCTTACAACTTTTGCCTTGATATTCTCTTAAATGTCGTTGAGATTATGTATGTGGTACTCTGGGACACACTGCCTGTCGTAGGCTGTCAGTCGGAAGTGTTTTCACGTTCAGTAAATACAAGATTCAGGCCTGTCTTAAGATCTTTGTACTTTCCATTAGGATTTTAACGGTATGAATAGCGTCTACAGTGTCTACCCCTCTGATGAAACCACTTTCGTTGGGCGTAGTTTTTGCTACCTAATTAAATTTGTTTGCAAGCACTTTTTGCCACATATTCAGTGTTAGTGATGTTAGTTTTATTGGACGATAATTTTCACAATCAGCTATATGCGTCTCCAGACAACAGGTACTCCACCTGTTAAAGTAGGGTTAAATATTTTGGTGGGCCATAATATAATGAAATCCCCACAAATCTTTAGAAGTGCAGTAGGCGTTTCGTCAGATCCAGTTGCTATACCGTTTACCGTATTTTTAAGGGTGATTTTTACTTCTACTAGTGTTATAACTTCTAAAGTGCGCGTCATTTATGTTTAGGTTCGTTCTGCGCATCTGACGTCACAAAACACAGTCAGCCAATGAACAGAGAACGACGTTGCCAGATCTCGACTGCAGTGCAGAGCATGGACGAGTGTCTTCAGTTTTAGAAACGTTCAGTCATAAATAAAGTAATAGAACAAAAGCAATGTCTTGATAGCAGACTTTCTTTTATACTGCTTTTTCGCAATAAAGAACAGCGGTAATTGTTTATTTCCTATTGTACTTCGACGAAGCGTGAGTAATTCATAGTTATACCAACAGTGTTTGTCAGTATTTTGCGTGACACGTTAAGAATCTTAATGGCATGCTGTAAGCAGACGAGCCGCGGTAGGGTAACGGTTAAGGTGTTTAGCTTCTATGTGAAAGGTTATGAGTTCAAACCTTGCGTGGTGCTTAATATTTTCATTATTTAAAAACAATATCGAAGTGCCTTACTTCACGAATTATATTTGTTTGAATGCAATTTTTTAACATTTCTAGTGCTTTGTCTCTTCATTAACCCTTTCGCTGCTGCAGACACGTGCTCCCCGCATTCCGCGCTGTGGGCGATTTTGTCATCACTGCACTGCTCGCCTGTGCAGACACGTGGTATTCCCACTGCTTTGACACGCTTTATCATTCGATTTCACAAATACTATTTGGCCCAAAAATTTGATTTTTACACGTCTTCTTGACTGATACCTTCCCCCCGTAAATGCCTTAATTTTGTTTCGATGTTCAACGCAGTTATTATGCAGCATTAAATGTAGTAAACCATTGCACGAAATTTTGAAGAGTTTGCAGAGGTAGAAGTCCACAGCGTATACTTTCCGTATGGTCGATTTTAGTTGCCATAATGTTGAGAATGAAATGTTGACAAGATACCTAAATTTCATATAAAATTTATTGTATAACAATATCTCATTTAATTTAAGTACCACATAGGTGTCGTATGTAATATTGAGAAATATGCCGTCTTTCGCGACTGTAATAAAAGTTTTATTTACACCGGTCGCGTTTGGCTTTATTTTGAAGCACTTCAATCAATGAAAGGTATGGCACATACACAATGGACCGAGCGGGGTGGCGCAGTGGTTAGACACTGGACTCGCATTCGGGAGGACGACGGTTCAATCCCGCGTCCGGCCATCCTGGTTTAGGTTTTCCGTGATTTCCCTAAATCACTCCAGGCAAATGCCGGGATGGTTCCTCTGAAAGGGCACGGCCGACTTCCTTCCCAATCCTTCCCTAATCCGATGACCACGCCGTCTGGTCTCCTCCCCCAAACCAACCGACCAACCAATACACAATGGTACTCATGTTCTCTTTCTTGTTTTTGTTCCACAGTCGCAGTTTTACCAATGGTACTGAAATATATTCCTCTTCTGCAACTGTAATAAGCGACTTATTTAGACCAGACGCGTTTTTCTCTTTTGAAGCATCTTCAGTGGACAGTATTTTGTCTCCTCCATTGCAAAGTCACCTTTCGTAGTTTTGTGCTGCGGTAACACAATATTCAACGTTTGTGTTGGCTGATCAGTGTTTTATCAAATAAATGATGTTTGTGTGTGCCACACACAAAAATTATATTTGACATAGCTCAGAGCACTTCACTGATAGACGGTATATTCAAGTCCTAATGTTTTGTAAGTCCACAGTTTTGTTTAATGTGTTTTGTCTACTTCGTTTTGATTGATTGAAGTGCTTTAAAATAAAGCCAAACGTGCTCAGTGTAAATAAAACTCTTGTTACAGTCGAGAAAGACGGAATATTTCTCAATATTACATACGACACCTATGTGGTACTTAAATGAGATATTGTTATACAGTAAATTTTATATGAAATTTAGGTATCTTGTCCATATTTCATTCTCAACATTGTGGCAACTAAAATCGACCATAAGGAAAGTATACTCTATGGACTTTTACCTCTGCAAACTCTTCAAAATTTCGTGCAATGGTTTACTATATTTAATGCTGCATAATAACTACGTTGAACATTGAAACAAAATTAAGTCATTTATGGGGGGAAGGTATCAGTCAAGAAGATGTGTAAAAATCTAATTTTTGGGCCAAATAATTTTTGTGGAATCGAATGATAAGAGTGTCAAAGCAGTCGGAACACGATGTGTCTGCACAGGCGAGCAGTGCAGTGACAAAATCGCGCACAGCGCGGAATGCAGAGAGCACGTCTTTGTAGCAGCAAAAGGGTTAATGCGGCCGTGGTGGCTTTACTTCATGAACTGCGCGCTCCCCCCTAAACGTAAGCTTGCGAACTATGCTATACTATGGTGCTGCTTCTATTGGCGCGTGCGTCGTGTGCTTCTGGCAACGCAGCAATCTCCCGCGTCTGGGCGGGCATGCGCGAGCCGCCAAGATAAAAGAATTCAACTATAGTGTACCTTGAGCTGCTGGTATACCTTATAATAGTATTCGTGTGATCTTTCATTAATATCCGTACTGGATGTTAATATGGTTCCAGAACTATTTTTAACACTTTTATCGTATTTTATATCTTTTGTGTACTCGTTCCTAAATTTAACAATTTTAAAAATATTCATATTCGTTCCAGCTGTTGCGACTTTTTTTACAATTACTGTTGTTGGCTGTTCCTTTTGAAAACAAACCCAGCCTCTGTTTTGGCTTGTACTTAATTAAGGCGACCGGATTCTGTTTTTGATATCTGAGACTCTTTGAAACACGTTTTCTTTATTGCAAGTTGGTTTTAGATGTTTCTGTTCCACCTGCGTGAATCTTTGTGTGGCTTGCCCTCGCTAATACCAATCTGTAGTTGTAATGTAGCTGTGGAAATTGTTCCTTATAGTGCCACAGTCTTTTCCACTAATTTCATACTTTTCCATATTCTCAGTAGTCTTAGATGACATCGGTATTCCTTGTGGACTTTGAAGATTACATCATTTTATTCGTAGTGCGTTTTTCTTTTTTGTATGCTGCATTCCCAACTAGCATTTATAAGCAAACTATCAAGAGTTGGTGTTCTGTGGTTAATGACTCACCTTTCCGTCCCTAAAGCAGTTACGGAAGGAGCCGTCGCGTATTATGTAATATACACCAAGATATGTCAAATGTCCTTCTGGAAGTAATCTATGGATGAATATGGATGCAGATCACTTTTGTAGGAGATGAGATATTCATAGTCTCCTTTTCAAAAATAACAAAAGAGGTGTTAGGAACCTTGAGAATATCTTCGCCCTGGGCCTTACAATGTCCATTTCTATAACTTCCGTAGACTGTAGTGCTAGGTGGAGCATGTTCACCCACGTGCCCGTTAAGTAGTGTACTTTGCAAAACATCTTGTAAACATCCAATAACTCACGCTTTTCATCATTTGTGCATCTTGTTTGAGGCGTCTGAGTAGATATTACATTTAAACAAAGCTGGTTGCCGAGAGCGAGTTTTGCTGGAATTTTTCCGCCACTACATCTATACGCCGATATAATATGCTGTTTCTGTGATTTGCAGAGTCACGATATACGATGGCTATCTATAAAGTAACAGACGTTTCGAAATAAAAAATTAACAATTTGGAAAAAGCAAATTTTGTTATATACATTCTAAAGGTAAACTCTCAGTTACTTTTCTACATAACCGCCATTCAAATTAAGGCACTCATCATATCGTGGATCAAGTTTTTCATTACAGTCTCTGTAGAAAGCAACGCCTGCGATTGCAACCACGGGTATAGACCGCTGTTCAGTGTCAATAGCAATGCTCGTATAGCGAGTCATGTCTTCATTGCTGGGAAGAGGTGGTAGTTATGAAAGTTCCATAATCGTGAGACGATGATTTTCACGAATTTTGTCGCTGATCTTCCAGTTACAAGGCTTAGCCTACCACTGCGGTCACCATCGTGAATATTGGTGCGGCCATTTTTAAAATCAATGACCTGTTGCCTCCCTCTGTTTTCATTCATTATTCCTTTTCCGTACACATCACAAAGGTCGCCATAAATTTCATATGGTTTGCAGTTTTTTGCCAACAAAAACCTAATCACAGAACTTACCTGAAAAGTGATGGGATTTCCTATTGCAGCGCACACTTTAACACGTCACAGAAAGGAAAGTACCAGATACACGGACCACATGCAGCCACTGAGTGTTGGAACGTTACCGCACAAAGATGGTGGCCGCCGGATAGATGAAAACGTCTGTTACTTTCTGAATAGCCCTCGTAAGCTGGTAACACTTTGCTATCTCCTTAGACTTTGACCCCTTGCATTTCATTTCCTGTAAACAAATATATAAAGGGTGTCCCATTTATCTTGATCACTACAATAATTTTTCTCTGGAAACAAAATATGCGTCAAGTAAGTTTTGTTTAGCTACCAGTAGAATATTACACCAGTGTCGCGTGTTTCTTCAGTCATAATGTACAAAATATTCTACCAAGAACCAGTGGAACACCCAGTTAACACCAGGGGGACGTTAAGCAGCATGACTGCCTATCTTTTATCTTTGTTCATTACGAAGATATGAACAGCAGTACGTTGTTTTAAGAGCATTCTGTATTTTTCATTCAGTAACCCACTTCCTCGTCTCAAGGCATGTTCAAAAACGTATCATATACTTATAGAAACAAAACATTCAACTTAAAGAGAAGCAGAAACGGGAACATCAGTTTGTAGTACTGTAATCAATCGTGGGCGCAAAAAGGGGTAAAACATACAAAGGTATTCAAAGTGGTGATAAGGGACAGTGATACACTAGTTTAAGCTTTGGATGACAGAACTCATCGTTGCTTACATTGTTGCCTCCTGAAACGAATCACAAGCACTCAAGATACGTTTCTGCATATTCTCTGGGTTTATTGAAATATCTAGGCAGAAAACAATTTTTAGAAATCCCCAAAGAAAGAAGTCCAGAGGAGTTAAGTCAGGAGACTGGGCACGTCAAGTCACTGTTCCTCATTGTTCAATTCATCTAGCGGGATACCTTCAGCTCAGATACAATGTGCACGCAAGACATTATCAGCTGGACATTCATCTGTTGTTACCGCAAAAGCATTGTGGTTTAGAGGTGCTTCATTAAGAAGACGAGGATATGGAAATGTCGTGTGGCTAGGGCCTCCCGTCGGGTAGACCGTTCGCCTGGTGCAGGTCTTTCGATTTGACGCCACTTCGGCGACCTGCGCGTCGATGGGGATGAAATGATGATGATTAGGACAACACAACACCCAGTCCCTGGGCGGAGAAAATTTCCGACCCAGCCGGGAATCGAACCCGGGCCCTTAGGATTGACAGTCTGTCACGCTGACCACTTTTTTTTTTAACATGCCGGTAGTTGCCACACGTTTGCACAAAACGCAAGGGCTCGTCCGGGATTTGAACCCGGGACCTCCTGCACCCGAAGCAGGAATCATACCCCTTTTTTTTCTTTTTCTTTTTTTCTATGTATATATATTTGTTTGTTTTCTTTTTTTTTTTGTCCAACGCCTTAACCACTTTTTTTTTTTAAAGAAAGAAAATTACCTCTTCCATTTCAGGCGTTGGCCCCTATCACCCTTACTACCCCCAAAAACCTATCTAGCCTAAAAACAAAAACAAAGCTAATGCCACCGCCACTTTCATCCTAAAGCTAACTAGGACGGCCGTTCGCCACCACTTCAGGTTCCGCCAACGAACAAAAATTAAAATGCCTCTGAACTTTGTATAAAAAAATAAAATAAAAGGAGAAAGGAAACGGTATAATACTTTATTAAATTTTATTTGTTGTTCATTTTGTTCTTATTTTGTTCTTGTGTATTTATTTGGATTCGAACGCAGGTCTCCTGCCCACTTTTTTTAATCTTTTTTTTTATATATATAGATATCAATGTGCGAACAGTCATAGTTAATCAAGCCTGGAAAACTAAAACAGAATGAAGACGCCATCGAAGATATGAAACATAAATAACATGAAAAGAAAGCTACCACGTCGTAGTGAGGCTTCCCAGCGACTGCGCCCACTGATAAACATTGTTCAATATATGCTCGTTTGCAGTTAGTTGTGACCTCATCTGCCACTGCCTGGAACATTCCAGCTACACGGCGGGCTGTGAAAGGCACTCCATAGGTAGTTTGCGAAGCACTGTCGATATCTGGTATGCCCGGAAATAGCATGATGTCTTTCTTGCAAATAGAGCCAGAAGTCAAGGAAATTCTTGTGTCCGTCACGACAGAGGTAATGGACTGCATGTCCACGTATCCAGGTGACAGAGTTGGTTCGAGTCTTGGGGTAAAATGTCTCATCCGGAAACAAAAACGTGCGTGCAGATATATGCTCCGGCCTAACTCGCAAGAGATAAGCCAGCATCTGCCGCACTAGGTGCCAAACCGGTTCCGCCTCTCCACAGCTGAGGCGGTGCTCGTCAGAATCTACTGTATTACAACCCACACAATTGGGAGATTCTGCCATGTGAATATTGTAGAGACGTTCTTGCGTCACGAGCTTCCCATTAACGACTACGTACCATTGAGAAACAACATCGGAATCAAGCATGGCATCGTGTACAGTCTTCCACACCACGCGCCACCGTACGTCAGGATATTTTAGTTCGACCACATTTAGGGGGCGGCGTTGCAGCATGTCATGATATAGGCGTCGAGTTGTGGCCATTTGTGGTGTCGTGAGCGCGACACTGCAATAACTTTGTTCTAAATAGAAACGTCCTATATGAAAGAGGGGCGCTGGGATGTCCTGTAGTGGCACCGGCGCTCTTAGTGAAGCAGGTCGTAGCGCCGTCAGAAGCAGACTCGTGAGGCTCGTAGTACAACGGCGCAGCAGACATAAATGTGAGCTAACATAGAGGGCAATGGCCCTATCATGGACGTTAACTAGGCCGAGACCACCTTTTTCCTTGGGGAGGGTAAGAGTTACGTATCTGATCTTCAGTAACATACCAGCGGTGACGAAGTATCCCAGCGCTGCCATGATGCTACGAGCCAAGGGCTTCGGAATGGGTAGCGTTTGGGCGAAATGCGGTATGCGGGACGCAAGGTATACATTGGCATAATACGCCCGCTGAACGATGTTGAGGGATCGCAAGCGGCCCTAATTTGGTTAAGAAGGCGTCGATAACTGAGCGTCGTCGCGCGTCGCATGTCGTTCATGAAATCTAAGCCCAAGCAGCGTACAGTATCACTGAAGCGTAAGGGGGCAATGTGTTCCTGCGGTAGCCCAATCCCGATGCTCAAGGCTACCAGAAGCTGTACCGTAGGTTGCAATCCAGTCCAAAGCCGCGGCCATGTCGTCAGCTCCACGTATGACGATCATCAAATCATCCGCATATGCGGTGCAACGATAGATGGAGCCGCCGAACTGTATCCCAGTGAGCCTGTCTCGGAGACCACACAACAAAGGTTCTAAGGCCAATGCAAATAACAATGTTGATAATGGACATCCCTGTCGTACTGATCGGCATGGGTGCCGTCAGTCTTCCATTAACAAGAACTCGAGAAGTTGCACCATGTAGTAGGCGTGCCAACACTGTGATAAAGGGGTCGGGGTATTCCATGCGCCGTAGAACGGCCGTGAGGAAAGTGTGGCCCACACGGTCAAAAGCCTGGCTAAAGTCGATAGACGCAAGGGCTGCCGGCAAACGTCTCACCCGTGCAAGGGAGATGAGATCTCTGTAACGACATAACGCAGTTCTGATGTTGTTGGGTCCCCCCAAGGACGTCTGATTGTCGGACAAGACGTGCCATGGTGTGCCGCGAATACGTTCTGATAGCAGCCTCGAAAAGATCTTGAAGTCGCTGTTCAATAACGTTAAGGGACGATAGTCGCGGACATGATTCCGTCCCTTCGGCTTATGGATGGGGACAATCAGACCTTCCAAGAATGGTGCAGGCAATGTTATACCCGGGGACATCAATTCCTGGCAAATTTCAATCAAACACGGTAGCAACATTTGTGTAAAGGCTCGATAGAACTCTAATGGTAACCCATCGATTCCTGGTGATTTATGGGGAGCACCTTTACCAATGGCGTCGAGCACTTCCTCTTCTGTCACTTCTCCCAGTAAAGTCGGTACCATGTCTGGTGGAACCGTACCGTGGACATGTGCTGAAACGGTGTCTACCGTCGCCATATCAGGGAGCACTGCTGAATAAAGTTGAGCGTAATGCCCATAGAAGGCTTCTGCTATATCTGCTTGTTCTACCACGTGTCGACCGTCGTCGGTTATCATGTCGGTTACCAGTGCCCTACGGCGCCTCCTGCGTTCTATGAGCACGTGGTGCATAGATGGCCTTTCTGATTGTATCATGTCTGGAGCACGCGACCGTATAACAGCGCCTTGTAAATGATGGCGTGCTAAGGAGACGAGCTGCGCTTTCGCGCGATTGACTGTGATCTGCCTGTCAGGTGAGGGCTCCATAGCAAGACATTCCCGTAGGACGGTGTAATAAAAGTTTTCCGTGCTCCTCCTCCATGCCGCTGCTTCCCGGCCGTAAGCCATGAAGGTGTGCCTAAGAGCAGGCCTCGCACATTCAATCCACCAACTGAGGGTCGATCGGTAACGACCACGACGCTGTAAGGACGCGTTCCACGACTCTTCGACAGCACCTTTACATGCCGGCTCGTCCACATGGGCGACGTTCAGTTTCCAGGGGGGCCTACTGCGCCACACACGTGCAGGTTGGAGGGCAATGGTGCAAATATAGGCTGTGTGGTCGGTGAATGCAGTGGACCAGAACTCTGCTCCTCTCGTCGCCGTCGAAAGGGTGCTTGTGACGTAAATCCTGTCCAACCGACTTGATGAATGGCTTGTATAATGGGTGTAACCAGGAGCTGGGCCATGGATGTGGCGCCACGTGTCAATCAGGTGGAGGTCACGCACTAGCATTTCCAATTCCGCACACGGGACGTGATGTGGCTGCTGATCAGATGGAGATAATGTACAATTAAAATCTCCTCCGATCACCATATCGTCTATGCGGCCCATGAATAGACGCGTAATATCTTCCGAAAAAAATCGGGCCCGATCTCTCCGTCTCCCTGATCCTGAAGGGGCATATACATTGATGAGTCGTACACCGTTGACAGTTACTGCCATGGCTCTTGCACTCGGTATGTACAGTACGTCCGTAGCCGCCAAACCGTCCCGTAGCAGAATAGACACACCACAATCGGTAGAAGAGGCGGTATATTCGTAGAAGTCAGGGAAACTAGCGACACATACTTCCTGTAAGAGGGCCACGTCGATGTCCGCCCCATCAAGCATGCGTTGTAGCATTGTCAGTTTGTGTGGTGCCCTTATCGCGTTGATATTGATTGTGGCAAGGCGAAAGGTGTGCTGCCTAGCCTCTTCACCTAGGGTAGACGCCATGGCAATCAAAGCTAACCGCAAGAGATGCCGGACCCACCAAACCCGTTACAAATTATGAGTCTTTCACGCCAGGAGTGGCATCCCCAATGCCGCCCCCTCCCCTGTCACCTGTGCCCTCTTCAGGAAGTTTCTCAACATCGTCCGACCACAGTGGGTGCAACACGATGCTGTGTAGCTGATCGGCACCTAAATCTCTCTCACGTACGTCGTCTCTGGTAGAGGTAGACGGAGCGCCATCCATCGACGCGACCTGCCGCGTTTGTGGTGCAAGAAGTAACTGGTCACTCGTAGTATGGGCAAGTGAACCGTCTACACCACTTAGATCCTCAGCAGGCGCAGCATCCATGCTGTCTGATGAGATGTCACCTTCTTGACCGGCCGTGTGTAGGAGGCAATCGTCAGAAGGGGTCCGCCGACGTCGCTTGCGTCGTCGAGGCGAACGTTGCTTTCGAACGTGGACATCCGTATCCGAATGTGGGAGGCAATCCAGCGTCGTATCACCTTCCGCTAGGAAAGCCGCGGTCGGGACAATGTTCGCGTCCACGTCCATCTCGTTCTGATTGTTATGTTGCGTTTGGATTCCGTGGGACTGTTGCTGCTGTTGTTGCTGCGGAGGAGGTGACATATGGGTTGGCATCTGAGGTCCTTCCTCTTCCTCCCTTGGTCCTTCTGATGTCGATGGATGTGCCCGATCGCCAGTGTCGTCCTCAACTATGGTGCGCATCGTCGTCTGAGCGTACGTGAGGGGCAGGATTGTCGTCCCCGTCGGGGAAACGGAGTCTCGCACTGGTATCTGCGTAATTCTACGTTGTAAGCAGCTCGATCGAACATGGCCTTCCTGCCCACATCCGGAACAGGTACGCGGTTGACCGTCGTACATGACGATTGCACGACAGCCACCAATGTTCAAATAGGACGGCACATGTTTCTTGAGCTCAAGTTTAATTTGGCGCACACCATTGGAGACCTTATACGTCGAGAAAGTTTGCCACTTTTCTGCAACGTGGCTGATAACATTGCCATATGGTCGGAAGGCGTCCTTGACAACTTCCTCTGGGACCTCAAAGGGGAGCTCAAAAACCCTTACAGTCCTTAGGCCCACGCCTGCATGATCCACCGTCACTGCAACGATATGCCCGTCAGAATGTTTGAATCGGAGAGAGTTCGAGTATTTAGAAACCACTGTGGCGCAGACCTCTGCACTGGTCATTTTAATATAAACCACGCTCGCCGTTATAGAAAAATGTATTCCGACGACAGTCGCCGGATCTAAACGTAGATCGTCGCGTATGAACTGTTCTATTTCATAGGCTCGAGGACGCGCGTGATCTGGTTGGAAAGTAATTTTGATCGTATCGTGGCGCCATGTGTGTGCCATAGTCGCACTGAACTTGGAACAAATACAACTCGCGCCGCGAGAAGGTAAACACAAGCAAGCGCTCACGGTCGCGCACGGCGGGGCGCAGCGGACGTCCTCGCCCCACCGCAGCCGAAAGCAGACTGTACCACTCAGCTACCGGGGCGGACGAAGACGAGGATGAAGTCGTCTGAGTAAGTTGACATATGACCGTTTAGGTTACCAATAATGTACAAGGGCCAATAACCGTTCATACCACACCAGGCAGACGCTGACCTTTCTAAGCCATTGTTAGTTTTTGCTCGATCAATAACGCATGTTATTTGTATTTATTTATTTTACGTATTTATTCACTTAACCTAATCTGATCTCTTACATCGAAGCAGCGTTTCACACATATGAGGGTTGTCCAGAAAGTAATGCGCCGCATTTTTTTTCTTCAACGATTCTTTATTGAAAATAATGAGAATTACACACACGAAAGAACGGTGTTTTATGTACACAAACTATTAGTCCACGTTAAGTCCATCCCGTTCTATGGCCTTCCTCCAGCGCGAAAGAAGGGCGTGTGCCCTGTCGGTACTAATCCTTGTCCTGGTGGCGGAGCCAATGCTTCATCGTCTTCAAAATGTCATCCACTAATACTATCCTTTAATGGCCCAAATATCAGCTCGCTGCAACATGTGAGGTGTGACAGCCGTGGATGGTCTCCCCTTTTATTTTATTTTTTTTTTTTTTTTGGTCATCAGTCTACTGACTGGTTTGATGCGGCCCGCCACAAATTCCTTTCCTGTGCTAACCTCTTCATCTCAGAGTAGCACTTGCAACCTACGTCCTCAATTATTTGCTTGACGTATTCCAATCTCTATCTTCCTCTACAGTTTTTGCCTTCTACAGCTCCCTCTAGTACCATGGAAGTCATTCCCTCATGTCTTAGCAGATGTCCTATCATCCTGTCCCTTCTCCTTATCACTGTTTTCCACATATTCCTTTCCTCTCCGATTCTGCGCAGAACCTCCTCATTCCTTACCTTATCAGTCCACCTAATTTTCAACATTCGTCTATAGCACCACATCTCAAATGCTTCGATTCTCTTCTGTTCCGGTTTTCCCACAGTCCATGTTTCACTACCATACAATGCTGTACTCCAGACGTACATCCTCAGAAATTTCTTCCTCAAATTAAGGCCTGTATTTGATATTAGTAGACTTCTCTTGGCCAGAAATGCCTTTTTTGCCATAGCGAGTCTGCTTTTGATGTCCTCCTTGCTCCGTCCGTCATTGGTTATTTTACTGCTTAGGTAGCAGAATTCCTTAGCTTCATTGACTTTGTGACCATCAATCCTGATGTTAGGTTTCCCGCTGTTCTCATTTCTACTACTTCTCATTACCTTCGTCTTTCTCCGATTTACTCTCAAACCATACTGTGTACTCATTAGACCATTCCGTTCAGCACATCATTTAATTCTTCTTCACTTTCACTCAGGATAGCAATGTCGTCAGCGTATCGTATCATTGATATCCTTTCACCTTGTATTTTAATTCCACTCCTGAACCTTTCTTTCATTTCCATCATTGCTTCCTCGATGTACCGATTGAAGAGTAGGGCGAAAGGCTACAGCCTTGTCTTACACCCTTCTTACTACGAGCACTTCGTTCTTGATCGTCCACTCTTATTATTCCCTCTTGGTTGTTGTACATATTGTATATGACCCGTCTCTCCCTATAGTTCACCCCTACTTTTTTCAGAATCCCGAACAGCTTGCACCATTTTATATTGTCGAACGCTTTTTCCAGGTCGACAAATCCTATGAAAGTGTCTTGATTTTTCTTTAGCCTTGCTTCCATTATTAGTCATAACGTCAGAATTGCCTCTCTCGTCCCTTTACTTTTCCTAAAACCAAACTGATCGTCACCTAGCGCATTCTCAATTTTCTTTTCCATTCTTCTGTATATTATTCTCGTAAGCAGCTTCGATGCATGAGCTGTTAAGCTGATTGTGCGATAATTCTCGCACTTGTCAGCTCTTGCCGTCTTCGGAATTGTGTGAATGATGCTTTTCCGAAAGTCAGATGGTATGTCGCCAGACTCATATATTCTACACACCAACGTGAATAGTCGTATTGTTGCCACTTCCCCCAATGATTTTAGAAATTCTGATGGAATGTTAGCTATCCCTTCTGCCTTATTTGACCGTAAGTCCTCCAAAGCTCATTTAAATTCCGATTCTAATACTGGATCCCCTATCTCTTCTAAATCGACTCCTGTTTCTTCTTCTATCATATCAGACAAATCTTCACCCTCATAGAGGCTTTCAATGTATTCTTTCCACCTATCTGCTCTCTCCTCTGCATTTAACAGTGGAATTCCCGTTGCACTCTTAATGTTACGACCGTTGCTTTTAATGTCACCAAAGGTTGTTTTGACTTTCCTGTATGCTGAGTCTGTCCTTCCGACAATCATATCTTTTTCGATGTCTTCACATTTTTCCTGCAGCCATTTCGTCTTAGCTTCCCTGCACTTACTATTTACTTCATTCCTCAGCGACTTGTATTTCTGTATTCCTGATTTTCCCAGAACATGTTTGTACTTCCTCCTTTCATCAATCAACTGAAGTATTTCTTCTGTTACCCATGGTTTCTTCGCAGCTACCTTCTTTGTACCTATCTTTTCCTTCCCAACTTCTGTGATGGCCCTTTTTAGAGATGTCCATTCCTCTTCAACTGTACTGCCGACTGCGCTATTCCTTATTGCTGTATCTATAGCGTTAGAGAACTTCAAACTTATCTCGTCATTCCTTATTACTTCTGTATCCCACTTCTTTGCGTATTGATTCTTCCTGACTAATGTCTTGAACTTCAGCCTACTCTTCATCACTACTATATTGTGATCTGAGTCTATATCTGCTCCTGGGTACGCCTTACAATCCAGTATCTGATTTCGGAATCTCTGTCTGACCATGATGTAATCTAATTGAAATCTTCCCGTATCTCCCGGCCTTTTCCAAGTATACCTCCTCCTCTTGTGATTCTTGAACAGGGTATTCGCTATTACTAGCTGAAACTTGTTACAGAACTAAATTAGTCTTTCTCCACTTTCATTCCTTGTCCCAAGCCCATATTCTCCTGTAACCTTTTCTTCTACTCCTTTCCCTACAACTGCATTCCAGTCGCCCATGACTATTAGATTTTCGTCCCCCTTTACATACTGCATTACCCTTTCAACATCCTCATACACTTTCTCTATCTGTTCATTTTCAGCTTGCGACGTCGGCATGTATACCTGAACTATCGTTGTCGGTGTTGGTCTGCTGTCGATTCTGATTAGAACAACCCGGTCACTGAACTGTTCACAGTAACACACCCTCTGCCCTACCTTCCTATTCATAACGAATCCTACACCTGTTATACCATTTTCTGCTGCTGTTGATATTACCCGATACTCATCTGACCAGAAATCCTTGTCTTCTGTCCACTTCACTTCACTGACCCCTACTATATCTAGATTGAGCCTTTGCATTTCCCTTTTCAGATTTTCTAGTTTCCCTACCACGTTCAAGCTTCTGACATTCCACGCCCCGACTTGTAGAACGTTATCCTTTCGTTGATTATTCAATCTTTTTCTCATGGTAACCTCCCCCTTGGCAGTTCCCTCCCGGAGATCCGAATGGGGGACTATTCCGGAATCTTTTGCTAATGGAGAGATCATCATGACACCTCTTCAATTACAGGCCACATGTCCTGTGGATACACGTTACGTGTCTTTAATGCAGTGGTTTCCATTGCCTTCTGCATCCTCATGTCGTTGATCATTGCTGATTCTTCCGCCTTTGGGGGCAATTTCCCACCCCTAGGACAAGAGAGTGCCCTGAACCTCTATCCGCTCCTCCGCCCTCTTTGACAAGGCCGTTGGCAGAATGAGGCTGACTTCTTATGCCGGAAGTCTTCGGCCGCCAATGCTGATTATTTATCAAAATTTAGGCAGTGGCGGGGATCGAACCCGGGACCAAAGACGTTTTTGATCAAAGACGCTACCCCCCCTTTTTTTAAATACGCTACCCTTTTTTTAGACGCTACCCCTTTTTTCTTCTTTTTTTAAGTACCACCGCCACTTTTCATCCTATAACAAAAAATCTGATCCACTTCAGGCGTTGGCTCCTGAGTAAACCCACCCCAGAGAGCTGCCTATATACCACGGGAAATATGGGAAATCAAGGTTAGGGCTATCCTTTGGCACTTTTTTTTTTTACATGATTACATTTAGGTAACGTGTACAAATGAGAATTCTAGTAACTAAGTGTTACAAGTAAGTGTTACAACAACAAAGGTGGCATAAAAGAGTAATCAAAAAATAAAAATATAAATCACTGACGTAATTCCAACTAAAAGGTTCTTCAATAATGTAACTGGTTCCACTTGGAGCCTCGCCATCGTTATCTGATATCTCCAATAGCGCCTTTGAAGGGCATCTGCAACGGAGGCATTCTGCTTCGCTAGTGCCTCAAGAAAAACAGCATCCTTGCAGCAGCTTGTCTCTTCCTTCGCTCATGGCTGACGAGGCAGAACGTTCAGCCGTTAGTGTGATGCGGCACATAACATTAACCGCAGCTTGGCACTCCCCAGCTGTGTGGGGGGTTAACGAAAACGCTGCGTAAATAATTTGCGAACAACGTACGGTATTTCGGTGTGCGTTCGAGGGCATTGTGAGCATTTTGTAGGAACCACCAGTAATCAAGCTGCTCTTTATCTCCGTCGCTAAAGATGTAGGCGACGGTAAGTCCTTTGAACCATTTAAGCGCATGATATTTTGCAGCCGGAAAGTAAGTTTCATCGGGACAGAGTAGGGTCTGAGGGTCAATCATTTCAGGTGTGACCCGGAGGTAACAAGCCAATATCTTCTGTGTTAGTCGCCAAACTCCGGACGATGATGCGCAAGTAAAACGGTGTTCATCGGTATCCAAAAGGTGACAATCTGGGCAATAAGGGGAGTCTGCCAGTCCAATAGTGTGAAGTCGCTGTCGTGTGGCATATTTTTTGTTGGCGATCTGATACCACTTCGAACGCACCGTGGATGACAGAAAGTTGTGGTGTATCGTTTTCCACACTCTTGGCCAGTGAACCGTAGGGTACTTGTTTTCCACCACGTTATGGGGAACAGCCCGCATAAGGTTGGTATAAAAATTCGAGCTGACATAGCTGTAATCAAGAATGAAGGTCGACACATGGGAGAGCTGTGGTGCGACGTGCGCTACCGACACCGGCGGGACGTTAGAGACTGGCATCAGAACCTGTAGTAAACGACCCGTGAGAGAGGTATATTGACTTTTCCATCGTTTCCTCATGTTGCTCATGTAAAGGGCAGCTGCTCTCGCCCTGACGTTTACCAATCCCAGTCCTCCTTTGTGCACTGGGAGGGTAAGAGTGTCGTATCGTACTTTAAAGATATGACCTGCGGAAACGTAGTAACTGAAGGCCGCCTGAAGCCGGCGACCTATCTGCAGCGGTAGTGGGAGGACCTGTGCCACGTGGTTGAGTTTTGATGTCACGTAGAGGTTCAGGTATTCAACACGTTGTAGCTGATTCAAGTCCCGGAGCAGGTTCTGTCGCACCATTGCGCGTATGATCTGTAATAACTGTCGGTAGTTTGCTGCAGCTGTTTTACGTACATCTTTCTTGAACGTGATTCCCAAATATCGCAGATCAGAAACTGGTGGGAGGGGAGCGAGGGCTTCCGGTCCGAGACCACGCCCAATATCCAACGCCGCCGACTTGTTGATGTTCAGAAGACTGCCTGCGGCCTGTCCGTATCGCTCAATCCAGGTTAGTACGCTTCGAACTTCGTCATTGGAACGAACCAGCAGTAGCAGGTCGTCAGCGTATGTCCTATAGCGAAAGGTGACGTCCCGCAGCGTGATGCCAGATAGGCGGTGGTTAAGGCCCCCTAGGAGTGGCTCGAGTGCGATTGCATAAAGGTAGGCAGAAAGGGGACAACCCTGTCGTAGAGACCTCTTAATGGGTACTGGTCCTACCGTCCTTCCATTGACCTGGACGTGTGAGCTGGCTGCGGTCCAAAGACGCCATAGGGTGTCGATGAGGCCCGGGGGGAATCCCATATAGTCCATCACTCGTAGGAGGAAGTTGTGGTGCACTCTATCAAAGGCGCGGTTGAAATCGACGGAGACGATCGCCGCTCTCAGACGGCACGCAGAAGCGATCGCTATTAAGTCCCTGCAGTCACCGGTGGCCATGTGTATGTTGGCTTCTCCCCCCTGCGACGTCTATTCTGGAGCGAGGATCATCGGCAAAGTCGTCTTAATACGGCTCGCCATAATCCTGGTGAAAATCTTGTAATCGGCGTTCAGCACCGTAAGCGGCCGATAGTCGTTAATCGATAGCCCTCCACCTGGCTTGTGTACCGGTATGAGAAGTCCTTCTACAAACGCTGGCGGCACAACACAGTCTGGAGACATAAGTTCGCGGAACATTATTGTAGTGTCACCGCCAGACACCACACTTGCTAGGTGGTAGCTTAAATCGGCCGCGGTCCATTAGTACATGTCGGACCCGCGTGTCGCCACTGTCAGGATCGCAGACCGAGCGCCACCACAAGGCAGGTCTCGAGAGACTTACTAGGACTCGCCCCAGTTGTACGACGACGTTGTTAGCGACTACACTGACGAAGCCTTTCTCTCATTTGCCGAGAGACAGTTAGAATAGCCTTCAGCTAAGTTAATGGCTACGACCTAGCAAGGCGCCATTTGTACCATTAGTTACTTCATGAATCTAAAGAGTCTCACTTGTATCATCCAGAATGCTGTATACCAAAGGACAATATAAAAGTTAAGTGTTCTAGTAGCTACGTTCTTTTCTTTATCACATTCATCACGTATCCTGTTCCAGACTTCGCGCCAGTCGGCGTGTGTGTACGCGTGCCCTTTCGGCTACTTCACTGTGGACTGGCTGCCTTAACAGTCCACTACAATTATAACCCAGCGAAGCATCATGATGTCACGGAAAGTCCGGTAGAATTCTATGGGCAATCCATCAGGTCCAGGAGACTTATTGGCCGCACCTTTGTCCACGGCGTCTTCGTCTTCTTCGAGTGAGATTTCCTCTGTTAGTGCATTCACGGTAGCCTTGTCGATAGTACGTGTTACCTGCTGTAACACTTCAGTAGTGGCCTCGTCATCGACGGTTCTTTCCTTGTAAAGATGACGAAAATGATCCTCCACCGCCTTTACTATGTTGCCTGGGTCGTACATAAGCGACCGTCGTGTGTCCTGAGTTGTGTGATTAAATGTTGGCGTTGTCGGCGCTTATCCGCCACAACGTGGTGCATAGTGGGTTCCTCTGCAACCGTTCGGTCGTGCCGTCGCGAGCGGACTACTGCACCATCTAGTCGGCGCTTCGTCAATGATAGTATGTGAGCCTTGATTCTGCTTTGGTCATGTTGTCTCTCCGGGGAAGGGGGTAAGGCGTCGAGGTCCCTGAGTGCCGCGTAGTAAAAATCGAGGGTCTGTCGATGCCACGCAGTCACGTCCTTGCCATATTGCATAAGTGTCCTACGGATTGCTGGTTTGGCACAGAGGAGCCACCACTCCAGGGTCGAGGTGTATCGTGGGTGGCGGCGTTCAGAGTCAATCCACGTTGCTGCAGCTTGCCGACGGCAATCCAGGTCCTGGAGATGAGTTATGTTGAGCTTCCAAAAGCCATTGCTGCGCCAGACTTGTTGGGGGCGTAGGTGTATAGTGCAGATATAGGCACTGTGATCGGAATAGGCTTGAGGCCATAGTTCGGCGTCCACCACACCTTGTGTGAGATCTTGTGACACATATATGCGGTCAAGTCGGCTGGCCGAATGACTGGTAAGATGAGTGTGGCCAGAACGGTTACCGTGGACTTTTTCCCACGTGTCGCACAAGTGAAGTTCTTGGATCATCGCACCCAGTTCCGGACAAGGCATGTAATGTGGGATTTGGTCCTTTGGGGTGAAGTACGCAATTAAAATCGCCGGCGAAGACGCTGTGGTTGTATCGTCCAAGGAAAAGGGGAGCGACGTCTGTGGAGTACAATCTGGCGCGGTCGTGACGTCTTGTGGTACCCGACGGCGCGTAAACATTAATGAATCGGATGTTGAGTGTCTTAAATGCTATTCCTCGCGCGGAGGGAAGAAAAGTGACGTCGGTAACTTCAATACCTTCACGCACTAATATTGCCACTCCGGTGTCTGCAGGGCTACCGGGCGTCACATGTTTGGCGTAACCGTAAAAGTGCGGGAGTGCAGTCGTTTTCACTTCTTGTAGGAAAGCAAAGTCAACTCCCATGGCTCGTATGGTTTCTTTCAAAAGTTGGATCTTGACAGGAGAACTGATCATGTTGATATTCATTGTCGCCAGGCGGTAAGCCTGGCAACGCGTTGTTTGGGCGAGGTTATCCATGTTGAAGTTGGAGAGAAGCGAACATCGGAAGTGATGTCACCCCCCGCCGAACGCGGTCCTCCTTGTGCTGCTTATGCGGCATGATCCGGCGGCGCCTCAGCTGGCCGCGGATCGGGATCTTGTGTCTCGACGTCCTCGGCCCACGAAGCGGGCGCGGATGTCTGGTCATGTTCCATATCCTCGGAATGTTTGATAGTAAGGGACCGGGCGACTTCGCTGCCTGCACTGGTACCTTCCCGCTGCTCACTGTTTCTGTCAATGGGCTGATGGTCGAAAGCTGCATGTTTTTCTGTCTGTTCTGCAAGGTTGGAGTCAGTGGAAACAGCCTCAGCTTCGCGGCTGGCTTCTTGAGTGGTCAGTTGTTCTTCCCCGGCCGAATGCGAACCGCTGTGTTCCGACACGGTCCGACGACGGCGCTTTCGGCGTTTCGGTGATCGCTGTTTCCGTACATGGCCTTCATTGTCAGAAGACGGCACTGACTCACGCTCCGCCGGAACAAACGCTTCGGTCGGTACAATAAGGGAATCAATTGCCATCTTGCTGTCGTCAATGTCTGTCGCGTTCGGTAGCTCCAGAGTCGTAGTACTATTTTCCACCACTGGCCAGGTCGGCGGATCATCTAGGTTTTTGTCCGTGGAAAGTGATTCCTGTACCGCTGAAACGGTCGGCTGTGTCTGTTGTGTGGAGAACGTCGTGAGCGCCGCCGCGTAAGTCACGGGTAGAATAGTCTTCGTCGCTGGTGGTGCAACGTCCTTCGGTGGGAGTTGTGTGATCCGACGCTGGAGGCACTCGGAACGAAGGTGACCTGCCTTGCCGCATCCGGAACACGTCTTCGGCTGTCCGTCATAAATAACTATGGCTCGGCATCCTCCTATCTGTAGATAGGATGGCACGTGTCGTTAGAGATCTATGCGCACTTGGCGTACTCCATTGAGTACTGGATACGTCTTAAACTGGGTCCATTTTTCAGCCACGTGTTCGTGTACCGTGCCGTAGGGGCGGAGCGCCGCTACAACTTCTGCGGCCGGGAGTTCAAATGGAAGTTCGAATATGCGTATAGTCCGCAGTCCCATTGCGGCGTGGCCGACCTTGACGTTGCCAACATTGCCATCTGCGTGGCAGAAGCGGAGATCTTGTTTCATCTCACGAAGCACCTTGTCGCATGTAGTTTCGTTTATGAGCTTTACATAGACCGTGCTACTGACGATCGAAAAGTGAATGCCGACAATGTCGGCAGCCGGGATCTCGGCTTCCTCTTTTAAAAAGCGTTCGACTTCGAGTCGGGTAAAGTCGTTCCGAAATGTGAATTTCAAGGTTGATCTTCTGTATTGGTTTGCCAGGGTCTTGTAGCGCTACGGCGTCACGTTAGTGTCGGCCGAAGAAAGTAAACAAGGCGCGCGGGCCCTCTCTGACAGCGGAGAGCACACACCGCACATCTGCTTCGCTCGGCTGCGAGAGCCGCACTGAACTAGTGATGGGGAGCTCGTGAATGAGTCGTTCAAATGAACGCTTCACTCCAGTGAAGTGTGAACTAACCACTCAATTTCAATGAACTGGTACTTCAAACTCTTCACAGATAACACACTCCACACTTTCTTCAAGTTCACTCACTCTCTTCCCCTATCCCTTATCCTATTACATCGGCGTTACGTCACTCATTCTCCCTTCACTTCAGTCCCCCCTCTACTGCCTGTCGACGAATCGCGCGGCGTTTGTGGGAAACTACAGGTTTGCGAGGGGTTGGGGAGGTGAGGGGCGATGGGAAGGCAGCGTCAGCTGCTTCCTGCAGTGCTGACATCATTACCCGTGGGCCGTGACTATTTGTGTAGTTGATTTATACTTCGCGTCTACCGGTAGCCTACCGTTGGCAGCGCTTTCGGACAGATTAATATTACAGATACAAACGAAGAGGCTGGCTGTGTGAGAACGCACAGCCAACATGAAAATAAAAGTTTTGTTAATAACACTGAAAGAGGGATTTTACCTGAAATCGTACCAATTACTACAGGTGACAGTTTACGTTTTGAATTTGGAGGGTTATATTATTCTCAACAAAATAAAATCTACAGGAAAACTTCTGAATAATTACTTAACGTAGATATATAGACTTTGTGATAGTGGTAAACATACTCTATTTTGGATTAAATTTTAAAAGGAACATGAAATTGGACTGCATTTTGTTGGTAGCCCTAGTTTTTCAGTCCATGAATACAACAAATAATGTTTCACTTGGCTGATAAAGACTTTTTTGGGCGTTTCATGAGAAAATGTCGAGCAAGATTAAATGTAATACCTTCTTTATATGTGACAGGCTTCTCTGTTTATCTTTCCTTTGTCCCCTTCGACCACGCTCTATTTAAGTTAGCTCAGACACTGTAAGAGCGTAGAACGTTGCGTGCACGTTACTGCATAGTTGGCCATCTGTTGGTAAAATTATGAAGTATTACGAACCTTTATTGTACGAGCGAGGCGAAGCGAGCGTAGCCGCGGCTGAGCGGCGAACTGGGCAACTCCGCCAGGCTTCCGTACTTCATGAATGAACTACTTCATTTGAACGCTTCACGGCAAAGAGTGAAATGAATGAAGTAGTTCACGGGAATCAACGAGTTCGACCCATCTCTACACTGAACTGCTCCTAGACCAACCGCTGCAAATCGTGGAGCTCCGCCGAACCGCCTTCTGATGACCTCACCCTCCCTGCCCAGCGACCAACGGCACTTCTGTCGACAGCAGGTTCTCCATAGACTTTGCACAATCGTTTGTGAATATTCCCCACAGTCTCTTTCAATGCAATGGGAAATAGAACGGCGGCACGTTGCTTGTAACGTACTTCACCTACAGACGCCATTTTGAAATTGTCCTGCAGCTAAGCTCTCTGTCGGAAGTGACGGAAACTTGGCGCGCACACTCACGGGACTTCAAATAACACACACGTAACGTTTCGCATTCGTTGCATTGTTTTCGGCTAAAAAAATGAGGTGCATTATTTTCAGGGCAACCCTTGTACAATACCAGTTTTACGTCATAGTACCTAAGAAATAACAGTTTTAATACGACGAATTGTATTAAAATGATATGAGTATCTGAAGTGGCAAGAGTGAGTAAATGATACTGACCATGAACTAATAAAGTTAATATTGACAGTACTTGTACTATCACAGCTACCACTAATAGTGATCATCATTATAATAATGGCCGGCCTGGGTGGCCGAGCGGTTCTAGGCGCTACAGTCTGGAACCGCGCGACCGCTACAGTCGCAGGTTCGAATCCTGCCTCGGGCATGGATGTTGCATGGGGGCTTAATTATTAAATGAAAATATAATTTTAGTAGCTGCATGTCCGGTTACGAAGTCTCGTAACCGGTTGGCCCTGACTAGTATTAGTACGCAATCTGACTGCATAAAATAACAATAAAGAATTAAAGGAAATTTCCGTTAACACAATTCATTAATTAAGTCCCCTGCAACTATAAAAGCTACGAAACGACAAGGCACAAGTGTAACTGTTCTGTGTGTGGTAGTGTGATTCAATGCACACGTATCTAGCACGGTTCTTCCTTAATACGACAAGATATTTCAAACACCATTTACAATGAACTAATTGAAAAACCAGAAATACTATAATTGCACATAGAAATCAGAATTACAGTCTAATACATGAACACGAGCCAGATGTTTTGTTGACTGAACCTGTGACCAAGAGGCATTGTTATTTAGGAAATTTGAAATAAAAAATTTTTTGTTACCTTCATCTATATTGCCGAAACATACACTGTGATCATTGCAACATCTTCCATATATACATTACACCAACCGAACATCATCTACTCTGTCGCCCAGCAGAACAATAACTACACACGAAATGCTCTCAACTAGTACTGCTCTCGACCTCCTGTCAACAAGCACTGTCCACGGCAACCTCTGAACTACAACTGCCCTCGACATTCTCTGAACAACTACTGCCAGTGGAGGCGGCGGAATAATACTCTTTGGCGCAATCTCTGGCGCTGTGACTTAGTGTAGCCATCTTTCAATGTGTGTGGTGTCCTTAAGTTAGTTAGGTTTAAGTAGTTCTAAGTTCTGGGGGACTGATGACCTCAGAGCCATTTGAACCATAATAATAATAATAGTGGCAGATGTGACACCTCTAATTAGAGGTAAAAGTAATTACAGAGATATAAGCTAATAAAGAATATTTTCCGCAGGTAGTGTCTTGAAACATTAGATCTCTCGGTGACATAAAGATTCAATGGACTATTATGTAAAAGTAAGACACTGTGGTATCTCTATCTGATCGCTTGTCTTTTTGATCTTGTTGCTTAGCTCTCGTCTTGAACTTATGCCTCTGCATGCAATTCGATGTATAGACGCTTGCTGCCTATTCATGTAAGTTCAGTTACCCTGCCTATTCATGTAAGTTGAATTACCGTTAAATAATACTTATCAATGATGAATTTTAAAAATTTGTTCTCGGTCTGAAACGGAATCCTTTTCCTCTGCTTAAAATTTATGTAAATACGGCTAATATTTTGTAGGGATTGAAATTCGTGTTGTAATTTAATTCCATAGGTAGCTTAAAATTAATGTTCTTTCATTTCTCGCGCTCTATATGCTGAACAATCTGCATTTTAAAGTTTTTTACGAAGTCCGATTTTCAGGTAACACAGTACGGTTATCTATGATTGTTGAAAATTTATCTTTACGTAGAACTACACTAGCAGAACGTAGCATTAACTTTGGTTTGTGCCTTACAAAGTAATTAAAAGAATTTTCAATTTATTTTGACTCAGAAAGAAAAATATGTAGTAGCCATATCACAGATAATTTTTCGTAGCAATAAAATATATCTATGATCTCAGATTAATAATTTCTAACATCACGATATTTTCACTTTATGTAAAGGATATGTTTTAAGTGCAGTTTCCATCATTAAAGGTAGGACGAGAAGTTCATAATAATAATAGTTATTTATTCGCGCTTTTCAAAAAATTGTTTGTGAGGATGCTTTCTCAATTTCCCGTAATGAAATCAGGTGAGGGAATTTGTGTGTGTACAAAATAGATGTTTTCTTATATAACGCGTGATGAGGAAGGAAATTTGAGGCACAGCGGCTTCTACGGTGACTGCGTTGGCTTGGAAACGTCCCGTTTCCTGAAGCGTCATAAGACGAAGAAATAGCCGCCAGTAAGGTGTGTTCTCATCAGGGTATCGCCCGTTGTGGAGATCGTCTGCCTCAGTAGCATTACACTTACCTTCCATCACAATAAAAGAAAAGTAACGATGTTATAGTTTTTAATTAAGGATGACCTTTAGTGTACACAACCAATCATTTAAAACTATTATCTTACTGTACTACTTGTACTCAGATGGTAAATAGGAAAACATTACTGCAATTGCTTTTCTGCTAACCCACATTCCTCATATATGAGTAGCATTTCTACCTTCCATTCGTTTGTACTCATTGTACTCACAGACCATACAACTGCGTCATCCTACCCAGCGTACAACAGTGATGACACAGTACTTCAAATCCACAGCACCTAATGAAAAAAACAATGTGCCATCTGCTCCCTAAAAAGCACCAACTCTTCTGGGTGCAACAAAATATCAGCCAGGACGCTAAAACTATGTGGTGACTTTATCAGCAACATATTGTGCTATTTAAGTAACCAGTCTACAAAAACTGGAGTGCTCTTTTATAGATTAAAACATTCTACAGTGATGTCAATACACAAAGGAGGTGAGAAACATGTCATATCTATCAGCCTATCTTCAACTGCCAATCCTTTCAAAAATATTTGAGACGATAGTGTACAACAAGCTATATTAACATCGAACACTAAAAGGCTTTCTGACACCGTCACAGTTTGGCTTCCGCAAAGGCTATCCTGAGTAATCTCACAAAAGAAATCCGAGGTTAACTGAAGTGTTGAAGGTCTCCTGTGGGGATTTTCTGTGCTAAAGCTTTTGGCTGTGTCAACTGTAAAATATCAGTCAAACACTCCCACACAAGGGCATCAAATACGAACCACTAGTATGGCTAGGATATTACTTACGTAGCCAGAAACAAAGAGTTGCCCCATTAGGTGCATGTGACACAATAAAACCTGAGTGGGGAACTGTTAAATATGGTGTTCGGTAAAGCTTGATGCTTGGAACACTGATATTCTTAGTGTGCAGTAACGACCTATCAGCACCAGTAAATAACAATGCAAATACAGTAAGATTTGTTGATGATAGAAGCACCTTGATCAAGGGAGTGAAATCCTCAATGCACATTACAACTGAATCAGTATTGCAACAAGTATATAAGTGGTTCACAGCAAATAGTCTATCATTAAATCTTTCAAAAACAAATTTAATGCCGTTTCAAACAGCAAATAACTAGCTACAAGATTTTGGAATATAGACATCAAGGGTCAGAAAATAAATTAAACTTCACATATAAGATTCCTAAGTGTATGAATGTATAATAAATTGTTATGGAATGAATTTATTTATCACCTGCTAAAGGAATTAAATTCAGCACGCTCTTCACTAACAGCTATTTTGCCCTATGTTGACAGGGCAATATTTCCACTCACTGATCTGGTATGGTATAATATTCTGAGGTAATGATGCAAAAGTGGAAAAGTTTTTAAAGTGCAAAAACGAATTGTGAAATCTATCTGTGTTATTACGAATTGGACATCGTGTAGGCACCTGCTCAAGCTCCTTGGAACACTGAGACCCAAAAGTCAGTACATCAGTTCACTGATGATATTTTTAATCAACAACAAAAAACTTTTCGAAGCTAACTGCGACACAAGACGTAAGCAAAGCCTTCACAAAGACTCAATAACTTTCTATATAGTACAAACAAGAGTTATCCAGTAGAAAATAAAAAAAAATTACAGTAATCCCCCAGTGAATGTAAAAGAAAAAGGATATTGGCAGCTCTCGTGTATTCAGGGAAACCATACTGTATATAATTTAAATGAATTTCTTGAGCTATAAGTTTTTAAAAGATGTATTATATTATAAATGATGCTGCAATATTGTTGCTAATGTATGTAATAATGTGTACCTTGTATGTATATTGTCTATTATATTGTTGTTTTTCTTGAAACCTTGAATGTAACAATGTATACTTGATACATATATTGTTTACAGTGTTGTTTGTTTTTATACATGTAATAAAATTCTTTGACTTGTCTTACATTTCATTACAACCTTTGCACAGAATGCTGTAACCTCCCCACAAAATTTGTTAAATGTTAATGGAGCCAAGTGTAAACTCCCCACAAAAAAATAATAATTAAGTGAATTTTTCTAATATTGTAACCTCCGAACAAAATTGGCTCCCATTTATTGGCTGTGTGCAGAAATGCATTCACATTTAATGTTCCCACAAAAATTGTTTTCTCATTTAATGTCAAGTTCGAAACAGAAAAATTCCTAAACACCAAAATAATAAAAAAGTTTTGTAACCTGTCCTCATAAAATTGGCCCCCATTTTGTTTCCTGTGGTCCAAATAACTTAAGCGAGGTACAACTCCTAAAGAATCTTATATACTTCACTAACGTCAACTCAATTTTGATTTCGGACGAACCGGCTGACCTGTGACATACCGCGCGTCGAGGTCTACATCGAAATTTTGTTTCGTTCCGACGGTACTTCCGCCTTTACTCTTCGACATTTCCGGTCGAAAAAATTCTAGTTTGTAGAGGAAATATCAATAAACATTTTGACCAAATTTAACATTGACATCTATAACAAATCCCGAGAAAAAAATTCTCAAAAATCATGCTATTTTCGGGCCAAAGATAGTAAACCTCCCGTTAAGGGTCATAGTTATTGTGACATTTACGTGAAAGTGACGCTGTGTGAAGTTCCGAAAAGTGTACAATGGAAAACAGAGGTAACTATGATTTTGCCTTTGGTGCATATTACATAATATGTTTTTGCTTATGGAATTTGGCCAACATATTGAATTTTTCTTTAGAATTGGGTAGAGGTATGTATCTGTCACCAATCTCGAGAAAATTGATCTGATGTCACTTATTTGCGATCGTGCTGCGCCAGCGACAAAGCCAGAGTCAAATATCCACAACACTCACTCACATTTCATAAACGGTTTCAGATATCGAAATGAGGTTTTGGCAAAGGATAGCATGCAAAGAGGAGAGTATTTTTAAACACAATTATTATGTAAAACTGCATTACCTACCATGTTATTCCAATAACTACAGGCGTTTTCGGAGAAAGAATGTAATTTTTAAGGGCTATCGATAGCTGGCGAAACGAGAAATGCTATGGGTTTTGGCACAACATGTGTGAAGACATTACGCGTTTTTTTTGTACCGAGGATGTTCTTTTTCGTAAGTTACTGACTTTACTTTTCATCAGTTCCTCACTTAATAAACTTCATAAACCACTATTTCAGAATTCTCTCGCAGCTGTACCTGCACATGTTAGTGGAGCAAGATAGTGTAAACTCCGCTGTGTTTTGGCAAAAGAAGCAAATTTTGACATGGCAACCAGAGAAATGCGTAGGTTTTACTCCAAATTCGCCACCCATGACATTTCTCTGGAAGTTAGAAACGATTAACAAGCCAGGCCAAAATAGATCGCTGCATTTTCGGCGGAATTATTTTAAGATACTAACGAAAGTAGAGGTGACAGTAGATCTTTTTGAATGCTCAGCATGCAAGTGTGGGCGTGAAGGGGCTCCACTTAATACTTACAAAAAATGTGAACATGGCTTCAATTTAGAATGGCACTTTCCCATCCAGAGCTCAGCATTTTCCCTATAGCGCTCCTTGCGACCCCCCACTACTACCACTGTCCCCATGTTTACCCAGCCAACTTCGCATCTAGCGGCCATGGCATTTTGTGCATACGAAAGTAAAATAAATGTCGTCTGACTAGGGCCTCCCGTCGGGTAGACCATTCGCCAGGTGCAAGTCTTTTGATTTGACGCCACTTCGGCGGACTGCGCGTCGATGGGGATGAAATGATGGTGATTAGGACAACACTACACCCAGTCCCTGAGCGGAGTATGGTCTGCCCGGACGTCACAAGACATCCATTCACATTGATCGTTGATTCCTTTACTCAGTTTTTTATTACAGAGAGCGAGCATCCCTCTGACTGAACACGCTGAGCTACCGTGCTGGCATTCAGCTGCCGGGGATGGACCGCACAATAGTAACGAGCTATGACTGTATCGTGATTGTACAGTGCCGACCCACGTACGTCAGTCGTGAACTGTCGAGTATTATCGTACGCCTTCGGTCCCCTCTGTACGTAAACAAAGTTGTGTGTCGTGTACTGCCATCAGCAATTGTAAAATGAAGATGCTGTTGTTAATTTGAAATGTAACAAATCTGAAGCAAGCCCGATAGACAGGTGAGGTGAGGCAGTGAATAAACAAAAAGACAAGGATAAAAGCAGCAGTGAGACTGGTGCTGCGCTAAGTGCGGTCGGTACCAAAGGGGCAGAAGGGGAGTGGGGGAGGTCCGGGCACAAACCACGCCCTACAGTCTTTCGTCACACAAATTTCATGACTTTTGGAGTCTCCACCCCCTCCTTGTCACAAGTGGTCTTATTTGTGTGACCACCCGCCCTGGTGCGATGTAACATACTTCGCAGTTTTAAGTGTAGAAATTATTAAATTACAACAGCACTCCCAAAATTATTTATATATTTCTATATAACGTCTTTTTTTCATAAAATCAAGAACGAATCAAATGTTTTAGAAAATTTACAAAAAGTAATAAATCAAATGAATGATGAAAAATTTAATCTTCTTGGGTCCATGGACTTTGTACCCATTTCTCTATATTATTTATGACTGGGTTTGGATAATGTTAGGAACATCCTTTGTATCTACATCATCTTTCCTGGCATGTCTAGCTGCAATTCTTTGAAGATGAATCTTCCTACTGGGCGTATGTGATTACATTAGTGTTTTTGTATGGTGAAAAATATAGGGCACAGATTCCACACGATGTTGTAACTAAGTATACCTTGCCCGTGGGGCAACAGCCATCGTTCGGATCTTGTTTCAAATGTGATGAAGCTCGTAGATCCAAAGATGTTAATTTTTACAATTGCCGACGGCAGAATCAACGCCACCTAGGTGGCGTTGGCAGAATGCGGTACTAAGCTTTGTTTACATACTGACGGAACCGAAGGCGTCCGGCAAAACTCGACAGTACACGAATGACGCAAGTGGCTCGGCATTGTACACTCACGTTATTGTCACAGTGTGTTACTACTGCTGTGTATTTTTAGCATTTGCTGAAACGGACAGTGATCGCGCACATATGCTTTATCGAGGAGTACGCTCAGACGGAAAAGTCTACGATAATTCAGTTCTGTCGAGGAGAAAAACGAAAAGGTTTGCTAAAACCGTTAGAAAGAGCTCTGGAAAGAGCAGCAGCTGCATTAGGAAAGCGTGTAAGGACAGTGCGTAATGTTGTGCACGAAATTGAGAAAGCCAGACGGAGTGGTCAGAACATTGTGACACCAAGGAAGAAGAGACTGAGGAAGAAAACGAAGTGTCTCGACGACTCTGATAAGTGTTTATTGAAGAGAAAGTTCTTGGAATATTACGACGTTAAAAATCACATCGAAAGCTTTACAGTTGGATGAAGGAGGATACAATCATTAACTTCACGGTGAAACGAACCACTTTGTAAAAATAGACTAACATTTCTGGTTGAGAGAGTGTACATTGTAGCATGGCGTGCATGCTTCCTTAGAACTTTGAGAGAAAACGAGAAAGTTGCGAAGAAGCCCGTCGTGTATACTGATGAAACATGGGTACATACACACTATACTGTCAGTAAATGTTGGCAGAATAGCGACGCACCTCCGGCCGCTGTGGCCGGGCGGTTCTAGGCGCTTCCGTCCGGAACCGCGCTGCTGCGACGGTCGCCGGTTCGAATCCTGCCTCGGGCGTGCAGTTGGAATGATATGGGACTCCCAGCCCTGAACATTATTGAGCATACCTGGGGTGCCTTGCAACGTGCTGTTCAGAAGATATCTCCACCCCCTCGTACTCTTACGGATTCATGGACAGCCCTGCAGGATTCATGATGTCAGTACCCTCCACTACTACTTGAGACATTAGTCGAAGCGATGCCACGTCGTGTTGCGACACTTCTGCGCGCTCGCACGGATCCTACACGATATTAGGCAGGTGTGCCAGTCTCTTTGCCTCTTCAGTGTATAATACCTGCATAAAAGTTGCGAGTAAGCTTATGTTTTTCAGCGACCACGAAATCTTGATCCATTAATTTTACACGGTACTCAAAGTGCATTAACATTGTAACTTTTCAGGCTTTCCCGGCGAGATCTTGACATGTGGAATAATCGGGTCTACTGCCGGATGTTTGTGTCGCTGTGGCACCGCAGGTAGCACCTGAAGAAGGCAACGAGTTACGTGGCCGAAATATTGTGCCAAAGGGACACAAACATCCGGCAGTAGACCCGATTATTCCACATGCATTAATATTGTTATTTAAGCATTTGCAACTGTAATGCCTATGGCATACCTGTTTTGTCATACATATATAAAAAGAATAGTTGACCAGAGCCCAAAATTGAAAGAGTCAAGGTTTCTTATAGTAGCTGTACAGAATTTGCCATTTTTATGCTTTACATGAAGCGTAGAGTCTGGTTTGCACAATTTAACAGGAACAGTTACCACGCGTTTTTTTTTCCTTCCTATTCGTCTGGGAAGGTGTCTTCAGTCTAACCTGTTCGACTGATAGTACAGCCTAGTTTACAAAATACGGCTTGTTAGTCGTCCAATGCTTTGCAACGCCTTATAATTTCACTGCGACGTCGATCATCAGGTGCACCACCAAAAACTGCAAACTCCTTTATGACTTCAAGTAAACCGGGATTACTTTCTTCTTCTCTAGGCCGACCAACAGTATTTCGAATTTTAAGAGTTGCTGCTAAGTCGAAATTACTTTCATAAATTTCTAGACATTTTATTTTTTAGAATCAGGACTTTTTCCTGTCGCTGATATTTCTTTTCATTATGTTTCTTTCCCGTTAAATGTCTTTCCTTGATGCTGTTACTCTTCTTGTTGCTTCATCTGTCGCCATTCCAGCATCGCGTGCTAACATCATCAAGCTGTTGAACTGATTGTAGTACTTAAATTTTATTGCTAGAAGTATCCTGACTAGTCTTGATTTAGATACTGTTTGAGGTAACGCTTCCACTTGTTGCATACCAATATCTTAAGAGTTTTCCGGTAAGTGTGGTTTCTTCCTACAATTACATGCAAGCATATAACACGTTGAATTTGGGCATTTCACACAACATTTAGCGACTAAACCAGCCATATGTCTTTTTAATTAAAAACTCCAAATTTCTCGGTAAAAATTTTTTGCAGCAGCTGAAACAGCCAGTTGCAAGGAATGGCATAAGCAACATACTAAAATCAGGTGCGGTACACCTTCTTACAATTTCGTAAATACTCCATTAATTATTCCAACCATGACAGAGGCATTATCTGTAGCAATGCCCAATAATTTTCAAGTCGCAAATCGAATCGCTGAAGTGTCTTCTTTACAGCAGAGACAATAGAGCTTCAGCATTACATTCGTGCAGTTCAGCAAGGTCAAGGTATGTAGACACTATTTTAGGTGAAATTTACTGTAATAAATTATAATCAATCCCAAGTATTTATGTATTAAACGGGCAAACAAAGTGGCTGATCGGAGCGACTGCAAAGGCATTTCCAATTTACAGCCGCTCCCATCAGCCAGCGCGCCGAGTGTCAACTTTAGGTTCATCAATTAATAAGCTAAATGGTTGATCTTTGCAGTCTTGTTTTAGAACGTCAGTGAAACGCGGTGCTAATACGTTTTTTATAACTGAGGTGCACTTAGATCGGTGTAGCTGAACTTTTTAGATATCTTTTTCATGACTGGGATTAATTACCTCTCCCAAACGGCCAACTACACGCATACTAGAATGCATGGCAGTGGATAATGCAAGTCTTGCTTCTTCCGTTTTTTAATTCGCAATGGGCTCTGACTTAAAAGCAATTTTAGGCTGCATAGTTGCAACCTGCAACAATTTACTTAGTCAAAGAGTGGTCAAAGATGTAAAAACTGATTAATGAATGACTAATCAATTTCTGAAAAAGCTTACCTTTTTATTTTGTAGATGCTTCTTTGACATCGCATGACACTTCAAATCTCCACAGTGACTCCTTAAAACTGTACCACAAAATTTGCACTTCGCTACCTGATCCGTAGTACTTTCAATAACTTGAAGCCAACCTTTTAAATGTGGGTCTCGAAGTCAAGAATCCCGAAACTTTTGCGTATATTGTGGTTTCGGCATAGTTATACGCGTATGAAGTCGTGAAATAATACCATACAGTGAGAGTCACTATTGTCAAATGCACAAGACGAACGACAACAGTCGAGTTACTTTTTCTGCGCATCTGATGTGAGCCAACAAGTGGTCAGTGGTTATTCTAAGCGACAATGAAATAAGTGAGCACCCATTGTTTGAAACCGGTTGCTGCAGTCCCTGCACCTGCGCAAGCCGCCTTCGCTCGTGAAATGAACTATACTAGGTGCTACTAAATACTGTTCATTCTACAGGGAATCCCCGCATGTAGTCTATCGAGTGTGATGGTTCGTTTGATGTCAGATGGTAATGCATCAGTGTTGTCTTCGCAGTAAAAGTTAAATGCTCCTGAAATCAAGTAAAGTAGAAATAACATATTTCGAAACATATAAATAGCTAGTGGATGAGAGATCGCGTTTTTAGTAACTGAAACTAAATTCTACTCAATCATTATAAAATCCACCAGCCACTAGAAGCAACATTTCGCCACTAAAAAGAGGGTAGAAACCACTAGTTTTAGTGGGAAATCCACTCAGTTGACAACACTACTTTCGGCGCATGTCAAAGACGGCCGACGCGCGAGCATGAACAACGATCACATCGCGCGGCTGCCACGTACCGAAGTCATAGAAACAAATTTAAACCTTAGTAAATAATAATGATATAATGGGTAATGTTTTAAAGTTTTCATCAGAGTTGAAGTTCAGAGTTGTAATACGAAACAAAACAAAACATTATACATGTAAAATCATGAAGCTTATGACTCCCACACCCCTTGTCACACTACGCCACACTTAGTTGCCCCTTGCTTACTTCCATGTTCTGTAGCTGCAGCCGCCAATATTTCCTAAGGCCTGTTCCCAGCCACAGCCGCAGCGTACAGTCGGTGACAGCAAGGAAAGGCGCTTTAAAGGAAGTAGGACGTCGAACGGGCTGGCTTGGTGCAGGAGAGGCTCCATAGGATATTTTAATTTCCACTGTTTATACTTTTACAAATAAATTCGTAAAACTTTGTCACTGGATTAAAGTCACTTACAAAAACAGGACGCAAGAACTGCAAAATCGTGTAAACGGTAAAAGTACCGGTGACACAATCTTTGTGCACGAGAATCCTTTTGAAGTGCGTTCAGCTATAGATTGTGATATCTCAATGAGCTGCGTCGAACCACATTGAAAGATAAAGGACATCACAAAACAAAGAACGACAGAGTCGCTTTCAACCACAGGGAAAAAACAATTCAATCGTGAGTGCAGTCGCCTACAGTGAATTAAAATCAAGTGTTCCTTAAGTTGGATTATCGACTAATATGGACAAAAAAGACAAAACAAAGAGTGCCACCACGCAACATCCAAGTACCGGCAGGCCTAATAACAGCTATCTTCAACCATCGAAAACGTGTAACATAAATCTATTTGCAGATAGTCAAGGATGGAACATAACAGTCTAGAGCCAGTCACAATATAACTTGCATAGTGAAACTAGGCGTAAAATTTCAGGCAGTGACATCCATGAACTGGCAACGGCCTTGTCGCAGTGGATACACCGGTTCCCGTGAGATCACCGAAGTTAAGCCCTGTCGGGCGTGGTCGGCGCTTGGATGGGTGACCTACCAGGCTCCCATATGCTGTTGCCATTTTTCGGGGTGCACTCAGTCTCGTGATGCCAATTGAGGAGCTACTCGACCGAATAGTAGCGGCTTCGGTCTAGAATACCATCATAACGACCGGGAGAGCGGTGTGCTGACCCCACGCCCCTCCTATCCGTATCCTCCACTGAGGATGACACGGCGGTCGGATGGTCCTGGGAGACCATTCGTGGCCTGAAGACGGAGTGCTTAAGTGGAGTGATATCCATGAACTATGACATGAAAACAGCAACAACAAATAACGACTTTTTTGTGTTCTTAGCGGGAACAAATGATGTAGCAAAAAACGAAATGAGAGATGTAGTGATCTCACTTAAAAGAAGGCTACATGAGCTGAGAAGTTCAAACGTGATCGTTTTTCTGTTCCACATCGACATGACTTAACAGTCTGGTCGTATGTTAATAAAGAAGTGCGAAGCGCAGATAAAAATATCTTAAATATATGCACGAGATTCAAAAATGTTACATTTGTGGACATAAGCTGCGTAGGAAGAAGACTTAACACATCCCATGACTTACATCTCAACAGACTAGTGAAGGACCTAGTTATAAAACGGATCCAAGAAATAGTGACCAGCAAATTGGATGTGCAGCGTTGTGCTACCGAGTCCATCACTTTCAAGGGTAAAAATGACGAATACTTGGGAGAATCAACCACGAAATGCCAGGTCAGGCAAAACAGTACATCGGCAGGGCTAGAGCGATGTTTTTTTAAGACAACAAAACCTTCCACCAGCGCAGCACCAGATGCAAGTGTATGTGTTTCATAGTGCCTCAAGCAGACGTCCGTCAAGGCGAGAATAATGTATCACTTTTGCATTATAATGTACAGGGTTTAGGAAACAAAAATATTAGCTTTTGAATCATTTATCACATCTCCACATGTAATAATAGTTACAGAACACCAGAAAACAGTGAACAACATTCAAAACTGCAAATTAGATGGCTACAACCTAGCTATGATCCATTGCAGAACACACAATAAAGGTGGTGCTGTCGCCATCTATTCAAGAAAATGTAAGTTCATAACCACCACAGAAAGAGTGCTATGGGGGAACAATTTCTGTGTTGACAAAGATTTCTTAACTGCAGTTCTTAAAATCACATTTTGCACTGTTCCTTTCTATGTCATAGGTGTATATAGATCCCCCTGCAGAAACTTTGATGCTTTTCTGAAATCACTTGATGGAGTTTTAAGTAAATTAATGACAGGCTGTAGAATTGTAAATCTTGTCATACTGGGAGATCTGAACATCAGCACTTTACATGATGGTCAGGAAAGCAAAGGATTTACAGATTGTGTCCTGTATTATGGGGCTAAAGATCTTTGTGGACTGGTAACCACCAGAATGGCTAACACATGTCGTAGTTCAATTGAAAATGTTATCACAAATTATGACCACATCATCTCAACAGACATAATAAATGGCCACCTCTCAGATCATTTAGGCCGGACACTAGTGTTAAAATGTAATACCAAATTTGAACTTAGAAAAATGTACGAGCACAGGTGAATATTATCTGCAAACAACATTACTATACTAAGACACAGTTTAAGCCAGGAATCATGGGAGTCAGTTAGGACTACCATTGGGATCAACAATAAATGGAACATGTTCACAGAATTACGGCGGAGCACTTAAATACAGCCATACCATTAAAAAAAGGTGAGTCTCCAGAAAAAAACAAAACCTGTGCCATTAGATTTTAAAACAAAAGATCTTGAAGAAAAAATGGAAAACACGTATAGCTTACACAGACTGACTAACTCAAAGTTACATAAAGAACTCTACAAGAAGTACAGATATAAGTGCTGCAAAGAAGTCAGGAGATTAAAATCAGAAAGAATCCGCCAACAGATACGAGGTTCACATGTTTCGAAGACTTGCTAGTCAATTGCATAAAATCAGAAACAATGAAACAGAAACTAAAGTTAATAATGTACAATTAACAGTGAATAATAAAGTTATCTCTGATCCTCTTCTAGTCAGCAATATTTTTAATAATTACTTCATAGATACTGTCAAAAATGATGTCTCTACGAAACAGGATATACAGCCCTCTTTTGAGTGACGTAATAAAGAGAACTGCGGTACACTACCTGCAGTAGGCACATGTGACATTCTGCAGCTTATTGATAACGTCAGAACAAAAATCAGCAGGATTTGATGAAATTTCTCCATATCCGTTGAAGAAATGTAAACATGAACTAATGAAACCACTAGTTCATCTAATACACTGTGTTCTCGAAGATGGTGTGTTCCCTGACAAGTTCAAACTATCTGTAGTGAAACCAATACACAAAACGGGGGAAATAAAGCATGTACAGAACTACAAACCCATTACCCTGATCTCAACTTTCAGCAAACTGATAGAGAAAATAATATTTAAAAAAAATCTTGGAACATTACAACAATTCTGCAATTTCCAGCATGGTTTCAGAAGAGGTCGAAGTACCACGCCAGCAGCAGTACAATTTGCCCATAATGTACTTAAAAAATAAATGAAAAATCCCAAGCAGCAGGAGTATTCCTGGACCTCTCAAGGGCTTTTGATAGAGTACATCATGACATGCTCTTATCAAAAATTGCAAAGAGTGGTGTCACTGGAAAACTCATGCAATTGCTAGAAAGATATTTAAAGGGTAGACAACAGTGCACGGAGAGTATGTACTCTAATGGAGAAATACTGGAGATGAGAAGGTGAAGTATAAGGAATATATATATATATATATATATATATATATATATATATATAAATTAATAGAGGGAAACATTCCATGTGGGAAAAATATATCTAAAAACAAAGATGATGTGACTTACCAAACGAAAGCGCTGGCACGTCGATAGACACACAAACAAACACAAACATACACACAAAATTCAAGCTTTCGCAACAAACTGTTGCCTCATCAGGAAAGAGGGAAGGAGAGGGAAAGACGAAAGGATGTGGGTTTTAAGGGAGAGGGTAAGGAGTCATTCCAATCCCGGGAGCGGAAAGACTTACCTTAGGGGGAAAAAAGGACAGGTATACAATCGCACACACACACATATCCATCCTCACGTATACAGATACAAGCAGACATATTTAAAGGCAAAGAATTTGGGCAGAGATGTCAGTCGAGGCGGAAGTGCAGAGGCAAAGATGTTGTTGAACGACAGGTGAGGTATGAGTGGCGGCAACTTGAAATTACCGGAGATTGAGGCCTGGTGGATAATGGGAAGAGAGATCAACACCTTCAACCCATTACATGCAGTCTCCCATCCTTCATCAAAGACACCAACCACTTTCTCGAACGCCTGGAATCCTTACCCAGTCTGTTACCCCCGGAAACCATCCTTGTAACCATTGATGCCACTTCCTTATACACAAATATCCCGCACGTCCAGGGCCTCGCTACAATGGGGCACTTCCTTTCATGCCGATCACCTGCCACCCTACAGAAAACCTCTTTCCTCATCACCTTAGCCAGCTTCATCCTGACTCACAACTTCTTCACTTTTGAAGGCCAGACATACCAACAATTAAAGGGAACAGCCATGGGTACCAGGCTGGTCCCCTCGTATGCCAACCTATTTATGGGTCGCTTAGAGGAAGCCTTCTTGGTTACCCAGGCCTGCCAACCCAAAGTTTGGTACAGATTTATTGATGACATCTTCATGATCTGGACTCACAGTGAAAAAGAACTCCAGAATTTCCTCTCCAACCTCAACTCCTTTGGTTCCATCAGATTCACCTGGTACTACTCCAAATCCCATGCCACTTTCCTTGACTTTGACCTCCAGCTGTCCAATGGCCAGCTTCACACATCCGTCCACATCAAACCCACCAACAAGCAACAGTACCTCCATTATGACAGCTGCCACCCATTCCATATCAAATGGTCCCTTCCCTACAGCCTAGGCCTTCGTGGCAAACGAATCTGCTCCAGTCCTGAATCCCTGAACCATTACACCAACAACCTGTAAACAGCTTTCGCATCCCGCAACCGTATTTACTCGAATCTAAGCCGCACTTTTTTTTCCGGTTTTTGTAATCCAAAAAAACCGCCTGCGGCTTAGATTCGAGTGCAAAGTAAGCGAAGTTCTGAAAAATATTGGTAGGTGCCGCCACAACTAACTTCTGCCGTCGAATATACGTAGCGCTACACAGGCATGCTTCGCAGGCACAAAGATAAATAGTGGCGCCAAAACCTCTGCCTCTGTAATTAAATTTAAAAAAAGGTGGAAGACGAGCTTTTTCCTCCGCCTCGAGTTTCGACCACTGCATTTTCATACATTATCCAACGAAGTAAATACAAATTCCATATTGTTCATCTTCGAATGTAGCAGCATTTCAATGTACTACGAAAATCCGACTGAAAAAGACTGTTTGTGATGTTTGTCAATATGGCCAACTCTACGTTCTGAATTTTTTCCTACCTGTGAGAAGAGATGGTTGCTAATAGGAACTTTAATGAACTGTGAATCACATGCAGTATTCTCTTCACCATAAGAATAATACGAATATAAACATTTTGCCATGTATTCTTTCGTGTTTGCTGCTATTTCATTTAGATCCTGTCTGCCTAATAAACTGCGAAACTAGTTGTGAGACAACAGCAAACGCGGTAGAATATACATATCATGTCATGTTTATATTCGTATTATTCTTATGCCTAATAGTGATACAGTCAGAAATGAAGCACGGCAAATGAGTAAATTTTTAAATCTAAGATGAGAAAAATTTTAACTAAACTCTCGTTCAGAACATCTTCTATCATACGCAGTCTATTATTTGGTTCTTGTTGATTATTATCAAAGAAAGCAGCAGTGTAAGTAACAACAAATAGCAGTCTCTTGCCATTGTTTCACTAATGAGACAATTCCTCTCTTTTTTTTTATTGTAAACGGCGGTAGCGCGCACAAAAGCAAGCCATGCCGCGAGTGGCGACAGTTCGTAAACACACGGTATCAGAATGCGACAAACAATGCATGACACAGTACAATAATGCATTTTCAACTTAGAGTGACGTAAACACCTATAACAAAGAAAACAACACTTGTCAGATCAAAGAAAAATAAGCACTCTATTCAAACCAGACGAAGCACGTGAAAAAGGAAAGATACCCGTATAAATACGGACGGAACGCCTGATGCATAGCAATGGCTACCTGGTAAAGCTTAACTGCTAAGCTTACGACTCGAACCAAACTACTGTACTGTATCGTCATTCATTCGACCTAAATTGTGTTTCATATTACAATGGACCAAATTTGTTTCGATTTGGAGGTGCGGCCTAAAACTTTTCTCTCCCCTTCAATTTCGAGTCTCAAATTTCAGGTGCGGCTTAGATTCGGGAAAATTTTTTTCCTTGATTTCGAGTCTCATTTTTCAGGTGCGGCTTAGATTCAAGTGCGGCTTAGATTCGAGTAAATACGGTACCCTCCCAACCTGGTACAGAAGCAAATAACCAGAGCCACTTCCTCATCCCCTCAAACCCAGAACCTCTCACAGAAGAACCCCAAAAGTGCCCCACTTGTGACAGGATACTTCCCGGGACTGGATCAGACTCTGAATGTGGCTCTCCAGCAGGGATACGACTTCCTCAAATCCTGCCCCGAAATGAGATCCATCCTTCATGAAATCTTCCCCACTCCACCAAGAGTGTCTTTTCGCCATCCACCTAACCTTCGTAACCTCTTGGTTCATCCCTATGAAATCCCCAAGCCGCCTTCACTACCCTCTGGCTCCTACCCTTGTAACTGCCCCCGGTGTAAAACCTGTCCCATGCACCCTCCCACCACCACCTACTCCAGTCCGTTAACCCGGAAGGTGTACACAATCAAAGGCAGAGCCACGTGTGAAAGCACCCACGTGATTTACCAACTGACCTGCCTACACTGTGACGCTTTCTATGTGGGAATGACCAGCAACAAACTGTCCATTCGCATGAATGGACACAGGCAGACAGTGTTTGTTGGTAATGAGGATCACCCTGTAGCTAGACATGCCTTGGTGCACGGCCAGCACATCTTGGCACAGTGTTACACCGTCCGGGTTATCTGGATACTTCCCACTAACACCAACCTATCCGAACTCCGGAGATGGGAACTTGCCCTTCAATATATCCTCTCTTCCCGCTATCCACCAGGCCTCAGTCTCCGGTAATTTCAAGTTGCCGCCACTCATACCTCACCTGTCATTCAACAACATCTTTGCCTCTGCACTTCCGCCTCGAACGACATCTCTGCCCAAATTCTTTGCCTTTAAATATGTCTGCTTGTGTCTGTATATGTGAGGATGGATATGTGTGTGTGTGCGAGTGTATACCTGTCCTTTCTTCCCCCTTAGGTAAGTCTTTCCGCTCTCGGGATTGGAATGACTCCTTACCCTCTCCCTTAAAACCCACATCCTTTCATCTTTCCCTCTCCTTCCCTCTTTCCTGACGAAGCAACCGTTGGTTGCGAAAGCTTGAAATTTTATGTGTGTGTTTTTTATTGTGCCTATCTACCAGCGCTTTCCCGTTTGGTAAGTCATATATATTCTGGTGTTCCTCAGGGCTCTGTTTTAGGTCCAGTCCTATTCATAACTATGTAAATGATTTCCCAAGTTATCGTGACAATAAGCAATTGACCATGCAGATGATACATCTGGTCTCTGCTATGGAGACAATGAGCCCAACCTAGGTGAAGAGATACATAACTTTATTGAAAAGGTAAGGGCTCACTTCGAAAGAGATAAACTAAAAGTAAACATAGAAAAAACTAATGTTATTCATTTGAAACCAAGTGGTCCAAACAGACAAAATACTGTGATTGATCAAATTCAACCAAAAACCTGTACAGATTGTAAATTTTTAGGTTTATGCATAGATAATTGACTTTCATGGAAGCAGCAAGTTGATTATGTCTGTAAAAAAATAGCATCAAGCCTATATGTATTAAGAAGATTATTGCCATATCTTAATTCTGAAACCCTAAGGACTGTATATTATGGATTAGTGCATCCTTTCTTGTCTTATGAAATAGTACTGTGGGGTGGAGCATGCCAAACTAATATACATTATGAAAAGAGTTTTCATACTGCAGAAGCGAGCTTTGAGGATCAGAGCAAAAGTAAAACCAGGAAGTTTTTGCAAACCCTTATTCATTAGACATAATATTCTCACTGTTTATGTCATGTATATACTAGATATTATAAGGCTAGTGAAAGAAGTCACCATGATCAAAAAAAGAAACATGGATATTCATAACTACGGAGCACGGCATAGAAAAGATTTTCACATGTTTAACAGAAGATTAACTTTTTCAGCGTAAAACCCCTATGTCAAAGGAGCTGTTTTTAATAATTTGTTACCAAATAAAGTTAAGATATTAATGGGGGATAGTTTTAAAAGGTAAGTCAAGCAGTGGCTTATCCAAAAATGTTCTTACAACTTGAATTTGTCATGAATTAAAATGTAATCAGACATAAAGTAAGCTAAAAAAAATGTAACTGTAGGAACTTTATACTTAGTTGAAAATGGACATGCATGTAAAATTATGTCTTATGAGTAATAAATTGAATTGAAAAAGCATGACCTGAAAGGTTTCAGGATTCAAACCTATAGCAGTGGAAGTTCAAAAACATCACAAAATCTTTTTTTTTTTTTTTTTACATGTGAACTTTCGTCATTTTTTGCTATAGGTACACTACTCTTCATAAGTAAGAGAGATTCTTCATTGAATTTTGCACAGCCTACAAACAATACTTACAGGTGTATGAAACTCTAGAATTTATTTAATTTATGAAAAAACGAGTGAGCTGTTACATTTTAAACTTCATGTTTAGAAAAAACTCAAATTTTATAGTTAATTGTCTCAATGTTTACCACAGTTCTTAATAAATTTGGAAAATTCTTTAATTTCATACACCTATAAGTATGGTTTGTATGCAGCCAATAGTAAGTGAAAAAATGATGAAATTTCACATGTAAAAAATTTTATTTTGTACTTCCACTGCTATGAGTGTGAATCCTGACAAAGTTTTACAAATTTATTTGTAAAAGTATAGACAGTGGAAATTAAAATGTCCTGTGGTGCCTCTCCTGCTCCAAGTCGGTCCATTTTGTGTCCTACCCCCTTAAATTTCTTAGATATTTTACAATAATAAGAAGAGGATGGCTCAGTTTGGTTATAAGGCTCCTGAACAAGGGGAAGAAGAAAAAGATTGATAATAGTTTCGCTGCACATGGCGGTGAAGGGTGTTATAGCATTTTAACACACGTCTTCTAAATGACAACTAAAGTCAGGCTTCATTTTTGATTAAACATTAGTTAGTTTACAGATATTTTGCAATTTATACAAAGTGATACACAAAAAAAGATCATACAACATGTTAAAGAAACTTCTGTATTGTCTCTGGAATCAGGCACAGTATTTGAAACAGTACTGTCAGTCATTTCTTCCAACAAGAGAGCGAAATATTACAAGAAAATATTTCTTGTTGTAGCTCATTAAACGTTTGAACACAGGCCATATTTATTAATGCCAAAGCAAAGGAACAGAAACTCATGCCAGATGAAAGAAGTGCACATAATATCAACAAAATCACTTGCTGTCTTTTGTATTGAACTATCGTGCAGAAATTATTTCTTTGCTTTAGGCACAACAAAAAGACAACTTACTTTTTAGCTTCTTCTGAAGCACACACACATTCACACAAGCACAACTCATGCACACACAACTACTGTGTCTGGTTTCTGTGGACAGACTGAGTCATATCTGCACCTGATGGGACAGGAATCTGATGGTGCGGGTAAAGTGGCCACATGAGGTGTAGATGGTAGTGATAACACATAGGAATGGGCGAAGGTATAGTGCTGCTTGTGGGGTGTGCAAGGGCATTGTGGGGCCACGCTAGGTTTGCTAGATGCAGCTGGATGGGAGGAGAAGTGGGGGGGGGGGCGCTTGTGGAAGAGGAGAGAAATAGAGAGAAGGAAAACAATAAGTGGGTGCATTGGTGTAACAGAAAGCTGTGTTGTCCTGGAATGAGAGCAGGGAAGAGGGATAGTTAAGTGGAGGATGAGGCCAGGGGAACATAGGTTATGTTTCAGAGAGAGTTTCCCCCTGCACAATTCAGAAAAGCTAGTAATGACAGGAAGGATCTAGACAGCACAGACTGTGAAGCACTCATTGAAGTGACGCACATTATGTTGGGTAGCAGGTTCAACAACAGCGTGGTACCAAACTTGTTCCAAAGGAGGTCTCCCCTACTTTGTCTCTCCAATCACTTATCACCTCCCACATACCAATCATCTGGACACAAAGGAGCATTCCTCTCATGACTCAGTAGTACTCAGCACAGGAGCAACTGAATCACATTCTCCACCAGAGTTTTGGTTCCCTTTTGTTGTATCCTGAAACGAGGAATATTCTACCCATTATCCTTCCCACCCCTCCTACAGTGGTAGTCTGCCACCCACCAGACCTATGCAATATCCATGACCAACCCTACTTCCAACACCTTACCTCATTGTACATATTTCCATAGTAGGCCTAGATGCAAGACCTGTCCCATACTCCAGTCTGGTCACAGGATTTCCTATCCCAACAAATGCAGTGCTATATTTGAGAGCAGCCGTGTGATGTACAAACTAAGCTGCAACCACTGAGCTGATTTATACATGGTCTTTTGCTGTCCACCGAAAAACTGTGGCCAAGAGACAGCTGGACCACCGAGGCACTGAATATACTGTCTAACGCAGTATTCCTCACTGCAATGACTGCTTCACAGCCTGTGCCATGTGGATCCTTCCTATCAACACTAGCTTTTCTGATTTCACAGGTAGGAATATTCTCTGCAATATATCCTATATTTCCGAACCCCCCTGGCCTGAATCTTCACTAGTTTCTGTCCTCCACTTACCTATCTCCTTCCCTGCTCCCACTCCAGCACAACATAGCCTTCCATTTCACTGACATACCCACTATTCCATTTCCCCTTCTCTCCTTCTCTGCCCTCCCCTTTCCCACCAACTAAACCTAGAGGCCCTACCTACCCCCACCATGTCCCTGCACACTCCCCACAAGCAGAACTACACCTTCCCTCATCCCACTCTGCTGGGGGCCCTCATTCCTACCTCATGCTGCCTCCTTACCCCCATCGCTGGATTGCTGCTCCCATCAGGTGTACAGATTCAGTCCAGTCACAGTGACCAAAGACCATGGCCGTGGCCGTGTGTGTGTGTGTCAGTTGTGATTGCATGTGTGTTTCTACTTCACAAGAAGGCCTTCTGGCCAAAAGATGAAACATAAGCAGTCATTTCATTGTGCCTTACTGCAACTGAACATCTCCTCTACGTAGAGAGTAACAATCTATCCTTTTCATGATACTGTTGTTGTTCTGTTCTGGTCTTTCCATTGTCTGTCAATACAGAGAAAGCAACAGACGCCTCACAAACTCAATCCTGTTAGAAATTAAGAAGGAAAATTGCTTGCTTGGCATATGCTGTGACCTTGTCAAGGCCAATGGTTGTCTAGATTACAAAATCATTATTAGATGGAGGGAGCATATCACAACAGAAAAACAACTAAGAAATACTACCACAGGAATAACACTAAAGTAAACATATGTAAATATTAACTTTGATGTTCTGCAAGGTTCTTTACTTGGCCCACTCCTGTTCTTGCTACATAAATGATTTGCCAAAGACATTCACATACTGTTATGTGTGCTACTGGTACAAATATACTGACAACGAGTTCAAACATATCCATACCAGACACAGTAAACTGTGAAAAATGCTTACAGCTGACTCACAGCAAACAGGTTAACTCCTTTTATTACAAAAACTCATAGTTCATAGTTCCCAAGAAATACAAATTATTTACAGGTACCATAAATAGATATCAATGGGAACATACTGAATGTACCTCCCACTTATATAACTACTAGGCATCCATCCAAACAGTACTGCCTGACTATGATACTACAGCAGATCCTAATTTAACGAGCACCTTCCATAATGGCAAATTCGCACAACGAGCAAAACAAATTGTAAAACAATGACTCACTTAACGAGCTATGTTTCGCATAATGGGTGGTGATGATTTAGTGTGATGTCACCAGCCATTCGCGTGTGACGGGGGAATGTTCAACAACATGAAAACCTTCCATTGTTGGCAGCGGCATATGAACAATGTCTTTAGTACATACCGCACACTAGGTTTGTGCTGTTTCTGCTACCATCTTAGTTCAGCTTATGATCACACATTTTTCTAAACTTGTGTCGCATAGTGGTTTTTGTGTGCATATTTTAATACCCTCCGTAGAAATGTCCCCGAAGATACGGTCGCAAAAAGGTGACCATAAGAGATGGAAAACGACCTTTGAAATAAAACGTAAAATCATTGAAAAATGCGAACATACTGTGAGCGTTGCTGATTTAGCACGCACCTACAATCGGTCTACATCAACTATTTGCACTGTCCTCAAGAACAAAGGCAAGATTAAGGAGATAGATGCTTTAAAAGGGGTGACAAGAGCATCCAAACAACAGTTTCGTATTCTGGATGATGTCGAAAGGTTCCTCCTCATTTGGATAAATGAAAAGCAATTGTAAGGTGAAACTATTAACGAGAACATCATTTGTGAGAAGGTGAGAATGATTTTTGCCAACCTCAGGATCATCAGCTGCCAAAGAGGTGTTTAAGGGAAGTCGTGGGTGGTTTCAGAAGTTTAAGAGAAGAAACAGCATCCACAGCATTGAGAGGCATGGCAAAGCAGCCAGCTCTGATGCAAAGGCAGAGGAGAACTTCATCAGCAACTTCACGATGCTCGTAGGTTCTGAGGGTAATCTGCCACAATAGGTTTTTAATTGCGACGGGATGGGTCTATTCTCGAACAAGATGCTGAAGTGTACCTTTATAACAGCGGAGGAGAATGCATTGCCCGGCCACAAGCCAATGGAAGACGGTCTCACACTGCTATGCTGTGCCAATGCAAGCAGTGATTTGAAAATTAAATAGCTGCTTTACCATTCAGGAACCCCACAAGTGCTCAAGAAGTGCAAAGTCCAGAAGAATAGATTAAATGTGATGTACAAGGCTTGGGTGACGTGATCTTTTTTGTGATTGGATCAATGAAGTGTTTAACCCATCAGTGAAAAAATATTTGCTTGAGATGACCCTGCCACTCCATGTCTTGCTTGTTATGGACAACACTCCTGCCCATTCTCCAGGCCTACAAGACCACCTTCTTGAAGAATTTAAATTCAAGATCCAATTTCTGCCTCCCAACACTGCCTCATTACTCCAACTTACTGACCAGCAGATTATTTCTAACTTTAAGCAGCTCTACACTGAAGCACTCTTCAAGCATTGCTTTGTGTTGACTGAAGCTACCAGTCTCACTCTCCGAGAGTTTTGGAAATATCACTTCAACACTGTTGCCTGCGCCAAGATGACTGAAAAGACCTGGGCAGGAGTTACCAAGAGAACTCTCACTTTTGCTTGGAAGAAGCTTCAGCTAGAGTGAGTTGTCGAATGTGAATCTGAGGCATTTCAGTCAGAACCTGTCGTCAGTGAGATTACTGTGTCTCTGGCCAAGAGCAAGGGATTAGAAGTGGATAAAAATGATATTGATGAGCTTGTGGAAGATCACAGCCAAGAAATGGCCACCAAAGAGCTAATGGAGTTGCAGTGTGTTTGACAGCAGGAAGTTGAGGAGAGGAGTTTTTCAGAGGAGGAGGGGGCAGTAACAGCAATGCAGCAATCTTCTGGTGCAATAAGAGAAATGCTGAAAACACAGGAATCAGTTGCATCATACATTGAAAAATCATCACCCCCCCCCCCCCCCCCCCCCCAATAAAGTGATGGTTACATGTGCTACAAATTTATTTGACAATAATGTTGTGTCGCGTTTCTGCCAGATGTTGAAGCATTGGCAGAAAGAAGTAGGTAGCAGTCTAGTAAAACAGAATTAGTTATGTATTGTGAATAAGTACATAATACTGGATGTATAATTTGCTTTGAATAAATGGTGTGAATATGATAAAATTTTAGTACTTTTTCTGCATGGAACACATTATCATATTTTACATTAATTTATATGGGATAAATTGTTTCACTTAGCGAGTGTTTCACATCATGAGTAAGATTCTGGAGTGAATTATGCTTGCTATGCGAGGTTCCACTGTATTGCAGTTGGCCTCCCATGACTGTTATTGGGAACACATGGTGACATTACAATAAACAAGTACAGTGGTGACTAAGGACAACACATCGTATGGTGAATGATTTTAATACAGCTGTGCATATACTACCAAGTGGTTCAGCATAACCTCATGAAATATCACAATAAGCTGATCGAAGCAACCTCACTTCCAGGTGCAATAATATTGTGGTTGACTAATGTAGTCATAGGACATAATAATTTAGGACCATATAAATAAATCAAACAAATATTTATTCTGTAGAAGTGTGCAGTAAGAACATTGTGTTAAATCAATATCTGATAACTGAACACAGTCTCTTCATGGACCTTAACATTCTTGCACTTGTGTGGCAATACATTTTTTGGTACATATATATTAGGATTTTTATCTGTCAGTTTCCAGTTCTTTATCTAATGGCAATGTTTATTATTGCCAAAAATGCCAAGTTGCAATGTGGTTTGGAGTCCACATTAAGCTGTAGCACTCCCTGTAACTGGCTTGATCAGTCAGTTCAAACGTTGGAGTAAGGCACACCACACTCACCTCCAAGAGGGTCACGCCAAGTACAGCACTATTATGTTTGAACCAATATTCAAGTTGATGACAGTTTGACTTTCTTTATTTGTGGTGAAATGAGTATTTGTGAGTGAATTTAGTATGACGTTGAAATTTGCAACCACAATTCTAGAAGTAAAGTAATTTCACAATTTTTTTTCATAATTTGGGGCCACAGTCATAATACATTTCTTTAAAGTCAGTACTGCCATTAGATTGTTGTTTATTTACAGTGTAAATATAACACTGTAAATAACAACAGTCTAATTGCAGTACTGACTTTAGAGTAAAGTACTTTCCTTATAGGCTATGTATGTCAGGACAGAATTTTATATTTTGACACAGAAGTCTTAACAGGTTGCTGGCAGACAACAGACTGGAAAACCTCAGATCTGGAGAAACAATCAGCTTATTAATATCTCTATTATTTATAGCACTTTAACTTCACCAGTATACAGGAAGATGACACTTCTATGTAAAGTTATGTAAGTGTTTAATCTGGAGTAACAGATAAAAACAGTAACATAGTAGTGTAAGAGTAAGAGCAGCAGTTTTCTCAAAGTATGTCCTTCTCTGCTTTTAAAGTAATTCCCATAAATATTTCACTTCCAATGTTTGTCCGAGTCCATCTGTCCCATTCACAGAGAAAAAGGGGAACATTGTACATATTGATTGTTGTCCTACAAGCATACTCAACACTTTAAAATCACCACACACCATACAATTGTCATCCTCATGATGAATGGTAGTAAGGAATATCTTCATGATGTCATATTTTTCCTTGAGGTGCACTGAATGGCCGGCCGCATACACGTTACCATTGTGCAGCAGAACTGCCTTCTTTAGTTGAGTCAATAAAGAGTCTGCAGTCACCTGGCACATACACAATGTTGAACTGATCCATCAAACCTTGTACAACAATGAAGTATACTAACAAGACGTTTTGAGCAAAATACTGTGTGAATATCAAGTCCCTTTCTCGGTAAAATGTAACAGATGTACCAGCTGCTAACAAACGTCTTTCATACGGTCTTGATCCTAGGATCTCTGCTTTATCCTCTATCAATACCGGATCATGAACTAAATTATTTAAATCTGGCTGAGTGAACAGAACTACTTCAAAGTCAGTATCATCTGTCTCCTACACAATATCTCTGTCACCCGTATTTGATGCTGTGGAGTCCGTGGTACACGTATATCCAGGCCCGAGGAACAAGACGAAGTGCTGAGCGAATGTTGTTTGGATACTCACTCAATAGTCTTCTTGTTAAAACGAGTAATCTTACATGAGCAAACGTAGGAGTCGTTGGTACGATTCTGTTGCTCCTGCTAGATCATGATGATGCCAAATTGCAATGACTTTTTTCCTGCCATCAGTATCATAAATCTTCTACACACATGCCCTGTGGAGCCCATGCTTTATTGCTGTCGCCTAGTTTCACTCTGAAATAGGCATGGTAGACCACAAATATAACAAATTTACACAGCATCAGCTAGAAATTGTACACTAACACTTACTTCCTTCCATAAACACAGTGATGGACAGGCAGCGCCATTTGCAATGTGACAGTTTGCTATGTGTCGCTAGAGGAGAAAGTGTTGAACAGTTGAAAGCTACACACCGCTTTTGAGCTTCATTATTGAAAATGTACGTGACTTGTTGGAAAACAATGGGAGATATGATATTCTGAGTATCATTTTAGAATTCAGGAAGTCAAAATGTGCAAAGAATGCCTACATTTTTAAAAACTTTTTTTTGTGATCTTGCAGTTTGTTGCATTGTGTTATCACAGCAAAGGTAAACATGAAGTCAACACCCTCCACGGAAAAAAAACCTCTGTAGATGGAGAAACTAAAATCATGTGTGATGAGAGAAACAAAATTACTCAGACAGTTAACGGAGATGAAAAGTTAATTGTGATGCATGAATGGAATTTGATAGCAGGAAAAGAAAGAGTAGGAAGAAATGTAGAACATGGACTGGGGGAAAGGAATGAAAAATCGCACTGCCAGAACATTTGGTTTAGGAATCATGAGAGAAGATTGTGTATGTGGAAGAAACTTGGATGTATTAGAAGGTTTCAGATTCATTATATAATGGTAAGACACAAATTTTGAGACTGGGTTTTAAACTGTAAAACATTTCCAGAGGCAGATGGGGACTCTGACTGCAACATATTAGTTATGAACTATAGAGTACAACTAAATATATTGCAAAAATATATCAATTTACAGAGATGGGAGCTGAATGAACTGAAAGAACCAGAGCTTCTTGAGAGCTGAAGAGTGAACAGTAGGCAATGTTGGACTGTAAGAGGGGAATGAAATTCAATAGAAGATGAATGAATAGCTTTGAGAGATCAAATAATAAAGGCAGTCAGGAGCATGTGGAAAATGGCTAAGCAGAAATGGCTGGTGAACAAATGCAAGGCTGTAGAAATGCTCATGGCTAGCGAAAAGATAGATGGTGCCAATAAGAAAATTAAGAGAGCTTTGGAGAAAAGAAAGTGTTATGCAAAAAAAGAAAAGAAGACAGAAATACATAGAAGGGTTATAAAAGGGAAACAAATTTGATGGCAATCTTATGGAAAGAGAAAAGGAAGTAGGTGAAGATGAGATGGGAAATATGATACTGTAAGAAAATTGTGACAGAGCATTGAAAGACCAAGGGGAAAGAAGGTCCTCAGAATTGTTGAGATCTTTGGGAGAGCCAGTATTGAAAAACCTATTTCACCTGGTATGTAAGGTATATGAGATAGGCAAAATAGCCTCAGACTTCACGAAGAGTGTAATACTTCGAGTTCCAAAGAAGACAAATGATAATAGATGTGACTGCTACTGAACCACCAGTTTGGCAAGTCCTGGTTGCAAAATACTAATGTGATTTATTTACATAAGAACGGGTAGAAGCCAACCTCAGGGAAGATAATTTTGTGTTCAGGAGAAATGTACATGTATATGAGGCAGTACTGATCCTACATCTCAGAAGACAGGTTGAAGAAATGTAAGCCTACATTACACCATTTGCAGATTTAGAGAAAGCTTTTGAGAATGGTGACTGGACTACACTCTTTGAAATTCTGAAGGTAGCATGGACAAAATGAAAGAAGCAGAAAGTTATTTACAACTTGTACAGAAACCACAGTGCAGCTATTTGAGACAAAGAAAGCAGTCACCAAGAAGGTGGTGGGTCAGGGTTGTAGCCTATTTTCCACGTTAGTCAATCTGCAATCAGTAAAGGAACCCAAGGAGAAATTTGGAATGTGAATTATATCAGATGAAAGATTTAAATTCATATTAAAATTGTTATCTCCTATATCGGACAACAGATTGTAGCTACCTAATATTCTGTATTTGAATTGATAGTTTTTAGCATGGCTGGATTCTGATTGAGTTGTGGGACACATCCAGTTGCAGTTTGGGACTGGAGAGGGCTACTATCGTTTTTTTTCTTTTTCTTTTTTATTTTCATTTCCAGCTATGGAGCTGAATTGGGAGAAGCCATTTTTGTTATTCCATGGTGTGTTCAAGTAGAAATTATGTTTCACGGGCGAGTCTCCTCCTTCCTGGGACAATGTCATTTCTTAGTGCAACGAATTTAGAGATGAAATAAATATTCTTGGGTGTCCAGTATAGCTACTAGCAAGGTTAATGCATTTTGTGTCCAGAGAATTACTCCACCTGAAAGCATATTGAGTGTATCCTTAGAAGTGTATTTCTCCATTTCTTTGAGCCAAGTCCTCATTATCGAATGATGCTCACGCTGTACAACTGATAACCAAAGTACTCCGTATTTTGAGTTCTCTCAGCAGATGCTTCATAGATTGCCATTTCAACAATTACAATCAAAATCTCGTTCCCTGACATTTCTCTCTTTGCACAAAAGTGAAGGGACACAATTCACAGAAATTACTTTGTGTCCTCAGGTGTGGCTGCCACTCCCTTTTCTGGGAGAAGTATCATAGAGATAACGGTACTAAAATCTTTGAAATGTTGCAACAAGATGACACTTTAAATCTTATGAACAGTCATTGTACAAAAGCTTAACAATAGACTGCCTGTTCTGACTTGACCTGCTGTTGTCATGAGTAAAAGAAGATTTACTTGATTAGCATAGAAAAAATTGCCAAATTCAGTACTAAGAATGTCAGCAACAGTGTTGCCTCAAAAGTCGCTGCATGCTGTCATGATGTAACTGAACAAATGGCATCATTGCAAACAATCAATGTGGGAACTACGGAACATTGCATGCTACTGAATGACTAAGTTACTGCAGCAATGCTTATACATCAGGCTGACCTCAAGTGCTCACAAATTGACAAAGCCCATTGTATAAGAAAATACTGAACGGCTAATAAAGATTCTTATTTTTTCAGAACTTTCATTCCATTGAAAGCAACCGAGCAACTATATGTCAAACTTCACTGTGGCTGTTCTGTGAATTACTGTGAGACAGCCTGCCCCCTCCGTCAGCTACAGAGTGTAATTCCAACAGCTTCATTCCACATTTAGTACTATTTGCCAGCAAAAAGTGCTCATCTACCTGTCGTTCATGCTGAAAACTAGGGCTACACTGTAAATTAAATAGCAGTGTAAATAATGTATTTTGACTGTGCAGAGCAATGCATTAATAGATCATGTTTGCTATTTCTACCAGATCAGGGGCTTAAGATAATGCACATGTAGCACAGTGTATTCTGTTCGTTCTGACACACAACTAATCAGTACTACATGCTGACCGTCCAGTTCCGATTTTGCTCTCGCAAAAATGAATAATAATTGTTGAAGAGCAATGTATGGAACCTGTTATAAAATACTGATTATCTATTAGAAGGATGGACTAAAAATCAGTGATAAGTGATGCACAATAGTAACAATAATGAAGAACTGATTATCTTACAACGAAAACTGTACGAGTGTTGCTTTAAATTAATTTTAAGACCACAATTCTTGTTGGGTGTGATCTCTTGAAAAATGTGTGTGTTTCTCAGCTTTAAGTAAGAATGTTATTGCTGGTATAAGTAATGGCTCCATTGATTTGTAAATCTTCTGGGAGTTTTTTTAGAAGGTGGCAAGGACTGAAAAAAATAAAGAACAAAAAACTGAAGTTCATTAATCCTATTTCACAGCCATCAGTTCATAAAATACAAAGAAATAATATAAATTTTTTATCCATATTCTGATGAACCTTTTCATCCTATAATTAACATTTATCTACATTTTGTACTATCTCACTGTCATTAAGGCAATCAATCAATAACCAAAAAACATAGTCCTAAGATATAACATTATCCTGGTAATATATGATTGCACACATATTAATTACAGAATACCATGCATTAATAATGTGGAAAAGGGTCAAAAGGCTAACCTTAAGACTATGCCACATCAGCAGCACACAATCAAAATAAACCAAGGGGCTAAGCTGCAATTACAACAACAAAAGCTTCTTGCCATAAAAGTCTTCAATTTACACAACAGGGCAGACATTCAAGGTGGATGTGGAATTTCAGAATTCAAAAATTATTAGTCCAGTCATATACGTGTTAAACAGTTTTTTCATTCTCTTCAATTTTTTATACGCAATAAAGGAGTTCAGAATCTTCCTGACTCAAACCCAGGTCTTTGTTTATTAAGGGCAAAGTAAGCAGAACTTCTTCGAAGCTTGGAAAGTATACAAGAGGTGCTGACTAAATTGAGCCTAAATAAAAAGGCAGCGAATTCTGCCTGAATAAAATGATTGGTAACAGCATTATCCACAAAAGCCAGGGGTCTGCATTCTAGTTTCTGTTTAACATGCAGTTGTATGTAACAGGAAGTTTCACAAATCTCACCCTCTGGTGCAGACTGAAAGATTAATTTTGGAAACACAGGAGATGTTTACCGAATATTTTACAGAAATTATAAATCACACCAGACCATCGCAAAACAAATGGAATTCATATTATTGTGCACAATAAAAAGCAAGTGGTATTACATAATTTTATAGTTGTAAAAGAAATCCTACTCACAAGTAACAATTCTACAGAAAATTATCAGTGTCCACAGTTTTTAGAATCTTTTACCACATTTTATGAGTTAGTTTAACCCTGTCATCAATCTGAAAAATAATAAATAAACTATTAGGTACAAAAATAAAATGTGAAATGTGATCCAAACAGTTATCCTATTGTAATTATTTTCCATTCAAAATTAATTGCAATTCTGTCGTGCTGCACTATGAAATTCATTTCGTTTATCATTCAGTCCTAATAAAGTGAATGTATACCTCTTACCTGTAATGTCAGTAATATGTTCATCACAAAAAGGAGGGAAATAGGTTGACTGTAATGGAGGGCAGGGAGAACAAAAGCAAACAGTTTGCGCAGATTAACATATGGAGGCACTGTAAATCAACTGAGGCAGCTACATACCAAAAAATTCTTCCACTTGTCATTTTTTCTGATGCCTGGCAAAAGTTTCATATATTACTCTGAAAACAAAGAGTAAGATACCAAGTTTTTTTTCATTTAGGTAATAAACTACAACTGTGTTTAAAAAATATTTTATCTTCTAACACCTGTATCACAGGTGCAGAATGCTGAAATGGAGTTTTTCACAACATTTCAAATGTATTCACAATATATTTACACAAAAGTAATGAAAATAAGGAGGTAATTAAAACTCTCTAGTTTTCGGCTGCCAAATGCAGCCATATTAAAAATGATAAAATTCGTGATCTGTCCGTGTATGACAAAATTACTATACATTTCAACAGTTGTCCGATACGAAACATTAATACAAAGATAATTTTTGATTCATCACAAATATCACAAATACAAAAATTTCACAATAATGACAAGGTGGAAAATGTACTGTACAATTTGAACAAGAAAAATTTCACTGTAATTTTTCCTCTTACTAAGTTAATATTTACAATAATTACACTGTAATAAATAGAGCTACAAGTTTCACGCGGCAAAGAAGTTAACAAAGTAGTAAGATCATATAAATGCAAGGTATGATCTGAATAACTTCATTTTATACAATTCTCTTATCTCACTTGGTATGAGTTCATAAGGAAATATCCAACAACTAACACAGTGCAGATAAGAGACAGTTTTAACAGGGAAGGCACACAAGTTGCACTGATTTTTTTATGATGATGCCCTCTCATTTTTATTCACATCTCAGTGGAATGCACGATTCTCTTGTGTAACTCCTCTGTCTTAATGTTACATGCATCTTTATCACAATTTAAGTTTCTCTTACGACATTTACTTCTATTTATTCCAAATAAAGATAGAATTCTGCACATATACATGTACATATGTAGCCTTGGAACCAGTCACAGTTTGTGAGGTTTTATCTGGAAACATACTGACAAGATAACACTTACTGACAGCATGTTTAATTTTTCTTCATAAAATGCTAGACAGTATAGTCTTGAATTATCTCATTTCCATAAGATTATTAGCTCTTACCTGTCAGCAATGTTTAATAAATATAAACTACGTCGTGGAGAAATTCTTTATAGCAGCAGCAAAAACTCAGGATCTAGCACGCTACTAAAAACTACTGCATTCTTATTTACTGCTTTACAGTCCATGCGAACTGCACCCGTATAATAACATTGTTAAAAAAAATATTTGCAATTTCTTCAGAAGCTCAAGTTCTGAATTTAAAATGGTGCTACTTTTATTAAAGCTTGCCAAATGCTATTCCACATTCTGTCAATCAAGGCACTTGTAATGATTATTTATCTAAAGGGAATAGCTGCATGCAAATTGTGACTGTTCACATACATGTTTCAAACTTACAGCTTATATTGTTTCCGTGATGAAATGTTTTCAGTCAAAATTAACAGCACACTGAACAGCATCGTACTCCAGACAATGAAATGAGCCACTCTAAGAAGAGTGCTTGACAATGTAAATATATACAATAAACCACTCTTCATAAAATATAGTCTATGTTCACCTAGTAGAACAACACTACAAGGTGCAGGAATGAATGTGTCCTCTGGAGTGGCAATATTTTCATGCCAACGTTCTGCCGTCATTAAATTGTAACTATAAAATCTGTTAACACTCTGAACACCAAATCCAGTTTTTCACTCGCACGTTACACATAAACAAGGGTCAATGTTGTTGCCGTCTGGGTCCAAAACAACACTAAGACATGAGGGTTTTCACTGACACACGAAATGGTCAGTTCATTTATTTACAAAAGTATGTTACTGTACACATGATCAAGTTTACCCTGCAAAACAACTCGGAGAGGAAGAGCACCATAAATCTATGCCCATCAAGAGAATATGAAGTCATAATAATACGCCCTTCTTTGACAACACCAACTTTATGGTTTGGCCACCAATTTGTCAGTCATATAGAAGGGCACCATTGAGGTTCTGTCACCAGCTCCACACACTTTGTTCACCATAACTGTGCGGTCAGTCACTGTCCGAGCCTACTGGGTTAGTCTTTTTCCTCTTTTTCGCTTGCTTTGGCTTCACCACCTCCTCTTCCTTTATAAATAAAACAAAACAAAAATTAATGCATACATTAAACACATTTAGTGAAGAAATTATGTTATATTCTACAAAGCTTATTTACATTACCAGGAAATTGTTAATAAATGTGCTATTGCAGAAATTGTTAAATTGTTTCATTCATTACTTGATACACAATTAACTAGATCACATGTCAGTCTACAGCAAATGAACCTGTCTTCTATATCTGGCAGGTCATCATTTATGACATATTCTCTTGTTGCTTCTATTTTCTCGCTCTTTATCAAGAACACTGAAACACAAAAATTTTCTTTCCCATTCTATCCAAACATTTCCTGCATCTCCTCCATGTTCAGTTACAAACAATGACTTTTCGATGATCCTAGTTAGGCAGTCATAGTTTCTATATTATGAATGTTTATATGTTTGCAGGCCTTATGCTCTATACTCTACTGGTCCTAATTATTTCTGTTACTTTGCTATACAGAAACACAAGTAGTATGAAGCTATATTACGATTATTCTGATACAATTCAGTTTACTGACCTTTAATTTTAAAAAATTTAATTCTTGGAATAGAGAGACAGCCTATTCAGTACCCCCCAATGTTAAATTCAGTTCACTTTTAGCCTCAGCCAACTTCCATCCCCCCTCCCCCCTTTTCCAGTCCAGGCCTTTTGTGATACCTTCTTTACTTTTGATATAATGGAGGGAAACATTCCACGTGGGAAAAATATATCCAAAAACAAAGATGATGTGACTTACCAAACGAAAGCGCTGGCAGGTCGATAGACACACAAACAAACACAAACATACACACAAAATTCAAGCTTTCGCAACAAACTGTTGCCTCATCAGGAAAGAGGGAAGGAGAGGGAAAGACGAAATCTCAGGCTTGTCTAACATTTGGCATTACCCCCAAAGGCCTCACACTTAAAGTTCCCATCTCTGGCTGCAACCCTTCTTTCCATCAGTTCCAAACTGAACAATCCATTGCCCTCACCCACCTAATCCTTCACCTACACATCAACTTAGCCAATTAACACACCCGTCAACTCCTATCCTTAATAAAAGTCCTTAATCTTTCCTCTCCCACATCCACACCGGCTGTTCAGAGCATCCTCCTACAGGCCAACCGCAAATTAGAACAGCATGCCACCCTCCACCTCAAAAAACTATCCAATCTCCTGGTTTCCCACCTCCGGAAAGGCAACTCACTCACCCTTCACAACCTTTCCAGCAAACCTCAACCTCCTCTCATTGCACACAAACCCAGTCTCTCCCATCTACTCAATCTCCCACTTCCAGCTCCACTCCCTCCAAAACCTCAAAATTCCAATCAACACAATCTAGAACCACAACACCCTAATTCAGTAGTTAACCTTTCCTCCAAACCTCTCTCCCAATCCGAAACCTCTGTCCTATCCAAAGGCCTCACCTTCAACCCCACTCCCAGATTCAACCAAACAGCCCTCGTCAAAGATTTACTGTCCTACTCTCGTACTCTCTGCTGGAAATATCACTTTGCCACTAAGAAAAATGATCCTAATCCTACTCCCAATGATCCAACTCCTCAGGACACTATCCAAATTGAACCCTGCCTGGAACAGTTCCGTCCTCCGTCGCAGCGGGACCCACCTCCTCTTCCTCAAAATCACCCGCTCCAAACCTTCCAGGAATTTCTGACTTCCAGCCTTGCATCTCAATCCTTCTTAAAAAAACCTTAATCCTACTCCCAACATCACCACTGCTGAAGCCCAGGCTATCCGTGATCTGAAGGCTGACCGATCCATCGTCATTCTTCCGGTGGACAAGGGTTCCACGACCGTGGTACTTGATCGTCGGGAGTATGTGGCTGAGGGACTGTGTCAGCTTTCAGACAACACCACATACAAAGTTTGCCAAGGTAATCCCATTCCCGATGTCCAGGCGGAGCTTCAAGGAATCCTCAGAACCTTAGGCCCCCTGCAAAACCTTTCACCTGACTCCATCAACCTCCTGACCCCACCGACACCCCGCACCCCTACCTTCTTCCTAAAATTCACAAACCCAATCATCCCGGCCGCCCCATTGTAGCTGGTTACCAAGCCCCCACAGCACGTATCTCTGCCTACGTAGATCAACACCTTCAACCCATTACATGCAGTCTCCCATCCTTCATCAAAGACACCAACCACTTTCTCAAACGCCTGGAATCCTTACCCAATCTGTTACCCCCGGAAACCATCCTTGTAACCATTGATGCCACTTCCTTATACAAAAATATTCCGCACGTCCAGGGCCTCGCTGCGATGGAGCATTTCCTTTCACGCCGATCACCTGTCACCCTACCTAAAACCTCTTTCCTCATTACCTTCGCCAGCTTCATCCTGAACCGCAACTTCTTCACTTTTGAAGGCCAGACATACCAACAAAGGGAACAGCCATGGGTACCAGGATGGCCCCCTCATACGCCAACATATTCATGGGTCGCCTAGAGGAAGCCTTCTTGGTTACCCAGGCCTGCCAACCCAAAGTTTGGTACAGATTTATTGATGACATCTTCATGATCTGGACTCACAGTGAAGAAGAACTCCAGAATTTTCTCTCCAACCTCAACTCCTTTGGTTCCATCAGATTCACCTGGTCCTACTCCAAATCCCACGCCACTTTCCTTGACGTTGACCTCCATCTGTCCAATGGCCAGCTTCACACGTCCGTCCACATCAAACGGTCCCTTCCCTACAGCCTAGGTCTTCGTGGCAAACGAATCTGCTCCAGTCCGGAATCCCTGAACCATTACACCAACAACCTGACAACAGCTGTCGCATCCCATAACTACCCTCCCGACCTGGTACAGAAGCAAATAACCAGAGCCACTTCCTCATCCCCTCAAACCCAGAACCACTCACAGAAGAACCACAAAAGTGCCCCACTTGTGACAGGATACTTTCCGGGACTGGACCAGAATCTGAATGTGGCTCTCCAGCAGGGATACGACTTCCTCAAATCCTGCCCTGAAATGAGAGCCTTCCTTCATGAAATCCTCCCCACTCCACCAAGAGTGTCTTTCCACCGTCCACCTAACCTTCGTAACCTGTTAGTTCATCCCTATGAAATCCCCAAACCACCTTCCCACCCTCTGGCTCCTATCCTTGTAACCGCCCCCCGGTGTAAAACCTGTCCCATGCACCCTCCCACCACCACCTACTCCAGTCCTGTAACCCGGAAGGTGTACACGATCAAAGGCAGAGCCACGTGTGAAAGCACCCATGTGATTTACCAACTGACCTGCCTACAGTGTGATGCATTCTATGTGGGAATGACCAGCAACAAACTGTCCATTCGCATGAATGGGCACAGGCAGACAGTGTTTGTCGGTAATGAGGATCACCCTGTGGCTAAACATGCCTTGGTGCACGGCCAGCACATCTTGGCACAGTGTTACACCGTCCGGGTTATCTGGATACTTCCCACCAACACCAACCTATCTGAACTCCGGAGATGGGTACTTGCTCTTCAATATATCCTCTCTTCCCGTTACCCACCAGGCCTCAATCTCCGCTAATTTCAAGTTGCCGCCGCTCGTACCTGTCATTCAACAACATCTTTGCCTCTGCACTTCCGCCTCGACTGACATCTCTGCCCAAACTCTTTGTCTTTAAATACGTCTGCTTGTGTCTGCATATGTGTGGATGGATGTGTGTGTGTGTGCGCGAGTGTATACCCGTCCTTTTTTCACCCTAAGGTAAGTCTTTCCGCTCCCGGGGTTGGAATGACTCCTTACCCTCTCCCTTAAAACCCACATCCTTTCGTCTTTCCCTCTCCTTCCCTCTTTCCTGATGAGGCAACAGTTTGTTGCGAAAGCTTGAATTTTGTGTGTATGTTCGTGTGTCTATCGACCTGCCAGCGCTTTCGTTTGGTAAGTCACATCATCTTTGTTTTTGGATATATTCTTCTTTACTTTTATTTATACTAGCCACCATAACATCCCCCCCCCCCCCTCCAAGTTCTTATTTGCCTAAGCTTCTACTCTCAACTTTTTTCCCTTTTCCTGTGTAGTCTCATAGAAGATTTTCAGTTTTATTGCCCCATTCTGCTCCTAAATTGCTACACTCTTGCTTATAATGAAATCTTTTAGTCAATGAATATCATAAACTATTCTGGAATGAATATTACAGTTTTTGCGTCATTAACTGACCTATATATACCACCAGTCCACACCTTCTTGGTATATTTCAACCCAAAGTGCATCTAGCTTAAAGTTATGTGTTAACAAAGACATTATGAAACATGTCGTCTCACATTCTACACATAGAATACCAATACCTATCTGACTGACAAAGGCTGATTTCTAACCAAGAGAATTTTGTATGAAAGCAATTAAATTATTTAATCTGCAGGTGTGCTTAGAATATTCCCTGCAGAGGTTTCAGTATTCTCCTTTTGTATTTTGTCGGCATGTTACGTAATGCCTGTCCTCCTCCAGCTGAGATTAAAATAATTACTGCACATTAGTTCAGAACAGATAATACCACTAGTGGCTTCAGTTCTCAGTAAAATTTTGGTTGCAGTAGTAGCAGTCCTACCTGTGGCTCTGCAAGAGTGACAGGCAATCGCAAAAAAGAGGAGACGCTTTACAAATAAGTAAACAAGTGTGTTATATAACTTGGCAAAGCAAGCTTCACTCCTGGCCATGTCAGGAACTAACTTGGTCACATTACTAGGCACAGCCACAGTCTGGTTCAGAGTAGTACCTCATGGCCCAAGTACAGACTGCGAGCTCAGGAAATGCCTTCATGAGCAGCTACAACGCGCTTGCTGTTAGCATAATAAATTCACTGATAATGTGATGGAAGCAAGAGTGACAGCATAGAAGGAAAAAGTGACAGAATGTGCACTCAAATGGAGTAAGTCAATGGTGTGGTAATTACAGTAGGAAGGACATGACAATGAGCATAGTGGAATTCAGGTATCTAGAAACAAAGTCCACATAATAAATATTCCATTGACAATATGGTTAACTGTGTTATTAGACAGCAGTTTCTGTATATTAACAACAGTGCGAGAAGAAAAGCCACCTTTGAGAATAATTCATTCACGGCCAACAATTCAAAGTCAACAAGGAAACTCTGAAAAACAAAATTTTCGAATCTACGGGACTGGGTTTTAAAGACGTTACAACAAACAAGTCTTCATGGGTGAGCAAGATGACATAGTTTCATAAAAGCATATAACATTAGATTTTTATACAAAATGAACCATCATAGTTGAAGAGATCAGAGGTGTATATATGTAGCGACAGTTCTACACTAGTACAAAGCATTACAGAGATGATAGATAAACTCCAGTGGAAGGCTCTGCAGGAGAGACGCTCAGTAGCTCGGTAAGGGCTTTCGTTGAAGTTTCGAGAACATACCTTCACTGAGGAGTCAAGCAGTATATTGCTCCCTCCTACATATATCTCGCGAAGAGACCATGAGGATAAAATCAGAGAGATTAGAACCCACACAGAGGCATACCGACAATCCTTTTTTCCACGAACAATACGAGACTGGAATAGAAGGGAGAACCGATAGAGGTACACAAGGTACCCTCCGGCACACACTGTCAGGTGGCTTGCGGAGTATGGATGTATGCTATTACTATATTCCATCCCATTTTTCTTAGGCATGGAAATAATACACGTGTAGGAAAAGGGTTAGCAAACTTCCTAGATGAAAACAAACAAGAAAAAATGATATGGGTATTATCCAGATTGTAGGATAAAGTACTTCTAATTAGTGAAAGTAGATCTAAAAATTGTCTTCACCATAATATATAAAATATATTTCAGAAAACATATATTTTCTACTTACTTACCTAAATACAGTAGCGAATAGATATTTTTAGTATCTCAATAGAAATAAAGGCCATTACACTATGAGGGCACCCAGAAAATAATGCCACACATTTTTTCCTCAGCACATAACAATTTTGTTAAAGTGAGACAATATGTATGAATTCTTTGAAGCTTCCTTAGTGTGAAAGGAAAATTTCCAGTTCCTCTGACAAACACTGTAGCTGCACCAATGATACTGGTTCAAGATGTACGAGCAGTATGTCATCATTGGATTTCTCACTGCACACAAATAAACTGTTGCGAACATTCAGGAACATTTGTTGTAAGTCTGTGGTGCATCTGCAGTTGAGAGGAGTGTAGTGAGTCATTCGATACAGAGGGTGAGACCATCAGAAGGCAGTTTGCCAGAGTCCTCTGATTCACAGCAACCAGGGAGACCGTCCACAGCTGTCATGCCATACACATAACAGACCAACATGCTGATGATCTCATTCTCAAGGATCACTGCATCACGTCTTGGCATTGGGTGGTGCTGCTGCTGTTGATCAGCAAAGGAAGTATGGGTGCAATTATCCACATTCTTGGATACTCAAAAGTATGTGCATGATGAGTTACATGCTGTCTTGTGCAACACAAAACTCAGAGAAAAAACATTTGCTCCGAGTTGTTGCAACATTTGGAAGCTAAGGGGAGGCTTTCTTGTTCCAGACTGTGATGGGTGATGAAACCTGGGTTTACCATTTTCAGTGCAAAAGAAAACTCAAAGCTTCTGCCAGTAAGATTGTGTTTTGGGACTGTGAGGATGTGATTCTCATTGATATGGTTACAAAAAGGCAGTACCAACAGTGCAGAAGCATATGTGAACACATTATTCACACTAAATGTTTATACTGACTTCAGTGCCATAACCACCCTGGGAATGTTTCACTTCAACACAATTATGCTTGGCCTCACACAAGTTTGAGGACTTCTGAACATATTGCGAAATACTGTTGGACTGTGTTATACAGCCCACTCTACAGCTCTGACCTAACTGCCTCACACTTCCACTTTTCATGCCAGTACTGGATTGTTTGGGGGAAGAGACCAAACAGCGAGGTCATCGGTCTCATCGAATTAGGGAAGGAAGTCGGCCGTGCCCTTTCAAAGGAACCATCCCGGCATTTGCCTGGAGTGATTTAGGGAAATCATGGAAAACCTAAATCAGGATGGCCGGACGCGGGATTGAACCGTCGTCCTCCCAAATGCGAGTCCAGTGTGCTAACCACTGCACCACCTCACTCAGTTCATGCCAGTAAAAGATTGCATTTGCGCAAGACTTTTTGAGGGTGACAAGGACTGATTCGTGCAGTGAAGAAGTGGCTTCGTGACCAGAACAATGACTGGTACCGACGGGATGTACATTTCCTTTTGTCTTTCTGGAAGATAGTCATAGATCTGGAAGGAGATTACATGGAAAAATAGGGTGGGTAGATAAAACAACATTATTTCAAGTGTGTAATATATAATTGTAGAACAAAAAAATGTCGGGCATTGTTTCCTGGGTAACCCTAATATAATGAAGACAGAAAAATGTACTACACTTTCAGGCCATTAGTAAGTTAAAAAATTTCATATGGAAGTTCAAACAATGGAAACTGTAGGTTGGAATACCAACAACATAAGGAAAAGACAGATTGCTACTCACCGTAAAGATGACACATTGAGTTACAGACAGGCACAACAAAAAGACAGTTACACATCATCTTTCAGACAAAGCCTTCTTCAAAAAGGAAACACACACACACATTCATTCACACAAGCAAGTACATCTCACACACACACACACGACTGCCATCTACAGGAGCTTGGACCCGTTCAAGCTGCTGCAGATGGCAGTCATGTATGTGTGAGATGTTCTTGTATTTGTGAAAATGTGTGTGTGTGTGTGTGTGTGTGTGTAGCAGACTATCTTTTCCTTATACTGTCATATGGATGTTCATCTCGCACCACCATGGTGAGAACTTTAAGAGCAGTGTACCGGGACAATTGCATTAACCACAGTATTCTATGAAAAACATGCTGACAGGATTAGTTCCAACTCCAATTATGTGAGCACAGTTGTCTAGATTCATACATTAAAAAACTTTAAAATGTACAAGGTTTGACCACTTTCTTACCTCACTAGAATCTTCTGAAGAATCAGATGGTCGAGTTGCTTGCCTCCCTTTCCCTCTTGGTTTACGACCACCCCCTCCCCCACCTCCTCTCCGACCCCGGGGTTCCAGTTCCTCTACTTCGGCAAGGGCAAAGAGGTCAGAGAAACGTTTCCTCTGTGGATCACTGCACTGGGACTGTGCCTGCAATTAGAATACAACACTGTAGTGTTAAAACTTCAACTGCATAAATAACTAAAACAACTATTGGGTTATATGCTGCTCTAAATTTCTGAATACAAATTACGCTACAGAAAATTTGTATTTACTTTTGTTAAATGTGCTAGTCATTTGGTAAGATTGAATGCAACACAAACAATAAACACAGTTTACTTGGTATCATCCATGACAGATATGAGGTAGTGGTTGTTAAAATCAATCTTAAAATGTGTGTTCAACAACCTTTCACAATGCAAAAGCACTAAAATTGACGCATTTCAAAAGAGCAAGCCACTATCATCTGACAATGGTGGATAGCACCTTTGGAATACATCAATTTTGGTGCTTTTACATTGTGAAAGCTGGTTGAGCCTACATTTTAACATTAACACAGTTTATTCTTAATCATAACAACAGGAAAATAATATTAACTACACACCACTGGAAAATGTTCATTTCATTGTATTTTAAGTAGAGCTGATGATGTTGATAATGAAACCAAACCCAGAACTTCATACATGATGGTGAAAAATTATCTGAAATAGTTATACAATAGTCATGGACACAGATAACATCGCAGTTAATAAGTGTCTTCCCACAATCTTCAATGTTGTAGTAATGCTTGTCTCACTACCTTGGGTAACAGCAGTGCCTTATAACTGAGCCCTGTTCACTCGCCAATCTGTATATGAAGTGTTACTTCTGAGCAAAAATGTTTAGAAAGCAGAATTTCAGTAATGCTGAACTGCAAAGTGGTTTCATGTCTATCGGTTGTGCAACCAATCTATAAGGGGCAGTCAAATGAAAACTGAACACCCATCACAATGGGCCATGGAATGGTTCCATTCACATGTAATCACCACATGTGTTACGACATCCACAACCTCACCCACTCTTGCACTTTCTTGTCCACCCACTCTTGCACTTTCTTGTCCAAGTGAAACTGACGTCCACTCATGTCTTTCTTCAGCTCGCCAAAAGTATGTAAAACATATGATGGAAAACACAGAATACATGCAGGATGTTGCTGTGTTTTCCAATCAAATCTCTAAATTATAGCCTTCATCTGATTGGCAGTGTGGGAGGATGGGCATTATTGTGCAACAGAATGGTTCCATCTGACACCATTCCTTGGTGTTTTGACAGTGCACTGACAATGGTTTCACACTCAAGGAACTCAACAACTGAGGACCCCTGCAGTCAAAGAAGAAAGTTATCAGGGTCTTACTGGAACTTGTGTGAACAGCTTTGGATTTATTTGGTGGGTGAGATGTTTCCACTGTTGGCTTTGCTGTTTGCCCTTAGGCTGTTGGATGGAATCATCCTGTTGCATGATAATGCCCACTCCCACATTGCCCATTAGGCAAAGGCTACACATGAGGGATTTGGTTGGGGAACACTTCAACATCTTCCATACAGCCTGGATCTTTCACTGTGATTTTCACTTCTTTGGCAAGTTGAAGACAGACATGCATGGATGTCGGTTTCAGTCTGGTGAGGAAGAACAGGAGTGGGTGCAATTGTGGATCTGTCAGCAGCAAACCATGTTCCGCAAAACAGGAATTGACTGTCATTTCTCCCTGTGTGATAAATGTCTTAATGTGTGTGGTGATTATTTTTGAATGGAATCATTCCATGGTTTCCTTATGGCAGGTGTTCGGTTTTCATTTGACTGCCTTTCATAACTGTGACAGTGACATGCACAGGTGAATGTGTCCACATTTAAAAGAGATATGGAGTGGAACAGTGCATATAAGATAAGCAGAATTTAAATACATTACACAATTTAAGTGAAATCGAATATTTGCCATATATGAGCCTGGTACACAGCAAACACAATCCTCTCTACATGCAGAGAAGAACTAATTCACTGTGGCCAACAGGAGATTCTGATTCCAGTCGGGTGATTTCCATTTCAGTCACAGTCGACATTCCCACACGGAGGAGAAGTTAGGATCAGTTTATGCTTCTTTGCTCCCTCATAATAATACTGCATAGTACTAATATTAACAATTACTATTATGAGGACATAATTATTACCTACTGACTGCATTTTTGGTAGAGTACTGAAACTTCTATAAAAAGGACAATTTTTGTAACATAAGAGGAATGTAATGAGCTCTACCAGTCAGTGGATGACGTAAGAAACCTTGTTAAAGAATGGAGAGCAATAGACATTAAATCCATATCAGAGGGTCTATGAAATTTAGATCACAGAACTGAAAGGAAATGAATTTTCATATACCAGTATGATGCTATGTGAAACACTCATATTGATATGGAAGTGATTGCATCCTAGAGGTCTCAGCATTATGTACAGGGGCAAAAGTCTCTTTAGAAATGCAGATGGACAATTACAAATCTCTTCTCTTAACCACAAGCTGCAGTACTTCTCAGCCACACACTCTCAGATGACAAGAAGAAAGATGTTGCTAGCTTACCGTAAACTATTTTTGGAGATGATTGGCAAAAACAAGAGGACATAAGTTGGTATAAATCTATCATTTACAATAGTCCCATGTTGTTCCATACAGAGATAGAGAAAATTATGTAGATGCTTTTGGTTTATATGTTTAAGTGTAACAGTTATCTCAAAGAATTGTTCTAATAACAGGTAATGCCACTGTTACATCACTGTATTCTGTTATAGTGATTTGAAACATTTTAAATAATTGCGAAGGAACAATAAAATCAGAACTTTTACTAAAACAGTGACTATCAATGTTATAGTTGGCAGTTTATTATTTTTTCCCATGATATCACATGCTAAATTGTTACAAATATGACATAGTGTAAGAAGCATTATACAATAGGATTTAAGTTGTTTTCAGAAAACAACACATTCACTTTTGGAAATCATTCAGCGTTGAACATGTCCAAAATGTTCCGGGAAATGAGAATATGTCCATATTTAAATGTACTTGTTAAAGTAATATTTTCAGTGTAGACTTGATTTACAGATATGAACTGCCTTTTAGCATAAAAGTAAAGGCAATTGCATTGCAATATGTTGTTATTTTCATTCTTACATGTGCCTCAATAAGATTTATGTTGATTGTGTAAAACTGCAGTTAGTGGGCATGTTCGTCTTTGCATGTCACTTCCTCAGCTACAAATAGGTTTCCCGTATTACCTTACTGGATTCTAACAAAGAAGATCCATAAAAACAACAGTAGAGGGACATTTATTACACTATGCATTGTCCTACGTGGATGCATCAACAAAATTTTCACCTTGGCTATGACTTCCTGAAGTCCCATTACCAAACTAGGTCCTTGATGCACATTATTTTCCTCCGATCAACTCTTATAGCTTTTTCTCACTCTCTAAATTCATAAAACCTTAAATTTCTTCTCAGCCATTCCTATATTTCTATGACTGTCATCAAAGCGCAACATCTCCTAGGCTACCTGCTATCAATGTCTACTCCAAATTGACTCCAAATGAGCCTTATAAATGGAAACTACGGTAACAAAAAGAGCATATTTTGAAACAAAACAGCAGAAGCTGTGATTACTTCAAAATGTAGCTAGTTTTTTCCTGCATAGAATGTACTCCAGAATATAAAGGAAAGAATAACCTTAGCATGTGCCTGTAACTGTCAGTCATTCAGCCCTAATTTGTGCCTGTTCCTCCTGCTGCTGTCTACTTCTTTCTCCCTTTTCAGTCCCATCTCCCCTTTTCTAATTTATTTCCTTTGCAAACTTCCATCTCCTCTGCTATCTACATCTCAGATTTTCCAGTCTTATTTTTGTGACACTTTATTTTTTATGTTTGTTTTCGGTTCAGTGACATCCAACAATAAAAAAGGGACCTGATAACCCTGGAGTTAACTGGTACCCCCATCCTCCTGTGTCTCTATGTTTCAAAACATACTTAACATCACAGTAAAATTATTGTAAGTGCCATTTTTCTAATAAAATCAGAAGGAACCCAAATTTCAAAAGGTTGTTAATGTTCTATATTTCATAAATAACTTTCAAGCTGTTACTACACGATTAAGTAGCTCTTATTTATTAACAGTAGATCTTACTTATACAGAGAATTCATTGAATAGTTGGCAGTACATAAAAATAAGCGATTATTATTGCTAAGCTGTCATACTTAGTTTTCCAGAAGCTAAGCAATTATCCAGTAACACTTCTGTAGAATGAGTGTGTGCTAGTCTGCATACATGTTTTTAATTCTTCAAATATTTATGAAACAAGACATACTGTTCATAATGTCGGTGATTATACACTGACTTATACCTGTTTCTTTTCACAATCACAACTAATAATTTTGGAGAATTCCCAGCTTAAATTTATTGCGATCATCATCAGGTCTGTACAAACAGGGAAAAATACATTACTGACTAGCCTATACTCAGACAAATGAAGCTGTCATATAGCACAATCTATATGTAATGTTGTGTCATGTTGTGCAACATGACAGCTTCATTTTTCCTTCTCTGATGCCAGCAACACTGCGAAATTAATTATATCACAAGGAAAATTCAATTGAGAAAACTATTAAATGAGACAGAGTTTATGGCCAGCACTTAGCTTCAGGAGGACAGCTACAGTTGGATCCTCCTCTTCCTGGAGCCTGAGTAGCTTGCCCTTTCACAACCTACTCTTCTCCCCTCCCCCAAGGAAGAAACTAACGGTTCTGAGAGCTCAACGCAGCATCATATACTTTTATTTTTATACATATCTATATCAGCAGTACTAAATATTTTGCCCCCTGAAGGTACATTCTGGTCAGCATTCTGTCTCTTACATTACTAATTGCAGTTGAGACTGTGAAAAATAAAAAGTTATTATTTGCAAAACTTGAATTGGTTGAACACCAAAAGTCTCTCACCTGCAACAGGGCTCTTTGTACCACCTCTGACCCATACAGTCGGCAACCATTTTGTTTGCAGGATTGCCGCAAATGGTCGAGATGCCCGAGTACCTGCTCTACAGGAGGGGTACCACTACTCGGTGATGGTTTTCCTCCTGGTTGCTGATTCCCACCACCACGTTTTCGTTTCCCAGGTGATGAATTTGTTCCTCCAACAGGTGTCAGTAGCTGAGCAACGAGGCGACATAACAATTCCTCGTGCTCACGGCACCAACATCGTAATGCTGACACAACAAACATATCCCCACCTCGTACTTCTCTTGATAGAATTACCCGAAGGAGCTCTTCTGTTGGCCTGGAACAATGTGAGTACAGATTATTTTCAGGAAAAAAAAAAAAAAAAGAAAAACCACAACAGAATAAACATAACATTCAAATTTTATTACATAACTCATTTATACAACACACAGTGTGCAAACAGAAGAAAAGAAATTCTAATTGTTTTCTTCTGTAAACTTAAAAAATAGTTACAGAAAAATAGGGAACTGAAAAGAAAAAAATAAAACCTCTTTTGCAACTCTTGTCAAAAGCAAGACAATATAATTAAAAATGTGAACCATGGCAACACTTCACTTTAACAACATATTTGTCGCCTTTTAAAGAAAATTTTGGAGAAGAGAGAAGCAGAAAACTTCAGATACCAAGTGGTAGAAAAAAGAAGGCTGAAAGGTGGAAGGAATGTATGGAAGGGCTACATAAAAGAAAGTAACTTGAAGACAATATTATGAAAAAGGAAGAGAAAGTAGATGAAGATGTGGTGGGTGGTGCAAAACTGTGAGGAGAATTTTTGGGTAACTGATACATCCAATTGAAACATGGCCCTTAAGAAGGGTTGCAATACAGTTCCATGGGACATGCCTGAAGTTATTTCTACACCTGTCAACAATTCTCCATCCAAATAACATTATGCCCTCACTAGTAACGATCCAACCTTTTTTTAAAATAAACAGTGGTACGGTTCTGAATCAGATGCTTTTTGGAAATCAAGAAATACTGCATCCACCTTATTGCCTTGAGTCCACAATCCATCCAACCTATGAAATGTCCTTATCTCTCTCTGCGTTACACCTACTTTCAACCTTTTGCCACATGGGTTATATCCCTGTGGAAGACCCAAGTGCAAGATCTGTCCTACGTACCTACGCAGCACATCCTATTTCAGTCTTGCCACATGTATATCTTATCCCATCAGTAGCAGGGAGAGACCTGCGAAAGCAGTCATTTCGTATTCATAAGGCCTTTAATGTGGGCATGAATACGATATGTCCACCAGAACGAATGTCCACTGCCAAACTAGCTGACACCCAGCAGTAACACACAATGCTGAGCACAACATGGTCAACTTCAATGGGCACAACCTGTGCCATATGGAACACCCTCTCCTACAAAATACCAGCTTCTATGTATCACATAGATGGTAATTCACTCTCAAAATCTTCCTAATTTCTATCTCCACAAGACTCTACCCCTCTCACCTACCTCCACGTCTGTGTCCCCACCTCTGCCCCATTTCATTCAGTCTACTTACACTCACATACCACTCTCCACATTCTCCCTCTTCTTCTGTTCCATTCCCCTTCCAATCCATTGTGTGACACACCTGACTCCCTGTCCCAGCTCGTGAGTGATCTGACATGTGACACATTCCTATCCCATTCCTTTGCTGACTCTACCTCCCAGCACTCAGTCGCCCTGATCTCATGTGCTGTGGCTGAATAGTTACCTTTACTTTTTTATCATGATTTAAATCATTAGTATACTGAGTCAATACATGGCTGACATTTCAATTGATCTCTTTTCAACTGTGGAGCTGTGCGTTTTTCTTCTTGCTCTTGAGAGGCTTTCCACTTTTATACTCAGAATGATTGTCTTATAATTCTGCTCTGCTGGTGTTTTGATTAAGATGTCTTACTCAGAACTATCAGAATACTGGTCATTTATTGTTTTCTGGAATACACTTGATTGCCCCTTCAAGAATGAATAACAAAAAACCTGCTAAAACTTGAAAAGCATCTTGAGGAAAAGAAGCATTGATCCCTGTCCCTTTGAATCTTCAGGGGATGCATGGAAATGATAAATCGGAACGTGAGACTGGGACAGAAAATTGTTTTCATTACTTTAGCATTGCCTTTAAGTAATTTTGATTACCAGCAGCCCTTTTTATCTCAACACAATTAAATTCAGTAGAATTCAAATACCATATTTCACTGTTTTCAAACTCTACTTTGTGTGGACCTACTGCTTCTAGAGTAGTTTCGTCTCCCATGCATCTTTCTAGATTCTCTCTCTCACTTCTTTCCTTTGTAGACAGAGATGTAATGCTGTTCAGAAAGGTTAAAGGTCAATAAATAGTATTGGATTTTCATCTACTTACTTTCAATATAAGGAGAAAATACAAATCCAAGGATCTCAGTTAGAGCAAAAATTTTGACTGTTTTTATTTTGATAAATTATAGTGCAAATTATCAACTCTCAAATTTTAAGTTGTGTTTTTGCTCTATGCCTAAGTCATTTTATGTCTAATACCAATAATAAAATAAGTTTACACATAACAACAACAAAATATCACTGCAACTGTGTTTTGAAATGAAAGCCGCTTCCATCATAAAGGAAAACAAAGGTATTAAAAGCTAGGTATAAGAAGCTGCACTATCCTGCTACTAGTGCATGTGCATGTGAGTATGCCGAATGTAGTGTCACCGTGTGTGTGTGTGTGTGTGTGTGTGTGTGTGTACTTAAATCAACTGCCAAATGTACTAGCTTAGGCCGGCCACTACAGGCTGCCTGTAGGAAGCGTGCACACTGTCTCCATCACACCGTCTACCGGCGACTCGGACCTATATAGGTGTGGAGCAGTGCTGACTTACCACCACTATGTTCTTTTAGTTTGTACCACTCACATCAGCTGTTCTGTGTATCAGTTATGTTGCACCTTCTGTACAATTCTTTTGTCTTGCTACATGTGGAGTCACACGAGTCTTATTTCCATTACTCATCAGAAGTTTATGAGTAAAGCCATATTTGTGTTACTTGGATCAGTTTCGTGTACTTCTTGATTACTACGGATGTGTTGATGGGTTAAGTCACATATGACCAAGTATTGAGCTGCTTCAGGTTTATGGGACAATTTAAATTAAAAATTAGATGGGGCCAAAACTACGTACCTCCTCCTTTCTATTTTTTCAGAGTTGTTCAGTTAACCATACACTTTTCACATTGCAAGTTGGCACTCATCTTATTAATTTAATTATGAAGATTCCTTTTAAAATGAAATCACAATATGTTGGTAAGTATTGTATATATAAGCTCAACACTAGTTGCCTTCATTTGGAGCAGCTGAAGTTATTTCTCAAATTGCTCTTTTGCAGACATGTTTATGATGCTGTACAGATGACAATGAAGCACAAAAGTTCGTTACTCTTTCCCCTTACTTATTCCTTCTCCTTATTTTTTAACATTTAATACAGAGTGTTTTACATACAGAATAAGCACTGTGTCCAAAAGCTCTGCTCACTACCCATGCTCCAGCCCACTCCTCGAAGTTTGGCAGGTGCCATATTAGTTTTAGCTGAACTAGACAAA